>NC_141095.1:22001651-23201651 GCF_041138505.1 Cibotium barometz
TTCCGCCATCTTGTTTAATGCGCTCAAGCAATGTATAAGTACCATACTTGAATGCATAATGCTCCTCCAACTCAGTAGCCTTGCATCCAACTGCCCTCTCTTACATACATAATAACAAAACATAAATAAAAACATACAACTATACACTATCTGACATACAAACAAGAGGGTATAGAAAGCATGGATACTTACAAAATACTCATAAAATGAGTCCCATCCACCGCTCTCGAGGTGCGAGCTCCCCATGCTTTCTAGTCGATTTGCCCCGCTGCTTCCTCTTGTTGCAAGTATTGTTGAGGGTTTTTAGTGTGCTTTCTGAGCTCCTTATCCCATCTCTCTTGGTCAATGAACCAAGGCTTTTCTCCCCCTGTTTTCACCGCTTGGGTGACATCGGACCTCTTGTGTCTCATACAATCTCTCATGAGATCGTAGATCTACTTGTTAGGTAATTTCTCTCTACCTGGGGCACACTTGAACTCGTTCTTGATTTGATTACAAATTCTTGTTTTCTTCTCCGATGGGAGGTGGAGGAATTTGGTCAGAGTTTCATGGGAAAATACTATGCCACATAGCTCCCTCACATGACTCCGCATCTCATGACCAACATCATCAAGAACGACCTTCCCTTCTCGCACCGTGTAAAGATGCTGATCTGCATTCGGGAGAAGGCTACTACCGAAATTCCGACTAGATTGAGGCGATGAGATGGGGGTGTTGACCACACTATATGTACGGGTGGATGCTCTCATGGAGGGGTAGATGTATCCGTGGCACTATAGCCACCACAACAATCACCACCACCCCTACGATGCAAACTGCAATTGCAGTTGGAGGAATGGCCCGAGGGTGGGGGGGTTTGACTAGGGGATGGTATGGGTGTGACGGTGACCGTGGCCACTCACGGTGCCGATGGGCCTGCACCTGGCTCACCATGGGCAAAATTGGCTCTAGCTGCTCAGGGGTGGCTTGTGCAATGAAAAAAAAAAATTGGTCAAGGCTCATGACACGTGGAGTAGGTGGGACAATTGGTTGGGGAGGTAATGCTGGGGGTGATTTCTGGGCTACATATATGGTCCTCAATCTGCATATGTGCATGGATATGGTTATGCAGGTGGATATGCAAGTTATGTGTAGGAGCATATGAACATGTGGCATGTGAAAAAAAGAAAAGAAAAAAAGAGAATAAAACCAAAGGGCTTACCTCTAAGATTAGTTTTAGAATAAAACCAAAGGGCTTACCTCTAAGATTAGTTTTTAGAGTTTTTGCATCACAAAAACAGAAAACCCACACTAATCACCACAATAATTAGCTACATTTTAAAAGCATAAAATCAAATTAATATGGAGAGAAAAAAGGAGCTTACCTCTAAGAGATTAAGGATAGACAGTAGAGATATGCAACTTGCAAAAAAAACCCCAAAAAAGATTAGAACACTAGTCAGGTGTAAGAAAACATGAAAGCAAGAAAGATGGTGGTGTAGGAGAGTGCAATGATGAGAGAGAGAGAGAGAGAGAGAGAGAGAGAGAGAGAGAGAGAGAGAGAGAGAGGACAACCAAAAGGTCACGTGGGGGGTGAAGATATGCAACTAGCAAAAAATAAAAATAAAAAAAGAGATTGGAAATCATGAATCTATAAAAAAGAGATTGGAAATCATGAATCTATAAAAAATCATGGGTTTTCAAGCATGCTCTACAAGCTGGTGAAGTCAGAATTTGATTTGATCACGTCTATAGTGAGATCCAAGCTCTTCATCAAATAAATCTCTCAACCACGAAGAATTTGCAAAGACCATCTAAAGAAAAATAATATATTTCTAGTTAAGCATCTAAATGCAAATGTGTGTCCTCAAAATGAGCAACATATCTATTTCTTGGACCTTCAACCCGAGCAGAGTACTAGACGAATAACAACACAAGCAAGTACTAGTAGTTAGCCTCATGTTGAAGAAGAAACTATGGTGGACTCTCTGATGTATTTGGAGCAAGACATGGATGACATGATAGATGCCCTACATGATGTAGGGGATATTGAGTGAGAAATTACACAAGAGATGGGCAGTGTCCACCATCAACATATGGAGAAGGCCTTAGGAGAAGAGCAAGAGTTGAGTAGGCTGGCTCGTACACCTCTTTATCATGGTGCACGTATATCTGTTTTGCGTACATGCCTCGCAATGCTAAACTTGCAATCAATATTTGGATGGTTCGCTACTAGCGTATCAAAACTTTTTGCGTAAGTACTTATCACCCTTTCCATTTTTTATCTCTTTCTTTTACCTTTTCTAAATCATCGTTGTGTTAATATGATAGGTCATTGAGAGATCAAATATTTCCAGAAGGCAACGAGATGCCTGTGGATTGTACGCGTGCAAAATACATATTACAATCCATTGGTATGGACTAGAATTCTTACCATGCTTTTCCAAATGATTGTGTTCTCTATCGACACGAGCATGCAGGTATTGCACATGTCCATAGTGTGGAGAATCTAGATATAGGAAAGATGTCCAAGGAGAAAGGGTTCTTGCAAAAGTACTAAGGCACTTCCCTATCACTCCAGGGATTTAAACCATGTTCAAGTGTAAATCCATGGTGTCTATGATGTCTTGGCATTGAACCACTAGATCCACAGACGATGTTATGCATGTGCCTGCGGATTGCCCTACATGGAGACACATTGAAGAGATGTGGCTAGACTTTAATGAGAAACCTTGTAATATTCACCTCGGGCTAGCTACGGATGGTGTGAAGCCGTTTGGTCTTAAAAGTTCAACATGGAGCACATGGCCACTTTGTCTTGTGAACTACAATCTTCCACCATGGTTAGCAATAAAATAGGGACATCTTTTTCTCTCATTAATAGTCCCTGGGAAGTACAAGGTATCCAACATGGATGTGTAGTTAGCCTCGTTAATAAAGGAGCTACAATGTTTGTGGGAAGGAATTGATGTTCATGACATGTCAAAGAGGTTTGGACGACAAAGGGAGTTCTCATTACGAGGAATATTAATGTGGACTATGCATGATTGGCCAGGCTACGAAGAATGCAGTGGTAAGCTATTTTGTTTTATGTAATAGCTATTGATATATATGTGGATGGTTGTATAATATTATTTGTTTTAATACAAGACTATCAATCTCTGGATACAATGCATGCCCTTTGTGTGGACCTAGACTAGATTCTCATCATTCAAGAGGCTTGAGAAAGATGGTGTATGAGGGTCACAAGAGGTATCTACCAGAGGACCATGAGCTACGTGAGGGCTATTTGGGTCGGCCTATTCCTACACTAAAGGCAAGCGATTGGAAGAGAGCATGGGAGGACAATGTCTCATTGTATACACATCTACCACACCGCCTACAATACTATATATGGACATGGTTGCCATGAGCTAAGGTATCCAATGCTTGTGAGTATCTACCCCCTTCTACACTTTGTACATACTCCATCCAGAGTTTGTCTAGATCACCATCTAAGCTCTACTTCAGAGCGCATGGGTGGACAACACCATCACTTGTACCTCTTTGGTATAATCAAAATTTTAAATTCTCTCCATTGTGTATCTATTGCATTGTCTATTGTGCTTTGTCTTGCTATCTCTTTCCACTGTGGCATATTCTTATAGTATACATACATACATATGTATGCATGCATACATGGGTTGTTGCAAGATCAGGGTGTCCAGTATTGTCCAACTTATGCTGGACTGGGACAATGCTTGGAGAGAAAATTTGGGGGGGCAAGGTGCTTCAAATGAAATCAAGCAACTAATAGAAAATACACATGCACTCAAATTAACCCAACAAAACTTAAATTAATATAAATTAGCATAATTAATCAAAATTAATAAAAAATGATTAAATGATTAAAAAATAATATTTCCATACTTAGAGTGATGCAATTATTTTTTTCATAGATGCAACATTACAAGTACACTAGTCCTTATAGGTTTTAAATGATTTACATCAAAAATATAATTTTACTAAAATAAGATTATTAATATTTGCAGGCTTTCTGATAGCTTGGAAGAATTTTGAAAAAGAGATCATTAAAAATCCAACCATTGGATTTGCAATTTCAACTAAGCATCACATTTTGCTAATGTCTCACTATCCACCACTCTTTTGATCTACAAGATTGAGCATTTTAAGTGGTAATTATTGTGGGTGCAAAAGTCGCATATATTATAACACTTTAAAGACCTTGAAATATTTAAAGAAAATAGACAAATAGCATAAAATTTTCTCAAAAAATCAAGTTAAGCTCTATATTATATGAAGATCTAAGGTCCAAAGTGGGAATCTCATATGAGTTTATATGTAAAGGATATTAGCATTTTATGGAATCAGTCCAAATTTGGGACAAGGTGTATACATTGACTTTATACCTAAGAAAATGAGGACTTTTGACTATCTAATGCTTAATAAAATTATGCAACTATATTCCCAACTTTGCATGTTATGTTCCAACAAAAGAACGTGAAAGGAAATTCCTTCATTAGCTAGGAGAGATTGGCCACTAAAGGTAAACAAATGCCTGTTTTTTTACTGTTTAAAGGGTGCGTGAGTGAAAAAAACTGGGCACCTTGATCCTGCAACCACCCACATGCATGCATACATACATGCATACATACATATATGTATGCATTTATATATATATACGTACATGTATACATACATGCATACATACATATATGTATGCATTTACTTTTCCCATAAAAACCTTAAAAAAAACTAATTCTTCTCTCTCTATCTTTCTCTCTCTAACAAAAAAACTATTTTTAAAACTAATCTACTCCCCCCCCTCTCTCTCTCTCTCTCTCTCTCTCTCTCTCTCTCTCTCTCTCTCTCTCCCCCCCCTTTTTCCTCTCATTTTTCCCATTAAAAAAAGGTTCCCTTTTTTTTTCCTATTTAAAACACAACCAAAAACCCTTTTTATTTTACTAACTCTACTCTCTCTCTCTCTCTCTCTCTCTCTCTCTCTCTCTCTCTCTCTCTCTCTCTCGTCATGAGCGGCACGATCCTTATCCTATCTCCTATATAGGAGAAGAAGCAAGGAGTTGCCATGTGGCCAAGAAAGAGGTTCCATGTTGCAGCTCTCTAGAAGGATTTTAAAGATTGTGAAGAATTTTTTGTCATGGCCTTTGGCTATATATGGTCCTTGCCTAGTTTAAACTTTAAAAACACACTTGATTATGATATGACCTTCACTAATTGATATTTAAAAGCCCAATTCTCTTCCTTACTAATCACATTTAAATGCACTTATAACCTACATTTATGAGAGTCTAGACTAGTTCTCTTCCTTATTGGAGACATTTAAGATGCACTATGATATGACCTCAATTAATAGCCCATTTCTCTTCCTTACTAGTGACATTTAAAATGCACTCATAACCTACATTTACAAGAGTATAGACCCTATGCTATGTATAGTTTCTTGACTTGATATATAAATAGTTAGAAGTGGTTAATCTACATGCATGTAAAGCTCATTATTCACACATGTGGTTTGCATTTGGAGACTAAGCTACATAGGATGTGTTTGGAGGTATGCATTTATTGAAAAACGTTTCATTTGTGTATGGTGAATATATATAGGTGAAGGGTCTTTCCAAATATATCTCAACATAAATGTGTGTGCTAGAATATCAAATTGTCTTTCATAAGCAATTTATTTTCCTTCTGTTGACATAAAGGGTCTTTCTCATCATGAGCTTTTTCGCCACCCATATACAGATGTCTTAGACTTAGGATTATTTTTACCTTTATCCTCTCCCATCATCAATATCATTGTTGGTATAAGTGTTGATACAAGACCATTGGTATAAGTGTTCATACCCACACAACCATCGATATAAGCATCGGGAAACAATCGGTGTAAGTGTCTAAATAACCATCAGTATGAGTGTTAAATATATTGTAATAGAGGGGAATGGTCTCATATGAATAATGGGCTCAAGGCCAATTGACCATGCCCATGGACCACCCTTATTTCCTCAGCCATGTCTAGAATGACGCCCCTCATCTATCTTTTCGTCTTCTTTTTTCTTCCTTTCTTGATCTCCTTCATTATGGCTTTTGTTTCCATGAGGATAGCTTGCCCTTCTTGCATCTCTATAGCAGTTAGCGCTGGTTTCTCTAGAAGGAGTGCCAATTGCATCTGCTCTGCTGGTTCTGGTTTTGGAATGGTCCTTTGAGACACATGGTTTAGGACTTGTGTCATGAGGTATGGGTTGCATATCTTGGATTGATGGGCTTTGAGGTAGTTCTCTATTTTTCGGTGTATATCGTATGCCCAGTCCTCCTCCTTCTCTTCATGGACTTTCATGATTCTATTCAGCAGCACCCTATTGTATCGGTCCACTGGCTTCACCTGCATGATTAAAGACATCGCCCTACATGCCTTCTCTGTTGCTTCATCTCTCATGTTCTCATATTAAGCTCCATTAGAATTATAGGAGCTCTTCTTTAGCATAGCATCCAGGGGCATCTTATCAAAGGCATGGGCATGTATCTTGATTGGTGGTGGAAGCTGCAGAGCTTCACAAATTAGATCTTCAGTGTGATCAAGACCTGCTCTCTATTGTCATCGGCCTTCATTATTGTACCCCGCTTGGTGGCTTTGCCATATGTATTCAGCACAAAGCTCCGTGTCGATATTCTTGGGAAGAATTTGTGTCATTCTGCCGAGGCCCACCTTCTCCAGTTTGTCCTTTACATTTGCCTCTTCCAGCATTTGGAGGCACTCCGGGCTGTGGTACTGTAGCACCACCTTTCCACGTGCCGTATGATGGCACCATGGAAGGCTTGGGTATATGGGCCCAGGTAATTCATCTTATCAAATGCATGGGCGTGTATCTTGATTGGTGGTGGGAGCTGCAGAGCTTCACAAATTAGATCTTCAGTGTGATCAAGACCTGCTCTCTATTGTCATCGGCCTTCATTATTGTACCCCGCTTGGTGGCTTTGCCATATGTACTCAGCACAAAGCTCTATGTCGATATTCCTGGGAAGAATTTGTGCCATTCTGCCAAGGTCCAACCTTCTCTAGTTTGTCCTTTACATTTGCCTCTTCCAGCATTTGGAGGCATTCCGGGCTGTGGTACTGTAGCACCACCTTTCCACGTGCCGTATGATGGCACCATGGAAGGCTTGGGTATATGGGCCCAAGTAATTCATCTTTGGTCCCCGTGTTGGCCTCTTCTTATGGCTCACCAAGGAGCCCGTAGCACTAGCCTATGTTACCACGGGGGTCTTTGTGGCTTTTGGGTCTGAGGTTATCTGTACATGTAAAAAAGATCAGTCTCTAGACTGGTGGGGCATGTACCACTCGTTGTTGTTTTTTTTTGTATAAATGGCAAGAAGGTTAATTGTGATTGGAAGTGTGTTAGTGATGGGAGCAATAAACAAGGTGTGTTAGTTGGGATATTGAAGAGGTTAATTATGTAGCGTGAAGGTGCATGTGCTAAAACCGTGAAAGTGTAGGTCGTGAGGAGTAATCTCATGAGTCAGGGAAAACCTGTGAGATAGAATTCCGTGAGAGTTAATAGCGTGATGGATTTCTGTGAGAGTTAATCGTGTGAAAGTTAATAGCGTGAGACGAATTCTTGTGAGAAGGATTTACATGAGACAGAAATCCGTGAGAGTTAATAGCGTGAGATGGATTTCCATGAGACAAAAATCCATGAGAAGGATTTCCGTGAGATGGAAATCCGTGAGAGTTAATAGCATGAAAGTTAATAGCATGAGATGGATTTCTGTGAGATGGAAATCTGTGAGAGTTAATACCATGAGATGGATTTCTGTGAGACGTAATTCATGAGAAGGATTTTCATGAGACGGAAATCCGTGAGAGTTAATAGCGTGAGTGCAAGTTTTTGGGCATTTACGAGAAACGGCAAGTTTTGGTCATGAAGTATTTATGTTTTGTTTTTCTTATAGATTTGATCCGTGCATGTTGGGATGAGACGACCTAACAGAGTTTAGAGTGAACACAGAGCAAATAACAAGAAATCATTTGATGAAAATGCAAGATGGTTGTGTGACGTGCAAGACTTTGTGTGCCCGAGACATTCAATTGATTATGATTAAAGTTTGAAAAGATGAAAAGAAAAGAAAAACAAAGAAGGGCCCCATGCTCCCACCTCAATGCGTGAATGTCGATTAGAGTTCGAAGAAGCAAGGATGGATGTGATGCAAGAAGACTAATTGCATTGAGCACACGATGGAAGACTATTGCAAATGATGAAAAAAGGAAAGATTTTCGAATTTATGGCGCAGCCGTCGGACTGGGTGGCTGCCTTAATGAAGAATGCCATGTATCATCTTGCGATTGGCCCGTGAAAAGTGATTGTTTCAGGACGTGAAGCATTTTGGACCAGTTCACGGCGTGAACTGTTTTGGATTGGTTCACGGCGTGAACCTTTTAAGATTGGTTCACGGCGTGAACCTTTTTGTACCAGTTCACGGCGTGAACTTTTTCGGATCATGAGTGTGCATGATTGATACCTTCTATTTTTCTTCATGCTTAGACATTCACACATGCATATAAAGGAGTGAATGATACCCAGTTTTACCTTGTATCCATTTTGTGATTAATGGATACCTTCATCTTTTATTGCCATGTGAACCAAGGCGACACCTTAGAGCTTCTAGGTAGGTGTTATTGTAGGCGTTTTAGTTCCGTGTGGGAGTGTTTGATTCTTCCCTCCACCCAACTGAACAATTTTACTACTGAGTCCTGTGGATTGGGGCTTTTATTCGTGTCTATTTGCTGAACTACTTTTTTTCTCCCTTCAAGGTCCTTGTCCAATTCCTTGATCAAAGTGGTTACTGGTATTGTTTTGGCAATATTTAACCCATCTTGTTGAGTTGTCTTCTTCCTCCACACCAGTGTTTGTGCAGCTTGAGCATTGGTTTTAGTTGGGAGTTGGTTCCGCATGCTTTTACTACCCTTTACTTTTTGTATTATGGGGTGTTTGCAACGGTGGCCACTGGGTGGGGTTTGGGCACCCACACTGTCATATTACCTTGGTAGTAACCTTGTGCCAGTAGCAAATCCTTTCAGACCCATTGCTTACGAATGTGTTGTGGATTTGTCTGGAGTATTTCCCACCTGATTGTTACGAGGGCCATTTCCGATCGTTGACTCCCTTTTGAACCCTTCTTATTGTGTTTCCTTATTAACCTCCTTCTTCTCCTTGTGGGGCTGGTTTCGAAGTTGAGCCTTGAGCACCCATTGTTGTGTACCCAGTGACTTAGGATGTTTTTTGCATAGGGATTATGGAATTGCTACCTTTTTTGCTTCATGAGTTGATGTCACCGTGCTTGGTGTTGTTATCTCCTCAATCATGGCCTGCTTCCCTGTGTTTGTCGGGCTCCATAAGGGTATGGACATGACATTCTCGCCCTCGTTCAGCAGTGTTGTCCTCTTCTCCCATTGGATATTACATTTGTTGGTGCAAATCTAGGATCATTTCCTCTTCCATGGAACCTAAAGGCATGACAAACACCTTTCCAACCAAGGAATTATTTCTGATGAAAATATTAACACTTAAAAATCCCTCAGTTAACACTTAAAAATCCCTCAGCTTTCGTAGTTTTCAAGTGCACATTGCGTACTTGTGCATTGGTGGGCTCAAGGTGCGGTTTATCTAAGGCTACCCATGTTTCATATGAGATCAGGTTATGACTTGATCCCGTACCATTAATGCAATGCTCATTACATGGCATTTAGCCGTAGAGAGTTCCACCCTAAGTCGTGCTGGCTCAATGTTAAATTCCTCTTCGTCTAGGAGTTAAGGAAGCCATGTTCACGTGCAATATTCTCTTCTAGAGTAGTTGTCTGGCTTTGGCCCCCCTTGCCTTAGCCTCTTCTTGAGCTTGCTGGATTTTTTCCTTTGCGAGCTGCTTTTATTGTTTTAAGAGATGTTCTTGCCAGAGTATCTCTTGGGTCAGTGGTCAAAAATATTTTTTGAGTTTGCTCCCATTGAGGTAACCCTCCATCTGTACGTCGTCAATTGTCTCAATTCTAATTGACCCCTGAGGTGTGATCTCAAACACTCGGAAGTATCCTAGGCCTCTGTACTTGAGTTTCTTTTACCTGAGGCTTCCTACACCATACATGAGGACAAGGTCCCCCGTTTCCAGTTCTTTTTGTTTTAAGTTTTTGTGAAACCAATGCTTTTGGCATAGTTTCTCAACCATGAGTCCATGCGATGCAATTAGTCTGGTCTCATCAAGCTTCTCTAAATCAATTAGCCTTTTAGCTAATGCATTCTCTGTCAGACGTCCTTGCACTGCAATCCTTAAGCTCGGAACTAGGTATTCCATAGGCATTACTGCCTCAACACCATAAACTAGACGGAAGGGAGTGTATCTCGTCTACCTTATATGATGTTTGGTATGCCCATAAGGCTACTGTCAGCTTATGCTCCTAGTCTGTTCGACTTGCTTTCAAAGTTTTCGTCAAGATAGTACACAAAGTTTTGTTTGTACTCTTTGCTTGACCATTAGCCTATGGATAATAAGGTGATGATTTTTGATGGACTACTAAGAATCCATCAAGTAAATGATCAATCACCTCATTAATGAAATATGAACCACGATCACTAACTAATTCTAATGGGTAGCCGAATCTCGAGATAATTTGCTCATATAAATATTTTGTTGTTGTTTGTGCATCAGCTCACTTTGAGGCTCTGGCTTTTGTCCATTTGGTGAAATAATCCGTGGCCATGATTACATATTGGGCTTGTGCAATGGATGTGCTGCTGGACTAATGGGCCAAACAAAATCAATTTCTTTGCCCCTTTTGAAAAACTCTATGGCATCCCCAAATAGCATAGGCCACCATAATCCTTCTTCAAGTACCTTGCGAGCCGTAATCTCTCTAGCAAAATGCCCTCCGGCTATCCCTGAACGAGCTTCATCCAATATTGTGATGAACACATCTTCTCTCACACATCTTCTTAGGACATTGTCCTTACCTAGCTTATATAGTTCTCCTACAATTAATTGATAAGGTGCAACAAGCTTGATAAGCTGCCACATTTTATCTTTGTTCAAGGATGTTTCCTGTGGAAAACCATAAGCTGGATAATCCAATATCTCCTCCCTCCATTCGGGCACCATATCCAATTTGAACAAACAAGCATCAGGGAGGTCTTCATCAACACCAGTTGTTGGTTCCCTATTTGGAATTCTTGACATATGATTGGCAAACACATGCTATGTCTCTTTCCTTACCATAATTATAAAGTTGAATTCCAATAGTAATAGCAACTAGTGTATGATTCTTCTCGTGGCGCAAGGCTTGTTCACCGAGTGTGCACACAAATCATCAATGAATACCTCCAACCACTTCTGTAAGTAGTCTTTGAAGGCTGTGCACATCAATCGTTGAAATGTTGCTGGGGCATTGGTGAGACCAAAAGGCATGACTTTGTATGCAAACGTCCCCCACATTATATTGAACATTGTTTTATGTTGGTCCTTTGGTGCTATAGACACCTAATTGTAGCTTGAAAATCCATCCAAGAAGCTGTAAGCTTTTTCACCAACCATTCTCTCCAAAACATGTTCCTTATATAGGGCAATGGATAATGGTCTTTCCTAGTAGCTGCATTGACCTTTTTAAGATCAACACATACCCTAAGTTTTCCATTCTTTTTTGGCACTATTACGATTGGTGACAACCAATCCATATGTTCTATCTCATAGATGAAATCCACAGTAATGAGCTTATCTATTTCCTCCTTTACAATTGTCGCATACTTAGGATTCATCTGGCCCTGGTTTCTGCCTAATTGGCCTTGATCCTTCCATGATTGGGATCGTATGCTGCACCACCTCAGGTGGTACACCCTTCATCTCCTTGTAATTTCAAGCGAAACAATCCTTAAATTCCTTAAGGAGGGTAACGAGCTCATTTTCTTTAGCCGAAGTCAAGTCCTTAGCAATATAAAGAGGTTTGGATTCCTCCCCTAGACCCAAAATATCAACTTCCTTGACTTCAATCAGGCCATCGTATGATGTGAACATCCCATCTTCCTTAACCCTTTTTGCTGTCAGTCGAACCACCTTCCGTTTGTCAACTGTGTAGGTTTTGAAGTGGTTTTGTACTGAAAGCACATATGGTTTATTCTCATTCTCACCTTTTGCTTTAGCCATGACTTTTCTAGCCTCTCGCTCGACTTCTGCCAGAGCTTTGTTATGTTTTTGACACCCAACTTTCGTAAGCTTAGGTGTTTCTGGCTCTCTTGAAGGATGACTTTCTCCTTATGTTTTTGCTCTAGTGATATCTTACTCAATTCCTTACCCTAATCCTTAGAAAACTCATTGTGTACCTTAATGGCTTCAAGATATCTCAACCACTGGGCATCCATGGGTTTTCTTTGTAATAGGGCATTTCGTCAGGCAATATATTGTTTTTGTTTTCACCATCTTCTAAGGCATTGAGCATTGATACAGCCTTGTAATCCAGTCCCTTTTATGCTAGAGGCTTCCTCTTCTGATTCTTCATCAATGGTTTGCCAGTTGACCATACATAGAGAGGTAGTGGGAATAGTTCCAGATTCCACATATTGGGTCCCTCTAGGTTGCATCATATCTATAATAGCTAGCACATGCATCCAGTTTTCACTCAGTTTTCACTAAAATCCGGAGGAGGAATTGACACATACATTTTCATTTCCTCTTCCTCTTTGGAATTTTCCATCGTGGGCTGGTGTATTTGTACGAATGTGGTCCGCTCAGTTGTGACCAAACCATTAACGAACACTTTTCCTTCCATGGGGTGTGCTCTCCACATTCTCAGATCCATCTTTAAAATTTGCGAATCCCTACGCACATACACATAATCTAATGCCCAATCGTGCACCAATTTGGACTCCCTCATAAAGGGTCTCCCCAATATTATGTCATATGAATTTGGTTGGCGCAGGAAGTCCATTACCACAAATGTATGATGGTAGCAAAACGTAAAGAGTTTGAGTTTCACATTCTCCAAAAGTCTAATGGGTCTTGAAGATGTTCCATTTGCCATTTTAACGATTAGATCTGCTCTTTTTAGATCAGGTTTTTCCCAATTTTTCCAACAACATTTTGTGATGATGCTAATCCCCACCCCACCATCCAAGACCGCCAGCGCTTGGTACCCGTTATGATGAATCGAGATTGTAGCATTTGTGTCATCACTTTTGTAATAGCATCCCAATTGATTAACTGGTATCTTGATGACTCTGGTTTCCCTTGTATGTTTTAGGGTTCTTTCTGCCAGAGGTGGCAGAACATCCTCTACAATGTTGACTACCCTTAGTCTGCCTTCTACCCATTCCTTTATATCGGTCCTTAGTGTTGGTGAACTGCATAGTAGTTGCCCAATGGCATTGGCACAGACGTGGACAATACCGCTGCTGCGAGGATTCCTATGTCTCTGGGTTCTTTGGCAATTGAGGGTTCCCTCCATGTGTGTGTCTCGTATCCATCCCTAGGGAAGGAATGGATGGACTCACCCTGCGCATTTTCCTCAAACATCCTAGACATTGTGTTTGCTTGAGATCCCTCTTCCGATTCTTTTGGAATTGGAGTAGATACGTCCAATTCTCTTTCCCTTGTTGGCTCGTTTCTTGGATACATTGTATCCTTGATGTGGTTAGCCCTTAGCTTAGCTTCATGAAGCCGTTGACATTATTCTACTAAGGCTCTGGCATCTTTGAGCTTCCTTATCTCCTCTTCTGCATTTGGGTACTCACCGACTCGTTTAGGGGTTGATGGTCTTTCCCTTTGCTCCTCTAGGTCAGGCTCTTTTTGGTTGATCACTTGATCCTCTTCTTCTCTGGATTGGGTGGATCCAGTGTCGATCGTATCTTCTTTGGATCCATCTTGGATTGTGACCCTGGTGTCACCCTTACCCACTTTTTTCACTCTTCTTCTGCAGCCAGTTCTGGAAATCGTCGCATCTGATCGGTTCTTCCCCTTGTCCCCAATTGGGCATGGGCTCGTGTCAGGACATTGAGTGGTGTGATATTTCTAGGCTGCACAATAATGGTCCAGATGGTGTCCTGATTAGAAGTGGAAGTCAAACCACTTGCGCGGTGGTATTATGGACAATCCTTGATCAAATGATCAATGCCACATTGGGCGGAGTAGTCAATTGGGCACAGTAGTCAATTATTGGGGTTGGTGTGTGTGAACCACATTCTTGTTTGGACACTCAGCGATTCGATGTAGCCCACCACGTCCAAAACATTGTAGTGGTCCTCTCCTCATGTTTGAGTTAATGTCCTTACCTTCCACTACTGTACCGTGGTTTAAAACACAAGTACTGGCGTGTTATTCTATAGGACATAGAATTCAGGTACAATCTTTGTAGCTTCCTCGTAGTACTCTCCACTAAGTTCTACTTCACATACCATATCAATATCTTCTGATGACTCTTCAATAAATACTTGGTTGATTTTAGCCTATGGTGGTTGTGGTGGTATAGGTGAAGTGTCATGTACCCACAACATCCCCCTAGGTAAATAGGAAGAGTTGGGCTGTCCTACAGCTATAGTGATTTGCACAGGTGGTGCTGGTAAGTGTGCACAATAGAGTAGTGGCCTTGCTCTTAACTGTGGACATTCAGTGGTAGTGTGATTCAGTCTACACATAGAGTACCACACCGATTCCCTAACGGGGGTAAAGATGAGTATGCCCATGCATGCCCATATGTTTCTCTTCGTAGTTTGCACCTTGAATTTAAGTGCTTTAGTCAAGACATATAGTCTCTCATCGACTCCATTTCCTTTTGTTTGGTATTGTGCAGCTGTGCCACAGGACTCCATCTGTCACCACTTCTAGCAAAGCTGGGCACAAACACATTCTTGAGTCATGTGAAGTTAACCTTATCCTCGGGTTTGAGGGTTCAGAACCACTGATGCGCTTTCCCTTCTAGGATCAATGAGAAAGCATGAATCATTGTCACATCACTAACTAGCCCGCAGGTGTTGCATGTGGATTAAAAAATATCTACATGCTGAATAGGATCCCCATCCCCAGAGAATTTTTGGACGAGCTTGGAAATGATGTGTGGCTTTATCTAGGAGGATCAGGATTCTAGAGCAGTGCCTAGTTCCCTGACCATTCCTCGGCCCATTTCTGCGGCCATACTCAACAGATCCGTCCTTGTGGCTGCATTAGGATCAAGGGTTGGATCCACCCTTGGTCTTTGAGGAATTTATCCCCCCCTTCCTAGACCTCATCCTCTTCCTGTGTTGGCTCTTTTAGGCATCTCTGGTCCATGGGATGGTCCTGCCACTATACTTTGGAATGGTTCATCATTAGTTACCTCTGTACGCCTTTGCAGAGTTAAGAGTTTCATGTCCTGTAGGACCGTAAGATGATTGATCATCTGCTCGATGTCCTTTTTGGTGTACAGACAGTCCTCCACTTCGCCCGTCGCTCTTGCTAGGTTATCCTCTTCTTCTAGGGTTACAAACCCTTCCTCCGCTTTGGGCTCTTCATTTATGGGTTCTAAGTTTGGAATTTCTCCCTCACTTCTTCCCATGACTATTTTTGGCTCTTTACCCTATGACTGGAGTAAGTTTACACTTCCCATCTCCTTTTGTTCGGCTCTCACCCTTCGAGTATCAAGCTCTTGTTTCCTTAAGCTCAACTCTCATTGCTGCCATTCCACCTAGATCCTTTTTAGATCTAACTCTACTTCTTGTGAGGTTGGAAAGAATACTTGATCCATCTTGGCCACACTTTCCATGTCTCTTCTCATTCGTGGGGTGCCAGTGTTTGATAGCCTCGAATTCGATGGTTGGATAGGCACTTCTTGCCTTGGACCAAGTCTAGCATTGGTTGACGGACCCGTGCCCGTAGATTATGCTTCTTCATCATGGCTAGTTTGGAGTCTAAAAAACCCCCAGGTGGTATCAATGATACTGCTGGATTTGGTTGGGGAGGGTTGTTTCTCCTCTTTCCCAAACCCATAGTAATGTAGCCCTTCTTCCATGGATTCTTCACTACTAGTTTCAATAGTGGTTAGATTCCTTAAGACACTCAATTGAGTGCTTATTGGGTGGCCTAAACCCACACTTTTTTGATAGGAAGATCCTAGGTGATTTAATGCACTATCGTCAGGTGTAAGGTCATCTCCGATGAGCTTTCCAGACCTTAAGTGCATGTATGTATGATTTGATAAGCTATTTTGCTGTCCCAATTAAATTTTGATCAGATTCTGTTGACTTGTTTCTAAGGCCGTGAGATTATAGAGAATAGTTCACGACATGAAGTGTCAGAGAACAGTTCACATTGTGAACGATTTTCTGCACTTTCACGTGTTTAAAAATTTTGCTTTGAGAATCACAATTCCACGTTACCTTGTTATGGATTTCAATTTTTACAAGACTTCCGTAGCCTTAACCTGACTATACTAAGTTCATGAGTTTGATTTGATTAAGGCGTGAAATTGCAGAAAAAGTTCATGTTGTGAAGAGATAAGGTTTCACGTCGTGAACAGTAATTGGTTCACGTCATGAACTAAAAAATATTTCACGCCATGAAGGGTTCTAAAATGGTTCACATGGTGAACTAAAAATCGTTCACACCATGAAGTGTTCTGAAATAGTTCATGTTGTGAATGATTTTTTGCATGTTCACGATTCTTAAGTTTGTCAGACGTCGTGGTATCAGGTAATCCCGTGAATTGCAGCGTTGATTCTGGGAGTGGTTCATGGCACGAAGTTGCAGAAAACGATTCACGTCGTGAATGATTTTCCTGCAGTTTCATGTGGGAACTTCCCGCGTTGACTAATGTGATTCTGGGTGCAAAATACTTATCCAATTTTTTCCAAAATGATTGTGCCACACCTAAGGAGTGTAATGCAAGTTCAAGGCACAGTCAATGGCTCCTTATTTTTTTACTTTTTGTGAATTTTTTAAAAGAAGAAAAAACAGAACACCAACATGCTTTTTCACATTGATTCTAGTGATGCAAGTATCAAAATTAGCTAGAAAAAAACAGTGAAGTTCTCTTCCAAGACCACTTCACTATAGACATACACAACAAACACAACCAATTTCTCATGAATTTTTACTTCCACACAAATCTTATCCATTCATTTCCTACACAATGCACTACTAGAATGCAAAGGCAATCATGAATCTTATGCAATGGGAGCCGAAACTCCAAGAGGAAGGAAGAAACAAAGGTGTTTCCCCGACAGCATCTCCAAAAATGTTATGAGCTACCACACCTCCAAGAGGGAACTCAATGTATTCACCTAAAGGAAGAGCAATAGAACACAACTATCGTAGGGCACTTACCAATGCTTCAAACTTGAGTCCCTTGAGGCCTCCAAGCTCACTTGTTTAGCTCCAAACCTCCAAGCTCCACCCCCACACTTTCACCGTAGAGTCCCTCGCACCGTCGTGTAAGGCAATCACTCTCCCTCACTCTCCCTCACAAGCATGAAACATACAAGCATAGAAGAGGCACAAATGCTAGAATGATCTCTCTCAAGACACAAAGAAGAGCTCTCAATAGCACAAAGAAGAGCTCTCAATAGCACAAAGGGGGATTGTGTCTTTTCATTTATGAGAAAATTCCTTATATACATTTGGCCCTTATTCACACTTGGGCACCCAAAACTCTTGGGTGGCCAATATCTCATAATGTACAGCTTTTATAGTTCCTTTTCATGACACTTATTAATGTCCTCAATTGGAGGAGCATACTTATTAATCTAAAATGGGATTAATTGTGTCGCGCACTCAACACGAGTAATCTACTTAATATTCATGACTCTATGTTGATAAGTCTTACTGATGTACTGCTAGGACCAGCATGGCTAACATGCTTAAGTACTTGCTGTCCTCTAGAATAGCATGTATAGTTGTTGGAACTTTGGTCTTGGTGCATTGCATAGCTTTGCTAGATCCTCAAAGCCTTTTGGGAGGGTCTCAACACCTAATGCATGAACAATAGCCACCAGTATATCCTCTCATGTCGTGTTAGAGACCAACCGCCCTCTTTGTGGATCAATCTCCTCTGTGCCTGGAAAAAAATTGTCAATGCCCAAAAATCAAGAGTAGCATTAAGAACTCAATGGAGTCTTTTTGGGCCCTTTAATTTGCCATTGCCTAATGGAGGTGATTAAGAAATAGACAAATAGGGAGATTACATGTGGACTGAAACCAATGGTTTGTAAGAGCCTAGAAGGTAGTGGTCAAACTTAGAATAATAGGCTAAATAGGCTCTTTTTAAATTTTCAAAATCAACTAAAACTCAAAAATTTAAAACGTATATTAATTTTTCTCCTATTTTTTATAGAAAAGGATAGCTGCAGCCTGCAGCCATCATTAAGTAAGGTCTCTAAAGTGATAGAGGCCCAAAAACGAGTTCCCATGCATTCAATGCACATTCTCCTTCACTTTCCACTATCCCTCTCTCCCACGTTCCCTCCAAAACGCTCTCTCTTCTCCCTTTCTCATAGCAGGGCGTTTTTCACTCTCTAGACTACTTCTTTTAGCTATCTACCTCTTGATCTACCTCTCTCTTCACTCAGAAACCTAGATCTATAGCTATGGAAGCTTGATCTGCACCCCCTCCAATATCCTCTTTCAAAGTGCAGTAATAGCACAGCCAAGCCCTTGGAACTTGCTCTACAACTCCTTCTCTTTTGTACATCTCCCTAGTCTAAGTTTTTTTCTCACCATTCTATTTTCTTTTGCCATCAAGGTTTATAATCTCTCTAATATATACATCTGATGTCTTCTTCTAGAGCTCGAAGGCCTCCGATCAGTATTCAATCTCTCTCTTGTAGCAGTGGTCAAGATGAGGATGGGCACTGGAACATCAAACAGTACGAGAAGTGGAATTGGATTACAATGCAACCTAGTACAAGAGGAACCCACAAGGTGTCAAAGCGATACGTTGACATACAAAGTCACCATTGGAAAGGGTGGATATTGGAGCTCAAACAAGATCGTGATGGAAAAAAGCTAGCCAAGGTCCAACATGTTTACAAGGCAACAGAGCTGAAACTAGCAGACCATGACCAACGTCAATGATTTCCTGCAAATTGTAAGTTATTTCACCACTTTATATTCTTGTTTTTAAATCAATTGTGTGCTAATAATGGTATACTGAGCACTGCTTTGATTGTTCTTGGGTTCCTGTGCGTAGATATTTTTTCCTCAAACTATAGTGAGTGGGAGCCTATGGAGGCAATTTCAGGAACCTTTGAAGCATACCATGTGGAGCTTGGTAGTTTAATCTTTGGAGGATGTCCAGCTGCACAACTTCTTGCACAAAACATCTTCTTCTATGAGGATACATATGTGGTTCCCACGACAGCAAATAGTACTGGAAAATTAGTTCCAAAACCTACGCCAACTCTCACATCTATTGAATGGCCAATTCCAGACAATGCTTCAGTGGCCATGGCTTGTTTGCAGATCGAAAGCAAGGTGCAAAATGCTATGAAGTGCACATATGGATCTCACAAAGCAACCATAACCTGCTTCATACCTCTACACCTCTTTGTGTACCTGTTCCATATGTACAAGTGACACACATCGTACCCCAACTTTATGGATTGCAAAGGGGGAGAGCGCTCTGACTTGTTTCTTATCACCTGCATGGGATAAAAAAGTTGTTCAACACAATGGAGACACCATCAGATACGGAGTAATAGTTGAGAAGGTTGTGATGCGCTATCATATTGCCAAGCAACAGTTGTCCATTGCGTTTCCTTACAGGCGATGGAAGCTTACAAATGGAGAATGGGAGGCGTTAGACTCTGACACAACCTCTACAGAACAGGGTGTGCTACATATATCCATGCCAGGTGGGGATGTAGAAGATGTTACTGTGAATGATGACTGGTCCCTTGCCAACTTACGTGACTACTTAGTTCTTCGCGATTCTCACTGAGTGGTGATTTTGCTTTGATAATCAATGGTAGAGTAGTGCGCAAAAGGCAAGAACGATCTTTTCTTTGTAGAGAAATTACTTTCCCTGGCTGGATATGTAATCTTGAATTGAAGTAAATACAATTTCAATTTTTTTGCCTCACTGTCTTATTAAGGTTTTTCAATTGTCTTGTGCAAGTTTTATTTTTTTGTGATAGTGTAAGGTTGGTCACACAAGCATCTGTGGCTTGAGCCACTAGTAAATTGGAAATGACCTTGCGATGGAAGGATACGTTCTTGCTTTCGCATACCATTTTTTTAAAATTTTTTGGTACTTAAAAATTTTAAAAGTTTTTAAAAATTTTATAACAAGGTCGCCCATTTATAAACGATACTTTACTCATTTTCATCAATTGACAATTATCGTTCTCTCCTAACACTTGCTCTCAATTTCGCACACCTTTCTGTATCACACACTCTCCATTTCTTGCAATCACTCATAGTCATGGCACCTCTACTTGACGCACTTATTGCACAACTAGGAAAGCTTGAGTTACTTCATACGGTTGATGAGATCGTCCCTATGTTTGAGGGAGCAATTGATGTGCGTGCAATAATGCATCTACACGCGGATGCTTTTACAGATGTCATTCAGTATATGGATGAACACATCAGCATGTACTCCATCATGTTTGAGGGTGATGAGGGCCTATGGGTTCCAGTTGACCTCATCAAGTACATATTCAGGGAAGACAAGAATTTTAGATTTCACCTATCCAGGTTTTTAAAATCCCTCACAAAAAAGAACTACAGAAATGAGGAGGAAGACTTACTCTTGGATCTACAAATGGGCAACATCGGCACTTCTTTCCTGAGCTGGGACATGGTTTTGGTCCTTCTGTTACAAGAGGGTGTGGCGAAAGAAAGTGGCAAGGAAAAAGAAAAGGGCAAAGTAAAGCTAATGGAGCAGGTCCAAGAGGCCCATGCTGAGGAAGAGAATGTTACAGAACAATGGGAGGCCTCAATGGCATTGGTGGCTCTACAAGAGAATGTCCCCGAGGAGGTTCCGGACCTAGTTCTAGAGGGCGATGAAGTACTTGAGGAGGTCCCAGACCTTGTTATCATGTCTTTTCATCCAATCATTATTGATGGGAAAGAGTTTTTGTTTTTGGATGACATTGCCAAGACACTCGGGTTTCGCGAGGATGAGGCACTTTCTATTATTGCCGTGAATGCTGGGGGTCAAGACAAAGGAAAAGTGAAAATCTCTTTTGAAGATGACAACCTCACAAAAGCGCTTGCATACGATATTGGTAGCAGTACCTTGGAAGTTGTAGTGGCCAAAGCGCTTGTTGAAATAAAGCAAGATGTGCAATTCTATGAGAGCGTAGCTGCCTTTGAACCACACATGCCCTTGGTTGCTGGCGATGCTCAAGACCAAGGAAGCATAAACTTGACAAATGAGCAACTAGTTGCAAGTGACGATGCAACTGAGGTATGTCCTAACTTCTTAGTTGTAAAGCAAATTATTTTTAGTTGTATCATTTCACGCTTCCTAACTTCTATATTGACATGTTGACAGACTACTTTTGAAGTGGACAAGTTTGCTATGCGCGTAGGAGGAACGCGGCCAAAGTCAGAGGGTTGAGATGCATCTCTCTGGCACTACATACCTGCCCTCAGAGCCGACATAGTGCGGGTTTTTCATTTAGACTATGCAGAGATCGCCTATGCCGAGCTCCTAAAATGTAAAGCACTTAGTGCAGTCTTATCAGAGAACCCCTTAGCCTCGAACACAAATAAAATGTATTTTGGTAGCTAGGGAAGCTTCCTTGTATTGCTTTACGGGCAAACATCCCGGCTCAGTTTTAGGTCATTGTGCCCTTTCTCAGGCTCAAGGAATCAATGAGCTGAGTGATATATTCCAAAGCTTAGGCCAGAAACCAGCCTCTAGAACTCACTCTCTCCTGAGCTCTTCCAAGAGCTTATTAAAAAGATGTAATGCAAACTTCTCTTCCAAGTTTAATAAAAAAATTTTGTTGTGCATTGTAAGTTGTGATTTTTCCTGGCGCTCTTGTGATATACCATTTCAAGCCTCGCAATTTTAAGATTTTGTTCATGTGTTCATAGAAAATATTGTTTAGGATTCATTTTAAATGAGATCGTGATTAAAAAAAGTAATCGAGATTGGGTTAGAGCGGTATGAAAAAATATTGTATTTATAGATGTATACACACTCACATATATGTATATATATGTATGTACATATATGTATATATATACATATATATGTGTGTGTGTGTGTGTGTGTGTGTACCTATATATATATATATATAAGATTCTGGGGCTATTGAAAGGTATATATATATATAATATATATATATATAAGATATATAGGATATATATATATATAAGACATAAGACATTATAAGATTTTAAGGCTATTATAAGATATATATAAATATATATAATATCTTATATAAATATATAAGATTTTGGGGCTGTTAGGGCACCTAAAGGGTCTTATGAGCCTCACCAAACCAAAGATATCAAAAATAAATAAATAAAATGCCATGTGCGCTACGGCGCGTAAATCGACATTTTGACCTGGTCAAACCAGCGATTAACGCGCCGTAGCGCACATGGCATGTTTTTTTTTTTTGGCCTTGAGGCTCATAAGGCACTCTATAAGGGTCTCTAGGTGACTTTATAGGATCTACCTTTTTTGTATATATAAATATATATATATGTGTGTGTGTGTGTGTGTGTGTACATATATATATATATATATATATATGTGTGTGTGTGTGTGTGTGTGTGTGTGTGTGTGTGTGTGTGTGTATATGTATATATATTTGTATATGTATATATATATGTGTGTATATATGTTTGTGTGTGTATATATATGTGTGTGTGTGTGTGTGTGTGTGTGTGTGTGTGTGTGTGTTTGTGTGTGTTTTTTCCTGTGTGTATAGTGCTTTTATATTTTTTAAATGAAATGTTCATTGGCACTGAGCATACAAAAAAAAAATGGACTCAACAAAGAATGTAACACAACTCAAAAAGCTTTCATTAATGTGTGAAAATGCTACAAAGGAATTTGGAAACATTACATAATTTTGTAGGGAGAATTACAAAGTGGGTTAGCCTATTGAGGTAGAAGGCTACGCTCTAAATGTAGACGTAGGGCTAGGGACATATCTACAGGCTTCAAAGTAACTCTCTTGGCATGTACCATAGCCAACACTGAGTCTTCAAAAACAGAAACTACAATATCTTTAGCAGCTTCTTGAAGAGCTTCAAGAGCTGTGCTCTGTATGCGGTCAACCCTGTCAGAATATTTTTCCATTGTTTCTCTCACCAGTCGAGAGAATGGTGCCTTGGGGATGAGAAGATCTGTGCTTTTCTGATATTTCCTAATCTCTCGTAGCGCGACTGTCCCTGGCCTCCATTTTCTCTTCTTCTTTGTAAAACTGGTGGAGGCGGTGGTGGTCTTTGATTCTCCCACGGTGGTCGTTCAGACCTGAACTTCTTTTTCTTTTGTGCACGCTCTTCCTCTTCTTGTTGGTCCCGAAACTTGCCCTCCATTCTTTTACCACACTTCTTGACTGGTCGTCTGGATGTTGTGGCTGCTTATGGCTGTGCTTGGCTTGCCCTCCTTGCGTCCTCTTTGGGCTGCTGTCTCTTTTGCATTTTTGTCTCTCCCAAGCTGCCCTCACAAGAGCAAACTCTTTGTCAATGGTATCTTTAGTGATGCCATAGGACAAGAGCTCGACCTCCCTGTTCTGTAAGATAACCTCTAGCTGTTCTAGGGTGTCGGCCTTAATAACAATCTCCGGTGGTTGCCCTTGACCTTCCTCGGCTTCTTTTCGATGTCGCTCTTCTTCTGCTTCTCTACTAGGCTCTGCTTCTTCAGCTTCCTTCCTGCGTTGCGCTTCTTCGACCTCCTTCCTACGCTCTTCTTCTCTCATCTCCTTTGCCTCTTGCTTTGTTACGATAGGTAGACTTGACCTTTTTGCTGTAGAGCAGGTAGTGGGCCGAGTTGATCGAAAAACCGTAAGTCTTGCTCCTGTTCTTCTGGCATGGCCTAGGTATGTACGAGTGTAAGAGATAGTGGGAGGGCAAGAGAGAGTAGAGCACAAAGAAGAAATTGAAATATGGTGGCTATAAATGAAAAATGACTTAAATATGTCTATAAATATAATTTTTTAAAACTTTTAGAAAATTTAAAAACACAAAAAGATTATAATCAGAGAGTTTAAGCCCATGAGGAACCACACCGACGCTTGCTTGCTACCCACTGCCGTAGTCTCTCCCTAGCATTTGATCTGTTGTATCCTTCAGTTCTTCTTGCATTAACAGTTTTCATTATTTGACGCCTAAGAGACACATTACCGCGAGTTTTCTGCCTTTTTTGCCAACCAGAACGCGATAGAACCAGTTGAACATTTCATGGAGTGCATTACTCTTCACTTTGCCACCACCATGGCGAGTGCCCTTAAAATACACGGCCTTTGCTTGGTAATGTGATTTCTCCATGCCTTGATTGCTCCAAAGTGCTAAAGAGCCATATCTATCAAGAAAGTATGGCCCATGTGCATACAATCAGAACGGAGGGTGCCCACATTACAATTGGATACATTTTCAACCATAAGCAAAAACTGTTTGAAGCATAAAAACACTTCGGACTTTGCCTTCAGTGGATATACCCATGCATGCCTTGAGTAATCATCAATGAAAGTCACGAAGTACAAGTGTTTACTACCAAATGACGGAGTTTGCATAGGCCCACATACATCACTATGTACAAGTTGCAATTTGCGATTGGCCCGCACAGAACCATCCTTTGGAAACGTAGAACGCTGCATTTTGCCCAAAATACAGCCTTCACAAACATGTTTCAATGGTGCCTCAAGAGGGGGCAATGAAGCAACCATATCAAATTTCTGCAAACGCAGCAAACTAGCAAAGTTCAGATGACCAAAACGAGCATGCCATAGTTTTGCATCTGAAACTGCCTTTTCATCAGAAACTGCATTTGCTGAATCTTCCACACACTTGTCATAAGAATTGAGCCTATACAGCCCATGAAACAAGGTGCCAAATACAATAATCGTATCACCAGAAGTCAAATCATGAACAATACATCTGTCATCCACAAATTTGACTACAAGTCCAAGTCTAGCAAGCACAGAGACAGACAATAGATTCTTCTTTATCCATGGCACATACAAAGCATCTAAAAGTGTGAAAGCCCTACCATTTGCAGCAGTAAGCATAATTTTACCAATGCCCTTCACTGGGTAAGAAGCATTATTGGCACATGTGACAGTATTCCCATTAGGGACAACCTCAAGAGAAGTGAACATATCACGATGCGAGGTAATGTGCTTTGTAGCACCACTGTCAATATACCAAACATGAGAGTCAACAGAAACTGCCAAACATGCATCATGTACAGATGGGTCATACTGGCAATACACGCTAAACACCCATTCTGTATCCTGCACAACATTTGCAGAATCTGCATTTGTAGAAGCATCCGCTATTGTGGCTGCATTTGACTCTTTCTTCTTTGCCTCTTTAGCCTTTAGCTTAGGGCAATTCTTAATGACATGATCATTTGCCTTACAATAGTTGCACCTGGTCTTTTTCTTGCCTTTATCAAGAGCCTTCTCAGACTTATTGTTGCTACCTGTGGAAGGAGAAGAAGTTGCAGACCTACTAATAGGAGACGAAACAGTGGAAGGGTCTGCCGCCTTACCACTTCTTCTCTGCTGCTGGGCAGCAATAAATGCTTGATCAACTACACACTGCCTGGCTCTGTTTTGCCTGGACTGAGCTTCTTGCAAGAGCTTGTTGACTAAAGTATCATACTTGACAGCATCAGGTCTGTCCTCATTAAGAAGTCTCCACGTGGAAGCAAAAGTCTGATATGTCTCAGGTAAAGCATCAAGAACAGTCTGCACAAGAGAATGATCAGGAATAATCTCACCTACAGAAATCAACTGTTCTTTGAGATCTTTAATCTTAGCAAGAAAAACATTCATGTCATCAACTTCTTGCATAATCTTCAATTCTAGCTCTTTACGCAGGTAAGCGATTTTTGCCTCGTTATACGACCTGCATACAAACCAGCTAGAATATCCCAATCCTGTTTTGTTGTTTTAGCTGAACGAATATGTGGGGTGATGTTACGTTTGACAGAAAGTGCAATCAAGGCATGAGCCTGCGCATCTTTACCATCCCAACGAGCTTGTTCAGCAGTGGGTAAAGCAGCAGCAACAGTAGAGCTATTAGAACCTACAACATCCTCAACAGATCCTACATCCACAGAACCTGGACGTACATCCATACCCTGCACAATGTTTCACACTCCTTTTGCAACCAAAACATGCTGCATCATATATGCCCAAAGTGGGTAGTTGCTGTCCTCATCCAGTTTGTCTTCAGCACATAACATGCGAAATACATCATTGCTGTTATCAGCCATGGCCACTGACTGAAACTGATGCAAAAGCTACCTGTAATGAAGCAAACACTGAACAGAAAACAACTCGTGCTATGTAGCACGGTCCACGATAGAGTACGTATGCTTGTTTTGCAGAAAACTGCACTGTCGAAATTTCTGCAGAAAATGACAAAAACACCTGTGCAGAACTTGAAATGCAAAAACGGAGCCCGAAATGACCTCAGAGTATAGGGACCTGCAAGCGCTCGTAAAAACTCACCTCAATCGGAGAACATGAGTTGGAGGGTGCTGGCGGCGTATCCCTGGGAGCCGATGCTTGCTCTGATACCAATTGTTGGAATTAGGGTTGCAGGAAAGCACACAAAGCTTGGAGAAGAAGAAGCAAGAATGCACACAACACAAAGTGCATTAGATTGTGTCAATGTACAAAAGATAAGTTAGCCCTAGAATGATGGGCATATATACAAGCCGGGGGAAAAAACCTCCTAAAGAGGGAAAAAGTGCCCCGGCGGTCCTAAGTGTGTTCACACACATCACTGCCTATATATATATGGCAACAAAATCCTAGAGTTATAGAAGGATGCATGTGCATGTCTCCTGTCGTGTAGACATGTTGCACCTTTACCTTCCACCTATCTTTTGTTATCTTGAATTCCAAGATATGCCCCTTCCAATGGTATTGTATTAAGTGTCTTCTTTGCCTTTTTACCCTATGAGGACCTTTGCATGATGATTGCATAGTCACTCAATCATTTAACTTAAACTTTATGTCTTTTCACACATCCTAATTATCTTTAACATTGTGAAGAATGCATGATGAAATGGCATTAGAAGTGCGCCTCGAGTTGGACTGTTGTGTCAAAATTATTTGATGATGAACAGAGAAGAGGATGATTCAGAAAGACGATGAGAAAGAGGTGCAACTGTGGTAGACTAGGAAATTTAAAATACATTTACTCAAATGTACAACTCATTTTGAGAGAAACTTATTTTTAAAATTTTATTTTCTTAAGTACTGAAATTTGATATGTGGGAGTAGGTTTTGAAGTTGAAACCTCCAAAAATAGCTGTGCCAACACAAATTACATTAAGGTGATAACCCCGCTAAAATAGCTAAAACTAGTGACGTTAGTGAAAAGTAGATATGACACCCATTGCCATACTTATGCTTGAATTTCGTGTTTCTATTAGTCCAAGGCTTAATCCAAATCCAATACAAGTGATTAAAATGTGGCCATTTTTTAAACATTTTTATCCCTAATGGGGGAGTCCATATATATACACTTGTAAATTTTGGTCACCATCAAAGCACATTTGGTTGTGTGTGACACCTAGTTTTCAATGTGTTGTGGCCTTAGAGAGCCCCCTCAAAATTGGGCCTTTGGGCCACACATTGCAACTAAATGTGCTCTGTTTGTGACCAAACTTTGCAAGAGTGAGGATAGGGTCTACATATACACACTTACAAAGTTTTTTCATCACCATCGGATCACATTTAGTTATAATGTACGTGCTAAGACACATGGTTTTTAATGTGTCATGGCCTTAGGGGGTGGCCTTAGGGACCCCCCTTGAAATTGGGTCTTTGGCCTGCACATTGTAACCAAATGTGCTCAGATTGGTGACCAAATTTTGCAAGAGTGAGGGTGGGTTCCATATATACATACTTTGTAAAGTTTGGTCACCATCGGAGTATATTTGGTTGTAATGTGCAAGCTAGATGCTTGGTTTTCAATGTCTTGTGGCATTAGAGAGCCCACTCAGAAATTGGACCTTTGGCTTGCACGTTGTAACCAAATGTGCTCCGATGGTGACCAAACTTTATAAAAGTGAGGATGGGGCCTACGTATACACACTTATAAAGTTCAATTACCATTAAATTATATTTGGTTGCAATGTGCATACCAGATGCTTAGTTTTTAATGTGTGTGGCCTTAGAGAGAGCCCTCTCAAGATTGGATCTTTGGCTCACACATTGCAACCAAATGTGCGCTCCGATGGTGAGTGACCAAACTTTGCAAGGATGTGGTTGGGGTCCATATATACACACGTGCAAAGTTTGGTCACCATCGGATGACATTTAGTTGCAATGTGTCTTCTAGATGCTTGGTTTGTAATGTGTTATGGGCCTTAGAGAGCCCCCTCAAAATTGGGATTTTGGCTCACACATTGCAACCAAATGTTCTTTGATGGTGACCAAGCTTTGTAAAAGTAAGGGTGGGGTCCACATATACACACTTACAAAGTCTGGTCTCACCATTAAAGCACATTTGGTTACAAAGCCCCCTTGAAATTGGACCTTTGGCTTGCACATCACAACCCGATGGTGACCAAAATTTGCAAGCGTGAGGGTGTGTCCACATATACACAATTACGATGTTTGGTTCACCATCGAAGCACATTTGGTTGTGTAAGATGCTTGGTTTTCAATGTATCGTGGCCTTACTTGGTTTTCAATGTATCGTGGCCTTAGAGAGCTCCTTTGAAATTGGGCCTTTAGCCCACACATTGCATCAAAATGTGCTCTAACCAAACTTTGCAAGAGTAAGGGTGGGGTCCATATATACACACTTGCATAATTGTAACCAAACTTTGCAAGAGTAAGGGTGGGGTCCATATATACACACTTGCAAAGTTTGGTCACCATCACTATCAAAGCACATTTGGCTACAATGTGCATGCCAAACACCTAGTTTTCAATGTGTCATGCATTATAAAGTTATAAGGCCCTAGTGACAATTAAAGCATCACAAAGAGACCCTAGTGAAGTGTCGGTAAGAATGTTCTAACATGTCGCATAGCAACATGCCTAGTGACACTATTTATGTCACTTAGCAATAGTATTTAAATCAAATCATGTTGCTAATCAACTTAATGGATTTACGTTATTTTTCATTGTTCGTTGCCCCCCCCCTCCCGCGTTGTAGCCTACATTTCTTCTCTCTCTCTCTCTCTCTCTCTCTCTCTCTCTCTCTCTCTCACACACACACACACACACACACACACGATCGAGTTACATGGTGGACATCCACGTAACTCAATCGTGTTACATGGTGGACATCCACAATGTCACCATGTAACTTGATCAAGTTACATGGTGGATATTCATGTATGTTTAATCATCCATGTAACTCAAATGAGTTACATGATGGTGGACATCCACATAGGTACCACATAGCTCGATCGAGTTATGTGGTGTGAACATCCACCATGGAACTCGATCAATATGCAATGTAAGCTACCTATGTGGATGTCTAATATATAACAACTCAACCGAGTTACTTACGTAACCCATGGCATTTCATGTTCATCAAGCATGCACCTCAATAACATTGCCAAAAAAATCAAAATAAAAAAATTTCTTAAAATTAATCATTTTTTAACATAACTCGACCAAGTGGATACACAACCCATGATGGATACATGTTCTTTTTAATTCATGGGAGATATTTTAAAAATGTAATTTCCACGTAACTCAAATGAGTTATGTTAATACCCATTAAATGGTCGTCAGGTGTGCAATGTTTTGATTTGTTTCTGGTTTTTTTTAGGGAATTCGATCAAGTTATGCACTATAATTAATTAGATTTTCATTTTTATCTCCATAGGATTGAGTTTGCATCAAATTCACATCGAAGGATTTCTCTCTCACAAAGCTGTCTCTATCACATATTTGAATGAAATCACGACATTGAGGAGGCACTACGTACACAAAAAGTTTTTAAAAATCAATGGTTTTATCTTGTTGAAAGCTTTGCTTTGGAAACATCAATAGTTAATGGTCCCAACTCTTATTATCAAGATAGAAGTCAAAGGACCTTGCTTTATTGAATCTAAATCTACATACTTGGTTCCTCGACTAGGGAATAAATCAATTATTGTGACCACACGTGTATCTAATTTTAACTAGAATGTAAAGGAGAAAGAGATGCATACCACATATTTCTCTCCACCTTTGTCTGGAACAATTTTTGTTTTGCACACTTGCACTCATGGCGTTTGATCAGTGCTAGCCCCCTCATTTCCGAAGAGGTTACCCTCCATTGGATAAGTCTTCCATATTTGTGAATCCACCTTTAGAACTTGGGTGACTTTTTGTAATATAAGGCCCAATCATGCACCAACTAGCCTCCCTTATGAAAGGTATGCTAGGTATGACATTATACAACTCTAGTTGCGTAAAACATTCATCACCATGAATATATGATATAGGAATAAAAATATCTTCAATTTGATCTATTGAAAAATCCCCACAGGTCTTGTAGATGTTCCATCGGCCATTTTTATGACAAGACAGCATGGTGGCCTAATTATGGATGTTAACAATAGCCCACCATTTGGTTGTGATCACTGGATCATAGGAGGTGAGTAATCATCATCATCACCATCATCTTAGATGGTGGTTACATAGACCTTCATCAAGTCCATCATCGTAAAGGAGAGGCTTCAAGATGTTTTTGACAATCAAATCAAAGTCAAAAAGAGAAAGCTTCAAGAAGATGCTTTGAACAACCAAAGGATGAGCATGTCACCAAATGATGCATGTAAAGTATGACTTTATGACTTTATGATCGAAGGGAAGGTCGGGGATTGTTTCTATCTCATCAATATGCATAGGCATATTTTTTCCTAGATTCAATGAGTTTCAACATAGTGATTTTGGAGCAATGTGTGGGAGCTGCCAACTGCTGCTAAGCATAGTTATCGATATGTCTGGGAAGTTCGAACAAATAAGAGGTGGAGGAGAGTACCAAACTTGGGTATTCTCCAGTTCCCTTCCTTTCTATTCTTAAACACAACATCTTCATTTGTTACATAGTGTCCATACTTGTCATTTTCTCTTAAACTTGGAAACATTACTAACTAGTTTAGGCAAGCAAGAATTGGGTGTGACATGTAATCTTGGTATAGCACCAAGTTCTCCATGTTGCAAACAAATTTGGTCTTGTGTTAACGTTGTGGTGTGTTAACATCAAGGGCCTAAGTAATGAAATGAGGTCCTGAGAAGAAGAAGAAGAAAAAGTGTGAGTTTTTCTTAGAGAGGGATCATAGAGCATTCGAGTACCCATTGCTATGTGCACCTTGTCAAAAGGGGGATAAATACAAGTATTATTGAATGGTTGATCTTGTTGCATAATTGCATGGCATCATTAATTCTTTGCAGAAGGCATCATTAAGTCTTTGAAAAAGGCATCATTAAGTCTTGAAAAAGGCATCATCCTCTAGGAAGTTAGACAAAGCTAGGGGAAAATGATGTGATTTTTGTGATACCCTAGATGATGCTTATGATTATCTTAAGAGGGCTAAATGTAAATAATGTTCAAGTGTGAGGAGGATAGTAACATTGCAATCAGCAGTAGAGGAGCTCGAGGAGGCTTATGAGATCGATTCAGACTCATATGTTGATGTTGACCTTGAGATAGCCAGGATGATGGGATGAGTGCAATGGGGGTTTAGGGTGCATGGGAGAACCAAGAGGACCAAAAGTGCTAGGAGGAGTTCTCGGATGTACCTAGCTTTGCATCAGATGGATCCTAGGGTTTGGTAGATGGTTAGGATGATGATGATTCACTTGAGTACACATTCTATGTTAGTAATGATGGGTGCAAGCCATGTAGGATGAAATCTCTTCTATCATGAAGAACAATACTTGGGATCTTGTGGACTTGCTGAAAGGCAAGAATGTCATTGGAACAAAGTAGGTGTACAAAGTCAAAAGAAGTTTGATGGTACCGGTGTGACAGGTACAAAGCAAGACTTATGACTGGCTATTCTCAGAAAAAGGGATAGATTATAAGGAGACTTTTGCTCCTACTTTGAGGATGACTACAATCCGCCGATCATTGATTGCATTGGCTGCACATAAAGGATGGAAAGTGCATCAGCTGGACATCAAAATTGCATTCTTAAATGGGAAACTACAGGAGGAAGTTGATGTAAATCAACCCATTGCTTTTGTAGTTCTTGGAGAGGAACATAAAATATGCAGGTTACACAAAGCATTGTATGGGTTAAAGCAAGCTCCAAGAGCTTGGTATGATAAAACACATGCTCATCTAGCCAGCCAAGGTTATGTGAATAGTCCAGCTGAAATCACATTGTATGTGAAGAAAACTCTGAGTGCCGATATTCTCATTGTCATCTTGTATGTAGATGACATGCTCATAACAGGGACTAGAAAAGAACAAATTTTAGATTTCAAGGCTGATTTGAAAGCTAAATTTGATATGTCAGATTTGGGGCCTTTACTATTTGGGCATACAGTTTATGCATAGAGATGGTAGCAAACTAAGTACATAAAATGTTTGCTAAAAAGGCTTCACATGGAATAATGTAAGCCAATTTCTACTCCAGTAGAACCAGGTGTACGGCTTACTATGCATGATATTGGTGAGCCTCTTGAGGCCGGCATTTACAACCAAGAATTGGATGCCTCCTTTACTTGTGTAACACAAGGCCTGACATATCTTTGGGGTGTCTTTGTTGAGCAAATTCATGCACAGCCTAGGCACAAAGCATTGGCAAACGGTCAAACACATTTTCTGTTATCTTCAAAGTACCCTGGATCTTGGTTTGCTCTATGAGAAACAAGTGAAGTACAAGTGATAAGATCACTTACACACACTTATAAGAATGTGTACACACGCTCAGGGGAAAAACCCTCCTAAAATAAGGAGGGAAAAAGTGCCTCAACCCATTATTAGCCTACGTCTACACACTATGTCCACACATCACCATACATCCAATGATCATTTTTCTATGCTTTCTCAAAGGAAATAGGTAATAGGTTTTCAACAATAGTTGCATTTTCATTTCTTTTTAGGATTATCATCCCCCTTCTTGGCATTCTCGCCCCAGAAGACTGGGTTGATTCTACCTTTGGCCTGTAGATGCCTTGAGAAAGGCTTTGCCTCTACCTTTTTGACTGGTAGCGAATGCCTAATCTCCCACATGCATATACTAGTTCAAGTTTTACCGAGATTCCATTTTTTGTAAGAGAAGTGCAAACAACACATCAAGCATAAAGGCATTGGGGTTACCCTTCATCATGAGCCGAAGTGTGGATGCAAATCCCTACCACTAGTAAACCTGTTAGAAATATTCTCAAACTCTAACTACTTGCACAAGTAGGCACCTCATACTAGAAAAACCTTAGCAACGTCCAATGCAGTGTAAGTCTTTTGAGAATCAAGTGTGCCACTTTGGTTAGTCTATTTAGGCACTATAAAGATTGAGTCGCACACCCAAAATTTACTGGTAGTAGCCCAACGACAAAATACATGCTTATGCACTTCCATTTTGTATGGATAATGTCTAAGGGATGTAACCTTCTAGGCAATTCGACTCTCTCCTTTAACTCTTTAACACACTAAGAATTGGCATACATGATGCATCCCGTCTATTTCAATCTAGGCTAAAAGAAACTCTTTTTCACTGACATAAAGGTCTTTATGTAGCTTGGGTGTCCTACTATTAGGCTATTATGTGATTTAGTTAAAATCCTATGTTGTTATCTCAGGAACATTCAAGATAGACAACCGATTATTGAAGTAAAGGCATCAATCCTCCAGCTTGTACCCTTGTACTTTCTTCAATTCTTGGGGAGTCTTGCTCTCCTATAAGGAAGTTATGGGAGATAAGAAATTATCCTAGCCAAGTCTTTCTCTACCTTCCCTCATCAATGGGTTGGTAATCGTAGAGATCACGAGAAAGGAGACCTTTCTGCCACCACATTTTCCTTGCTTGGCCTGTACTTTATCTCAAAATCAAATTCTTGGAGTGTTTGCATCCACCTCCTTTGGAACTCATTGAGATTATCCTGAGTGAAGATCCATTTTAAGATTTTTTGATCGATCATTATTAGGGTGAATCTATGCCCTAGAGGTAATGCCTCCATAGTTGCAAGGTATAAACTACTATAAGTAGTATAATTCTTCTCATGAGGTTTGATCTTTCTGGACTCACAAGATACTACATGGCCTTCTTGCATAAGAACTTTTCTTATGGAAAACCCACTAGCATCTGTAACCACTTCGAAGGGTTTACTAAAGTCTAACAACTTAAGGACATGACTTGTTACTAGGATAATTTTCAATTTATGAAAAAAACTTTGTCACTTGTGGGTCCATTGAAAAGGGGAGTTCCCAATCAAAGGAGAGGCTATCTAGGCATATATAGGTATGACAATTTTGTACGAACCCGTTAGTCCTAAGAATCCTATGAAGATTTTGTACGAACCCGTTAGTCCTAAGAATCCTCTGACTTCTTTTACTATTTTGGATTTTGGCCACTTGATCATAGGTTGGACTTTCATTGAATCAAAAAATATCTAGGTATATATAAGTATGACGATTTTGTACGAACCCGTTAGTCCTAAGAATCCTCTGACTTCTTTTACTATTTTAGGTTTTGGCCACTTGATTACAGGTTGGACTTTCATTGGATCAAAAAATATCCCATCTTTTGAGATGACAAATCCTAGATATTCTACTTGATCCAAAAAGAAGATGGAGTTGCTCTTTTTGACAAAACAGTTTGTGCTTCCTTAGGATTTCAAGTACCTTCTATCCATGCATCTCATGATCACAGACATTCTTTGAGTATACCTGGATGTGTCATCGAAGAAGAACAAGACATAGTCATCTAGTTGCTCTCTAACGATCTCCTGCATGAGTCGACTGAAAGTGGTAAGAGCATTAGTCAACTCTAGAATGGCATTACAATAATGAACTCATAATGCATGTACCAAGTATTGAAAGCTCCTTTTAGAATATCCCGCTCCTTGATCGTGATCTAATAATGCCCATATTTTGTATCAATCTTTGTAAAGATTTGAGCTCCATGGGTGGTTGCAAGATCAGGGTGCCCAATTTTGTCCACTTAGGCACCCTGTAAACAGTAAAAAAACAGGCATTTGTTTACCTTTAGTGGCTAATCTCTCCTAGTAAATGAAGGAATTTCGTTTCAAGTTCTTTTGTTGGAACATCATATTCAAAGTTGGAAATATAGTTGCATAATTTGATTAAGCATTAGATAGTCAAAAGTCCTCATTTTCTTAGGTACAAAGTCAATGTATACACCCTGTCCCAAATTTGAACTGATTCCATAAAATGCTAATATCTTTTACATATAAACTCATTTGAGATTCCCACTTTGTACCTTAGATCTTCACATAATATGGAGCTTAACTTGATTTTTCAAGAAAATTTTAAGATATTTGTTTATTTTCTTTAAATATTTCAAGGTCTTTAAAGTGTTATAATATACGCCACTTTTTGTACCCACAATAGCTACCACTTAAAATCCTCAATCTTGTAGATCAAAAGAGTGGGTAGATACTGAGACATTAGTAGAATGTGGTGGTTAGTAAAAATTACAAATCCAATGGTTGGATTTTTAATGCTCTTTTTCAAAATTCTTCCAGACTATCAGAAGGTCTGCAAATATTAATAATCTAATTAGTAAAATTACATTTTTGATGTGAATCATCTAAAACCTATAGGGACTAGTGTACTTGTAATGGTGCATCTATGGAAAAATAAATTGGATCACTCTAAGTATGGAAAGATCATTTGTTTATCATTTCATCATATTTTTGATTAATTTTGATTAATTAGACTAATTTATATTAATTTAAGTTATATTGGATTAATTTAAGGACGAGCATATTTTCTATTATTTGCTTGATCTCATTTTAAGTACCTTGCATCCCAAAATTTGCTCTCCAAGCATTGTCCCAGTCCAGCATAAACTGGATAAAACTAGACACCCTGATCTTGCAACAACCCCCATACAATTGCATCAAAGAGAGTTACCTCATGAATCATTGGAGACTAGATCAGAAATCTGCATATTTGTAACCGGATGAGAAACTGTGTGCAAGTCATCCTCCTTAGAAAAACCAAGACCAATTCGATCATGATGATGTTAGTAAAGTAGAGAAACACAAGAAGTTGTCAGATGTCGAGTTTGGAAAGCTAACATTGTACCATCTCGAAAACCACACCTCTGGACTATGAGGGGATATACAGATATCAAAATCACTGTTAGTACACACCCAAGCCTCCTCTACCATGGATTCCTCTTCCAACTCAAGGGCTTTGTGTAATCGTATAAGAATAACCGAATCAAAGAGACCACCCAAGGCTAATGCAAACTCCCCATGATGCATATTCAATGCATGGCTAGAACTGGCCCTTGTTCTACCTGTCATCAGTGGAGCTGTAAGTTTGCTATCTTGCAAAGTTTTCAACAACCATCTTCGTACCAACTTGGCTGTGTCTATGGCTGTTTGCTCTTCCCTGACGACAAGATCTTCAACTTCTTCCATAGAAGGGGACTGAATTCCTGGTGGCTGTTCCACATGTTCTACATGAGGATTTTCATGTGTAGGGGCTGACTGATCTGAATCCCCACAATGGATAATAGCCCATCAAACATGTCTTATATGCGTGTATCATGACTTTTATACAAGTTGTAGATGGACTGAACATAATTTTGAGCGCATACCACATCTCTACTGACCAAAAATCGGGGTGTTGCTGGATTATAAAGACAGTATCCTTTTCTCTCATTGTTGTAGCTTGCAAAATTGCATTTTATTGCTTTATCATCTAGCTTTGTTCTGAGTTGTTCTGGCACATGTGCATATGCCAACACCCAAATGTATGCATATAATCCATTTTTGGCTTTCGGTTGTACCAAGCCTTAAATGGTTGTATGGTCTTCAAAGATTTCGTTGGATACTTGTTCAACACATGAGTTGCACACATTATAGCTTACATCCAAAGTGAGGCAACTTTTGTGCTTTTAGCATGCATCCTGCCATCTCTATGAGAGATCTGCTTTTCCCCTCAGCTACACCATTCTATTGTGGTGTATAAGGCATAGTACATTGGTATTCGATGCCCTTTTGAAGCATATAATCCTTGAATTCATTTGTCATGTATTCTCCACCTCTATTTGAATGGAGTGTTTGGACTTTAGATCCACACATATTTTCAGCCATTGCTACAAAGTGTCCAAAGCATGTAACCACCTCGGCTTTCGATTTCAAGGGGTAAACCCAAGCAAACCTTGAGTAGTCATCAATGAATGTGACAAAATAAAGATGCCCCCTGTGGATGGTGTCTACATTGGACTACATACATCAATGTCTATGAGCTGTAATTTATTTTCAGCTCGAACAGCTCCATCTCTGGGGGAATGGTTTACGATGCATCTTTTCTAAAATACACCCCTCACATTCATGTCTTGTTGGAGACTCAAGAGGTAGCATATTATCAACCAGATGATGCTTCTACAAAAGCATCAAACTCCAAAAATTTACATGCCAAAAACGAGCATGCCAAACCTATGCATCATGCATAGTAGAAGTGTGGGCAGCCACTGTATGTACATCATAAGTTTGCTTGTCATAATTGTCCAGCTTATACAAGCCATTGTATCATGTTGTTCGGAAGTGACTATTGCATAACCCTTTGATGGGTCTTTCAAAGAACACTTCCCATCTTTAAATTTAACCTTTAACCAAACACTTCCCATCTTCAAATTCAACCTTGGTCATTTATGGCTGAGACGGAGAGCATATTTTTCTTTATCCTTGGAACATACAACACTTTTGTCATACATATATTTGCACCATTGGCTGCAACAAGGATGACATTGCCAATTCCCTTTACTGGATAAGTGGTATGATCTACACTATATCATCTACACATGATATAGTGTGGCCATTAGAAGCATAAACCAAGTGTTGAAATACATCTTTGCATGAAGTGATGTGGCTCGAAGCACCACTATCAAAATACATGCATGTCTGTCGGATGCAATGCAAGACATATGATTCCCTGAAGCACTTGGTGTGTCACTAGTGCATGTGACCAAAAAAGTATACTCTTCTTGAATTACATTAGCCGATCTCTCTGCTTTGTCATCAGAAGAGTATGCTACTGCATTGACTGCATCTTTCTTCTTCTCTTTTGCAATCCGCTTTCTACATTCATTGAGGTAGTGGCCAGGCTTATGCTAGTAGTGACATTTTATGATGTAGTGGCCAGGCTTATGCTAGTAGTGACATTTTCCCTTCTTTTTAGGCTTGGTAGTAGTGGCATTTTTCCTTCTTTTAGGTGAAAGTGCACAGGCGAGGAGGCACAGCTTGGTCGGAGGCGGGAGCAAACGGGGCCGTTAGGGGTCGAAGGTAGATGACAGGACCAGAAGACAACTTGTAGATGACGACGGATGATGACCTTGGCGGGTTGTAGATGGCGACGTCGAGCTGCAGCATCAGATGGTCGGATGCGGCGACGGACTGTAACGGCGAATTGCATGACTACCGGGACAAAAGGAGCCCAAAAACTGCAGGCACTAGTGCCACCTGCGGTGGAGGTGGAAAAGGGGTGGAGCCGGCTGGGATGGTGACGGAGCAGTGAGCTGCAGGCCAGATGGACGGAGCAATCGCACGATCGACGGACGGGACTGCCGGAACACGCGTACAGTTGACGGATGGACGGGGAGCGCCAAAAGGGGACTGCGCCAACGGTATGCTCTGATACCAATTGTTGGACTCACACACACGGAGCAGTGAGCCTCAGGCCGGATGGACGGAGCAATCGCACAATCGACGGACGGGAGTGCTGAAACACGCGTACAGTCAACGGATGGACGGGGAGCACCAAAAGGGGACTCCGCCAACAGTGTGCAATTGTTGGACTCACACACTCTCACACAGAGTTAGGGTTTCCTACAAGTTAGGGTTAGCTACAAGAAGGCACACAAAGAGAGAGCGTGTGGTAGATCACAAATACAGGTCAACTCTTGCATGTGAGTCACATCCATATAATATCCAAGTACAAAAGTTGAATGGATAGTGTCCTTTCACACTTGATATTATTCAAGGGGAAAAACCATATGGGAAAAAGTGTCGTTGGTTAAGCCCTATTCACACGTAGCACACTATAAGTGAGCATATGCCTATACTTATGCACAGTTGAAATGTATAGTACATGGGAGATAAAGATATTTAAGAGTATGTTAACATGCTTTTCACCGTTTATTGAGAGTATCTGAGGAGGTTAAGTATCGTCCTTGCAGTTGTCATACAGGTCAAGAGCGAAAAGAAGTGATCAGCAGCAGCTCTGAAGGGCGAGCGGGCTCGAAGTGCCCATTTAAATTGGCTTGGTGTATGGCAGCAAGTTTACTAGGCCGAGGACCTATCTATACAAAAACAAAAAGCCTCACGTTTATCCAACAAGCATTCATCGAATTAGTAATAGAGAGGTAGTAAGAACTTACTAATTATTGAGCCACAAGGTGGCTTGAACAATTAATAAGAGCACATACTGAAAAGCTAAGGCTTTGGTCTTTAATTTGATCACGTACATTTGGAAATCACACAGGCCTTCGCTAATGGATCCATGTTCATACGACCCTAAGAGGTCCTATTAAGAGCCCATACTATTGTTTGAGTGCTTTGCTTGGTGCCACTCCTATATCCATCTTAATCACTATGTATGCTAAGGCAACAATCTAGGGTGAAAAGGGCCAATAAGGAGGAGGTGGATTCCAAAACCCTCTCATTCTTGTCCTAATAGAAGAACACTTTCAAAATAATTCTCAATGTGTCAAAATCTGACTTATTGATGATGGACATTTGAGTTGTCGAATACAAGCTTTCTATCTTAATACCTAAACTGCATGTTCTGCCTTAATCTCGCTCCTAATCCCTAAACTACATGTTTTTTTGCTTTAAAAATTAATTCAAATGCTTATCAACCATCGAAAAATTCCTCATAACTTGGGCTATCATGCGATACTTAAATTAGGTTTTCAAAAAAAAAAGGTAAAATTATGGTTCCCTTAAACTAGTATGATTTGTTGTATCCATCAATGCTCTACCCCTTATATTGTATTGTCCATGCATTGGCTAGCTCATGTTTATATGGTCCCCACCATTATGAGGAGAAGCCATGGTTAAGCAGCTCAAGCGCCCGACATCTCCGTATTCACAAACGGGAAGGTGGCTTAGGAGGGCAAATGACTTAAAGATAACTTGGATTAGATTTGGCACACTGTCAAATAGGCTACATGCTACATTGGACCATTACCTCACAACGGTCTACTCATGGAGTCAACAAACTTTACTCATGGACAATCTGAACTATTTTTGTATGCGAGAGAATATTTTTTAATGATTCCAAGTAGCTCAGTTGGTAGAAGAGGATGAGTATTATCCCACAGGTCTTGAGACCAATCCTCACTGACTACAGTGGATGTGCGCCCTTGTACAAATTGCTGGCAGTGGTGTGTGAGTTGTATACGCAAGCATGGTGCATATATCCATTTCCTGTTAAATTCAAGCCTTCTTTAAATTTTAAAAAATGCTATTTTTTTCCAAGCTTTTGCTATTTTTGCACGGAAGTGAGAATGAAGTTGGAATGAGGTGATGTGAATACGCTTGCAGCCCAAGTAAAAACATTATTTACATTAATAAAAAACAAAGAAATGGGAACCCTCATGGTTGAAGATTTTTGAGAATAAAAGTGAAACCTTACCAAGTATCTAATGCTGTATAACCATTAGTTGGGTGTTCCATGCTCAATTGTTTCATTGCTCATGTTAGAAGGATTATTGGTAAAGGATGCAATCCACAAACACCAAAATTAAATACCCCATAAATAACTTTGAAATGAGGCAGACGGCACATTTGAATTGATACCCCGTTGACAAGTCTTCAACCATGCACTGACCCATGAAGGTATATTTACATGGCTGCATAGTAGATGGAGAGACAGACAGTCCACGAACACCACTTTAAAATGTGATTTTCTTTTTTTTGCAAGTTTAATTTCCAAGATCTGTTCATGAACAGTTTCGCATTCATTGTGGATGAGAAACCTCCATCTTAAGTGTCCTTAATTGCATCACAAGTAGCAAAAAAACGTTCGGTGACTAGTTCCTCACTGTTTGGAAGCATTTTTCTGCTCGTGCACTGCACCCCTTAGATTGATTATTGAAGATAATCAACAAATTGTATTACGTGATAGTTTACTCTTAATGAATAAACAACAATCATCATCATTACATCAACTTCAAGCAACAGTCATCAGGTATGGACAAAGCAAGCTCTCTTCTGAGTTCTCTCTCTCTCTCTCTCTCTCTCTCTCTCACACACACACACACACACACACAAAGGCAGGCCCTTATAAATAGGGAAACCTCCTGGAGGACACTGGAGGGGAGACCCAAAAGCTACTTCGCTGGGGTGGCTGGTCAGCCGCATCAACGGCATTTCAATGCGACATGAGGATATGGAGAGCTCCTCTGATGATGGTGGCCAGGAGCTCAAGGGTGATAGTTGCATGCCGACTTGAAGCAAGCAATTGGCCATAGGAACAGGGGCTGGATACAGCTTGAACCCCTTAGCAACAGCAACCTAGTTTGGACTCAAGAAGCAAGCAGCAAGCAGGGCAGATCATGGAGCAGCTAGCCTGACAGCTGCTACAGGCAGCAGGCTCATGGCCATTTTCCCTCTCTTTCCGAGGTCTTGACTAGCCCTTTGCCCTTGCCTCATATGCCGAGGCTATGGGAGTGTAACATGAGCTGGACATATCTCCATATCTATTAGAGGCAGAGTGTGGCTGCCAAATGAATGTTAAAGTAAGTTCATCCAACATAGCATCAAGAAAAAGTTTTTGGATTGGAGCATTAGTCGTCTGATGTCCAGAGGGCTACCATTCCATGTATGGTTGGATGGCTCCTCTCAAAAAATGGTTGCTGCATAGAAGCCTCCATTATTGCAAGATACGACATCCAAATGGCCACTATGGCTCCAAACCTAGCCCCAAATATAGTGCAATCCTAACTCTATGAAAGCATTTGATTTCAGAAGGTTTCCCCATGTTTCAAGCTCTATTCCTCCTACTTGTTTGGCTGGACAATTCCTCAATTGAGCCAGTTGGCTAGTTCAAAAGGTTGTGGAATATGTGAAAAACAGATAAGAGATACCACATTAAACCACTATTTACTTTTTCTGAACATGGTTTTTAAAGTCCCATGATAAAGCTCGTCATTTGAAATTGGATTGCCAAGCATTTCCTTGCAACATAGCCCAAGGAATAAGGAATTCTGTTAAGAACCAATGTGGGAGGAGGGAAGCCCTCTTGTAGACTGCAGAGCCATGCTTCTGTGCATGAGCTCAACCTCAACTCCGGGCTGTAGAGGCCATGTATATCATGAAGACTGGAACAGTACAGGTAAGCATGCACGGTACCCGAAGGCTGAACTCATGCAAGTGCAATGTTGGGGGGGGGGGGGGGGGGGGGGGGGGGGGGGGGGCCATCAGGGGAGCTAGTGGTGTTTGTGTTTAAAATCACAAACACATCATTGTGAAAATCTATCCTAAAATGTGTTGCAAGTATCCTCTATCTCATGAACTCAATCACTACTTGACTACAAGATTTTACTTATCAAGGAGCTTCATGACTAGCAGGGAATAAAAATCATCCTCTATCGATCAGTTTTCAAAGGAAAAAAGAGGGATAAGTAGCTATGTGAGCAAGAAATTTTGACTTTCCACTCATGCCAAGCTTTTCACCATAAAGATGCTTGGTTTTTTTTCCAAGCAAAAAAAAAAAAAAAAAAAAGTTTGCACCGCTCGGGCAATGGTGGTAGATTAGCATGCCATTTTTCAGACTACAAACCCACTTTCCCAACACCTCAAGTTGTCCATAATAAACAAAAGAGGCACTCTACATGTCCAATGCAAGACGTCGATTTTTCTGTGAAGTCTTCATTCTCTAGCTGCTGGTTGTGCAGCATCACATGATTCCCAGTAAATCACTCTCAGCAAAGCTCTGACTTGTCCTATACTGAAGTGGCTAATCCATTGCTTCCTGCAAGATAAAAGCATGGTATAGTTATATGCAAAATAGGAGCAAAATGACCTGCTGGAAATTAACTGGTCTTTGTCTGGGAATCATGCACTTACTCCAAGCACTCAAAATAATAGAAATTGGCTGGTGGCTGGAACCTTTGGCTTACATACATGCCATGATTTAAACCTGATTAAATGTCTCCCAGAATTCCTCGGGTTCTTGCCCTTCACTTACAACCTGCTCATCAGAAAATGAAATTAAACGACTCTATATAATGCCTTAATCATTTTGGAGAAGGTATAATCTTGTGCAATGCAGTCCAAATTGGCACCAGGCAACATCAGCAGTGTCATGTACATGTCATAAATATACACTCACCCTGATCCGACAATCAGTCGGGAGCTGCATCTGATCAAGAAAATCCTGCCCTAATTGATGCAATGTTGTCTCTCCTTCAAATTGATGTCCTTTGTTCGCTGCAAACTGCCTTCCCACCCAAACATAAGCCCCAACTCCCTGGCCATTCCCTCTTGGATGAGATGCTGATGCAACCAAAACAAACACTGCATTTGTATCCAGATCATCTGCATCGAACATATCAATCCTCTCAAGCCTTGGCCATAAGTATAAGAAAGCACGACCGACCTCCTGTATTGGAATGTAAGGACCCATTGGACCCGAACATTGAGAATCGCTTACTGCAGGTGTGCTTCCAATTTGCAAGTCGTTTTGACCCTCATCATCTCTCTCAGCCCTCTCTGAAGATTGCATAGAAGAGGTGGATGAAGGCAGCTGCAGCTGTGCAGCCATGTGAACTTGGACCCCAGTAAATCCCTTGCACATTTCTCCCAGTGCCTCAGAGCTGAAGTTAGTATCCTCATTCTCTTCAGCAGCCTTCTCTGCTCTGTACTTTTCTGCCGCCATGACAAGAGGCAGCAGCTTAGGTTTTCTTGACATGCCTCTAGGTGCCAGAGGGGGGTCATCTTCCAAACCTGGCAACCGAAGGGTGGGCGGCACACTACCTCTTCGTTGAGCCAGTGAGGAGACTGGGCTCTTGTTTGGACACTGAGCAGCTAAAGTCTTCAAGGGAGAAAGGATAGGAAAACTGCTAATAAATGGATGAGAAGGATGAGAAGGGCTAGGGCTGATGGGCAATAATATCTGAGCAGAGTTGGTGTGCAGTGCATCTGGTGACAGATTTCCCGAGAGAAAGATAGGAGATGCAAAAGGAGAGTCAGAGCCAGCAGCAGCCGAAGAAGACGTGGAGGTTACAGAGAATGGAGAAAGATGAGGGGATGATGAACCCATGGAGGTATCAGGAGATAAAACACTGGTGTTTGGCTTTTCAGATGAAGCTCTCTCCTTAGCTGATACTAGCTCCCCTAACAAAAACTTCCGCCGTAGTACACTCCAGCCATCTTCCCTTGCAGGAATTCGAGTTGGAATAGTGGTCATACCTACACCAGTGAAAGGCACCGGTGGAATCACCCCTCCAAGCCTTGCTGTTTGGTACAAATCATAGTCAGCGTCATAAGATGGCACTTTCCTGTTGCTTACACCGAGCTGTCTAACGCTTTCAACTTCACCTTGGTTAGCCCTTCTTTGTTTTTCCGCTTGAGAATTGGACTCCAGGTAACTGTCTTCTGCATGTTCTTTACTCAAACACTCAAGTCCTGCATTGGCACACTCATCCCTAGAGTGAGAATACTTGCTGAGAGACTCCCAAAACTCTGGGCCTTCATGGCCTTCGGCAAGAACCTGAACCGGACCTGCTGCTCTCTCATATCTGACCACCTGACCTGCTGCTTCTTTAGCGGCTTGAGCAATTTTCGGATCACAATCCTGGCCTACCCACACTAAAATCCTGCATGGTATACGTATGACAAATGCACCTCGCGAGTCCAAAGATCCTGCTCCGGGGTTGTTTAATGCCTTGGGTACAAGGTGCAATGGATCATAGGGTGAGTGGGGTGCAAGCCTGTACATTCGGAGCACTGAATTGGGACTCATAGGGGTGGCATGCACTCTCTTCTGGCACTGCAACAACTGACATGCAAAACCCATGTTTGGATTAGTGACCCCTCTGGCTGTCTTGACATCCTGGAAGGCATCTTCAAAGCTGCTGCACTCCCGCCACATTAAATATGCAATTACCAGTGATGTAGAACGTGATACACCTTGGCAGCAGTGGACAAAAACCCGCCCACCTTGCTCCCTGACCTCCTCAAAATAGTCAAAGACGTCATAAAGCAGGCTTGTGATATCTTCACATGGGCTGTCTTGCAGCCATAGTGTTTTGTAAACCAGTTCTCGTTTGAAATATTCCGGGCATACAAATCCCACACAATTCAGGACATGGGTGATCCCATTGGCACGCAGAGCCTCCCGATCTCTGGCAATGGCATCGCTCCCGAGATAGATGTGGTAGTTGGCAATCCGGGAGCACTGTTTATCGAAGTGGGAGAACTTTTCCCGTTTCAGCTGTATTTCTGTAGGTTCCACGACAGCCCGCTGGACAGAAGCCAAGTCAAGTTTGATGTCAGGTCCAGTCTTCACCTTCCTGCGTCCAGGCGTGGCGGGGGCAGTCCAGTCACCTGTGTCATCCAAACCTGCACTGGGCCATTCTTCAAGGCTTTTTCTGGCTATGGACAAGGGCTGGAGGGGAGGGAGGGAAACCCTACATCTGGTGTTCTGGTTGTGTTCTTGCGTGCTTGGTGTGTAAGGCACTCCGATGGCATCAGTGGGGGCAGCTGTGCCTTCCCCTCCAACCACTCCACCTCCTCCATCACTGGGGAAAGGGTGCAACTGGGGGCTGGGTGGAGCAGAATGAAAATTCCTTGTAGCAGATCGCCAGTATGTTTTGCGGACGTTGGGAAACCTGCAATCAACGGTACCAGCCTCCAGTTCTTTGTGCACCATGCCTCTGCTACACAAACTGCTACTGCAAAGAGGCAGCCCCGCGGCGACCAGGGTTACCGGCTATGCTCCGCGCAACGAATAGGGTTTCAACAACTAACGGTTCACTGTCATAGATCTGAACTACTTGAGAAATAAAGGTGAGATTAGGAAAACTTCCCTGGATCGGCCCCTACTGAGGTCTGCACCAGGCTTCATTGTTGCGCTTGGAAATTGCTACCTCCTCGCGATCCCGGGCCTTTGCATGCGCTGTTACTGTGTGCAAACCCTAAAAAAGCAGAGAAAAGTTCGCAAACCCTAGAGACTTGTCTGCAAACCGTAAATTGCAGGGGTCGCCTGCAAAGCAGTACAGATCTTCTGGAAACTAATTCGCAGAGATAGTGAATGAGAGAATCGTCTGCAACCCTAGAATTTGTCTCACAATGCAACGACCCCTTCGTCTCCCCCCCCTGCAGCTTTTCCAAGAGAAAGGGTAGGTTTCGTGTCGAAACTGTCTTCCCGGCGACCACAACCAGTTTTCCATTACCGACATCGCCATCGCCGTCTACATCTACAAGGCACGAACCGCCGGATTTAGTACCTACCGCCAAATTTGGCCGCCGAGCCTTGAGATGTGGGCCCACACGAATGACGTGGACTGCTTCCACATTGCTTTAGGGCATGTTCAGGCGGAAGGGTGGATTCTCACACCCACCGAACACATCTCCATGCATGTACGCACCGTGCTCCATGAACGTCTTTTGCGCTCTATCGAGCCACGTGAACGTAACCCTACAGGTACTTGAGCAAGATGGATACATACATCCCCATGCATGTACCCATCGTGCTCCAACGTGAACGTGTACATGAACATGTTGACAGGTTCCAACATCTTTTGCGCTCTAGCGAGCCACCTAAACGTAACCCTAAAGGTACTACAACGCAGTTGCATGGTCTTTGGTGGCCTCATGGTCACTTTTTGGGTATTTTGATCTTCATTAGAAATATGGCCTCACCAACTAGTGCTAGCTCATCTGGTAGAGTGTTGGTCTCTACTCCCAAGGTCTTGGGTTCAAGTCTGGGGGACTCGTTGGGTACCTATCCTTAACGGGTTGATTATAAGCATGTACGATGGATTGCCAGCCCTCATCCCGGCGGGACCCCTCATGGAGGCTGGGTGTGTGTGTTTCTAAAATTTCATGTACCTTCGGGGGAAAAAAAAGAAAAAAAAAGAAAAGAAATATGGCCTCAAAAATGCCAACACAACTGTAGTGTACGCCTGTTGGTAGAGTCCCTCACTATGTACACTACCCCCACTAAATCCTTGCCAAAACCTAAGTAGTATTTATAGAGGTTGCTCATCCATCCCTACCATGTCTTTTGAACACCCAAACGTAGATGGCGATGCATGCACCACCTTCTCTAGCACCAAGCCTTATGCGAAACCTATTTTTCACGCTCTCTCGCAAAGTTATGTTTCCTTGCTCATGGCTATTGTTTTTCATTCCTTTGATTATCACGATTCTCTAGCCGATGGGACCATGCTCATGTTCCATGACAAAAAGATCTTCTAGTTTGACAAAGAGGGCCTTAAAAAAGTGATTGCATCGAAGACCAATGTTTCCTATGGGCTTTTATATGTAATAATGAACTAATGTGTTTTATGTTATGTCACCATGTTGCTCATAATCTCATAAATGCTTTTCTAAACTAGATTGTAGACTTATGTCTATAATGTTTTTCATTCCTTTGATTATCACGATTCTCTAGCCGATGGGACCATGCTCATGTTCCATGACAAAAAGATCTTCTAGTTTGACAAAGAGGGCCTTAAAAAAGTGATTGCATCGAAGACCGTTTCCTATGGGCTTTTATATGTAATAATGAACTAATGTGTTTTATGTTATGTCACCATGTTGCTCATAATCTCATAAATGCTTTTCTAAACTAGATTGTAGACTTATGTCTATAATGTAGGGTCTTCACTTATGTAAGTCAATTAGTGCATAGATATGGTCCACCTTACCGTCGCATTACAAGACAAACTAGTCTAATTTTACCATAGCAATTACTTAGGGGATTCACAAGCCATAACTTATGGTGTCATGTGAGTGTAAGGGAGGGGGTTTTTGTTGTAAGGGTGGGCTTAAGCTTATAAGCTAGGGGATAAGGGGAATCTTATGGGGGGGAGATGGGGGGAGCAGCGGAGAATGGAAGTAGGGGATTGGTTTCTACTTGTAGTTCACAATATGTGATCTAGTGGTGTAGGTTGAAAACTTGATAAGTTTATCAATCTCTTAAGTTGAACACCCATGGAAACAATTTTAGGAGGGTACATGTAGGCCTTTGTGCTTCTAGCACCCATGCTAATTACATGGGCTGCATCTTGCCACATGTATTACAGTAATACCTACTATTTGATTTTTAAACCTTAAATAGGGGGTACTTACGTTTCATAATTAGGAATCATAAGCTTAGAAAGGGGTATAGTTTTTTTTAAAGAGAAACTTAAATAGCGGATTTTTATGAGTTTTATGCACGCAGGTGATGCCCCTTTCTATGGGAAGTGAATCCCCTAGGAGAAATTACAAGTATCATCGCGTCTTTTGTTATGTATCATCTTGTTAATTGAATGAAAAAAAGAACTTCACAAGTTTAATCAACCACTATCCCTTGGTTGTAAAGTAGTATACTTTTTTTAGAGCAAGAGCAACAAAATGGTGTACCTCTTCTTAGAGGCCAATGTGGAAGTGCATTGTAGGCCTTCAAAGCAATGAAGGTGGTGTTTAGGATTCCCTACTCAATGAGAGAGAGAAAAAGGGAATACATTTTGATCCATGCAATCAATTCATCTATTGAATTGCGTACTAGTGAGTCAAGTAGCAATAAGAGGCCCATAACAGAGTGGATAGCTTTATTGTGCTATTGTACTCCATGTTTCTTAGTAAAAAAGCCTTATGTTTTTACAAGAGCTATCTTTTCCTTAAGAGTTTTGAGAGATAGAGAGGGATCCATCTTTTACAGAGGTCTGGCGCGCTGTACGCGTACACACTTCTTCACAGACGCGACCACCTCCCTCGTTGGCACGTATTGCTAGTCCGGAGAGACTGGCCGAAGGTGCAATGGGAAGGGAAGCGAGAGTTAGTCTGGAGAGACTAGCCGTGTCTTTTGGGTATAGTTTGGAGCCGGAGAGCTCTGACGTAGACCCTTCATCACCTTTGACTGCCACGGCTTCAAAGGGGAGTGATAAACTTCGTCGGGGGGAGAAATATGCTAATTACTCCATTGAGACGACGGGTACTTACTCTACAAGGGTAGAGTATGTGTACCAACTATTGGTGACTTTCGGGCCCAAATTCTTAAAGAAAGTCATGATAGTCCAAGTGCGGGTCATCCTGGGATTCAGAAGACCTATGCACTAGTAAAAAGACAGTTTTATTGGCCTAGTTTGTTTAAGGACGTCCAGACTTATGTGTTGAAATGCAATAAGTGCCAGGTCAATAAACATGAACGTCTTAAGATTGGAGGACTACTCCATTATTCCTCAAGGGAAATGGGAAAGCATTTCCATGGATTTCATTACCGGTTTACCCACAGGGAATGACTCGGTGTGGGTGGTAGTGGACAGGTTAACTAAAATGGCAAAGTTTATCGCCACGAAGAAAACTGTTAAAACACCAGAGTTGGCAAAACTCTTTATTGAACATCTCTACAAGCTATATGGCCTGCCCGCAGATATAGTGTCGGATAGAGATAGAAAGTTCAACAGTCATTTTTGGAGGGAAGTCTTCAAAAAGTTGGATACTACTCTGAGTATGAGTACGGCAGATCATCCGGAGTCTGATGGTCAAACCGAAAGAGTTAACCAAATTCTAGAGGATATGTTGCGTTCTTATGTTAGTAAGAAGCAATCTAATTGGGAAGAGTACTTGCCCTTATTTGAGTTTGCCTATAACAGCTCCAAACACTCAGCGACGACTGGATTTACACCATTCATGTTAATGTATGGATTCCAGCCGAGATCTCCGATGGCTGTAGGCCTAGAAAAGGAGAAGATTCAATCTGTCAAGGATTTCCTTGAAGATATGAATGATATGCTCAGAGCCACATGTGAGAGCATTCGTAGCGCTCAGGATCGTGCTAAAACTTATGCGGATAAAGGATGTAGAAAGGTGACCTTTGCAGAAGGTGACTTTGTATTCCTCAAGGTTCCTGCGTAGTCAAAAACCATGAAAACGGGAAAGTGTAATAAACTTTCTCCGAGATATTGTGGTCCTTTTAAAATCCTTAAGAAGATTGGGGACGTAGCATATAAACTTGAGTTACTGGAGAGTTCTCAAGTCCATCCTGTCTTCCATGTCAGTAAACTAGTGCAATTTCCAAAAGGTTTTCCCAGTTTGTTTTCGAGGACGAAAACTCTTCTTAAGGGGGGGTAATGTCACGTAGGCTGTAACGCCTGTGACATTGCCGACGGCAGACCGGATGGCCATGTCCGGGGTTCAGTGGGAGAGAACGCCCATGCGGAGTCATGGGCGGCCAGGCTAGTGTGGACGGCAGGTCACACACTATATAGCCTGGGGGATGAGGGGCAATCCTCATTCTTCCTCTATGGCTGGGTGGTGAGCCGTCCCCTCCTGTGGTAACGCTCGTAGCAGTGTTACAGCGATCTAACACATCTAGTAGTTTCAACAAGGGTTTCCCCATCTACCAGATTTGTCAAGTTTTCTTCTTCAATGACTTATATGAAACATTGTGCACTCCACATCCATCTGGTAGTCTTAACTCGTAAGCAACTTCATCTAATCATTGAGTTTTCTTCTTTAGTGACTTACATGAAACATTGGATGCACTCCACATCCTTCTGATAGTTTAAGCAACTCACCTACTCTTCTAAGTATTACCTTATAGATACCTTAGCGTATCAAAGAATCACGTACTTTCAAACATAATTTCAAAACTTGAGAGAGAATTTACATAACTTCTTTCTCTATGTTGAGCTCTCCTTATTCTATCTTGAGCTAGAATTTACATAACTTCTTTCTCTATGTTGAGCTCTCCTTATTCTATCTTGAGCTAGCTTAACCATATGGTTCATATGCTTAAGAAAGTAAAGCTAGGTGCATGTACCTTTTCCTTCTCCATCCCTACTACTAATAAACCTTTAATTTGAAATCCATACATCATTAAATGGATTAAAGACTATAGTAAATGTTTGGCACTATTATAAATTTTATTCCCAATTGGTCTAATTCTTATTTCATGTAGCCTTGAAGGGTATCCTAAATGATCTCATTGACCCTCTTGGTCATCTAATTGTGCTCATATGCAATTTCATATTCAACAAGATAGCTCTCATTGTGACAATCAAATTTACTATCCCTCTCACTAAACAATACCATCTTGTGGCCATAAAGTCTAAATATACCCTACATGAATATTAAGCTAATTTGTTTCTTCTTGGTTGAGCTATCTTTGTCAACTGATCAACTACATCCACAAAGTTTTGTTCACTCTATTTGTCCTTTGTTGGTAATTCTACACTAAAGTCCATGGAATTACTCTCCCATGTGGCACTTGGAATGACCTTTAACAGTATGTGCCTTGGATTCCTAGATGTCTAGCATTGCATCAGGAAAAATGTACACCTAAAAAGGGCTGTCTAAGAGCTTTCTCTCTCTTATTCATACTTGGCCATAAAAATTATCTCTTATTCATACTTGGCCATAAAAAGTATCTCTTTAGAAGAGCGCAAGCCTTATGTATTCCTAGATGTCTAGCACTGCATCAGGTAAAATTTACACCTAAAAAGGGCCATCAAAGAGCTTTCTCTGTCTTATTCATACTTGGCCATAAAAATTGTCTCTTTAGAAGAGCATAAGTCTTATGTATTCCTAGATCTCTAGCACTACATTAGGCAAAATTTACACTAAAAAAGGGTTGTCTAAGAGCTTTATCTCTCTTGATTCTCTCTCTCTCTCTTTTGTACACTCTATGAGACTATGCTTTACTAATATTATAATAGAGTCATCGAATATTTTATTATTATTAGTGTACCCTGACCAAGTTTGGGGAGAAATCTAACTTCTGATACTAATGATATTCTAACTATCTTAAATGTACTAGATTTGAATTGAAATTTTGATAGTTTGAGCAATTCTATCACTGTTCTTTGATTGCAAGGCTTGTTTTCAATAATTTGATGTTTTTGTTTGGTGTTTTGAAATACTATTGACTTCGTAATATGAAATTTCTAGCTTCCCTCCTTTCTTTATGGGTAGCTCTCTCTCTTTTCCCTCTATTCTCATATTAATGGTGATAGATGTTCCTATTTGTGGGCGGCAAATATTAGGGTGAGAAAAAAGGATTAAAGATGAAGAGTGAGTTGGTTTTCTGGTGCCACAAAGTTGGAACCAAGAAAAACATCTTACTCTTCATTAATTTTTTCTATCACACTACAAGTTCAAAGAAGAATAAATCTATGGAAGTCAATATTCTATATATTTTTAAAGCTTATAGATTCGAACGTTTTGTTTATTTCAAGGATTTAACAAAATATTTTCATCGACAATGATGTGTAATATTAATACTTTTATCAATGTTTTAAGATAAACATTATTTTCTTAAAGTTCAATGGTTTTGATTATGATAGCTGACTTTGTGTCAATGTTGTTATGAATTACTTATGTATATCAATGATTTTAATGGAGTTACATGATACACAAATATATAAGAGGATAGAGATTGCCTTGATGCAATAATCAATAATGCAAGAGAATAAGATACATGGAAAAAGCAAGTGGATCTATGGGCAAAGGGATTAATATATCCTATTAATCCTCTATCAAAATGACCCCCTCTATTTTCAGGATTAACCTCCTTTATCAAGTATGTATGTGATGGTTATGCAAGTCTCTTAGGTTATACAAGAAGGCTTTCCAACAACCAAGCACATTATGTTTATAATTAGCCCAAAGCATAGTAAGGAGTAATGATAACACAACTCTCAAAATCGCTGATTGAGAAAGAGAAAAAATGTGAAAATTTGCACAGTGCAATGCATAATATGGAATTATAGAAGAATGCCCAAATAAGTGAGAGGGTGCATGTTCTTGAGAAAGAGAATAAGAAGATGCGAAGAATGTTGGAGAACAACACTACATTTAGGCCAAGATTACGTCTTAAGAAGCTAAATCCAATGGATAGGCTGGTCATTGGAGGTGTACAATGGAAGCGACGAATCAGGGCTTGTAAGAATATTCAACACCTGCTTGTTAATAAAAAATGATAAGCTGGTTAGCTCAGTTTGCTAGAGTTCTCTCAAAGGACATGGTAAGGTTTGCACTCTAAGACAGAATGTTTAAATCTATGTCGAAATTTATAATAAGAGATAAGATGCATGCAGTAAGCGAGACATTCATGCCCAAGGCATATGTGATTAAGCTTAGATTGCCTCAAGAGCCCAGTTGCTAGAGTGCTCTCAAAGTACATGGTATGTTTGCACTCTAAGAAAAGAAGTTTAAATCTATGTCAAAAGATATAACAAGAGATAAGATGCATGAAGTGAGCAAGATATTCACAGCCAATGATGCCCAAGGCATATGTGATAAAACTTGGATTGCCTCAAGAGAATATGCTACTATTTAGACCAAGGATTTAAGAGAATTATGAAGAAAAAAGGATTTTACCTCTACCAAAACCCTATCATGTAGTACAAGCATGAAAATTGTTGAATGGTAAAGTTCTAGAGCTCATTGGTGAGCCTATGCATCTATGCCTTACACATAAATGTAAGTCAGAGGTTATATTTAAGCTAATGAAATTTAACAATTTTGTGCTAGATGTATGTAAGGTGCAAAGTGCAATGGTCAAGTTTCATAACATGACAGTTCAAGAATGTGGTGGTACACTAAAGTTTGTATTAAAACTTGATGAATGTGAGATTATCAAAGGACAGAAGTTAGAGAGAGTAAGCTTGACCCTAATGAATAGAGTCTTGAGTAAAGACATCACAAAAGAGCATTCAAATTATTTGAGTGTTTAATCAGAAATGAGATATAGTGGTTTTCTACTTTCAAAGTCCCAAATGAGATATAGTGGTTTTCTACTTTCAAAGTCCCAAATGTGGATAAGGGGAGAAGTCCTAAAAGCATACTAAATGTGGTTAGTTGTTAAAGAAAACATCCAAAAGTGATTTTGTTTTTGTTAAAGCATTAAAGTACTTATGATATGGACCTTACTTTGCAACACATTTGGAGGCTCATAGACCTTACTTTTCCAAAGAGATAAACTTAGCCACATGGTCTAATTAAGGCATGGAATGATCTCATTGGCAAACCCGATGTGGTTTTCAAAAGGGAACATCACATGGAGATGGAATACATGATGTTAATCCAATGAGACAACTTGTTTAGTGGTGGTACAGAAGAATAGAAAGTAGGTAAGAGAAAAAGGTGTTAAAGTCGACTCCTGATGAATCACATGATGAAGATCCAAGATATGTTGTTCATAATCAGTATTTATAAATCAAGTGACAAATTTGAAGCTCTATAAAAACTGTCTTATGGAGCTTATACATTTGTAGGAAATTACACAAAGTTTAAACACTAGTTGTATGTTGGTGAGAAGATGATTACACAAAGTTTAAACACTAGTTGTATGTTGGTGAGAAGATGATTTCCTCTTTCAACAGCACTTGCTTGAGGATGTTGATGGTGGCTATTCCATAGATGTAGAGTTGATCTCACCTGTAAATCTCAAAAACTTGATCTCACCTGTAAATCTCAAAAACTTGATCTCACGTGTAAATCTCACTTGATCTCACCTGTAAATCTCAAAAACTTTTGTTTTGTGCATCCTGCTAGGAGATTTACATCCATCTTATTAGCTGCTAAAGCATGTGCGGTGTAATTTAAAAAATAAGATGAACTCATAGCCTAAACCCCAAGTGCATACCCAAAAATCCTAATAGCTTCAAATTTCTTTATAAGTAGAACTCTATCAGTATATGTTAATCCAATTCTAGGATTAACAAGAGCTACCACCATTATCTTACATTAAGGAGTCACGATAGATACACCAAAGGGTCATACATTCAAGGTATGAAGCAATAGTGTCCAAAGCTACAACTTGGACGGGCGCTCGTAATGGTGTGACAGAGTATTTATGGCAATTCCTGCTTCAAGAGTGTGTGGTAGTAGCAAGATAGGATGAAGTCCTAAGTGATGTACTTCATGGATATATTATGAGAGTAGTCATTGTAATAGCATTAGGCCTCTTATGAGCCTAAAGTGCCTGGCCGACCAATTTTAAGTGAGTGCGAACACTTATGGCCATGTATATAAGTGAATTTCTCTCATAATAAAAGATACTCTCCCATTGTGCAATTGACTCTTACTCTTGTTGCTAATCCTCTTGCTAATCTCTCTCCCTAATGCATGCTAAAGTGTGTGTGTGAGTGAAGTGAGGTGAGAGGAGGGACGAGGACCCGTAGTGCAACGTGGCGGTGTGACAACGCTCACGAGGGACGCGGTGGAATTGCTTCTCAAGGTGTTGTAGAGCTTGGGGATCTCAAGGGTTACGAGCTCGGCCATTGGAAAGATCCTCACGACAGTTGCGGTTCACTAGGTAATCTCTTTTTGGATGTGTTTCAAGGAGAGTTAGGGTGAGCCATAACAGTATACAGTAGACCAACCGAAATACCTTGTAACTTTCTTATGTACTAGTAATGCAACCTCCAAGATATCACAATATTCACAATAAAAAATTACATAACTTCTTTCTTCATTTACCAATATCATGACCAAGTCTAGAGTCCTTGCCAATCCTTCCTCCTTGGTTTGCACCAGCTTGTCCAAGAAACCCATTAGCATCTTCAATATCAAGTTGATAAAAATAATAATTCATTATATAAGAGTTAATTATAAATTTATGAAGATGACCTAAGGTGCAATAGAAACGCATGCAAGGGGCCCCAACACATGCTAGATCACTTTCCTTGCCAAGGACAAAAAGCACCTATGTGACAAAATTTGATAAAATTGGGGAACTATTGGTTTTTGTTCACTGACTAAAGATGAATCATCCCATAAGTCAATTGTTTGTTTGCATGTTTAAGATTATTCTTCTTCCAATAGACTCTGGTATGGTTGATCTCCCAAATTTTTTTAGTTCTAGCCTCTCTTGAATAGCACTAAATTCTTCTTATTGGCAATCCATTATGAGCATAATTTGATGATTCCTAATATAATACATTGAGGTCTTTAGATGCACCAACATAATTTTTTATATCTATGTCCAAATAAGAGAAGTTAGTCATAAAATCCACCCAATTTTCCTTATCTTTAGTCATATGTGGAATAGCAGCAAGATAGTAATCATCCCTTAAGGGACAATATCATTTGTATATCTCATAGAGCAAGACAATGGTGGAATGTCATGCGCAAATCCAGTGATCAGCCTACCACATGGGTTGACTTCTAGGAAAAAGTTAAAAGAATGTCTTCTTCCACAACAATTTCACCTTCAAGTATGTCATGCTTGGAGTAAGTTTACATGGGACGATCATGCTACATTTTCCCAATACACTTAGTGTTTACAACTTCGCATGCTTGAAGAAGTACCTGAAGACACTCTCCAATGCAAGTATGAAGACGGTTTGGATGAAGGCATCTAAGTGGAGGTAAACATGTTTAAACCTTCATCGCTATATGAAGCTATTTCTCTTGCTCATGATGTAGAGAAGAAAATTTGTGCTCGTACAAAGAGTGTTCGTCCTTCACAAAGCTTTGTCTCATTAAATAGGCGAGCTTTATTTGCAAGCAATAATTAGCACTACAAGAAGTTCTCTCATCCTCCTTTCTCAATTTCACGATGTACAAGTAGTTTTAATGGCACACGTGCACCCATATTTGCTCCCAAAAATGTATCTAATGTGGCCAATTCTAAGCCAAGTGATGTAAATTTTAATCCTAAGCCTAGCCAAGTGATGTAAATTTTAATCCTAAGCCTAGCCACACAAATGTGCACAATATAGTTATGCCACCTAAGTCTGCACATGCTTCGATGCATAACATTGAAGAAGATGCACTACGAATTCAACCCTGAGTAGACTAAAGATTATCTTTCAATAAGAAGCCAATCAAGATTTAACAGACCCTCTAGGTATTCCAAAATATTTTCATTCATTATTACACCTGAAGGGTTGTGGGTATCATAATCAAGTGTGTGTGCTGCACAATGATGGTAGTTCCCATGATTTCATTTTAGAGAAATTAGTCAAGAAATTGCACTTAACTAAATCACATATCTACTTATAAAGTAAAATCTACATCTACATCACCATCTACTTATAAAGTAAAATCTACATTCCAAGGAACTCGATATAATGGCACTCGCGTGAAGTTACGCGTTTAGAAATACAAATTGGTCCACACAAAGAGCATCATGATTTCTTAATTGCAGCCTTGCACTCCACCCACATAATTCTTGGCATGCTATTTCGACACCAATATAATCTAATTTTGCTACTATCACACATACAATGCAAATCGAGTACAATAATCAATCATTGAATCTTGTTATAGTGATTTGTCTTTTGACACTTTTCCATTCATTGTAGAAAGCATGAGAATGCATACATGATCTATATGACCGAAGCAAAAAACACAAAGAGCACTCTCACTCCACATCAAAATCACTTTCTCGATGCATTTAAAGATTGTTTTGTGGATGATTACCCTCCCCAGCTTCCCCCTTCTCGTCCAGAAGACCATAAAACTGACCTTTTCCTTGCTAGTCAGCTACCCCATAGGGCTCCCTATATGTAAAACCCCAATGGAAATTCAGCATCAAATCAAGGACTTACTTGATAAAGTATTGATACATCCTAGTAGTTCCCCCCTTTTTGCCCCTATTCTTTTAGTGTAAAAGAAAAACAAGACCTATCGTATGTGCATACATTACCATGCCTTAAACAAAGTGATTGTAAAGAGCCGTTATCCTATTCTTAGAATTGATGGATTTCTTGATAAACTAAAAAAATACAAGTATATTTAGTAAAATAGATCTCAAGTCTAGTTATCACCAAGACCAAGTTCGTATAGCTCTGATATCTATAAAATTTGTTTTCACACTCAGTCAAGCCATTTTAATTTCTTAGTGATGCCTTTTGGCCTTACTAATGCACTAGCAATCTTTAGTCGAATGATGAATATGATTTTCTTGCATCATAAGGATTTTGTTATTATCTTTTTTAATAGCATTTTGGTTTTCAGTAACTCTAAAAGTGACCATGAGCATCATTTGAACAATGTTTTTGTTTTGCTTAAAGAGAATCGCTTGTATGCTAACCTTGATAAAAGCATTTTGTTTCAAAGTGAAATTGAAATATCTAGGACACACTATTTCTAGAGATGGCATTCATGTTGACCCAAAGAAGGTAGCTACCATTAGAGTTTTGCCTATTCCAAAGAATTTGCATAAAGTTAGATCTTTTAAAGTCTCTCTGGTTTTTATATAAAATTTATGCATAATTTTTCCCTCATTGCTTTACCTTTGACCTTGCTTCTCAAGAAGCGCATAGTTTTTCGTTGGGGTGATACTCAACAGATATCTTTTGATCATCTTAAATACCTCTTGACTACGGCTCCTTTCCTCCAGCTCCCTGATTTCTCTTGACCTTTGTTCCTAGTTGTCATGCTAGTGGATTTGACATAGGAGATGTTTTAATGCAAGATGACCAACCCATAGCTTTTGAAAGTAGAAAGTTAAAACCTACTAAGCTTAATTATAGCTACTATGAGAAAAAAAGCTTATGGCAGTTGTACATGCACTTTGCATTTGGAAGCACTACCTCATGGGTTTTGAATTTTGATCACCAAGATGGACCAGTGAAGCATTAAGCACTTGTTTAGTTAACCTTTGATCTGAGACTGCCATATTAAATGGGATTCCTTTATTCAAAGCTTCCACCCTATGCTGCAATACCAACTTGGTTAAGCTAATGTTGTGGCCAATGCTTTGAGTCGGGCTTTGAGTCGTAACCGTTAATAATAATATTTCTATTATTCAAATCACTTCTTTTGATGAGATGCATGATACTTACCATCATGATCTTGATTTCTCCACTTCTTGGACTACTTTGATGCATATTGATGCATATTGCTTGGTTGCCTTTGAATGGTTATTCTTGTGCTGATTGTTTCCTATATCATGGCACTCAATTATGCATAACTACACCATTTAGGCAAATAGCTTTGTAAGAAATGCCTGTACCTACATACATGGGACATTGTGGCATTGCATCCACACTAGCTACTTGTCAAGAGCACTTCTTTTGGCCCACACTTTGAAAGGATGTCATATACTTTGTTTCCACTTGCATTGTATGTGAGAACATTAAGAAGACCTTTAATTCTCCCTTAGCTTCTGCCAAATTATTTATGAAAATGATTTTCACTCACCATGGCTATCATTTGTGATGGAGACTCTCACTTTTGTAATCACTTTTGGGTAGTAGTATTTTCAAATCTTGGTTGTAAACCTGGGGGATTCATTTCCCATAGAAAGGGAACGTCACCTATGTGCATGAAACTCATAAAAACCCCTTATTTAAGTTTCTCTTTAAAAAAACTATACCCCTTTCTAAGCTTATGATTCCTAATTATGAAACTTAAGTACCCCCTATGTAAGGTTTTAAAATCAGATATAGTAGGTCCTAAATTTTTTTCCATGGGTGGTCAACTTAAAAGGCTGATAAACTTATCAAGTTTTTAACCTACTCCACTAGATCACATATTGTGAACTACAAGTAGAAATCAATCCCTTGCTTCCATTCCACTACTCCCACCTTCCCCCCATAAGATCCCCCTTACCCCCTAACTTATAAGCTTAAGCCCACTCTTCCAAAAATCCCCTACCTTACACTCACATGACACTATAAGTTATGGCTTGTGAATCCTTTGGGGTTGTAAAATGGACTTTAGTTCTACATTTCACCCTGAGACCAATGGCCAAACAGAGGCTACCAATAGCACTATCATGTATCTTTTAATCTATAGGATGAGCCATGTCACATTGAGCCAGGAAATTATCAACTTTGGAGAGAACTTATTTGATTGGATGAATATGTAAAATTCTCAAAGACTTATCCAATTGGATGAATATGGGAATCTAAGAGACACATAATTGAAATTGAAGAGGAGGAGGATGAGCTGTGCCACATTGGAGGGCACTCTCCTTCTATACCCAAAAGCTAGAAGTGCGAACAATCTAGGATACTACTTTGAAAGCAATGAAATGAACGTTGTGTTAACTTTTTTTTATAAAAAGCCCAGATGGAGAGCCTCATCCTCTTATGACAACCTCTCATAGAGCTAGCTAAGGTCAAGTAAATCTCGTTGGCCTTGGTGAAGAAGTAAATCTCATTGATGGCCTTGGTGAAGAACCTAACCAAATATTTATTGCCAAACATCCTTGAGTAAGAAGGAGAATTGGTAGCCTGTCTCAAAGAATTCCAAGATGTTTTTGCTTGAAAGTACACTAGCATGAAGGGAATCTTTGGAATTACAATGATATTAAGGGCATCTCCGAAAGTACAATGATAAGATGTTTTTGTTCCAAAAGTACACTAACAAGATATTTTTGCTTTGGAAGTATAGTGACATGAAGGGAATCTCCAAAAGTGGTGAAACACATCATCCCTCTCCAATGAAGGCACAAAACCATCAAAATAGAGAGCCTACCACATCAATACCAAGTATGGACAAATGATCAAAGAAGATCTAGACAACACGTAGGGATCTATGGTATAAAATTAAGCACATTGATCCCTGATGATGATCACTCCCAAGATGAACGGAAATCTTAGAGTGTACATTAACCTCAAAAAGGTTGGTGTTGCCATATTTCATGACATTATCCTCTACCTTACATAGACCACATGTTGGAAAGGGTAGCATGAGTAGAAGCTTACAACTTTTTGGATGTCTTTTCTAGGTTACAACTTAGTGTGATCATTGATCCAACTGATCAATACAAGGTAAAGTGGGGTACCTATGCTTACACCATCATGCCATTTATTTTGATCAATGCACCTCACAACTTTCTAGTTCTTGACGTGTACAGTCTTCAAGGATATCCTTTGAAAGATCTTTGAGATATTCATTTGATGACCTTTGCATATACTCAAATTGGAAGGAGCATCTTGCTTGTCTTACTTATTTTTAAGAGACACAAACTGTACCACATCTCATTGAACCCACTTAAATTCCTTAATAAGCATGGTGTCATCCTTTAGCACATTATCTCTAAGATTGGAATCTCCCCCAAAGATAAGAAAACAGGTCTGCATGATCTTCAAATTGCCACCACCCACATCAAATACAAGGGGGTGTAGAGATTTGTGGGATAAAGAGTATTATAGAAGATTCACCTTCTTGTATTCCATATATGTGAGACCCTTGTATAAGTTGTTGCCTGATGATTGTCTTCAGATGGATAAATCAATGCTAATCTATCTTTAGATCCCCATGGGATCTAATTCTCCAAGTGCATATTGATGCATCAACATCCCTATAGAATGCATGTTAGTACTACACAACCACAAAACATGGACTTCCATGTGACCTTTTCTAGTCGTTAACTTAATGATGCTAAACGCAATTATAATACCATTGAGAGAGAGGTTTCAGCCATGGTCTATATGCTATAGCAAAGTATAGGAATTATCTCCTTGCTAAACCAAGTTTGTTTTGTTTGAAACACCACTTTATTTGGTGAATAAGTCTTACACCATGAGTCACATCACTTTATTTGGTTAATAAGTCTTACACCATGAGTCACATCACTCATTCTTTTAGAATTTGCTTTCACCATCACTGTATCAAAGGGATCTGTGCATGTCCATACTGATCACCTTTCCAGAGTGGAAGATGGTCATTCCCAACACTAAACTATTCCACATTGACCATGTATTACAATGGAGTGAAGAAATTGCCCACTTTTTATCCAATGGATTCTTCTTAATTGTTTGTCTAATGAAGAAGGAAAAATTAAGGTGCCTCATCATCTTACGAAGGTGGATTCCTATCACTGATAGTGGGAAAGTATTATCAAAAGGGTCAAGATGGCATCATGAGGAAATGATTTCATGAAGATGGACTCCCATCAACTGATAGTGGAAATGCTTTATAAGAGGGTCAAGATGGCATCATGAGGAAATGCATTCATGTTGATGACTTTGTCTCCGTTCTTGAGCAAAGCTCATTTCGGCTTAGGTGGAGGACATGGAATGTGATAACCGAAAAGGTTATCCAATAGGCCTTCTCCAAGAGGATACACTATGTTATCCTACACTCTTTGGAGATGTAGAAAAATTAGTTAAAAGTTGGGATGAATGACAAAGGTATAGTTTTCCATAGTCCAAGAGAAGGATCATATGCTCTTGAACCCTATTATTTTGGAGCAACCATTTAAAAAATGGGGCTCAGACTTTGTAGGTCCCCTTTGTGGAAGATTTGATTGATGGTTGAAAAGCTATAATGTAAGCAATGGTTTGATGACCAACTTAAAGATAAATGCATGAAGGTAGGAGACATGGTATTGATGTTCGATGTGAAGAACCCATGAAGGCTATTATGGTAGAGTAACGTGAACGGTATAATGTAAGAAATGGTTTGATGACCAATTTAAAGATAAATTCATGAAGGTTAGAGACATGGTACTTATGTTTGATGTGAAGAACACATGAAGGCTATTATGGAAGAGTAACGCGAATGGACCTCTCATGCATGACATGCTCTATCAAATCTACATGGAAAAGGGAGAGAAACGAGGGGAGAAAGGCAAAGAACAAAAATGGAGGGCATGACATGCCTCAAGGTGATCACTGTTATGGGCTACCACACCTCCAAGAGGGAACTCTACACATTCACCTAAAGGATGAGCAATAGATCACAACTGTCGTAGGGTACTTACCAATGCTTTGAACTTGAGTCCCTTGAGGCCTCCAAGCTCACTTGTTAAGCTCCAGCCTCCATGCTGTCACCGTAGAGTCGCTCGCACCATCGCATAAGGCAATCAGTCTCTCTCTCACTCTCTCATACAAGCATGAAAGAGGCACAATGCTAGAACGCTCTCACTCCTTCAATCTCTCTCAAGACACAAGGGAGAGCTCTTTATAGCACAAAGGGGATTGTATCTTTTCGTTATGAGAAAATGCCTTATATACATTTTGCCCTTATTCACACTTGGGCACCCAAAACTCACTTACTAGGCCTTGGGTGGCCAATATCTCATAATGTACAACTTTTATAGTGCCCTTTCATGACACTTATTAATGTTCTCAATTGAGGATCATGTTTGTTAATCCAAAATGGGATTAACATTCCCCCTTTCCTAATGTAGGTTCTGTCCCGCCGCAGAACCTATTACCAAGGTTGGAAGACCTGGTCACCGAACTCATGTTGAAAGAAGTTTCTCTTGGATTGGAGCTTCTTAAGTGTACATTGAAAGCTGAATGGGATCTCCAGAATCTGGTATCCACCATGTCTCCGAAAGTGACGTGCATGTATCTTGGAAGACATCAAAGCTGGCAGTAATAAAGCATGATTCCCCTATCTGATGGCCCTTGGTTCATGTCGAACCTAGGGGTTCTTCCTCATAGACATCATAAGGCTCCTTTGGTTGGTCTATGAACACCACTGCTAACTTCAAAAATCTAACATTAGTTACAATAGCGGGGTCAGGAATGCTGTGCCATGCCCTAATCCATGTCAATATGTACTCTCTTTGTTCTTGAATATGGGCAAATTGCTGGTATAAAGATGGGGAAGTTGTAGCACACATGTGAGTCACGTCTTTTGGCTTCTTGAAACTCCAGTGGTGTCCATCTTCTTTTAACTGGCATGTATAATGGATCGGCCCGCAATGTTGGTGGCATGCTCATGTACACTTGGCTGTATTCTGGAATCGCTAGGTACTCTTTTCTCTAGTCGGGTTGAATTCAGAAATCTTCCTGGCAGGGGTGCTCTTCAGTAGTGACTATTGTGGCGTAGCCACCTCTTGTATGCACGGGGTTTGCCTTCCGCCACCTGCAAAAATAGTAGAGTTGATCATAAATGTTACTATCCTTATCTCTAGCAAATCAGCTAAATGCGGATTGGCCAGCTTTGTGTGCTTGGCCACATTTTCCCATAAGGTGCCCTCTCCTACCAATGGAAGAAGTTCTTCTAAGTCACGTCGTGGGGCGCGGAGAGGGTATGGTACATTATGCTATTTTGTTGGAGTGATTTAAGAGTATGCTTCTGGCAGGATCCGGCATATGGGCTCAAAGGGAATAATCTGCATGAGTACCCTGAACATTAATTTGGGCTTCAAAAGAGGATTGCCTGCTCGTATGAGCCCCTCGTACTCTACAGCAGCTTACAAAGAATCCAAGACTTGTGGTGATGTATCTTTAACTTGGTTCTAGAGTGCAGTGTTATGGTCATGGAGCATATGTGTTGTTAGGAGGTGGCATCACCAAACTTTTTGTTCCTACTCCCACATTGCATTGGTGCTTGATTCCGTCTCCAGCCCAGTCGATGGTTGGTTGAGGAGCTCGTCAAGTCCTTCTACGGTCTCTTGCAAGAATTGTTGGTAATCAATGTTCTGCAGGGAGGCCAGCTGTGGTAGTCTTTCTTCGTCTTCCAATCTTCTCCTCTTGCTTGGACTTGATGGCTCTGGATTTCTTTGTCGTTTACTTGCTTCCATGGGGGCCTTTGGTTCCAGTACTTGGGCTGTGGTGGCTGCCTCTACATCTTGTCTTTCTTTAGCTTGTATGAGAGATGCTGGTTCTTATCTGTCTGCTACTACTGGCTTTATCTGCATCATTAAAGACATGGCCCTATAAGCCTTCTCTCATGGTATCAGAGCCATGCCTAGAATCCATCAGATTTATGAGTCCATTATCTAATTAATTAGGATTAGTAGATAATTAGAAAATAATCAAAATTTTAGTTATTTTTCACTTCATCCCTTCACCCCCAGCCAGTGGAGGATCTCATTCACCTTGCACACTCACATTTAGCTTAAACTCTTCTGGCATATGGTAGCCAACCCACTTGCCTTCAAGCCCATCAAAACGGCGCAGCAAACCGCCAAGCAACGAAGGAGAAATCGACGATTTCGCTGGTGCCTTTTTTTCTGAGTGAATTTGACATTACTACTTGCACAGATCAAAGGTATCTAATTCCTCCTAGCCCAAGGTGTTTTCAAGCATGCTCTACAAACTGGTGACGACAGAATTTAGTTTCATCAAGTCTACAGTGAGATCCAAGCTCTTCATCAAATCTGCAGGTGACTTTGGTAAAACAGAGATTAAGCTTTCAATATTTGGTCAAATCTTGTGTTTCTTGGCTTAATCCTCTACTAGACTCATTGCTATTGATGCCTTTGAAAGCATTTGAGCTCATTTGAAGTCTAAGACACCAGATCTGGACTCCCCGCATACTCTGTTTTTTGCACACAAAACAGAGCATTAATTTACTAATCAGTGATTAATCAATGCTAATCACTGTATTTTGGTGCAATTGAGGGTTTAAATTAACCATTAGGTATCTGATACAGATCCCTATAACTTCAGATTGCAATTCGGAGTTGGTTTGATACTCCAACCATTCTGTACAAATTGGTTACCCTTGATTTAATGTAATTTTTGGTGATTTTATGCTGATAAATTTGTTGTAATCATCTATTAAACACCAGATTGAGTTGTAAAAGGGTAGACACTACCCTTGAATCTTGAAATTGGATCAAGAGGTAAGACCCCCTTCACATCACCATGAGTTCAGCACAAGAAATAGCCAAATTTAATGGGGAGCAATTTTATACATGGCAAATAAAAACCATGTATTTGCTGATGAGGAAAAATCTGTGGGGATTAGTTGAAGGGAGAGATGAATGCCCAGAGAGAGGGAAAAATGAGTGGAAGAGCAGGAATGAAAAAGCATTGGGACATATTGCACTCAGTTTAAATGATGAAATCATTACATCACAGGGATACAATGGGCAAAAGATGCATGGGATGAACTCAATAAATTATTTGGTACACAAGCAAAAAATTCAAAGATAAATCTGTTAATGCAATTCTACAAATTGGACATGAAGGAAAGTGAACATTTAATCACACACTTGAATAAATATAAAAGCATTAAGCAACAGTTGGCAGCTATTGGCAAAAAGGTAGAAGATGATGAGGCACTAGCAGTGCTTCTGAAGAGTGTGGACAAAGGTGATTATGAAAAGCAACACTAAAGAATGTACCTAAATTGAAGCTACACGAGATAGAAGCAGCTCTACTAGAGCAAGAGAGCAGAGGCAAAGAGAAGAAATGGCTCGACTCAACAGCAGGAGAAGAAAAAGCATTCTTCACCCGAGGAGGATTCTCTCAAGGACGAGGACGAGGACGAGGAAGAGGCAGAGTAGGAGGGATGACCTTCACTTGCCACAAATGTGGAAAGCCAGGACACATGGCGAGAGACTGCTACAGCAAACCCAGTGGAGAAGGAACGACATCGGCAAACTTCATGGAGGCTCCAAAGGAAGTGGAGACGGATCATCTTTTTTGAGAGAGAGAGAGAGAGAGAGAGAGAGAGAGAGAGAGAGAGAGAGAGAGAGAGACCCCACAACCCAATGCAACCTGCCCCAACAAAGTAAAACCACCTCTGAGCCACCGATGATGTAGGCCACATGGTAGATGTATGTGTGAGCACTTTAGTCAAGGTCGCAGGCACTTATAGTAGCCTTGGACACATGAGAGAGAGAGTGTCAAGGACTATGGAGTTTAGGGACTTGAGGCACTGGTCGCTCGCGGGCTATCAAGTAAGAGGGAAACTTGGTATAGGGTCCAGGTGTGCTAGAGAGTATTCGGAGGTGTTGAAAATACAAGTGAATAGGGTGTGTGCGGGAACAAGTCCTTGGTTAGAGGCTATAAAGAGAATGAGTAAATGTGAAAGAACCTGTGAAAAGGTGAGAAGAATCTACTGGGAGAGAATAAAGGGTAGCATGAGAAGATTTAGGAAGTGTGAAGATATTTTGGGAGATATTATGGGAAAAGTGAAGAGGTGGAGAGAATCAGGGAAAAGAGATGGAGTGAATCATGGAGAAATTAGTGGGATTAGATGCTTGATGTAAACTCAATAAATTGAGGCATTGCCCTAATGAGAATTTGCTAGTTTTTGAGTATCCATGCCTACATTAATCTATTTGCTAATTACCCACTAATTACGTCTTAATTATTTACTAAATCACTTTGTTAATGATGTTGATTCTAGTGTTTGAACCACCATAGCTCATCACAATGCTCAAATTTCAACACTGTAGTGCCATCTGCCCTGGTGTGATTCTCCCTCTTTTCGTCCCCTTGTCATAGGTCTTCAGGTACTCCACGCAGAGTCCTGTGTCGATAGTTCGGGGGAGTATCTGTGCCATTCTTTTGAGACCGACTTTATCTAATTTTGCCTTAACTTCAGCTCTTCCAGTATCTGTAGACATTTCGGGCTGTGATACTAGAGGGCTACCTTTCCATGGGCTATATGGGCTTCCTTCCGGATGATGGTCCCATGGAAAGGTTGGGCATAAGGACCTAAGAAGTTCAGCTTTGGTTGCTGTGTTCCCCGTCCTTTCTGGCTAGCAAGGGATCTAGTGGCACTACTTGCTTGAGTTGTAGATGGGTTCTCATGGGCTTCAGACTCCGAGACTAACATCTGTATTAGGCAAAAGATCAGTCGAATGACTGGTGGGGTTGATATCTTTCTCTATTTTTTTTGTGTTTAATAAATAATTTATTGGGAATATGTTAGTATGATTTAAGAGTGTGTTAATGTAAGAGTAATCCATTAGTGTGTTAATAGTCAGTTCATGGGTAAGGTAGGAGTGAATACGTGAATGTGCAGGCTATGAAAGTGCAGACATAGTTTTCATGAAACTGCAGGCCGTGAAAAGTTCTGGCCATGAAAGTAATAGTCTGTGAAAGGCTCTGGCCCCATGAAAGGCTCAGACCCTCTAAAAAGCTATTTCGTGAAAGTGCAGGCATAGTTTCCATGAAAGGTAGGAGTGAATACGTGAATGTGCAGGCTATGAAAGTGCAGACATAGTTTTCATGAAAGTGCAGGCCGTGAAAAGTTCTGGCTGTGAAAGTAATAGTCCGTGAAAGGCTCTGGCCCCGTGAAAGGCTCAGACCCTCTAAAAAGCTATTTCGTGAAAGTGCAGGCATAGTTTCCATGAAAGGCTCAGGCCATGAAAGTGTTAGTCCATGAAAGGCTCTGGCCATGAAAGGCTTTGGCGTGAAAGTGCAGGCACAATTTTCGTGAAAGGCTCTGGCCGTGAAAGGCTCACGCCATGAAAGTGGTGTGTCATGAAAGTGCAAACATATTGTTCGTAAAAGTGTAGACAATATTTTTAATCATTTGATTATATTTGTTTGGTGTATGAGGAGACCAATCTTTTGTAAATTTTTTGATTGAATCAATCGTGAAAGGCCAGATCATTTGTGTTACCACTTAATGTGTATTGTGATTTGAAGAACACAAAACGAAAACAAAAACAAACAAATAAAAAAGAAAAGATAAAACGAGGATCAAGCTCCCACCTCAAAGGAATAGTCAAGAGAGATGGAGAGCTCGAAAGATGCACACGGAAGCGAATGCAAATGATCACTCCATGCACATGATGCAAAATGACAAAAAAAGGAAAAAAAATCGATTTTATAATGCAATGGTCAGACAGGGCGGCTATCTTAATGAAGAATGCCATGTGACATTGTATCATTGGCTCTGCTAAAAAATTACCGTTTCACAAGACGTGAACTGTTTTGAACTCTTTCACGGTGTGAAACTCTGTAAGGTGGTTCACACGACATGAACCCTTTTTTTACAATTTCACATGGAATGCATAAGATCAAAATTTTCTCATTTTTTCCTTTATGCTCAAGCAATCAAACATGCACATGATGAGTGAATGATACATTGCTTACCTTGTACCCATTTGTGCAATCATTGGATACCTTTTGTTTATCGCCCTATGAGAGCCAAGGGGTAACCTGGGCAATCGTTTTAATTCCATGTGGGAGTTTTCTATTATTCCTTCCACCCAATTGAACAATTTTGTTGCTGTGTCTAGTTGTGGAGGGTTCTATCTGCATCTCCTTGCTAAATTTCTTTGTTTTTACCCTTACGTTCCATCTTTAGTTTTGTAGCCAAAGTGGGTACTTTCGTTGCCTTGGGAATTCCCAATCCATTTGGCTGGGGTTGCTTTTCCTCCACACAAGGGTTGGTGTGGTGCTTGCTTGAGTCGGGAGTTGATGTTGCATGCTCTTACCACCCTCTTTTTGATGACTTGTATTGGCCACCACTGAGTGGGGTTTGGGTACCCATATTGCTGCATTGCCTTGATAGTATCCTTGTGCTCGCAGTAGTAAGTCCTTTCAGACCCATTGCTCACGTGCTCCTTGAGGTCTCTTTGGATGCTTGGAGTCCTGCCAATTGGTTTGAGTCAACAAGGTCTGACTTTTGAATTGTTTGCAGGCTCTTCTTGGGCTCTTTTTATCATTTATGGTGTCCATCTTGTTTGGTTGATCTGTTAGTTGATTCTTGGGCACCCACTTCTGTGTACGCTTAGATGTAGGGTATTGTCTAGGTAAGCATTGCGGAATGGTTGGTTTTGTCCTCTGAGGTGTTGCCATTACACTCATTGTTTGTTCATCAGTTTATGATGTTCTTCCCTCTATTTGTCGAGCTCCATAGGGTATGGACATGACCTTCTCACTTGTGCTTATCAATGTTGTTCGTTCTTCCCATTGGATATTGCATTTACTGGCACAGATCCAGGAACTTCCTAGAATCATCTCTTCTTCCATGGAACAAGCAGGCATGACAAACACCTTCCCGACCAAGGAATTATTTTGATGGAAATGTCAACATTTAAAAATCCCTCAGCTTTTGTGGTGGCTATCAAGTGAATGCTATAAACTTGCGCATCAGTGGGTTCAAGGTGTGGTTTACCTAATGCTACCTAGGTTTCATATGAGATCAAGTTATTACTTGACCCCATATCTATTAATGCAATTCTTGTTGCATGGCCTTTAGCTATAGTAAGTCCCACCTTGAGTCGTGCTGGCTCAATGTTTAGTTCCCCTTCGTCCAAAAGGGTCACAAAAGCCATGTTTGACATGTATCATTTGTTCACTAATTGTTTGTCTTTGATCTCTCTAGCCTTAGTAGCCTCTTCTTCTGCTTGCTGTATCTTTTCTTTTGCGAGCTATTTCTATTGTTTCAAGAGATGTTCTTGCAAGAGTGTTGGGGCCACAGCCCCAACAGGGGTAATACTCTAGAAGTCAAATGCCAAGTATATGTGCAAGTGTATATACAAAGTCATACAATCATTTTGGGCGTAGCCGAGGCAGAGAACCTTGTGAGTGCATAAGCGAAAATGTTGACATATAAAGAAGAAGCTTCAAATTGGTACATGATGTAGCTTTTGCCGGTTCACCGCCGCAATGATGGTACCCACATCAAACTGCAACCATCCTCGACAAGCCGCAGCTTCTTCTCAACCGTAACCCTGCAAAATCACCTCTTTGCCACCATGAATCAGAGACTTGGTGTAGGCACTCCATCCGATCTTTGATCTGGTATGTCCATCTCATCACCTCTTCTAACTTCATTTGATTTGTAGCTTTCCCTTGGAGGAGTAGTAGTTGAAGAAGACCATTGGATTTCAAGATATCCTTGCAAGTAATTGAGTAGGGTACAACAATAAAAACTGCAAGCTTCTTCAAGAATAAAGAAAACCAGCCCACTAGTTTGCAACCACAATCTCCCCACATCTCTCTGCACCACAATCTCCCCACATCTCTCTGCACCACAAAATTTCCGCACAAGGCTAGCACATCACACTTGAAAGGGTACCACATTTGGCAAAATAAGCACTTCCTGTCCTCCTTTGAAAATTGTAGTATGATTGCATCCTTCGCTCTCAAAGGCCAATGACTTCTGCACAAGTCCACAAGAAGCACCACATGCTATTGGTTCTCTCCAAGGCTTCCATCCTCCTTTGAACGGATCGCTGATCGGCACGATACTAGGCATGTTGCACTTATTAGAGGCTTTGACCTTGGACTGGAAGGCCTCTCGAGTGCATTGTAACAAGAAAAAAAAACACACACTGAAATGAATCGAACACCAAGTGAAAGCTCCTCCATCCACTGTCCAATGGCAGGATTGCCTTATCATACACTCGCCTCCATTTGCGAGTGTATGTGAACTCTATGGTCTGCAATGGCAAGGCTTGGTCCTTCCATGAACAGCTTAGTTGCCTCCTCCTTCAAATCCAAAGCTATGGAAATCTGGATCTTCGTGGTCGCCATGTGTTGGGGCCACAACCCCAAACACAACAGGGGGAATACTCACTCACACGACTCTCAATGCAAGAAGATAAAAAATAACTACTGTATACATGAATATAAAGAGGCATTATGCCCCTTCGTGCCACACACACACACACACCCATTGGCACCACCTCTTAGGCTAAGGGTATGTTTCCACTTGCACACCCTCTGCAAAGAGCGTCTCTTGGGTCAGTGGTCCAAAGTCGAGATGATTTGCTCATATAAAAATTTTGCAGTTGTTTGCGCATCAGCTCTCTTTGAGGCTCTGGCTTCTATCCATTTCGTGAAATAGTCCGTGGCCACGATCACGTATCGGGCTTGGGATGGGTGTGCCGCTGGACTAATTGGTCCCACAAAATCTATCGTCCATTTCTCAAATGGTTGTCTTACAATAATAGGGGTGAGCGGCATCTTGTCCTTTTGTTTTGGAATAGCAAAACATTGACATTCTTTGTATCTTTTGACAAATTCTATGGCATCGCCAAATAACGTAGGCCACCATAGTCCTAATTGAAGCACTTTTTGAGCTGTGATTTCTCTAGAAAAATGCCCGCATGCTATCCTTGAATGAGCTTCTTCCAATATGGTGGACGAGCTCATCCTCTCTAACGCATCGTCTGAGTACATTATTTTTTCCTAGCTTATATAGTAAATATTTTGCCTGAGCCTGTGACACTGATTGGTACTGACATTAATACATCGTCCTCCACAAAACCACATATACCGACGTTACTCAAGAGGATCAAGAAAGTAAAGACTCTCAAAATGACGTGCGAGTCTCACTCTGCTTACTCGGGTCGTAGAGCAGAGTTGATGAGGTGATCGAATACAAAGGCTATCATATCCTGACTCTGGGAGACTTCAAGAATGCCAGATAGATTCGGGGTATCCATCTATAAATTTCCAATTCAATTTATGAGTTTTCAATTTTTGAAGTTCATTCAACATAATATAAACAAGTGAAAACATTATTTTCAGATTTACTTTAAAATTTTTAAGCAATTTTTACTGCTATTACGTAAATTTACAACAGCGCTCTAATACAAACTATGAGATCCCACTGCCCCCTCTGCGCAACGTATTCCCGGATGGTAGCAGCGGAAGTAGCTCACTCATGCGTGGGGCACGGTTTCACACTCGGGGCCTCGCCCTCGAATGTCCGGGCACGAGACTAAGCTGGTGGTCATTCCAAAAACCAAAACCAGGAGAATTTCCCATGCCCAAAAAACGGGGATGATTTTACCATTTTAAATTTCTTAACAAATTTTTCTAACGAAGTCAATACTAAACTAACCTTCATTTGAATAAACCAGATAGAAGGGAAACTATAACAGACTTAACTTGAAGGAATCAACACTTTTTTCCTAATTGAATTAGGCACAGCCGTTGATCTATTCATTTGAGAAGTCTTCAGGTTATTATTTAATTATTTGAGTTCTAAGCGTAATCTTATAATCAATTTGATTATTAAAACTCTACTGATTCCAGCCTAACCCCATCCGGCCCATGGGTTAGCCACTGCCCAACCACTGGAATAGTAGAACTAGACAAGTACTCACCCACCCATAATTGAAAGCTTTTCTTAACTTTTTCTTTAGAATACAGATACTCACACACTCCTCTTTAAACTTTAATTTATAAAACAATCCATTGACAAACAATTACTGGGTACAGATGTCACAACTCAAAATTTCCATTCAATCCTTGTTTCTCACAAAACAGTATCACTCTGGACTCTCCGTTGAGACCAGCAGGTCAACAACAAGATCCAGTAACAGATTACAATAAGTTTCTCGTCATCATACATATATATCTTCCACGACATACGCATGGGTGTCCTCGGCACTGCGAGCCCGTGCATCGCCTATTCAGAACCCTCCAAGATCCTCCTTAGGTGTCCTGGCACTTCACTCAGGGAGACCGCTTCGTCGGCCCTCGTCCATCGTACTGGAAGCACACCATTTTAACCATATGGAGGCTGGTCAAGACCTGGGCAAGCTTTGCTGCGTGAGCCGTCCTTTGAACACTCCTTGCCAACTATTGCAATCGAACTTCCCTTAGAACACACATATACCAAATGCTCCCTCCAGCATTCTAGCGTAAGATAGTCTTTTAAGAAAACAGGGTTTCTATGCAAGTTTTCAATTTTGATTTTCTTTTGAATACAATGAGTATATCTTAATTCCGTATCCCAAGACTTCTAGATCACAGGTCTGGATTCCCAAACAAAATTCCTCGAATTCAGTAATCTTGATCCTTAGATCAAAATCAAAGGTCTCAACTTAGTTTCACATTCGGTGGGTGATTTGAGTGTGGATTACTAAACTCGTCACATCGTCATTTCTTGAAATTGACGAAGGAGTTACGTCTTGGTCATAGTCTGATTCAGGGTTTGAGTCTGGAAAGGTTCTCTCCCTGAACTATCTTTCTCGAAGGTAATATTTCAATTACCACTTTACTGAATTCAAAACTAAACACGAATTCCTATGAGGAATAAATTAGTCATTTATCTAAAATTCTGACTTCGATAGTTTTTCTGAATTTTCTCATTACCATCCTAGAGAATATAAAACGGTCTAATTTTCCTTCACTGAGTATTTACTTATTTATTTTTTCAATATTCATGGGATTTTAACATAGGATTAAAGTGAACTCTTATGTTGATAAAAAAATTCTTTTATGCATCATTTTATGCATAAAAATCAATATTGGTGAAAGCAACACTTTTGTAATAAAAAAATTCTTTTATGCATCATTTTATGCATAAAAATAAATATTAGTGAAAGTAACACTTTTACAATAAAAAAATTCTTTTATGCATCATTTTATGCATAAAAATCAATATTAGTGAAAGTAACACTTTTACAATAAAAAAAATTCTTTTATGCATCATTTTATGCATAAAAATCAATATTAGTGAAAGTAACACTTTTATAATAAAAAAATTCTTTTATGCATCTATTTATGCATAAAATCCATTTTGATGAAAGTAACACTTTTATAATAAAAAAATATTCTTTTATGCATCTATTTATGCATAAAAATCCATTTTGATGAAAGTAACACTTTTATAATTAGAAAAAATATTCTTTTATGTATCTATTTATGCATTAAATCCATTTTGATGAAATTAACACTTTTGTAATTTAAAAAAAATCAATATGCATCTCTCTATGCATAGAATTTAATTCTATTGAAAATCACTCTTTTATAATAAAAAATAATCAATATGCATCTTTCTATGCATAGAATTTAATTCTATTAAAAATCACTCTTTTGTAATAAAAAAATAATCAATATGCATCTTTCTATGTATAGAATTTAATTCTATTAAAAATCACTCTTTTATAATAAAAAAATTATCAATATGCATCTTTTTATGCATAGAATTTAATTATATTAACATCATTCTTTTATAATAAAAATATTCAATATGCATCTTTCTATGCATGAATGAAAATGACACTTTTAGAATACACAAACGATGGGGATTACTCTTTTTGATTAATAAAAGATGAAATTTATTTCACAATTTTTTAAAATTTTTTTCCATAACCTCCTTTGTATGGCTGACCATTTTTTAAATTTTCTAACCTTAATCTACTTAGGAATTATCCCCAATTGGTTTAAAGCATTCTAAACTAGTCAATTTTCACTTTTAAGAGAGAAACAATATAAAAAGTTTAATTCCAACAATTAGATCACTTAACTAGGATAAAGAAGGGCTAATTTTAAGAATGAGAGAGGGGGAAAGCCTTTCCAAGAAGGCATAGCATCTGTTTATCATTTTAAGATAACAAACAATGTAGAAAATCATTAAAAGAATAAGAAAAAATAAGATTTCTTACTTACATGAAATTCTGGGAGCTTTCCTTTGGCTTGATGGTTTGAGGGATCTACTCTTGTTTGCAACAAGAGTGGCCACCAATTCTTTAGAAGAGGGAATGGTCAAAAACTAGTGAATTATTAAGAAATTCACAGTTCTTGGCTCTTGGGAGGAGTAGAGTAACAGTGCATAAAACACTATTAAGCTTCAACAAAGGGGGAGGCTTCTATTTAAAGGAAAAAGTGAGCTTCTAACCAAGCAAACCGATTCTAGAATTTTCCAGACCAGTTTGGTCAATTTTTGACCATTTTTAGGTCAGTTTAGCTTACTTTTTGGAACTAGACTTGAATTAGGAGAGAGGAGAGATGAAATATCTCAATTTTTGATAATTTTAAACTCCACCACACATGTGAAGTAGGCGCCTCCTTCATGAGGGGGGAATTCCCATTGTGAGGTGTCAAAAATCCATTTTTTAGTAATTCCTTTGGTTCTTAGTTCACTCTTCATCTTATGTGAGTATTTACTCATTTTTGGGGGGATTTTCTTTATTTCTTCTATTTATCTTCTCCACACATTTGGATGAATCTGATTGGCCCCTCAAAACCTTAATTTAAATTTTTTCAAAAATCTGGACCCCTAGGATAAGGCCTCTTGAACAGATTATACTTGATTTCTAATGCACCTTCTGAAAATCTTTTTGAACTTCTGTTTTGAGGGAACTTATTTTAATAAGAAGAGATATTTTTCCATCCAAAAATATTCAAAATCTGAATAGCCTCTCTCTAGAACATTTTCTCTCTCTACAGGTAGAAACAAGATCTTTTATATTTCTAAAGAGGGGATTGATTACAGGGGAAGATACTGGACATCTTGAGAGGCTGGGGAGGAATCTTACAAAAGTGTTCTACTAGTGTATGCCGAAGCAATGGCAAGAACCATGACTGGAGATGCACATTTTGAGAAGGACCATGCCGAACAACGTCACGCTTGTCATGTTTTTATAGACAATGAGTGTGACTTAGCTTGATTTATTATGGTGTATGTAGTGGTGGACAATGCAACACATGGTTTTTATGTTTGCTCTTGCGAGCCTTGATTGGGGATTTTGTTTCGGTTTTGTTTAATACAGATATTATTGGGTCATGTTCTGTGCAGTCACAAAATTGTAGTTGGAGTGGTATTTTAATTTTGTATGGTGATTGACGTGATCTTCTAATGTATTTGCAATGATAAGAACCATTTTGCTTCAATTAAAGATTATCCTGCACGTGAATGGAAAATAATGTAACTGATTATGTCTTGTGTAACTTAGCATTGTTTTTTGTTCTAAAAGTTTGTCGAGTTACTTCCAATTTTTTGGGGTCTATTGCCAAGTTTCGCTCCAATTTTCAATTCGCTTGGAAAAGGTTGCTCACTGTTTGATAAGACTCAACAAATTTGACTCATCATATTTAGTTAGAGTTCATGCGTTCTTATGCAAGAACATTAGGGGGATGAAATGTATGGGTGGAGTAATAGTTTCTTGGTTGGTTGATCTTATAGAGTGTGATAGATCTTCCCATATGAGAGGTGTTGGATCTTAAGAGGGGTGTCATTCCTACATGGATCTTAAGAGGGGTGTCATTCCTACATGGAATGTAGGGGTGGAGTAATAGTTTCTTGGTTGGTTGATCTTATAGAGTGTGATAGATCTTCCCATATGAGAGGTGTTGGATCTTAAGAGGGGTGTCATTCCTACATGGAATGTACACCATCCTAACCTTGTGGGGTACTCCTTGTTGGATCTTAAGAGGGGTGTCATTCCTTGTTGGATCTTAAGAGGGGTGTCATTCCTACATGGAATGTACACCATCCTAACCTTGTGGGGTACTCCTTGTTGGATCTTAAGAGGGGGTCAAAGATTTTAGGATTTCATATAAGAATCAAATTGTGCAAACCATTTCTCTTTAGCCCCATCATAAAACATAATTTTAATTGAGCACCATTCAATGTTTCCCATGGTTCACACGATGAATCTAGAGTTTTTATCTAGAGGATAAAATCTCCTAAGCATTTATGAGTTTTTCGCTCAAATTGAGTAAATTTCATGTGATGCACACCACCATAATGACATTGCCTTGCGAACCCCTAGATGAAAGCTGCCTTCAAAATTTTGAAATTTACTTTGATCTTGGGCCGCAATGTGATAAATCATGGCTTTGCCCATTAAGCATAATGTGAAAGTTTAAACCTTTGATGGGCAATCAAAATCTCCAAATGCATCACAACGTTGTTCAAACACTTGCATAAACTCATATGGGTCTAAGGAACCATAAAATTTATTTATATATTTGGACATTTCCCAGGCAACATGTTTAAGGGCATCCCTTAAGCTATGTGAAGCTCCTTCTTGGCCTAGGACATCTTTCAACCTATGTGCGACTTCCCTTCCTAGACTGTTCAGCATGGAAAAAGTTTGTTCACTAAAGGATAAAAAATTTGAGAAGTGATTGGGTTGAAATTAGTGTTATGCAACAAGGGACTTGAGACTGGTGGCATTGGGGTTATTAAGGGTTTGGTGAAACCTAGTGTAGCACTCATGTGTATAGTGTTAGTCCAAAATGCAGGTATGAAGTCCTAAGGTGTGTGAGGCCTCATTGTGTGGCATAGGTCTCAATGGGTCCTACCTAAGGCTAGCTTCAAGGTCTAAATTAGGCATTTGCATGTGTGCCTAGACTAGCCATTCTTTCCTCTTTTGATCCTCTTTTAATCTTGTTCTTGCAATTCTCTTGGCTAAGAAGCTTCTTTTTCTCTTAGGTTTCTAGCATATGGGACCCCTTAGTCTAAAAGTCATGCATGACTTTGAGAAACCTCCAGGAGAGTTGAAACTTAAACTTGCACTGATATTTCATAGAAAACACAATTACAAGAAACCTAATTTTTGATGCAAGTAATTTAGAACTGTAGCACTCGTCAAGGTGATTAGTTTGGATCCCTAGATGACTAAAATTGGACTTGTGGGTGTAAAATAGGTCTTTGGAAGCTTCCAGGTAGGTTGGGATTCTTGAGCCAAAGTGCAAGCTCTTAGCTTCTTTAAAGATTTTCCCCGCTCCTTTTTACTATTGTAGGCTCAATCTACCTTCTTTTGACCTTGTTCTTGCACTGAGATTGGTGACGTGGTGTCCGGATTAGTGATGTGGGTGGTCGATCGATGATGTGGTGGTCGTGATCCCGAGCGTGATTGGTGATGGGCAGGTATGATCGATGATGTGGCTAGTCGTGATCTTGGTCATGATCGGCTGATGTAGCAGTGCGACAGTGATTTGGCGGTCATGATTGGTGATGTGGTAATCGTGATCTCGACTGGACGTGATGGAAACCGTGATCAGTGATGTGGCGATTGTGATTTTGATCGTGATTGGTGATGTGGCGACCGTGATCACATGCTGTAGAATTATGCCGATCAAGATAAGATAAGGTTTACTATTTTTGACCTCGTAATATTGAAAATCATGGTGGGAATATCGAGAAGATAATCACGACTGTGTGACTGCATAATCACACTCGTGATTATGCAGGTTTTACCCAAAAACATGATTTTGCAACAAAAAAAATCAAATTTCAAAATTTTGGATGTTTTTTGTGTTTTTGCTTAACCGAATTGTATGGGTCTCCTATGCACGCATGAAGATCATGTATATGTGTTCAATGGAGCCCAATCTACCCTCTAAAACTCTAACTTTTTTTGTCTCTTGACTTTACCAATAAAAAAACTAGTGTATTAGTCAAAATTAGCAAAAATTGAGAGTTTTGTTTTGTTATATATATATATATATATATATATACTATTATTATTAAGCTACCTAGTATAAATGCTAACATTCTAGTGTAATCAAATACCATAAAAAACCTAGATAACATGCAAAAAATAAGCATCTAAGCTCTATGTTAACACATAAAAGAGAGCAAAAAGAAAACAAAAGTCACACCATTTCCACACAAATCTCCATCAAATCCCACTCTCGCTCATGACACTTCACTATTTTAGATTGTGAGCAATGAGCAATGAGTAAACCATAGATTAGAGAAAAACAAATGATAAAGCCAAAGGATTTCTCCCTGGCAGCCACGACAGTAGCAGCAATGGTGCCAAAAATGTTAAGGCTTAGAGATAGCAAAGAGGGAACCACTCACCTTAATGTATCATCATGAGGATCTTTTCAATGGCCAAGCTTGTAATCCTTTAGGTATCCAAGTTTCACACCTCCATGGGTAGCTACCATTCATCTTCTCCCATGAGCATTGATACGCCGTGAGAGAAGATTAGAGAGAGGTTTAGCAAGAGGAAAAGTTCAATTACACAATGGGAGAGTGTCGTTACATTATGAGAGAAATTGTATGGCAATAAGTGTTCACACACACTTAAACTATGGTCGGGCACCCAAAGCTTCTATTTGGCCTATTTCTTATACATAGCTTCATCCCATAATACATTGATGCATTACAACAATAGGGAGCACATCCTAACTCACTACCACATGCTCTTGGAGTGGAAATTATCACCATTAATTGTCCAATCGAACCCTTTACGAGTGCCCATCCAAGTTTGATATTTGGACATCATTACTTTATGGCTTGCTTGTACATGAGTTTAGTGTGTTCATCCTTAACATTTGATGTATATTACTCATACTTTAGCATATAATTGGGTGTGGCAAACCTTGTTAACCCTAAAATAGGTTAACACCTTGGCCGGCACTATGTGTGGCTGGCCCCTCCACAACAAGGGGTCCAAGCCACATGGACATGAGGCCCCCCATGTGCTTGCATGACACCCCTAAAAGGTCATAAACCACATAATCCTTAACTTATCAAGAAATTTAAAATACCAACTATCATAGACTAGTACCAAATCTCCCTTCTTAAACTTACGAATCTTGCAATCATGCCAAGATTTCTAATTTTTATAACTTACGAATCTTGCAATCATGCCAAGATTTCCAATTTTTATAACTTCTTTCTAGACTTTGAAGAGCTACCAATCTTTCCTTATCTAACTTTATTAACCTCATCAATTGATCAAGTAATGATGCTCGATCTCCTAATTGCATTACTAAAGCCACCCTTTATGTAGAAACTTCTTGTTCAATGGAAATTGAAAGGAGTATTTTGTAGCGTGACCTTATAGGTTGTACGATAATCTCATAACGCTTTGAATAATCTCTCATCCCAATCCCTCCTATTATTTGCTATGGTTTTAGTTAATATCCCACATAAAATTTTATTGATAAACCTCAACTTTGCCATTCGTCACTCTCAAGTAATATGGTTGTTGGAATTAGGGTTGCAGGAATGCACATACAACTTCAAGAAGATGAGGAAGCTTGAGCACAACACAGTAGTGTATTATGAGTGCCAAAAATGAAAGATAACAAGCCCTAGAAGATAATGGGCGTATATACAATGCACGGGGGAAAAAACCTCCTAGTGAGGGAAAAAGTGCCCCGGCGGTCCTAAGTGTGTTCACACCCATCACTACTATAATATGGTAACAAATCCCCCCTGGAGTGATGCGGTGAACAAGAGCTAGCACTCATGTATAGGGAAGTGTCTAGCTATGTGGACGAATCCACAAAAGGGAGTAAGCCCAAAGCTTTGCGAAAAGCTTCGAACTTCTCACGAGGCAGAGCCTTTGTGAAAAGGTCTGCAAGGTTATCCTGTGTTGGCACATAAGCCAAACTGATCTCTCCTGCAGAGAGTCTCTCCCTGACATAATGGTAGTGCACCTCAATGTGCTTCGTACGAGCATGGAACACTGGGTTCCGCGCAACTGCCAATGCGCTCTGACTGTCAGTGAAGATGGTGGTGGCAGATGGCTGCCCAACACCCAAATCAGCCATAAGGCGTCTGAGCCACACACACTCAACCGTAGCTGTGAAAGCTGCCCTGTACTCAGCTTCACAACTAGAAGTGGCCACAGTAGGCTGCTTCTTGCTCAACCATGATATGCATGAGCTTCCAAGCATGAAGCAAAAACCACTCGTGGACACGCGTGTGTCATAACAACCAGCCCAGTCAGAATCTGAAAAAGCATGTAAATCTGGCGGCAATGATCCCCCCTTGGGATAAAACAACCCAAGATGCCGAGTACCACTCAAATAGCGAAAGATACGCTTCACTGCCTGCCAATGCTTAATGCCTGGGCTATGCATAAATCTGCTCACCTGTGAGACTGCAAACTGAATGTCTGGCCTCGTAATGCATACATAAATGAGGCAACCAACAGCTGTCTGATAGAGTGTGACATCAAAGTGATCTCCAGCATCATGAAGACTCAACTTCAAACCTGTCTCCATTGGAGTAGCAATAGGCTTGCAGTCTTCAAGGCCAAATCTCCGCAACAATGTTTCAATATACTTTGTCTGACACAAAGCAATACCTCCATCACACTGCTTAAATTGTATCCCCAAATAATGATGCAAATGCCCCAAATCTGACATCTCAAAAGAGGCATTCAAATCAGCCTTAAAATCAGCAATATGACTCTCATTTGGTCCTGTGAGCAGCATGTCATCGACATAGAGAGCAATGATTAGATGTACACCATCCACACGTTTAACATACAAAGTGCTTTCTGTTGGACTATTCTGAAACCCATGTGCAGTCAAATATGCATGTATTTTTTCATACCAAGCTCGTGGAGCTTGCTTTAAACCATATAAAGCCTTTTTTAACCTGCACACTTTGTTTTCCTGCCCTCTTTGAACAAAACCACGAGGCTGCGATACATACACCTCCTCATGCAAATCTCCATTTAAGAACGCAGTCTTTATGTCCAGCTGATGTACATTCCAACCATTGTGAGCTGCTAATGCACAGATGCTACGAACAGTGGTCATACGACATGTGGGAGCAAAAGTCTCATCAAAATCAATGCCCTTCTCTTGAGCATAACCTTTTGCAACAAGCCTAGCCTTATGGCGATCCACTGTGCCATCAGGCTTACGCTTCAATTTGTATACCCACTTAGTGCCAATGGCCTTCTTGCCAGGGGGCAAGTCACATAAAGACCATGTACCATTCTTCATAATAGCATCGTATTCTGCTTGCATAGCAGCCATCCAATTTTCTGAACTTTGTGCCTCATCAAATGAAACAGGCTCACTTTCATCGCACATACTAGAAACAGCCAATGCATAACAATCTGACGCATAAGAGGCACCATGAGAGCCAGAACGAGTGCGACTAGACAAAGGGGCATCCAACTTGCTGTCACGCAAAGTCTGCACCAGCCATCTAGGCATATTCCTAGAGCCCTCAATCTCTTGTCTCTCATCCTCAAGTGCATCATGCACATCTGCATCAGATATAGGCTGATCTGTGCCATCATTTAAAACCTGCATAGGCTGAAAAACTGCCTCATGAGGTATTGCACTTGACTGTGCACCATTGAAAAGAGGCAACAATGTATCATAGACATCACGTGAGCTGATATCTGTCTCCTTAGTACATGAAACCAAGGGCTGAACTGCATCTTCCACAAATACAACATCACGGCTAACCAAAATGCGCTTTGTCTGTGGATGATACAAACGATAGCCTTTGCTCTCAGCACTATATCCAACAAAAATACATTTGACAGCTTTGTCATCCAATTTTCTGCGATGTTGCACAGGCACTAATGCATATGCCAGGCAACCAAAAACACGTAAATGGCCAACAGATGGCTTGCGGCCATGCCAAGCCTCATATGGAGTGACAACCTGTAATGCTTTGGTGGGACACCTGTTTAGTACATAAGTGGCACACATGACAGCCTCAAGCCAAAAACCATGTGGTAGACTTTGACTCTTAACCATACATCTTGCCATTTCCATGAGAGACCTGTTTTTTCTCTCAGCCACACCATTTTGCTGTGGTGTATACGGCACTGTACATTGGTGTTTTATCCCACGCTCAGCCAGAAATGCATTAAATTCTGAAGACATATACTCCCCCCCTCGATCTGAACGGAGGGTGCCCATCTTACTTTCTGACACATTTTCAGCCATAACCAAAAACTGTTTGAAGCACAAAAACACTTCGGACTTTGCCTTCAAAGGATATACCCATGCATGCCTGGTAAAATCATCAATGAAAGTCACGAAGTAAAGGTAGTTTCCAAATGATGGAGTTTGCATGGGACCACAAACATCACTGTGAACAAGCTGCAATCTGCGTTCAGCTCTCACTGATCCATCTTTGGGAAAGGAAGCACGCTGCATTTTACCCAATATGCAGCCCTCACAAACATGCTTGACAGGTGCCTCAAGCTTAGGCAAAGAAGACACCATTTCAGATTTCTGCAGGCGCAGCAAACTTGCAAAATTCAGATGACCAAAACGTGCATGCCACAGTTTTGCATTTGAAATAGCCTGCGTATCCATAATAGCACATGCTGAATCCTCTACACATTTGCCATCCATATTGAGCTTATACAGCCCTCGACATAGTGAACCAGATGCTACAATGATGTCACCACAAGAGAGATCATGAACAGTACATCTGTCATCCACAAATTTTACAACCAAACCTGTTTTGGCAAATGCGGAGACTGACAGCAGATTCTTTTTGATCCCTGGCACATACAATGCATCAAAAAGTGTAAAGGTGTTGCCATTTGCAACATTCAGCACAATCTGTCCAACTCCTTTAACGGGATAAGAGGAGTTATTGGCACAGGTGACAGTATTCCCTGTGGGAGCAGACTCAAGGAAAGTGAATAAACTGCGCTGCGAGGTGATATGCTTAGTGGCACCACTGTCAAAGTACCATACATCTGAATCTACTGCAGACATACATGTGTCATGCAAAGATGGGTCATAACTGCACTGCGCATTGAATGCCCATTCTGTATCTAGCACAACATTAGCAGATTCATTGTTAGAAGGAGAGGCATCTGCAACAGCCATACCAGCCTCTTTCTTCTTAGCCTCTTTCGCAGCCAGCTTAGGACACGCTTTGATGACATGATCATTTCCCTTACAGTACTTGCAAAATGTCTTCTGTTTGTCACCCTTCTTCTCATCTTTGTCTTCCTTCTTTGGTTGCGCAGCATTTGCAGATTTCTGCTTACTAGAAGAAAAGCCAGCTTTACCTTTCCCGCTTCTCTGACTAGCACCGAAAGCTTGATCTGCGACACGCATACTATTCCTGTTTTGCCTTGACTGGTCTTCTTGCAGCAAAACAGAAACTAACTCCTCAAATGATAAGGCATTGGGATTGCCTTTCATCATCAAGCGAAGAGTGGAAGCAAAACCCTGATAAGAATCTGGTAGACCATTCAAAACAGTCTGCACAAGTGAACTGTCTGACAGGATTTCATCTGCAGAAATGAGCTGCTCTTTGAAATCCTTGATCTTTGTCAAAAAGCTATCCATAGAATCACCTTCGTTCATATGCTCATTCTCCAACTGTTTTCGGAGATAAGCAACACGAGCCTCATTTCTTGCCTGATACAATGTGGCAAGTACATCCCAAGCATCCTTAGAAGTCCTGCAGGAGCGAATATGTGGGATAATGGTACGTTTGACAGACAGCGCAATCAAGGCATGAGCCTGCGCATCTCTACCATCCCAACGAATCTGCTCTGCTGAAAGTGGTGGTTCTCGAACAGCTGCTACAGCACTTGTGCCTGCACCATCATCAACAGTACCTGTTTCTGATGTGTTTGCAGCATTTCCAGCCACAATAGGACGTGCATCAATACCCTGCACAATATTCCATAACCCCTTTGCTACCAATACATGTCGCATCATATATGCCCACAATGGATAGTTGGTGCCATCCAACTTATCCTCAGCAGCCAACATGCGGAATACATCATTGTTGTCAGCCATGGCCAATGACTGTACTACTAGATGTAAATGCTGTCTGCAAGAGGTAAACCTGTATAAAATCGACCTGTGCTATATAGCACAGCCCAAAACAGACGAATGGGCACCTATCCTGCAGATTTTAATCTTGACAGAAAATCTGCACAGTAGGACGATTTTGCCTGCGCAGTACTTGGAATGCAAAAACGGAGGGCGAAATGACTTCAGATCGAAATTCTGAAACGACCGAGCCCTACGGGCTCGCCCACGGCATATACTAACCTGCAGACGCTCGTGAAACCTCGTTGCAATCGGAGGAGATGAAGCGGCAGGTGCCGGTGATGCTGCCCGGGAGGAGGAAGCCTGCTCTGATACCAATTGTTGGAATTAGGGTTGCAGGAATGCACATACAACTTCAAGAAGATGAGGAAGCTTGAGCACAACACAGTAGTGTATTATGAGTGCCAAAAATGAAAGATAACAAGCCCTAGAAGATAATGGGCGTATATACAATGCACGGGGGAAAAAACCTCCTAGTGAGGGAAAAAGTGCCCCGGCGGTCCTAAGTGTGTTCACACCCATCACTACTATAATATGGTAACAATGGTGTGGATTTACGATACTTATACAACTTCATTTAATTCATTAAACATTTCATTTAAGAAATGGGAAACAAGATCACTCACTAGCTCTAATGGGCATCCGAAACACGTAATTATGTTCTTGTAGAGGAATTTGGCAACATCTACCACTCGATTGGTCTTCAAAGTTTTTGTCTCCACCCATTTACTGACATAATCTATACACCAAGATATACCAATTTGCAAGAGGATCTATTGGTCCAACAAAATCAATTCCCCACTTCTTAAAAGGTTTCAATGCCAAGGTGGGTGTTAAAGGTGTGACAAAGTGTTTAGAAAGTCTGCAAAATCTTTAACATTTAATACATTTGTGGCAATAGAGATGACAACCTTTAAATAATGTTGACCACCAATAATCAACAAGGAGAACTTTATGGGATGTTAGCTCACCTACAAAGTGTCCACATGGTTTGTTATATAGAGCCTTCAAGATAATGGAAACTTCATCTTCACGTGCACATTGATGATAAATTCCTTCCTGAGGAAAGTACTTTTATAGAGATACCCATGTAGTAAACTATAAGACCTTAATTTTAGCAAAATATTTTTCTTCTCCGTCCTATTTTAATGGTGGTTGGATATTGAGTGACGCTCAATAAATTAGCAATGTCTACACACCATGGTACTTGTTTTTCTACTAAGAGAACAATGACACATTGCACATATCCTCTTCTACTTCGATTTCCTGATCATTTTCAATAATCTAGATAAATTTTATAGATTAATGGGATAGAGAATGAGAAGCTTTTACAAAAGCTGAGGTCAAACACAAAAACAGGTTGAGTGTACCAAAACAGGACACTTGAGTGTCCTTTTTTGGGGGTTGCGAAAAAAAATCAAACTCCTAATGTAGGCTTTAAAAACCAAAATGCTTCATTGGCCATGTAGAACATAACCCTATGCTTATGTAAAAAATGCTAAACATATAAAATGCCTTTTTATTTAGAAGTACATAAGCAACAAAGTAGCATATGTCTTGAAAATGAACATTTTTCAGGATTTTTCAGGATTTTTCCAAATATGCAAGCACCATTCTCTCAAAAAAAAAATCCAATGGTATCAATAGCATTTTTCCCAAGATATTTTGATAGCATATATCAGTCTCCAAGGAGGTAGAAGTTCACCAAAAAAATCATTTTCCTTTCCTAGAATTTTTTCCAAAAAAGTTGTATAAAATCAGCAAAAGTAACGCGTATTATCAAAACTCAATCACGCCACTAAAAAAAATTGTAGCCCTATCAATGAGAATGTTGATTATTGGTTTTCATGCTTGAGATGAGATAAATAAGCCATAATTTGATGTGTATGACACTAACTTAGCCTCCACTTAAGTAGGTTCTTATCGCCTAGTTCTAAAAAAATTGTAAAAAAAAAATACAAAATTTGATCATCTTTTTTCAAAAACTAATCATAACTATGCTTGTACAAGTAGTCTACACCTATAGTTACAACAAATAATGCACTTACACAGCTTTTCCCTTTGATGAAAATCAAAATTAGGCTCATAATTAGACATTTTACGTATTAAAAACAGGTTGCGCAAAAGGCCATGTATGAGAAGAGGCCCAAAAAGTGGCTCTAAAGTTTTGGAAAATTCAAAACAAAGTAGTATTTACCCTATATAACATGGGTGCACCTCAAGTTTTACATTATTAGCTTGCATATGGAAGGAGAAAAATTCATGCTCCACCTGTATAAAAAACATCATTTCAATATTAGCGAGTCAAAAATTTATCCAATAATTATCGTTTGATGATTCCAATATTTAGTTTACATCATGGGCTTTCCATCAAGCCAAGTTTCATGATCAAACTATGTCCCTTCTAAAAGTTATGTACAAATTACTACTATTTTGAAAACAGCAAAAATCATGCGTTTTATCAGCATGTGTCTAAGAAAATTAAAATATTGCCTTGTAAAAGCTAAGAAAAGTGCAATTTAAAAAATCTCATTTTTTTTGGGGTCTTGAGGAACATCTGTGGATGTTAAGCATTTCAAAACTCTTAATAGATTGCCCACAAAAATTCAAGAAAAATGCTAACTTTCAGGACACTTTAGTGTCCTCAGGACACTTTAGTGTCCAATTACAGAACTAGTGTTAAAAAATAACTCTATTAAAGCAAGGAGAAAGAATATTGTACTTGGTGTTCGTTCAAGAAAGAAGAAACTCAATAATATAGAGAATCTCTCAATAAATGGTGAAAGCCTTAAAAAAAGAGTTCAAGCAGCCAGGTATTCTCTTTGATACTAACTATTTGTTATTTTTTCTTTAGATTTATTTATATTCTCTTTAAATAAATTAAATTTTTTAATTTTACAAGGGAATACTTCATCCAAATAAAGAAAACATTGATCCATGCAAAGCTATCGATAGATATAGTAAGCTTATTGATGCTTCGATTATGCAGAATATGTGTGAGAAACAATGGTCCAAAAAACTTAAAAACAAATTCATTAGAGTTTTTACAAATACCGAAATCACAAATGTAATTTAAGCAACACTTGATAATGTGGGTATAAGCTATGAGACGGATATTCTCAAGTTTACAAAACATTACAAGACAAGCTAACTGATAATAATATCAAAGCAAATATTCTACCTAAACCTACATTTGTAAGATAAGAACGTAGTAAACTTATGTAGTACCTTGAGGATATCTACCATTGGAAAGAAGAAAAATCTTATTTTCAATAAATCTAATAATATATTCTTTGATATCGTGGTAATTTATACTTCAATGGTTAAATATGTTGATATTTCTCATGATGAAGCCAAAGGTGTGCTTAAATTTATGATCAAGCTTGATGAATGTGAAATTATCAAAGGAAAGAAACAAGAGCGTGTTTCATCGACACTTATAAACAGGGCTCTTGATCCCTTTATAACAAATGCAGACACGCATTATTTTAGTGTGCAATCAAAGAACAACATTTGGTGGTTAGCAGCATTTGAGGTATGCAAAACATTTCTTTAAATTTAAGTTCTATGTTTATCAATACAATTATCTAACATAATGAATATTGAAGTTGTATCCTAAAAGTATATTCTTTGTTGATAGGTGCACAATGGAGACTTTGATATCTTATACTGGATTTTTCAGTATACTTCTATCCCCACTATAATATCAAAATAAACAAATGGTAAAAAAAAATTATATAGATGGGATAGGAGAATTCAATGTGGAGTGACACATGGTAGGAGATTTGAAGATACTCATGCATGTACAATGTGTCTAATGGAGGTAATGCAAAATATCCATGCTTATATTATATAGAATTTCCTAAGTCATGGACAGGAAGTATTAGAATAAGGCTCATGCTTAAGAATGTTGACTTTAAGCAGGTGCTTAACAATCCTCTTAAAAGGGTCCACATTTGCCTCTTGTATGCTCTATGTAGAATCATAGAGAAGCTTATGTATCTCTATATGAGATTTGCATGGAAGTTGAAACCAAAGAAATAAGAGGTGAAAGCTATCAAAATGATAGAGAAAATACTATCTGATATGTGACTTCATGGTGGAAATGTGCATACAGAAATAGACATAAAAAAGTCTACTAGTCAATGGAAAATATGTAAAGCCAAAAATAATAAAGCAAATGTTTGGAAAGAACTAGACAAGATATTTGGATATTGTGACAAAAAGAAGTGGAACAAACAAGACTTTCAAGAATTCAAAAAATGTTTAGAATCTTTCAAGTCATCTATGAAGGATACATGGACAGATCAACATTTCACTCATTACATATTCTATTTCCTTTATCCCTTGTAAATCACATTTTTATAACTCTTCTTTTTGTGTTTTCCTAGCATATCATATAAAACCATCTTCCTTATTTTATTAATGAGTATGGAATCCCATCCATTTGGTCCACACACAAGACACAGAGAAGTTTCATTACCAAGCACGTACTGCATTTTTTTAGACATACAAGCCATGGAGGAGGAAGGAATAGAGCAAACAATTACTTCCAATGATTCTACATAAGGATTTTCTTTAACTTGAAAAAAAGAGAGCACTACAAGTCATCACATGTAACAAGAACAATTTGTCTTCTTTAGAAACAAAGGAGACAAGAAGCATGGAAACATTCAATAGCACATCACAAGATGATACAATGGCTCTAAGGAAAACAATGTGTGGGAAGAAAGTGGATTCCATTATAGAAAATCCATAGTCAAATATCTATGTAAAATTCAGTGCCGTAAGAAGTAATAGATTTCTTCTTATATTTTGTTTCTTATACAACGACTTTGTATTTCCTAAGTGTCCTCTTCCTCAATACATATAATTGGAGTGTACGGTTATCTTGTCTTGTGTGTATATTGAGCTATTAATTACAAAATTAGAATATACATAGTGTTTGTCTCGTGTATATAATTGGTATATTTATGATACTAAGGGAGCTATACACTACTCTAAGTGGAAAAGAATCATTGGGCTCTTATCTTAGTGCCCTAAATTGTTCAACATCATTGAGATCATTTCTTTTCAAAAATACCTCCACATCCAATGGAGTGTAGCTTGCTAACTAACTTTGCTACAAAATAGAACCAAATATGTTAGATTGGAAAAGATTTGAAAGTTACTATAAAAGAAAGTAAAGGAAATAAGTGGATTTCTCCCTCCTTGGAGCTTGATCATAGGAGTGAATTTAACATGAGTTTTGCATTGAGGCTAAACCTTTAGCCACCACAAGTGTGACCATCAACTTGCTTTGCAACTTTGACTCTTATGAAATTTATTTGGTTGACATAAGTGGCATCTTATGTAATTGCCTCCACAACACTTAAAACTTTCTTAATAGACCTACATACAATATGGCAACTAAGTATCTATATAGAATACTCATATTGTTAATATTACAAAGATTAAACCACTCACAATTTCATAGTTCCATGGTATCCTACGATAGAATTGGTGTCATAGCAATTTTTGGTGATCATATCAATAATAACCAAGCTCTAATACAAGCTACAAAAACCTATATTTCATTAGACAACAATGTGATTTCTTACTTTATGTCAATGAGTATATGGAAAAATTTATCTTACCTTTCATGATAAGCTAAGAGAAAAAATATTTTTGTGTCAAAGTTCACTCTTGAAAACCAATTTAGGATGTCTAGGAAGCTCTTATCCTTATGGTACGAAAAATTGGATATGATAGGGTTAAGAATAAATATCTTTTGTTGCATATCTTCTAGAAGTGCACTCACGAATCATACTAAACAACATATACACATATAAGTCACAAGGAAATACAAAAAATGTTAATATACATATAACATAACAATAAAGTAAGAACTTGCCTAAGAAGAGTAATCATAATTGTGTCATTCATTTCTCTCCTTGGTTCTAGAAGATGTCAATTTCTTCTTCATGTAGAATGAATTATTGTGGTTCAGTATACAAAACTACTGTCCTCAGTAAATTTGGGTCTTTGTAGTTGTAGAGCAGCACTGTTTGCATGACCTACTTCCTCACAAAACATTCGCTTCTGATCTCTCTATTCTTTTTCTTGTCTACCATGGTATGTATTTTTTTCCCCTTCTTTGCTTTGCCTAATTGAGTTTGTCTTTCATGAGTGACAAACAATTTTGGAATTTTAGCACTTATTCAAGAGCCATTTTCTTAAAAGCCTAAAAAACGTTGCATTTTTTGTGAAATAATGTAGAATATCTTTATTTCATGGTATGGTCTATGATGAATATCTATGCATATTTGAGAAGATTGCACATTTGAACACATGTATTCTTCTAAAACTATTACATTTTAGTAACTATTTTGTACATATTAGCTAGGAGTTTTTCTTAACATCGTCTAAATTAAAGTAATGATTTTTAATGATTCTTAGTTTTTTATATTGTTAATTAAACTTGATTTTAAATTAAAATCAAGGCTTTGATTTTGTACCTATTAGTATAATTTCTTATACTTTGCATTCACTTTTAAAATTACCTCGAGAAGCCAAGGGCATTTTATTTGCATTTTTTCCTACTTTCAAAGTTGAAGACGCAATAAGATAGCACTAAGATACATGTTTGTACTTGTATTTTAAGCTGAAAAAAGGTGAATATTGATATTCATACCTTAGTTTGAGTCTCAAATTAAATACATTTTTGTTAAAGTATTAAATTTGAGGTCTAAAATAAAAATTTATAAAGAGCGTACTATCAAAAAAATGTGGATGAATTGAATTCAAAACTCAATATTTAGCAAAAATTTCATGGTATGTATGATTTGATAAAGATATACATATCTCAATTATGGCCCAAGTTTTCCATTAATTTTGATAAATATCTTCTTGAGCTAAATTTAATCTCTATGATGAGTTGATTTTGCCTAGCTCAAGCTACTAAGGCCTAAACTTAAGAATGAGCCTGAGACTCAAACTTGGCTCAAGGTTAGGACTAAGGAACAATTTTAGCCATTTTTGTGTGTGTATGCATGTGTCTAAGGAGAGAGAGAGAGAGAGAGAGAGAGAGAGAGAGAGAGAGAGAGAGAGAGAGAGAGAGAGAGAGAGATGTGGCCAATTATCTTAAGCTACCTCAAGGCTCAATCTTAAGTTTGAGCGTAAGCCTCAACTTTAGGGATCAAGATCAAGTTTGCGCCTAAGCCTCAACCTTCAGGGCTTAAGCTCAAGTTTAAGACTAAGGAGAAATCTTTAGTGCACAAGCTCAAGTTTGAGACTAAGGAGAAATCTTTAGTGCACAAGCTCAAGTTTGAGCCTTTATTAGCGGCCAAGTAGCCCGCTTGGTTGCCACCCAGGTTGTCATTTGGGCTGACCCATTGTGCAACAAACTATATGGTTTTAGCCTTCTTGTTTCGTAACAAACTTGTAACGGTTTCTTGGAAATCGATAGCACTTGGATAGGTGTACATAGCAAAGGGGAAATTATTCGTATATGTGGAGATTGTAGGATAAGAAATTGGGGGGATAGTTGAGTATAGTGTGGATGAGTTAAGCATTTGTCATTGTACTACATGGTATTGTTTAAGCTAATGCTAAAGAATGTTGTTGGGGTTGGTCTGTACATTGTCTCTGCTCTGTTGTGCATAGTTCTGTGTATTCTGAATCATTCCATATTAAGTGCATTCCTGTTTGGATGTGAATTCCTATCTGGAATTAACCGACCTAGGAATGAACCTACATGCCGACATGATTAACTCCCCTAGATTAAGCAGATGGGTAGCTCAACATGCCAGCATTGGCTTATTGCATTGGGCACAATTGCATTATTCTTCTCTCTTCAAGAGCCTGGTGGTCCAGAACCATGTAAGTGCCGGGTTGGATCGGATATTGACACTTTTGACAATCCTTCTAGGGAGTACTACGCCAAGTAGGGGAGTAGGAAGGTAGAGGCAAGTTCTAAGGTCAATCTTGCACAATAAGTCCATATAGAAAATCTAGTTAGGGTTTATCTATAAAGGAAGTGTGCACGTACTAGTGTCAGGTATGTTCACGAGGGAGTCATAGGAGTGCAATGGACATTGCATGGAGAATGAAGGGAGCTCAAATAGAGCAATGTAGTACCGTTGCAGACAACCCAAAGCTACAGGAAGTGAAGGGCATCTACATCGTCCAAGCAGACTTCCAGAAGGGATTTTGCGATAGCGAGAATGGCGAAATTAGGAATGTAAGATTCCTCCCTCCAGCTTTTGAGGTGTGCAGGTGTAAGATCCTCCCCTTCTGATCTTATAATTATTCCCTTCTCTGAAATAAAAGAAAGATCCTGTTTTACCCTATTTTGGCCTGGAGAGAGAAAATGTCTAGAGGGAGGTAATTCAAGATTGAGATATTTTTGGATATAAAAATCCTCCTAGTGTCTAAAATGGTTTCCCTTGAAATAGAAATTCAAAAAGAACTTTCCAATGTGCAATTGGAATTAATTGAAAATAGGTATAAAGGACGTTAGCCTAAGGATCTAGGTTTTTAGAAATTTTTGGATTATGGTCCAATTAAGGTTCCTATGGGCCAATAGGATCAATCCAAGTGTAGGGAGGAGATAAATTGAAGAATAAAAGAAAACCCCCCCAAAAATGAGTAAATGCTCACATACGATGAAGAGTGGACTAAGGACCAAAGAAAAGAATTAAAAAACTAAATTTTGACACCTCAATGTGGGGATCTCCCCTCATGAAGTAGGTGCCTTTTTCTCATCATTACCCCCAATTTTGAATCAATAAAATGAGATATTTTCATCTCTCCTCTCTCCTATTTCAAAACTAGATCCAAAAAGTAAGCTGAACTGACCCAAAAATTGACCAAACTGATCTGGAAAATTCTAGAATTAGTTTTCTTAGTTAGAGGCTCACTTTTTCCTATAAATAGAATCTCCCCTTTTGTAAAATCTTAATGGTGTTTATGCACTCTTATTCTACTCCTGTCCTAAGCCATCCACATTGAATTTTTTAATAATTCAATTGTTTTTGGCCTAATCCTCTCCAAAGTGAATTGGTGGCCACTATTCCTTCAAATAATAGTAGAACCCTCAATCCCTCAAGCCAAAGAAGAGCTTACAAGCTCCATGTAAGCTAATTTTCTTACTTTGTTTACAAATTTTAATGAAAAATCTATGGTTTTCTTGATTTTATGAATTGAAGATGATTGAATTAAATTCAAATGCTATGCCTTTGATGAAAAGGCCACCCCCTTCTCTTCCTTGCATTTCAACCTTTCTTAATCCTAGAAAGATTAACTAAGTGATTAATTAAACTCTTCTTATTGTTTACTCTCTTGAATTTAGAAAATTGTATAGATTAGGGTTCTATAAAATTAAATTGGATTAATTAAGTTAATTATAGAGAGATAAAAAATGAGAAATAGTCAGCCATACAAAGGAGGTTATGGCAAAATTTTCCAGAATTTTGTGAAAAAGAAAGTTTGTTTTTATGTTATTCCAAAAGAGTAATTCCCACCATTTTTGCATCTAAAAGAAATATTCTAATTACTCCATGTACATATTCACCTATGAATATGCATGGATATCAATGATATTAATTATTAAAATTAATTTTTATCAATAGAAAGATGCATAAAGGAATTTATTTTATTATAAAAGTGTTATTTTTATTAAATTTGATTTTTATGCATAGAAAGATGCATAAAGGAATTTTTTTATTTACAAAAGTGTTATTCTTATTAAATTTGATTTCTATGCATAGAAAGATGCATAAAGGAATTTTTTTTATTACAAAAGTGTTATTCTGATTAAATTTGATTTCTATGCATAGAAAGATGCATAAAGGAATTTTTTTTATTACAAAGGTTTTATTCTTATTAAATTTGATTTCTATGCATAGAAAGATGCATAAAGGATTTTTTTATTACAAAAGTGTTATTCTTATTAAATTTGATTTCTATGCATAGAAAGATGCATAAAGAATTGTTTTTTATTATAAAACGTTATTCTTATAAAAAATAATTTTTATGCATAAATAGATTCATAAAGAAATTCTTTTTATTTTAAAAGTGTTATTCCTATTAAATTTGATTTTATGCATAAATAGATGCATGAAAGGATTTTTTTAATATATAAGTGTTATTCCCATTGAAGTTTATTTTTATGCATAAATAGATGCATAAAGAATTTTTATATCAAAATTAGAATTCTCTTAAATTCTATGTTTAAATTTTATGAGTATTTGATAAATGAATAATTAAATACTCTAAGAGAGAAATTTCTATCATTTTATATTCACACGGATTGAAGAAAGAAAATTCAAGAAATCTATCGAGATCGAAATATTCAAATAAATGATTAATTTATTCCTCATTGGAACTCGTAACTAATTTAGAAATCAGTCAAGTGACTATTCAAAGAAAGAAATTCAATAAAATAGTAACTGAATTATCAAACCTTTTTGAGAAAGATAGTTCAGGAAAAATCTTATCCGACTCGAGCCTTGAATCAGATTATGACCAAGACCAAACTCTTTCGTCAGTTTCGAGGAAAGAAGGTATTACCAGTTTAGAAAAATATGCTCAGAACTCTCGCCAAATCTAAAACTAAGTTTGAGACCCTTCGAATTAATCTGTGGATCAAGGTTATAGAATTCAAAGAGTTGTGGTATGAAATTCAAAATTTTGATCAAGAAGTTTTGGGGATACTGATTCAAGAAATACTCCTTATATACAAAAGAAAATCAAACTGAAAACTTGCATAGAAACCCTGTTTTCCTAAAGAATTTTCTTACGCCAGAATGCTGGAGGGAGCATTCATTTGTGAATCAGATAGATGTGAATGAATGGATAGATGGGATGTGATGTGAATAGATGTGAATGTGTATGTAAAGAATGGATGGATGGGATGTGATGTGAATAGATGTGATGAGATGGATGTGAATGTGTATGTAAAGAATGGATATGGATGAATGTGAAAGAATGGATGTGGATATGTATGTGAAAGAATGGATGTTGATATGTATGTGAAGAATGGATGTGGATGTGTATGTGGAGAATGGATGTGAATGTGTATGCAAAGAATGGATGTGGATATGTATGTAAAAGAATGGATGTGGATATGTATGTAAAAGAATGGATGTGCATGTGTATGAAAGAATGGATGTGAATGTGTATGTGAAGAATGGATGTGGATGTGTATGTGGAGAATGGATGTGGATGTGTATGTGGAGAATGGATGTGGATGTATGTGAAAGAGTGGATGTGGATGTGTATGTGAAAGAATGGATGTGGATGTGTATGTGAAAGAATCTGATGTGATGTAAAGAGATGTGATGTGACATGAATATATGTGGATGTGAAGTGATAGATATGAATGTATGGATAGATGTGGATAGTCATACATGTGAACGATTGGATAGATGTGGATGAATGAGATGAGATGTGTATGAATGAGATATGATGTGGATAGATGTGATGTGATGTTATGTGGATAGAATGTATGTGATGGGATGGTGATGTGAATGAATGAGATGTGATGTCATGTGAATCGGGATGTGAATGAATGAATGATATGGGATGTGAATGAATGAATGATATGGGATGTGAATAGATGAGACGTGATGTGATGTGAATCAGGATATGAATGAAAGTGATGTGATGTGATGTGAAACAGGATAGATGTGAATGAATGAGATGTGATGTGAATGGATGAGATGTGAATGAATGTGATGTGATGAGATGTGGATATGGGTAGATGCGAGTGGATGAGATCTGATGAGGAAAAATGAGGAAAGATGTAATGAGATGAAAATGATGTGATTGGATGAGAATGAGAATACTTATAAAATGGATGTACATTAAATAATGTGGATTAATGTGGAACAATGTGAAAAGATGAGAGTTCGTTATAGAAACTGTATTTATGACCTATTTTTAAATGACTGTTTTATGTCAAGAATGCTTGGGGAAGCATTTTGACCACCTTGTGAATGAGGTCGAGGAGACCTAACTGCTGATAAAGTTGCAAGAGCTGACGGGTCAATGGAGGACATCTCGCGTAGCAAGGTCCGACCGAGGTCTTGACCAGCCTCGGTTCGATTTAAATGAGGGACCAAGGAAGCGGCCTATGAGTGAAGGTGACCTGCGGATCCTAGAGGGTGCCGACCATACGGTGCTCGGGCTCTGGGTCACCAAAGATACCCACATGTGCATCTAGGAAGATATTTGGAACAAGGAGTAAAAGTTGTTTTCTGAATTCGGGCATGGATCTGGTTGATTGACCTTGCTGGTCCTCAACGGATGAGTCCATGGCTCTTTTATATGGATCTGTTGGTTGATCTTGGTGATCTTCGACGGAGATTCCATTTTGATTTTTATAAGTGAATATATTACCGGGTACTATGAGCTAGGAACTATCGAAAAGGCCCCTGAGTGGATAGGTGGTGAGCGTTCTGGTGGCCAATGATGCTATAGGTACACTGATGAAGGATGAAAATTAGGATTCAACTGGATATTTTGGAGGATTATGATCAGTGATACTATAGTTTTATTATAAGATTGTTTTAAAGATAGCTAAATATGTGAAAAAGGCAATTTCATATTGGGTGTGTAAGTGGTGTGACTAGTTTTACGTTTGCATGAATATTCGGCTAGGGGACCTGGGAACTCTTTTCCCTGGTGCCCGCCCGGGACAAAACCTAACCAAATTCTTAAATGGATCCCATCACTACAGTGGTTGGGCAGTTGGCTAACCCACGAGATGGGGTTAGGATGGACTGATGGATCCCTAAAAAGAGACTCAATTCTGTTATGGTACGATAGATGAAGTAAATCCCGGATAAAAATTGTTCTATGGAAAAGAATCAACCGCTGTGCCTCTCAATGAGGAAAAAAGCGTTGGTCTCTATGATCCAAGTGCAAGTCTTTTCCTTGATTTGACTATGGGACTTACAGGTTTAGTTAGATCAGTTCAATTAATTAAGACTCTTGACTATGTTAGAGTAAATTTATCCTGGAGGAATCTCCCGTGCTTTTCGGGCGAGGGAAGTATTTCTGGGTTCGATTTTGGAAGAACCGATGGATTAGTCTCTTGTCTGGATATCCGTGGGCGAGGCCCCGAGTGAGGGATCCTACCCTGCGCAAGAAGTGCTACTTCCGCTGCTAGCACCCAAGAATTCATTGCGCAGAGGGGACAGGGATCTTTCAGCTAGTATCAGAGTAAATTGGCTAAAGTGGATCAACCGAGAAACCAAAAATGTCAAAAATTTATGAAGTAACAGTAAAAAGTTGGAAATGTGTGATGAAATTCATACAAATCGATATTCAGAGTAAAATTCATAAATTAGTAATTGGGTCTTTAGATGGAAGTACTGCAATTGCATGGAATCCCTAACTTGCTTAAGGCCTAGACATGATGGTATTTACCTTATAATTCCAAGGACCGTGACTACTCGTATATACCGAGGATATAACTGTAACTCTTTACTGACAGTATATACGAGTGAATCTAAGACCTTGAAATTATAAGCAAAAATGCTATCCAGATGATGAATTCGAATGTGGTTGATATGATTATAAAACTCTGGTTGAGAACTGATGAGTTGATTTGGATTCTGATTGAAAAATGATGATTCCTGAATTTTGGTTGAAAAGCGATAAGCTGAGCAAAACCACAATGAGGATGAATGGGACGAGTCCTTATGATGATGTTCGTAACTAGAATGATGATAATGACTTTAGCAAATCACTATAAGATTAGTGGATTGTGCTGACATATTGCTACTATTAACACTTGACCCAGTGGATCAAGCTAAGGGATGGCAAATTAAAAATTTGTATAATTGAAATTCCCATGGAGGACTGTTCAAATGGAAATTTTGGTTTAATGGAGCATTATTGTGTTAAGGATATGAATGATATGATCTGAAAGAATTGTTATCTGATGATGAGTTCTATATAAGGGATCTTTATCCCAGGATTCTATTGGGTTCACCAGACTATAAGGAACCCTATAATCAGTTGGATCTTAAGGGAAGAGTTGTCCTCTAGTTTGCGAGATGAGGACATCTCATGTTTTTTAAGTGGGGTAGGATGTAAGATCCCTCCCTCTAGCTTTTGAGGTGTGCAGGTGTAAGATCCTCCCCTTCTGATCTTATAATTATTCCCTTCTCTGAAATAAAAGAAACATCCTGTTTTACCCTGTTTTGGCTTGGAGAGAGAAAATGTCTAGAGGGAGGTAATTCAAAATTGAGATATTTTTGGATATAAAAATCCTCCTAGTCTCTAAAATGGTTTCCCTTGAAACAAAAATTCAAAAAGAACTTTCCAATGTGCAATTGGAATTAATTGAAAATAGGTATAAAGAACAGTAGCCTAAGGGTCCAGATTTTTAGAAATTTTTGGATTATGGTCCAATTAAGGCTCCTATGGGCCAATAGGATCAATCCAAGTGTAGGGAGGAGATAAATTGAAGAATAAAAGAAAAACCCCCCAAAAATGAGTAAATGCTCACATAAGAGTGGACTAAGGACCAAAGAAAAGAATTAAAAAACTGAATTTTGACACCTTAGTGTGGGGATCTCCCCTCTTGAAGTAGGCACCTTTTTCTCATCATTACCCCCAATATTGAATCAATAAAATGAGATATTTTCATCTCTCCTCTCTCCTATTTCAAAACTAGATCCAAAAAGTAAGCTAAATTGACCCAAAAATGGTCAAAATTGACCAAGCTGATCTGAAAAATTCTAGAATCAGTTTGCTTGGTCAGAGGCTCACTTTTCCTGTAAATAGAAGCCTCCCCCTTTGTAAAAGCTTAATGGTGTTTATGCACTGTTACTCTGCTCTTGTCTTGAGAGGAGCCATCTACATTGAATTTTTTAATAATTCAATTATTTTTGGCCTAATCCTCTCCAAAGTGAATTGGTGGCCACTGTTGCTTCAAACAAGAGTAGAACCCTCAATCCCTCAAGCCAAAGGAGAGCTTACAAGCTCTATGTAAGTTAATTTTCTTACTTTATTTACAAATTTTAAAGAAAAGTCTATGGTTTTCTTGATTTTTATGTTTTGCTAATGTTGAATTAAAATTCAAATGCTATGCCTTTGATAAAAAGGCCACCCTCTTCTCTTCTTTATATTCCAACCTTTCTCAATCCTAGAAAGATTAACTAAAGGATTAATTAAGCTCTTCTTATTGTTTACTCTCTTGAATTTAGAAAATTGTGTAGATTAGAGTTCTATAAATCTAATTTGGGTTAAGTTATGCTAAATAAGAATGATAAAAAATAAGAAATGGTCAGCCATACAAAGGAGGTTATGGCAAAATTTTCCAGAATTTTGTGGAAAAGAAATTTTGTTTTATGTTATTCCAAAAGAGTAATTCCCACCATTTTTGTATCTAAAAGAAATATTCTAATTACTCCATGTACATATTCACATATGAATATGCATGGATATCACTGATATTAATTATTAAATTTTATTTTTATGCATAGAAAGATGCATAAAGGAATTTTTTAATACAAAAGTGTTATTCTCATTAAATTTAATTTTTATGCATAGAAAGATGCATAAAGGAATTTCTTTTATAAAAGCGTTATCTCATTAAATTTTTGATTTTTATGCATAGAAAGATGCATAAAGGAAATTTTTTTATTACAAAAGTGTTATTCTCATTAAATTTGATTTTTATGCATAGAAAAATGCATAAAGGAATTTTTTTTAATTACGAAAGTGTTTTTCTCATCCTAGAAAGATTAACTAAAAGATTAATTAAGCTCTTCTTATTGTTTACTCTCTTGAATTTAGAAAACTGTGTAGATTAGAGTTCTATAAATCTAATTTGGGTTATGTTGAGTTAAATAAGAATGATAAAAATGAGAAATGGTCAGCTATACAAAGGAGGTTATGGCAAAATTTTCCAGAATTTTGTGAAAAAGAAAGTTTGTTTTTATGTTATTCCAAAGGAGTAATTCCCACCATTTTTGCATCTAAAAGAAATATTCTAATTACTCCATGTACATATTCACCTATGAATATGCATGGATATCACTGATATTAATTATTAAATTTGATTTTTATATATACAAAGATGCATAAATGATTTTTTTAAATAAAAGTGGTATTCTCATTAAATTTGATTTTTATGCATAGAAAGATGCATAAAGGAATTTTGTTTACAAAAGTGTTATTCTCATTAAATTTGATTTTTATGCATAGAAAGATGCATGAAGGAAATTTTTTAATTACAAAAGTGTTATTCTCATTAAATTTGATTTTTATGAATAGAAAGATGCATGAAGGAAATTTTTTAATTACAAAAGTGTTATTTTCATTAAATTTGATTTTATGCATAGAAAGATGCATAAAGGAAATTTTTTAATTACAAAAGTGTTATTCTCATTAAATTTGATTTTTATGCATAGAAAGATGCATAAAGGAATTTTTTTAATTACAAAAGCGTTATTCTCATTAAATTTGATTTTTATGCATAGAAAGATGCATAAAAGAAATTTTTTATTGTAAAAGTGTTATTTTCATTAAATTTGATTTTATGCATAGAAAGATGCATAAAGGAATTTGTTTTATTAAAAAAGAGTTATTTTCATTAAATTTGATTTTATGCATAGAAAGCATAATAGAATTTTGATTATTACAAAAGTGTTATTTCATTAAATTTGATTTTATGCATAGAAAGATGCATAAAAGAAATTTTTTTTATTACAAAAGTGTTATTCTCATTAAAATTTATTTTCATGCATAGAAAGATGCATAAAGGAATTTTTTTATTACAAAAGTGTTATTCTCATTTAATTTGATTTTTATGCATAGAAAGATGCATAAAGAAAATTTTTTATTACAAAAGTGTTATTCTCATTAAATTTGATTTTTATGCATAGAAAGATGCATAAAGAAATTTTTTTTATTACAAAAGTGTTATTCCTATTAAATTTGATTTTTATGCATAGAAAGATGCATAAAGGATATTTTTTTATTGCAAAAGTGCTATTCTTATTAAATTTAATTTTTATGCATAGAAAGATGCATAAAGGAATTTTTTATTATAAAAGCGTTATTCTTATAAAATTTGATTTTTATGCATAAATAGATACATAAAGAAATTCAATAAAATAGTAACTGAATTATCAAACCTTTTCAAGAAAGATAGATCAGGAAAAATCTTATCCAACTCGAACCTTGAATCACACTATGACCAAGACCAAACTCTTTCGTCAGTTTTGAGGAAAGAAGGTGTGACCAGTTTAGAAAAATACACTCAAAACTCCCGCCAAATCTGAAACTAAGTTTGAGACCCTTCAAATTGATCTGTGGATCAAGGTTATAGAATTCAAGGAATTCTGGTATGAAATTCAGAATTTCGATCAAGAAGTTTTGGGGATACTGATTCAAGAAATACTCCTTGTATTCAAAAGAAAATCAAACTGAAAACTGCATAGAAATGAGATGTGATGTGATGTGAATAGGTGATGATATGTGATGTGAATAGATGTGATGAGATGCGATGTGAATCAGATAGATATGAATGAGTGGATGAGATGTAAATCGGGATGTGAATGAATGAGATGTGATGACATGTGAATCAGGTAGATGTGAATGAATGAGATGTGATGACATGTGAATCAGGATAGATGTGAATGAATGAATGGATGAGATGTAATGTGATGTGAATGAATGAGATGTGATGACATGTGAATCAGGATAGATGTGAATGAATGAATGGATGAGATGTAATGTGATGTGAAACGGGATGTGAATGAATGAGATGTGATGTCATGGGAATCGGGATGTAAATGAATGATATGGGATGTGAATGGATGTGAATGTGTATGTGAAGAATGGATGTGAATGCATATGTGAAGAATGGATGTGGATGTGTATGTGAAGAATGGATGTGGATGTATGTGAAAGAATGGATGTGGATGTATATGAAAGAATGGATGTGAATGTGTATGTGAAAGAATGTGATGTGATGTGACATGAATATATGTGGATGTGAAGTGATAGATATGAATGTATGGATAGATGTGAGTAGTCGTACATGTGAATGATTGGATGATTGGATGGATGTGGATGAATGAGATGAGATGTGTCTGAATGAGATATGATGTGGATAGAAGTGATGTGATATAATGTGGATAGAATGTATGTGATGGGATAGTTATGAGAATGAATGTGGTGGAGATGAATGAATGAATGTGATGGATATAAATGAATGTGATGTGATGGATAAAAATGAATGTGATGGATATGAATAGATGTGATGTGATGTGATGTGAATAAATGAGATGTGATATCATGTGAATCGAGATGTGAGTAAACGAGATGTGATGTAAATTGGGATAGATGTGATATGTGATGTGAATGAATATGATAGGATGAGATGTGGATATTGGGTACGCGGAGGGGACAGGGATCTTTCACATTGTAATAGCATTAGGCCTCGTATGAGCCTAGAGTGCCCGGCCGGCCATAGTTTAAGTGAGTGTGAATACTTATGGCCATGTATATAAGTGAATATCTCTCATAATACAAGGAACTCTCCTATTGTGCAATAGAGTCTTGCTCTTGCTAATCCTCTTGCTAATCTCTCTCTCTAATGCATGCTAGTGAGTGTGTGTGAGTGAAGTGAGGTGAGAGGAGGGATGAGTACATGTGTAACACGATGGTGTGACAATGTTGCGAGAGACAATGGTGAAATTACTTCTCAAGGAGTTGTAGAGCTTGGAGGCCTCAAGGGTGATGAGCTCGGCCATTGGAAATATCCTCACTATACAATTGTGGTTCACCAGGTAATCTCTTATTAGATGTGTTTCAAAGGGGGTTAGGGTGAGCCATAAGATTTTTGGCACCATTGTCGAGGAGTCATCCTTTAGCTTTTTCCATAATTTTCCTCGAATCTATGCATTACCCATTTTCCATTGTCTTGATTAATGGTTTCCCATGAAAAAGAGGTGGTTTTGATGGAGATTTATGTGTGATTTTGTGAAAAATAGCTCTATTTTTGGTTTTGTGAAGAATGCTTTTTGTTTAATTTTTAGCTTAGATTGTTGTTTTTGTTGTTGTTAATGCGGTTTTTAATGTTCCTAGTGCTTGCACACAAAGTGTGTTAGGTTTAGTTTGCATCCATTGCATCAAACAATGCAATAGAATACAAATTTTAGTGATTTTTAGCTCTCTTTTGAGTTAAACATAGAGCAATAGAATACATCAAACAATGCAATAGAATACATCAAACAATGCAATAGAATACAAATTTTAGTGATTTTTAGCTCTCTTTTGAGTTAAACATAGAGCTAGAATCATAATTTTTTGTTTGATTTGTATGTTTTTTGTTTGATTTATATGCATTAGAGTGTTAGCAAGCATTAGGAGTAGCTTAATCCTTTTAAAAAAAATTCAAAACCATTAGAAAATCCTTGAAATCGACTGATCTTTCTTAATCGACTGGTTTTTGTCATTAAGGGGTGATTAATCTAGTTCAAAAGGTAAATAATTTTAGAAAATGTGTTTTTGGGGTCAAAATTAATCATGTAAGAGGTCGAAATTAGTGTTTGAGAGAATTTAAATGCATCAAAACACCTAATTACATCAATTTCTTTATCAATTGGAAGAATTTCTTTCTCTTTTGCTTAATTTTGCATAAAGAGAAGAGATTAAAATTAAGAGTTTAATCAATCTCCAATTATAGATTAATTTACACATTAGTTGACGCACATAGCTTAGAAATTTCATGCTCTATCCAATGATGTGTCCAATTGTGTGAATTAATTAGTGATGATTAGTAGTTAATTAGAGCCCTTGATTATCTAAAAGGAAAAATATTAGTGGTAGGACTAATTTTTGATTAATTTCTAAGCACTTTTTTACATAACTCATTAAAGCTAATGAGCATTGAATGAAAAGATACCAATAAGTTGTCAAAGTGTCCATTTTGGGGGTCATTTATGAAGGGTGTAAGGGGGTGTCATAAAAGGGTTGACTTTTTTGATTCCCACTTTCCTTTTTGGGAAAATGCCCATATCTCTCCAATTTAAAATTCAAAACATATTCTCCCCAAACAAGGAAATTCGAATTTCTCTCTAGACTCAAAAACAAAATCCGTGAACTACCCAGTTCACGTTGTGAACTGCACTTGTTGTTTCACGCTGTGAAACAGCACCTGCAACATAAAAAATAATAAATAAATAAATAAATCAGACGTTTTGCACGTTAAGGTTTCACACCCAAAAAAAATCCATGAACTACCCAGTTCACATCGTGAATTGCACTTGTTGTTTCACGTTGTGAAATAACACTCGCAGTTAAAAATAAAAATAAAAATCGAATGTTTCACGTGTTAAGGTTTCATGCCTTAAGCGATTCAAACCTTAAGGTTTCACACCCAAAAAAATAAATAAATAAATCAATCAAATTTATGAGTGCATCAAAGATAAACTCACAATGCTCTTTTCACCCCTTTGGATAAGAAACATGAGTGCAAAAGCAAAGCACAGTAAACTTAGGAACCTATTCTCTCAAAAAGGAGAGTAGCCATAAGAACTTGTTGCTCGCAAGGTGGTAACCAAAAAAAAAAGAGAAAAGAAAAGAAAAGAAAAAAGACAAGAAAAATAAAAAAAACACACACACACAAGGGAGTCACACATATGGCCTACCTAGTAGAATATCACAAGCAACTCTCAATGATCTTCAATAGCCAATACATTTGTGTTTAGATTTTGTCTTACTATTCTTTTGGCTAAGTTAATGTAGCAACGGCTCCATGAGAACATATCCATATTTCCATCCAAAGCCTCACCATCGATAACCTTCCAGGTACATCTCTGGATGGGGGGGCCATGGTGGGCGAAAGCCTGGTCAATGATACAACCCATCACTTGGAATTTTCCTTCAAATTGCAAACCTCTCCAAATGAAGCTAGAATCTTCACAACACAATGATATCTAATCCTTTGTGAAGATATCTACCTAATCCTCGTAAGTCGACGTAATTCTTTCATGCTTGGCCAATAAGTGGCTACTTCAACAAACAACGGCTCAATAAGAGTCTATTTGACTCATTTAATGTACTTCATGTATCTCTGCTTCATAGAGCACTTAAATTTACATAAAAACATAAAAAGCACATGGGAAGAAGCATGTAGGAATAGGTCCTCCTTAACAAAATTTGACAAGAATCCTACCACAAAAAGGGACATCATCGAAGACCAATTTTTTCAAATGATGAATGTCGCTTCAATGAATCAGATGAGGAACTGAGAATTCCCAACTACAACTAACCCAAATCCCATGTAACTTTGCTTATGATTGCCAAAAAAAACATGAGCAAAAAATATCCAAAAAAACTCACAAAATATAAAAATGCAATCATTTGCAAAAATCCCATGCACCCACCCCATTAGGAATTTTTGCTTATTTCTAACCTTTTCATTTACTAACTAGCCTTTCTTATTCCTTCAGAGGGGGGGGGACACCATTGACCGTCACCACTCAAATCAAAGGCCATCAACAAAGCTTGTCAATTCTCTCCACACAAAGGTCTTCAATGCGATCACAAGGACGCGATTGGCATTAGGAAGGGGGGAATGTTAACCCATTCCTAGGGTTAACAAGAGCTACTACCATTATCTTATATCAAGAAGTCAAGGTAGATAATACAAAACGTCATACATTCAAGATATGAAGGAATGGTGTCCAAATCTAAAACTTGGATGGGTGCCCGTAATGGTCCTTTTGAATAATTATGGTGATTTTTACTTCAAGAGCGTGTGATATACTTCATGGATATATTATGAGAGTAGTCATTGTAATAGCATTAAGCCTCATATGAGCCTAAAGTGCCTGGCTGGCCACAGTTTAAGTGAGTGTGAACACTTATGGCCATGTATGTAAGTGAATATCTCTCATAATACAAGGAACTCTCCCATTGTGCAATAGAGTCTTTCTCTTGCTAATCTCTCTCTCGAATGTTGAGATATCGAGCTCAACTAGTGCTATGAGTGACAGATATTAAAGAACCGCCTAGGTGATAGTTTCCACATCTACACCATTGGCATGGTTGGTGAGATTATGGGTGATATGCAGCTAGTAGGATGACAAGCTGTATGACAGCCATTTTGGATTACTAGATATTGGCATAGTTATAGCACTAGCTCATTTAGGGGGGTTCACATTATGGATCAACTCTTGTATGTTGTAGTAGTTGAGTACTAACCCATATAGTTGTTAAGATTCTAGAAATGGGATTGGTCATGGTGAAGGACATAGATTAAGCATAAGATTAAGGTGGATTAAACCACACTAAAAACTCCATGAGAGAGAGAGGGAGATTGCACACTCAACAATAGCTCTATATTCCTCTTGCATATCACAATGAACCATTCAATGATATAGGCTCTCTAGCCTTATCCCACTTTACACATCATCATCCATGTGGCAACTCCTTTTCCACTTCTTTTCGTCAACTCTCACACACCATGCAATATTACATGTGGCATTCCTATCTCACCACAATATCTTGCACCTCTAGGGTGCTTTCACACATACACAACACCGCGATTACATCTCTCAACACCCTTTCTTAATCGAGGTGTTCCACAACTCACCCGTCACTCATCACCCATATCAATGTAGCATTGCACAAACGCAATCGCTACCTCTCAACACTCCCCCTCAATGATACATTGGAGTGTCCATCAACCAAACATGTGTGCCCGTGTCTACCATCTTAGACACCTAGTCCATTTTGAGCCGACTCACTCACAGCGGAACCACTGAGTCCGATTTGAACATGGAAGTTCGGTGGGAACCAAACCCATGCGCATGCACCTCACACGTGCATCGCTCATGCACACATCACGCAACAACCATTTCGAGCTTCTAGGTGAGCTCGGGCAGGGCGACCCTCATACCATGGATAATTTACAAAATTTTGTTGTTTTTGAGCACGCATGCTTGTGGACGATTGTCCATCATCATATTTGGGTGAAAAATAAAATTACAAACCCCTTGGTCGCAACCGAGCAGGGGACCTTCGATGTGTGTGTAAACATCTTTAAAAAAAACTTTGGAAATTGGTTGTGTGTGAATGTGTTCTCATATAATGCCTTTTAAGGCATGTGAACAAGGCTTGCTTTTTTAAAATAAATGATATGGTGTGAGTAAAATCTTAACTCTAAGATTTTAAAAACCTTATCAAGAGCTACACTCCAAAATGCGTTAAAGCTCTCTATAACTTGCAAACAGTGCTAGCTGAAATTTTGGGGACAAACTGCACATGGGACCCGCATCCCAAGGTCGTCTTCTTCATCCTCACGGCTCTTTTCTCTGTGCATGTATGCCATAGTTGGAACTTGAAATTTTGTTCTCAGCTTCTACATCCTTAATGATTCTGCTACCTGTGCTAATGCTTATAGCGCTGAGCATCCTTCAAATGTTGCCGTTGATGCCTGCTTTCTTCTTGCAGTGCATTGCATTAATTTTATCCGGCGCATGACTCCTTGCTCCAGCCTCCGTCTCTTGCGGCCTCCTCATTGCTACAGCCAGATCTCTCTATTGAGCTACTTGGGTCATCGTCGTCTTCACGTTGTTATTGATGTGCTGCTCTTGCTTACGTTGTTATTGCTGATGTGCTGCTCTTGCGGTAGATCCACACGCTATTGCTGCTGCGCTGCTCTACCACCTGCTATAAGCCAACTGAGCTATTACATCACTTACTAATGTCTGCTACTACAGTGCTGCTGATATGCTTGCTCTAGTCTCCCTGCTCTATTGGCTACTGTTGAAGGTTTTCTGACATAACATCTCTAAGGTCAACATCTATTGTGTTGAACTTTCTCTTTCTTGTGTGCTCTACACAAGCATCCATTTCTAGCCCATCTTTTGCTGGCTTATTACTATGATGATGATCGTGTCATTAGTGCTGCATCTTCAGTCTTTTATGCCGTATTCTTCTAATATCTTTGTGAGCTCTCCACCATTGAGCTTCACATGCAGCTTCTCATTGTTACAAAGCTTTGCCTCTGTAATGAACCTCGGGTGCTTCTTCACATGGTCTCTCAAATGAAACCATAGGTGCATAAACATGTGGAAACTGCCAAGGTTTCCATCCCCTTCTTTGCTCTCCTTTACTGAGCAAACATTCACAAGTGCATCCTCTTCTTGATGCACACACATGTGAACTCCATTGAGTTCACCATCTCACTTGTCATCATCTTGACAAGCATGCACCTCTACACAAGATTCATGGGATACACAAATCCCATACATAATAGCAACCCTTCATAAAGCATTCTTCCATGCTCAAACACAAAACTTTGAGGCAAAACTTCACAAAACCAACCTTCTTGAGGCATAATCAGCAGCATATCTTCTCTTGGCAGCTTCTCCTTGATGATGATGAAGACTCCATAGCCTTCATAATGCTGAAATCTCCATTTTCAGCTTCCTTGATGATGAGCAGGCTTTCCTTGTTGGCAAAACTCCATTTGCAACTCTCTTGGGCAGCTTCTATGCAACCTCCTTGTTGCAAATCTCCTCTCAAATCCTCACAAATGCAAATCCAAATGATAATATGAGTGTGCATAATTTTTTTCATAATAAGCTAAAAATAATGCTTAATCAAAGAAACTCACAAACAAGCTAATATACATAATAAACACCATGACCAAGAGCCCATTTGGCTCTGATACCATGTTAAGATTCTAGAAATGGGATTGGTCATGGTGGTGAAGGACATAGATTAAGCATAAGATTAAGGTGGATTAAGCCACACTAAAAACTCCATGAGAGAGAGAGGGAGATTTCACACTCAACAATAGCTCTATATTCCTCTTGCATATCACAATGAACCATACAATGATATAGGCTCTCTAGCCTTATCCCACTTTACACATCATCATCCATGTGGCAACTCCTTTTCCACTTCTTTTGGTCAACTCTCACACACCATGCAATATTACATGTGGCATTCCTACCTCACCACAATATCTTGCACCTCTAGGGTGCTTTCATACATACACAACACCGCGATTACATCTCTCAACAATAGTGTGTACTCTTATCTTTATGTTATGTTGGTTGAGTAGAGAAGAAGAAGATAGAAGAAAATTCAGCTATCCATCTCTCTCTTGTGTCTTGCTCTCTCTCTCTCTTGTGTGTGTGTATTTTCTTGCTAGGGTTTGAAGCTCTCCCTCTCCCCCACATTCTCTTTATGGTATCAGATCCTGCTTCGTGTGATAGCTAAGGAGGTAAGAAAGAGGCAAAAACAAACAAGGAAGCAAGCAGTACTACACAACTAAGAGCACCATCATCTCTTTCCCCTTCTTGGTTCAGGTATAACACCCCCTTCAGTAGCTCTAGGAGATACATATCTCAGATTGAGGGGCTGTCTTCACAAGAGCGGAGCTATAGGGTAGGTATACTGTCCTATTAGATAGTGATTTTTAAAGCCAGATTCGTGTTACGAGCCCTGTTTCGTCACTAAAGGGTATTTTCGACAGTTTTCTAGAAGAATTGTTTCTACTCGAAATCCGGTTATTACACTGTAGTAGTGCATTTTGGAAGTGCAGATAGGGTTTGCATATGTATTGTTAATACTGGGTGTATATACATGTACTTTGGTCACATTTGGTGACACACAGGCTGTGCTGAAGTATTGCTACTGCAATAGTTACAGGAGATACTATTGTATTGTATTATAGGTTGCATACAAAAGTTGTCTGTTTGCAGGTTATTTGATTGCTGTAGGAAAACATGTCTGACGGAATTAATCAGATTGTTAGTGAGAAGCTGGATAAGAATAACTTTTATTCCTAGAAGTTCAGAATGACCAATTTCCTAATAGGTAAAGGATTTTAGGATTATGTAGAAGGAGACAATGAGGAGCCTCCAGAGTTATCTGAGAAGAATGCCACTCCTGCAGATATAAAGGCATTCAAGAATTGGAATCCAGGTGCAAGAATGAGTAGCTAGTATGCACCAGTAGTAGTGAAGGCAACATAAGATGCAGATGTAAGAAGTGTTGATGTTACACCACATGTAGAGCAGTAATCACAGGTGCCGAGTGGACCTGGGGAGTCCTCGAGCAGTGGATCCAATGTTAGCCCCTGGTCAAGCAGGTTGAGGAATAATGCAGGTACACATGTATCACGGAAAGGGAAGGACAAGGTAGATCAACCTTTTGTGCCTGATCTATCAGCAGGTCACTCATATGTGAATGGTGACTCTAGTGGCTCTGAGCAGAGCCTTGATGAGGAGCTTGGCATTCCGTCTGTGGTTACTCTTGGTGTAAGGAGAACCAGGGCTATTTTTAGGACACATGGCAATGATCCAGGTGTACGCAGGTCTATGAGGGTTAGATACTCTGTTGATAGGTTAAGATATGATGGATATACAGCCCATCATTTTGCCTACATGGTAAAATCAATACAGGATATTGAGCCCAATTACTTTAAGCAGGCAATTAGAAATAAGAAATGGAAAGATGCCATGGATGAGGAGATGGCAACATTGGATGCAAATGCAACATGGGAGTTAGTGCCTTTGCCTAAGGAAAAGAAGGCAATTGGATAAGTGGGTGTAAAAAGTCAAGCATAGTGTTGATGGTTCAGTGAGCAGCAGGTATAAGGCAAGATTGGTTGCCAAGGGCTATGCGTAGACTTATGGCATAGACTATGAGGAGACATTTAGCCCGGTTGCAAGAATGGCAACTGTGAGAGCTGTCATTACTATGGCTACAGTGAAGGGTTGGTCTTTACATCAAATGGATGTAAACAATGCTTTCTTGCATGGTGATTTGTAAGAAGAAGTGTACATGATGCATCCACTAGGTTATGAGAGTGATGCACATCCAGATTTTATGTGTAGGTTATGCAAAGCCTTGTATGGCTTGAAGCAGGCACCCAGAGCATGGTCAAACAAAATCGGGGAGTATCTTGTTACCATTGGATTTCAGATATCCAATGCAAATTTTTCACTATATGTGAAAAAGACAGATAGAGGGATCATGCTATTAGTCATCTATGTGGATGACTTGATTATCATTGGGGTGATAATGATGCAGACATACATGATGTCAGGATGCTTTTGAAGTAGAAGTTTGAGATGAAGGATTTGGGTGAGCTGTGATATTTCTTGGGCATAGAGGTGGTGAGATCACCTCAAGGCATTTTGCTATTGCAGAGGTAGTATGGCTTAGACATGTTGTCCAAGTATTGTATGACAACCTATAAGCATATTTCAGTGTCATTGGAGCAAAACACAAAGATTTTTGCAAATATAGGTGAGCTTTTGGAGGACCCCACTACATGCAAGCACATAGTGGGTAGTTTGATCTACATGACCATTACGAGGCCAGACTTGAGCTATGATGTTGGACTTGTGAGTCAGTTTATGCAAGCCCCTAGGAAGCCACACTTGGATGCAGCTAGATGGATCCTCAAGTACATAAAGTCCATAGTTGATTATGGACTTTTCTATGAGGCTGGTACAGAGATATAGTTGCATGGGTACACATATGCTGATTGAGCTGGTAGTATTGTAGACAAGAGATCTACCATTGGTTTTATGTTCTTATTTGGGAGTGCTACTGTGAGTTGGAGTAGTAATAAGCAACTAACAGTTGTCTTGTCAAGTACAGAGGCAGAGTATAGGGGTGCTGCTATGGTAGTGTGTGAGGTAGCTTGGTTTCAGAAGCTACTTGGTGACATGCGAGAGCCCATGGATAGGACAGTTGTCATATATTGTGACAATATGAGCAGTATATACAATCAGCCAGTAACCTAGTATATCATGCTAGAACGACACACATTGAGGTGCATTATTACTTTGTGAGGGAGAAGGTTCTATATAGTAGTAGGAGATGTAGATCTGGTATATGTCAACACAAAGGATCAGGTGGCTGACATCTTCACAAAGGCATTGGGCATAGAGAAGCTCCACAAGTTTAGGAGCTTACTTGGAGTGCAGTGTGTGGAGTTGAGCTCCAGGGGGAGTGTTGAGATATAAATCTCAACTAGTGCTACGGGCGGACACTAATGAACCATTAGGTGTTAGCTTCCGCATCTACAACACTAGCATGGTTAGTGAGATTATAGGTGATATGCAGTCAGTGGGATGACAGGCTGTGTGACCACCATTTTGGATTACTAGAGACTGGCATAGTTATAGTGCCAGCTTATTTAGTCGGGTTCACATTATGGACCAAATCTTGTATATTTTGTAGTAGTTGAGTACTAACCCATATAGTGCGTACTCTTATCTTATGTTATGTTGGTTGAGTAGAGAAGAAGAAGATATAAGAAAATTTAGCTATCCATCTCTCTCTTGTGTCTTGCTCTCTCTCGTGTGTGTGTGTTTGCTTGCTGCTAGGGTTTGAAGCTCTCCCCCTCCCCCACATTCTATGCATGCTAGTGAGTGTGTGTGAGTCAAGTGAGGTGAGAGGAGGGACAAGTACACATAGTTCAATGCGGCAGTGTGACAATGCTTATTACAAGGCGCTTATTACAAGGCGTGATGAAATTGCTTCTCAAAGAGTTATAGAGCTTGGAGACCTCAAGGGTACAAGCTTGGCCATTGGAAATATCCTCACGATAGTTGTAGTTCACCAGGTAATCTCTTATTGGATGAGTTTCAAAGGGGGTTAGGATGAGCCATAACATTTTTGGCATCAGGGAAACACCTTTGTTTCTTCCACCCTCTTAGAGCTTCATCTCCCACAATGCAAGATTCATCATTGCCTTTGCATTTAGAAGAAGAAACTATGTAGATAAGGTTTGAATGGTAGAGAAGAAATTGCAAAAAATCGTATGTTGAATGTGTGGGTGGGTATTTGGAAGAGCTTAGAGGAAAGCTGCATTAGTTTTTTCTTTTAATTGCATTAGTTTTCTCTTTAAAATTACAAACCTCTCTAAACTAAGCTAGAATCTTCACAACACAATGATACCTAATCCTTCGTGATGATGAAGATATCTATCTAAGCCTCGCAAGTCGACGTAATTCTTTCATGCCTAGCCATTAACTGGCTACTTTAACAAACAACAGCTCAATAAGAGTCCATTTGACTATTTAATGTACTTTATGTATCTTTGATTCATAGAGAACCATTAAATATACATAAAAACATAAAAAGCACATGGGAAGAAGCATGCATTAACAAGTCCTCCTCAACAAAATTTGACAAGAATCCTGCCACAAAAAGGGACATCATTGAAGGCTAATTTTTTCAAATAATAATGTCGCTTCAATGAATTAGATGAGGAACTGAGAATCACAATCTTGTTCTGATGATTTTGTGTATGTTCCTCTAGATCCTCCTTCTCTTCTCCCCAATTACTAACATCTCTTAGTTTCCCAACTAACACAAATCCCATGTAACCCTACTTATGATTGCCAAAAAAAAACGTGAGCAAAAATATCCCAAAACAAAACTCACAAAATATAAAAAAATGCAATCATTCGGAAAAACCCCACGCACCCACCCCATTAGGAATTTTTGCTAATTTCTAACCTTTTCATTTACTAACTAGCCTTTCTTATTCCTTCTAGAGGAACAAAGACCATTGACTGTCACTCAACATCAAAGGCCATCAACAAGGCTTGTCAATTCTCCCCACACAAAGGTCTTTAACACGTTCACGAGACGAGGACACGATCGCCATCAAGAAGGGGGGAATGTTAACCCATTACTAGGGTTAATAAGAGCTACTACCATTATCTTATATCAAGGAGTCAAGGTAGATACACCAAAAGGTCATACATTCAAGATATGAAGCAATGGTGTCCAAATCTACAACTTGGAGGAGCGCTTGTAATGGTCCTATGGAATACTTATGGTGATTTCTGCCTCAAGAGCGTGTGTTAGTAAGTTAGGATGAAGTCCCAAGTGATGTACTTCATGGATATATTATGAGAGTAGTCATTGTAATAGCATTAAGCCTCTTATGAGCCTAAAGTGCCTGACTGGCCATGGTTTAAGTAAGTGTGAACACTTATGGCCATGTATATAAGTGAATATCTCTCATAATATACAAGAAACTCACGCATTGTGCAATAGAGTCTTGCTCTTGATAATCCTCTTGCTAATATCTCTCTCTAATGCATGCTAATGAGTGTGTGTAAGTGAAGTGAGGTGACAGGAGGGACGAGTACATGTAGTGCAACGCGGTGATGTGACAATGCTTGTGCGGGAGACGCGGTGGAATTGCTTCTCAAGGAGTTGTAGAGCTTGGAGACCTGAAAGGTTGCGGTTCACCAGGTAATCTTCTGTTGGATGTGTTTCAAAGGGGGTTAGGGTGAATCATAACATTTCTGGCACCGGGGAGACACCTTTTTTTCTTCCACCCTCTTAGAGCTTCATCTCCCACAATGCAATATTCATCATTGTCTTTGCATTTAGAAGGTGCAATGTGAAGAAACTCAGTAGAGGTTTAAATGGTAGAGAAGAAATTGTAGAAAATCATATATGTTAAATGTGTGGATGAGTACTTGGAAGAGCTTAGAGGAAAGTTGCATTAGTTTTTTCTTGTAATTGCATTAGTTTTTTCTTTCAAATTGCAAACCTCTCCAAACGAAGCTAAAATCTTCACAACACAATGATATCTTATCCTTATTGAAAAGAAATCTATCTAAGCCTCTCACAAGTCAACATGATTCTTTCATGCCTATCTAGTAAGTGGCTAATTCTACAAACATTAGCTCAATAAGAGTCCATTTGACTCATTTGATGTACATCATGTATCTCTGCTTCATAGAGCACTTAAATATACATATATCATAAAAAGCATGCAGGAACAAGTCCTACTCAACAAAATTTGACAAGAATCCTACCACAAAAAGGGGCATCATCGAAGGCCAATTTTTTCAAATAATGAATGTTGCTTCAATGAATCAGATGAGGAACTGAGAATCACAATCTCATTCTGATGATTTTGTCTACGACATTCCTCCCGATCCTCCTTCTGTTCTCCCCAATTATTAACATCTCTTAGTTTCCCAACTAACACGAATCCCATGTAACTCTGCTTATGATTGCCAAAAAAGAAATGTGAGCAAAAAAATCCTTCAAAAATATAAAAATACAATCATTTGCAAAAACCCCATGCACCCACCCCATTAAGAATTTCCGCTAATTTCTAACCTTTTCATTTACTAACTACCCTTTCTTATTCCTTCCAAAGGAACAAAGACCATTGACAGTCACTCAACATCAAAGGCCATAAACAAGGCTTGTCAATTCTCCCCACACAAAGATCTTCAACGCGATCACGAGGACACAATTGCCATCGGGAAGGGGGGAATGTTAACCCATTCTCCTAGGGTTGACAAGATCTACTACCATTATCTTATATCAAGGAGTCAAGGTAGATACACCAAAAGGTCATAAATTCAAGATATGAAGCAATGGTGTCTAAATCTATAACTTGGATGGGCGCCTATAATGGTCCTATGGAATAGTTATGGTGATTTCCACTTCAAGAGCAGGGTGGGAGGGTACTCACTTTCATTCACTCTCTCTGAAATTGGGACATCGACACAACTCGGGTGGAGTACCTCGATCGTGATATCACTATCAATTAAAACACGACACGTGCTTCCCAAGCCTAAAGCACCATATCTCGAATGAGATACCAACTAATGCCATGCCAGTAGGTCTGGGTTTCAAGTCACCATCCATGTCACCAGTACAAGTCACCGCCATAGAGATGTGATCTCATCCATCCACATATCTCATTCGAGATACCAAGATGAAATTGAAGCCGTTAAACCTCGACGATCAAGATACATCTACACAATCTGGCCCGTCCATTCGTGCACATTTGAAGATGCAATCCTAGCCATCCATGTACCTCAACGAGGTACTTAATTCAAATCGTAGTTGTCGATCCCTCACCAACCCTAAAATCAAATGCATATCTTAGTTGTTTGTCTCACTAGCCCTAAAACCATGTGTCCATCCAGAACGTACATCTTGAAAACCCTAAAATGCATGCCACCGAACCTCGATCGAGGTTATAAAATCAGAAAGTTTTTTTTTGCCTCATTCTCACACGTCATTTTCACTCTCCTTGCTCTCTTGATTTGGATTAGCAATTAGTGGGCTCATTATTATTATTTTATATCTTCATTAGTGCTACTTAGCACTAAGCATTGGACCTTTCACATTGACCTACCCATTTGTGTTTAACATGGAGTCATGCGAGGAGGGTCGCTCGTCTATTGTGGACCTCATCACGGAGATAGAGCGCGAGTTAGCGGGCTATCCATAGGACTGCTAGAGACACACTCTCTACATTACATATCGTGTCAGACTTGGAGGCAATGCTATCGTCCCTTCGTAGCCTTCTCATGATATTGTTTATGTAGATGAGTGGATATCCCACCATCGCACTACTCTTGTGTCACATGTCTTGACATATTGTTGGGTCTGTGATCTTGGTTTGATTAGGGATGAAGCCTACTTAGACCTTTTCCTTGATAGTCGTGGGATGTGGCGCCTGGGGCAGGGAAGCCCCCCTTACTATTTTGTGGTGTTCGCATCCTCGTATGGCAGCACATATCTATAGTCAATATGCTGTTGCATATGGAAGGATGTCGAGATTCCCATATACATCGCAAAGCAATTATATACAAAGTTTGTCTTAGGGGAGGAGGTGGATTACACTAGCCATCAGGTCAGTAGCAGTGTTGGCCGAGGCTGTCTCCAGGACTAAGGTAGGTAGCCTCCACCAGCCCTTCGTGTAGCTGCTACAGATCTTGCATTTTTACCTTTGTTGATGGTTGAGGCTCTTGGCACCCAGGTGGGTATCAACATACGGAGTACCACGGAGAGCATCCAGCATGTGGTGTGCTTGTTCTCACAATCGATACTGACGCGATAGATGTCAAGGTATTTACACATTTATTACTTCTTAAGTTTTTTCATAGTTATTTGTTTACATGTTTATATGTACTTTCTATATTTTTAAAATGAGCGGCATGGTTGATTGTGTCACATAAGGTCCCACACCTACTAGTGAGAGAGACTCACTCAGGAGTTGATAGAGGGGAGAGCGGAGATTGACTGCCTTAGAGCTGCATTGCGGATAGTAGAGGTAGCCACTGCAGAGGCACACCATGTGAGAGAGTCTGACATCTAGCAAGTAGGTTTCTCTTGTACGTAAAAGAGTTATAATTAAGGTCTAAAGTAATACCTAATGAGAGAGACTAATCAATTATTTGTATGCTTTACTTTTTAAGTAGGCTTGGACTGCTGTAGAGAGTTCTAGAGCTGAGGCAGAGCAGCACATGATTATGGAGCGGATTGCACAGCATAGGGCATAGCAGTTGATGTTGCATGTTTGGGAGTTCCGTAGATCTTTAGACGTGACAGTGCCTTACTTGCATCTATATCCACGGTCTATTTACAGAGGTTTTTTAAGACGACCTCTCCCTCAAGATGCACCACCATTCCTGCATGATGCCTTCTTTGCTCTATGCCTTAAGGACATTGACAAGACTGATGGATATGCTCTAGGATGTGGACATTTTTTCCATTTGTCTTGCATCACCCAAGAGCTAGTACGCTTCTCGGAATGTCCCTCTTGCCGAAACACATTGACCTAGCGACATACATAGCTTTGGGCATGACAATCTTCACCCAAGCTTCGCTCGAGTAGATGCTAGGATCGGCAGGCCACTTGATTTTACCTCAGCTCTACTGACTTAGGACTCGGCGCCGCCAATGACAGACATCAAGAACTTGAGGTGCCTCCAAAGATTGAGTGGAGTGCACATGCGTTTGATGCATACCAGAGAGTCCTTCAAGAGAGCCATCTCACATCACATGAGTGTGTGGGTGGTGTTGGTCCTAGTGGCACCTCGGGTGATGGTTCTGTGGCAGCAGTGCTGCTTCACATGAGCAACGTGTCTATTAGGGGTTGACTTAGGGTACTCACTAGTTATTTACTTTTCATTATTTATCTGAATAGTCATCTCAAAAGTTCAGAAGGTTCTTTAGAAGTTCATCGGACTTTCAATTAGAAAGTAGTTCTTGGTCTTTCCTCTAACGATCATGAAGCCTAGTTTGGGTGAAAGATTTTGTAATCTTTTGAGATGAATGAAAGACAGTAGTGTGTTTTTGAGTCTGTGTTGTTTCCATGTCTGATATTCAGAGTCATGCTGTGATACCTCTCTTCAAGTACACCTGTGTAGTGTTTGCTATTATGATGCTTGTTGAGTGTTGTTACAGTGTGGCTTAACACTAGCTATCCTACTAGTTTCTATCTGATAGTAGGTAGATTTAGAGCGTGAGTAGAGCCTTTTCTATTCACAAAATGAAGTTTGAGTTTTTTTGGTATGTTTGTATTCCTTGTTATGTTTGTGGTTTCTATAATAGTTTTATAAATGTATGTTGCTTAAGTAAGGAGAGGATGGAGAATGTTATCTAGTATAACATAAGATATGTATGAGTCAGAGTGATATAAGGTCAATTTCTTGAGTCTATTTTACTCACTCTATAGCAAGGAATCAGAGCACACAATCAAGGGCAGAAGTCCCAGATCCATTTGGATACGATGTGGGCGATACGGAGCAATCGACGAGTGGAGGATCAATGGAGACTTACATTGGGGAGTCAAGTAGGGGAGTAGATGTTGCTGGAGAAGAAGGACATTACATTGATTCAGAAGAAATTTTGAGTGAAGAGCAAGAAGAAGCTATCTGAGGTTTTTATCAGCTGGTGGGCACATTAGCCCTATCACCTCTGTTGGTCAAAAGGAAGCTGCAATTTGATCCACTCAAAGGGAAGCCAAAACAATGCAGAAACCTAAGCCAGTAGTTCAACCCAACAGTTGGTTTTATTAAACCTGTTGATCAGGCAGAATGGTTATCACCGATTGTGGTGATCCCAAAGAAGTCAGGGAAACTCGGAATTTGTGTGGAATATAGAAATCTGAATGCAGCTACTATTATAGATCCATTTCCTTTACCTTTTGTGGATACATTGCTGGATGATGTAGCAGGACATGAAATGTACAGCTTTCTTGATGGATTTTCAGGATACAATTAGATTAGTATAGCAGAAGAGGATATGGAGAAAACAGCTTTTATCATAGAATGCCTCTCTCTAGAATTTTTTTATCTCTCTAGGCAAAAACATGAAAAAATAATATTTTCTTGTATTCAAAAATAGGGAATGGTTACAGGGGATTGAAGTAAAGCTTATTCATTATTCAGGCTGAGGAGGAATCTTACATTCATGAGGGTGTTTTTGGATGACTTTAGCATTTTTGGGAAGAAATAAGAACACATAACACACCTCACAATGTGCTTGGAAAAATGCAAGAGGGCCAGACTGAGCCTAAATCTAGCCAAGTGTGCCTTCGCGGTGTAATCCAGTGGATCTCTCTTGGGACATATAGTGTCTGCAGAAGGGCTTGCGGTGGATCCGACCAAGGTCACAATCATTGTAAAGATGCAGCCCCCCAAGAATGCCAAAGAGCTTGTAAGATTCCTGGGGCTAATCAAGTGGCACAGTAGATTCATGAGGTTCCTAGCTAATGTAGCAGTGCCATTATATAGCCTGATAGTATATCTAGTCTAGATTCTATCAAGAGGCATTCTGGAATCTCAAGAAGATACTGTCAATAGCTCCCATGCTCCAGCAGCCCAAGTATGACCTAGTGTTCCATGTGTTTGTCCACATGACGCCTTTGATGTAGCCATTGGTAGTGCTCTAATGCAAGAAGCACGAGAGGGATGGTACAGACTAGTATACTATGCAAGAAAGAGGCTATCCAAAGTGAAAAAGAACTACTCCACCCACAAAGGAGGAGTCACTGGGAATGATCTACTCTATCAAGAAGTTTAGGCACTACTTTTGCTGGATCAGATGTTTAAGTTTCATGTAGATCACAAAACTCTCCTATACTTAATAAACAAACCAAACCTGGCAAGAAAGTTGGCCAGATGGATGCTATTGTTTGCAAGAATTTGAGCTCAACATAAGGCACACCCTCAAGAAAACAAACATACGGTGGCGCGGGCTTCCTATCAAAACTATCAAAACTAGAAACAAGAGAAGAATAAGAAGGGACGAAGGACGATTTTCCAGATGCGTAATTTTTCCTCACACAAGGAGAAAGACCCAACTAGTATGACAAAATGTTGTAATTCATATCTAGCTTGTCTTTTTTGGAGTACATATCTAGATATTAGAGAAAGAAGCTAACTCTCTGAAGGAGTCAGCTTGCTCCGAAAAAGCAAGTCATTCATGGTAGGCTAGGCAGCTCTACAAGATGGGCATCAACTAGATTCTCAAGAGATGTGTCCCCGAGCACACGAGCAATGAGCTATGTTAACAGAAGCACATCAAGGTGTAAATGGTGGGCATTTTTCTAGGGAAGTCACCAGCAAGAAAGTGTTCCAAGAAAGACTGTGGTTGTGGCCAAATGCATTAAAAGATATGCACACAAGTTCGTAAGGGAGTGCTACATCATTTTCCAAAGGCTGGGGAAATAGAAGATGCAGACAGGATGCCTCATAATCCAGTCCTGCCACTAGAGCCATTCCAAAAGCGGGGTCTGGACTTTGTCAGCCCATTCAAACCAACTACTCAAAGGATAGAAACCAAATACATTCTGGTGTGGCCACAGATTATTGTACAAAATAGGTGGAGGTCAAAGCCATGAGAGACTGCAAGAAGGCATCGTGTCCGTAGAAAAATTTATTTATGAAACCATAATGACAATATTTGGATGCCCAATAGAGATAGTCAATGACCAAGGGAGCCACTTCATCAATGATGTAATTAGGAAGCTGAAAATATAGCACATGGTAATACACAAAAAGTCGATAGTCTATTACCCACAAGCCAATGGCCAAGTGGAGTCCACCAACAAGATCCTTCAGGGAATCCTGATCAAAATGACAATAAATGAGAACAAGAATGACTAGGACACAAAGCTGCACTCAGAATTATGGGCATTCCAAATAGCTTATAAGAATGTAACAAGACTTACGTCATTCAGCATGGTGTATGGAATTGAAGCAGTAGTACCCATGGAATTACTAACACATGGTCTCAGGATTACAATGGCAAAAAGGCTCTCTCCAAAAGAATTAGAGGTGCACAGGATAGAACAACTCCTCAAGCTGGATAAAAGGAGATTGCACAACGTATGGACAGCATAAATAGTGCAAAAAAGAGAAGGAAGTTGCATGTGGACAGGAATACAAAGTTCAAGATCTTCGAGGAAGGAGATGTTGCCCTACTGTTATCATCAAGAATGGGACCCCACCCCAAAAATTTGAAAATGAGATGGACGGACCCATTTAGGATTGTCAAGAAACTGGGAAGTGGAACTTTTTAATTAGCGAGTCTCGACAAAGAAAGAGTCAAAAAGCTAGTAAACGGCTATAAGCTGAAGCCTTATTATGAAAGGATGCCAGAAGAAAAAGTGTGTCCAAAAGGAAATGAGAATCCTGATCCTTCGGAGATACCTCAGGAAACGGAATCCGAGTCCAACTAGGTAGGATTTCGAAAAGCAATCAAAAATAGAAAAGAAGAAAACCCAAAAATAGAGAAAACCCAAAAATAGATATCCCATATGTGAATATGATAACTGTATGCACAGATACTGAGGAGCCAGGTGGTAGTAGCATGGTGCAGGCGAGAAAAACGAAGTTGCCACCATGAAAAAAGGCGCATGAATGTAAAGGGATACTTGTCACCTCACCATCACCTATTCTTGGCCAAGCTATTAATAACCTCGTAAATAGTGCAGAAGGGACTGATGGTCAAAAACGAGGGAAATCTGCGGTAATCATGAAAACATGAAGCAATTATGGCCGCCCTTAGGAAGGGTGCACCTCATGTCAATGGCTAAATGCCTCTCCATTGAACGCCTAGTTCCCAAATTAGCTTTTGAAAAATTACCTTGCGTGCTTAACTCTCTTCCTACCAAACCCTATTCATATCATCGCCTTCTCCCAAGCAGCCCAGCATTCCTAAAGAAGAAGACATGGTGCTTACCATCCACGGTGTACAAGGAGGTCGATAAGCATGCACAATGGTTGGAAAGGATGGGACTCAAAGAGTTTGCAGAGCTACCCTGGGAGGAGCTCCACCAATAGAACTATAAGGTAGTAGAGTAGCTAGAATAGCTGCAAAAACCTGACACTATCACACTTCTGCCAAGAGAGAAGAGAATTTTTGATCCCCTCTATGTGGCTGAGGTGTTCAAGGTACTAGTGGAAGGTGAGGGCGAGATTAAGGCAGTAGATGAAGAAGACCTTGTAAAAGAGTTCGGCCCTCTAGAAGGTAAGGCCAAGGACTTTAAGATCATAGGAAACCCTGATGAGGATCGGCAAAAGAGTATGCGCTTTGTGGTTTAGATGATCAATCTCACCCACAAGCCATACTGCATGTCAAGGAAGGCATATGGATTGGTGAAAGCAGCAGAAGTAGGAATGAAGGTGGCTTGGGCAGAGGTGTTGTATAATAACATCAAGGATCAGATTGGTAAGGTCAGCTGCTCGATTACCAAGACAAAGATTAGCCCCTATATAACAACATTATTCAAGGCACAGGCAGGAGCTGGGCAAGAGGAGAAGAGCAATAAGGAGGAGGTAGGCCACAAAAAGGACATAGAACCAAACGAATCTACTGCAAAGCCCCAGGAAGATGAGATCCATAAACAAGAAGGCATTTGAGTTTGGAGAAAAGAATAAGGGGAAGAAAGGAAAGACATAAACATAGGAGTAGAGAAGCAAACAACTCAAGGAGGACTTTGCCGGCATCAGGAAGTCCATCCTCCCTACAGCTCGAGGAACAGCAATAGGAAGCCCCCTCAATGCAGTGCCTATACAGACACAACATGAAACCACCAGCACATAACATGTGCGCTTCGGACAAGAACAGAAGAGAATTGTAATCACAAACCCATCCACCTCAAGCAACCATAGGCCGAGCCCTCTAAACCCTACCCTACAATTTTTCCAGAAACCATTAAAGCAGGCTAGGTATAGGGGAGGGAGTCTCAACTACCTTCAAAGGTGTATGACAGATGGAGCAAAGGAGACAACAATGCTACAGACAGAGGTTAGGGAAAAGGAAGCAATAATCCAAGAATTGAGAAATCAGTAGGAACCACTCCATGAGGAGCTAAGAAGAAGAAGAGTGGAGTAGGTGTTAAAATTACAGCAATGTGATGAGCTATGGTGGATCAAATACTAGAATCAACGTCATTAACAAAGTGATTAGCAAATAATTAAGATGTGATTAGTGAGTAATTAGCAAATAGCTTAATGTAGGCATGGATAATCAAAAACCAGCAAATTCTCATTAGGCCAATGCCTCAATTTATAGTGTTTACATCCAAGCATCAAATCCCACTGATTTCTCCTTGATTCACTCCACCTCTCCCAAAATATCTCCAACTCTTTTGCTTGATTCTCTCCACCTCTTCACTTTTCCCAAAATATCTCCACACTTCCTAAATCTTCTCATGCTACTCTTTATTCTCTCCCAGTAGATTCTTCTCACCTTTTCACAGGTTCTCTCACATTTACACATTCTCTTTTACAGCCTCTAACCAAGGGCTTGTTCCCGCACACACCCTATTCACTTGTATATTTCAACACCTCCCCTCAAGTGAATACTCTCTAGCACACCTGGACCCTATACCAAGTTTCTCTCTTACTTGATAGCCCGCAACCAGTGCCTCAAGTCCCTAAACTCATAGTGTGACCTTAACTAAAGTGCTCACACATACATCTATCTACCACGTGGCCTACATCATCGGTGGCTCAGAGGTGGTTTTACTTTGTTGGGGCAGGTTACATTGGGTTGTGGGGTCTCTCTCTCTCTCTCAGAAAAGATGATCCAACTCCACTTCCTTTGGAGCCTCCATGAAGTTTGCCGATGTCGTTCCTTCTCCAATGGGTTTGCTGTAGTAGTCTTTTGCCATGTGTCCTGGCTTTCCACAGTTGTGGCAAGTGAAGGTCCTTCCTCCTACTCTGCCTCTTCCTCGTCCTCATCCTCGAGAGAGTCCTCCTTGGGTGAAGAATGCTTTTTCTTCTCCTGTTATTGAGTCAAGCCATTTCTTCTCTTTGCCTCTGCTCTCTTGCTCTAGTAGAGCTGCTTCTATCTCGTGTAGCTTCAATTCAGGTACATTCTTTAGTGTTGCTACAATATTTTCATATTCACCTTTGTCCACACTCTTCAGAAGCACTGCTAGTGCCTCATCATCTTCTACCTTTTTGCCAATAGCTGCCAGCTGTTGCTTAATGCTTTTATATCTATTCAAGTGTGTGATTAAAGGTTCACATTCCTTCATATCCAATTTGTAGAATTGCATTAATAGATTTATCTTTGAATTTTTAGCTTGTGTGCCAAATAATTTATTGAGTTTATCCCTGCATCTTTTGGCCATTGTATCCCTGTGATGATGTGATGAATGATTTCATCATTAAAACTAAGTGCAATAAGTCCCAATGCTTTTTCATTCCTACTCTTCCACTCATTTTCCCCTCGCCCTTGGGCATTCATCTCTTCCCTCAACTAGCCCCCACAGATTTTTTCTAATGAGCAAATACATGGTTTTTGTCTGCCATGTGTAAAACTTCTCCCCATTAAATTTGGCTATTTCTTGTGCTGTACTCATGATGATGTGAAGGGGGTCTTACCTCTTGATCCAATTTCAAGATTCAAGGGTAGTTTCTACCCTTTTACAACTCAATCTGGTGTTTAAGAGATGATTACAACAAATTTATCAGCATAAAATCACTAGAAATTACATTCAAACCAATTTTGTACGGAATGGTTGGAGTATCAAACCAACTCCGAATTGCAATCTGAAGTTATAGGGATCTGTATCAGATACCTAATGGTTGATTTTAACCCTCAATTGCACCAAAATATAATGATTAGCATTGATTAATCATTAATTAGCAAATTAATCCTCTGATTTGTGTGTAGAAAACAGAGTATGCGGGGAGTCCAAATCTGGTGCCTTAGACTTCAAATGAGCTCAAATGCTTTCAAGGCCATCAATAGCAATGATTCTAGTAGAGGATTAAGCCAATAAACACAAGATTTGACCAAATATTGAATGCTTAATCTCTGTTTTACCAAAGTCACCTGTAGATTTGATGAAGAGCTTGATCTCACTGTAGACTTGATCAAATTGAATTCTAACTTCACCAGCTTGTAGAGCATGCTTGAAAACCCTTGGGGCTAAGAGGAATAAGACCCATTTTATTGGATGAAGACAAGATCTGTAGATTTCTCAGAAAAACTTGTGCTGGAAAAAAACGTGATTTCTTCTTGATGGGCTAGCAGTTTGCGCTTGTGATTGGCTTGGCTGGAGCTGCTTTGGGTTAGCTATCTTGGGCTAGAATGGTTTGGGCAATGCTTGAGTGTGCAAGGAGAGGGAGCTCCTCCACTGGCTGGGGGTGCAGAGAATAGTTGAAAAAAGAGGAAAAATTTATAATTTTCTACTAATCCTAATTAGCAAAATGATTAGCAAGATAATGAGCTCACAAATTGATGGATTCTATGCATGGCTCTGATACCAAGTTAAAATTACAGCAATGTGATGAGCTATGGTGGATCAAATACTAGAATCAACATCATTAATAAAGTAATTAGCAAATAATTAAGATGTGATTAGTGAGTAATTAGCAAATAGCTTAATGTAGGCATGGATAATCAAAAACCAGCAAATTCTCATTAGGTCAATGCCTCAATTTATAGTGTACATCCAAGCATCAAATCCCACTGATTTCTCCTTGATTCACTCCACCTCTCCCAGAATATCTCCACCTCTTTTGCTTGATTCTCTCCACCTCTTCACTTTTCCCAGAATATCTCCACACTTCCTAAATCTTCTCATGCTACCCTTTATTCTCTCCCAGTAGATTCTTCTCACCTTTTCACATGTTCTTTCACATTTACATATTCTCTTTTACAGCCTCTAACCAAGGGCTTGTTCCTGCATACACCCTATTCACTTGTATATTTCAACAGCAGGCCGTATGGAGGAGATGCAAAGGCACATAACAAGGCTCTAGAATGGCAAATCAAGAAAGAAGAGAAGAAGTAGCCGAGACAGAATAGTCAAACAGGAAGCTACAAGAACAAGGTGGATAGGGCCATTGTCAGCCAAGCAAGAGCTGAAGGCCAGATCAACATGATAAGAGAAGAGCACTCAAAGGACAGGGCCATTGTTAGCCAACAAGCAAGATCTGAAGCCCTGGCCTAGATAGAATAGTCAAATAGGATGCTACAAGACAAGGTGGACAGGGCAACATGATCAGAGAAGAGCACTCAAAGGACAGGGCCATTGTCAGCCAACAAGCAAGAGCTGAAGCCCTAGCCCAGACAGAATAGTCAAACAGGATGCTATAAGACAAGATGGACAGGGCCATTGTCAGCCAAGCAAGAGCTGAAGGCCAGACCAACATCATTAAAGAAGAGCACTCAAAGGATAGGGACATTGTCAGCAGCCAAGCAAGAGCTAAAGGCCCGATCAGCATGATCAAAGAAGAGCACTCAATGATGAGAGAAGCCCTGGACCAGACAAAATAGTCAAACATCAAGCTACAAGACAAGGTGGACAGGGCCATTGTTAGCTACCAAGAAAGAGCTGAAGGCCAAATCAACATGATCAGAGAAGAGCACTCAAAGGACAAGGCCATTGTCAACCAAGCAAGAGTTGAAGGCCAGATCAGCATGATCAGAGAAGAGCACTCAAAGATTATAAGAGAAGTATAGGCCAGGGCGGCAGACAAGGACAAAGTAGACCTGTCATGGCGGCGAAAGCCCGACTGGCAGTTTTGGATGCCGAAGAATTCCTAGAAATCTACGAGCTAGAGGTAGAAAAATGGAGCAATGGGAGAGCCATGTAATAGAGGACATAAAGGAGGTATGGGGAGAACACTTGAGGAAGTTGACAATGGTAATGCAAGCCCCCACACCTACCTACAAGCAAATAGGTCCCCTCCAAGATGGGAAAAAACTAGCTGCACAATCACAAGGGAAGGGGAAAGGGATCATTTTATGTAAAGGGTCAACATTGCATCTCATCCCTGACAATTAATTAAAAGAGTGTGCATGGGAAGCCACAAAGAAGCTAGAGGAAAAAGAGAATGATGAGGCTGCACTTAGAGCCCATATTGATGAAGAGCTAGAGGCACTCATCAAGGAGTTGAGTCAAAGAGCAGCAGAAACAAGATGGTAAGACAATAAAGGCTTGAAAAATGAAGTGGAGGCAACTACACCTATAAGAGTGACCAAAGGCAAAGGTAGGAAGATGAAAATCAACGAGCTGAACATCACTTTGATGAGAGCTAATGAATGACCTCGAAAAGAAAGCAGATCAGATGGAGACTATGAAAAAGGCACATGCAGAGGAAGTACAATCCAACAATAAAATTCTTAAATACTTCCAAAGCTAGGCCAACATAGAAAAAAGGGCAAGGGAGGACTTACAAAGAAAAGTGCAAGAAGAAATGGGCCAAAAAAGCATGTATCTAGAAGGAGGCTACCCTTAAGTGTATGTAGATTCTAGTCTAAATGGCATAGCAGGCGAGTGCCATGAGGCCTTCCAACTAGGGCGACATTAAAAAAGTCATGAACCAGCTGGAAGTGCCTAAGTGGAAAGACAAGGCCAGAGAGTAGCTCCCAAGCAGCAAAGTAGTTGGATAAGGAAGAAGCCCCTCCTTGGATCCATAGCCGTGCAGGGAAGAAGCCCCTCCTTGGATCCATAGCCGTGCAGGGAAGCAATGGGCTATTATGACTCATGGATCTGGGTGAGGAGGTAACAACTCACTCAAAGAGCAACACTACTAGTGCCCCTCACCAATGGAGTCACCTAGAAGAGAGAGAAAAGAGGATGCCAAAGTTAGAACTATCAGGCATATCACCCTATGGGTGGAAATGGTGTCGGGGTGGGAGAAGAGGGTCAAGAGAGCTAGAACATAAAGTTTTTGAAGATGACACCATTACCCCATAGCAAACAGATCCCCATGCCTTTGCGGAGACATTGCCATAGAAAAGGGCCTGGGAAAAGTACTCGGAGAGGTGCGTCCATAGATGTGCAGTTCCAATGGGCAGATGAGAGAATTGAAAATTGGGCCATGCATGGGTGAGCAGCAAGAAAAGGGCCTATGAGCCAAGGTATGCCCAGGACTGCCCAATCAAGTTTGTTTCAAGGGGGCATCACAACATAAGTAGAAGTAGAATCAAAAGAAGGTGGATGGGACAAGCCATAAGTGTCTCGACTGTAGGGTCACACGACTACATATTGGATGAGGGTACTCCGAGCTTCACCTCTAGTTTAGAGTAATTAGTGAGAGAAAGCTAGTACATCACCTAGCGGCCATTTGTAAAGTAATTTTATTAATATATCTTCTATTACAGAAAGAAAAATAGAGAAAGAGACTAGAGAGAGAGAGAGAGAGAGAGAGAGAGAGAGAGAGAGAGAGGTCCCCTTTTCCTTGTAGTGTTGTTACGCTTCCAAAATCAAGATGCTTATGTTGCCATGGAAAACTCAAGAAGATGTTTGTGAGGCTGAATTGGCTCATGCTGCCATGGCAAATTCAAGAAGATGTTTATAGGGACTGATGCTACCAAGAAGACGTAGAGGGTGTCCTCGTTAAAAGTGACGTGATGCTACCAAGATCAGAGGGTTTCCTTATTAAAATTGACAATGCATTTTGAATTTGACACAAATTCAAATCTTTCTTTTCAATTTTTGTTTGACACGTTTTTGTTTTTCTAAAACATTTTCATTACGCATGAAATTTTATATTTTTTATGTTTCTATTTTTTGAGTTCCGTTGTGTTTTCATATTTGGCCTTGTCCAAGCCTCAATCTTAAGTTCGAGGAAACCAAGCTTGAGCTTCATCCCAACACTCTACCTTCTTGAAAAAAGCGACAACAAGATTTGAATTTGAATTTGTCTTTTCTTTTTAGGCTTTTCAATTTGAGGATTGTTCTTTTCAAGCTTTATTTTTGTGTCAATTTTTCTAAAACTTTTGTCTTTTTGTGACTTCTAAGCTATTGTTTTTGTATTAACTTTTTTCCAGACTCACTCTTAAGCCTGAGCAACTAGGCTTGATCTTCAGGGGGCTTCTAAGATTTCACGTATTTTTTGATATGTAATGTAATGTATATAGGCTCTAGTGTGTTGGATCTCTGTGATATCTAATGCGGTGCATAGAATGCATATCCTTGACCATGATAGTAACTCTATGTGTATGGGCAACAAAGATAAAGTTGTCCTAAAAAAATTCAACAAGCCAATCTTCCATAGCCTCATGCAAGCACAACAAGCCAATCTTCCATAGCCTCATGCAAGCACAACAAGCCAATATTTCATAGCCTTATGCAAGCACAAGAAGGCTGATGATTGCCACCTCATTCCTATGTTGTATCGCTCGCAAATTTTCCTGACCAGTATTTGGAAAGGAAGCTTCAGCATAGCTATATTTGTGCATTTCTGGGCTCTTTTGATTTCCCTAAGTGTATAAGTATGTTGCTTCGTTTTGAATTAAGGCTATCCATTAATTTCTCCTTTCCTAATAAAGTATTTCCTTTCTTGGGTGTCTTCAATACCTTGCTTGTGGTGGATTCCATCTTCTCAGCAACCCCATTAACTTTTTTTGCAGTGCTCTTGGCATGTGCCATCTCTAGACAACTAACACATGAAGCAGAATCAAATGCAATAAAATGCGATAAGTTGGATAGACAAAAGATGCATCAACCATATCGCATTGTGATAAAATAGCACATGGAAAAGAATCACAAACAATACAACCTGATATCATGTTATGATGAAAAAAAATTATTTTCAATGGATTATATGAGCAACACACTAGATATGTGGACGAGATATAACTTTAATGAGCAACATCCCGTTGAATCATGCCACGACATGAAACAAAAATCAAGAGCAATAAAACCAACACATGAAACAGTCTCAGATACAATACAACGCGATGAGTTGAATAGGCAATAGATACATCTGCCATATTGTCTTATGACAAAATAGCACATGGAAAAGTATCACATGCAATACAACGCGATATGTTTGATAGGCACGAGCCATATCGTGTTATGGTAAACTAGCACATGGAAAAGAATTACATGCAATACAACGTGATATGTTTGATAGACATGAGGTGAACTTAACCATATCACATTGTGAATGAACGAAAATAAAATTTAATTTTGAATAAATGATACGAGCAACACACTACGTTATGGACCAGATATAACTTTAATGAGTGACATCGTGTTGTATTGTGCCACGACATAAAACAGAATCAAATACAATACAACTCAGACTCAAATGCAATACAATGTGATGAGTTTTAGGGAAGAGAGAGAGAGAGAGAGAGAGAGAGAGAGAGAGAGAGAGAGAGATCTGTATCGTGTTTTAGGACACACAAATCATTTTAGAAAAAACTTACCTAGATTAGAGTACAGTAAGCAATTTAAGTTTTTTTGTTGTTATGCATATTTCAATACAAAGAGATACCGTTGTTTCATTTATATAGGCTCATCCATGTCACCTTGTTATACATCCCTGCGAGAATCCGTGTGTTATGGATCCCTATGAAGCTCCCTTCTCGATCAACTTATTCTTAAATATAGATACATGTTTTCTCCTCATCAATGTAATACAAAGCGATACCGTTATTTCATTTATATAGGTTTGTCCATATCGCATTATTATGCATCCTATGAGGCTCCCTTTTCGGTCAACTTATTCTTAGATATAGATTCATTTTTTCTCCCCATCAATGCAATACAAAGCAATACCGTTATTTCATTTATATAGGTTCATCCATATCATGTTGTTATGCATCCTTGTGAAGCTCCCTTCTCAATCAACTTATTCTTAAATATACATACATGTTTTCTTCTTATCAATGCACTACAAAGTGATACCATTATTTTATTTTTATAGGTTTAACCATATTGCATTGTTATGCATCCCTATGAGGCTCTCTTCTTGGTTAATGAGTTACCTTCTCCACTACTACCTGAATGAATCCACAAAGATTATGTGGTTTTTTAGGAAAAGAAGTTTGTCCACATTAATGACTTGGTTCCTTTGGAACATTTAAGAAGCAAGCTGAATAAAAGCATCGCAAAGTTTGAAGACTATAAAAGAACAAATCCCAAGTGTTCAAAGCACACAAAAAAATGCAAATTTCTTGATTATCACATTGGATTTATTTACTATCTTTTCATGATTTTAGAGGAAGATGAAAAGGAAGAAAATAAAAGCCTAAAGAAAGAAACCCGTGCAGTGGAAACATGCCATGTAGAGAAGCTAGTACATTCTAATGATGAACAAGAATAACCATTAAACCCAGAGGAAGAGAGAGAGATGAGCTATGAGCTAAATGTGAGGAGGGTTCAAGAGGAGATAATTGTCAAACCGAAACCATCATTTGTCATCAAAACACTGTGTTAGATATCTAGGTGGATATCCAATATGGTGGAATGCTGATAAAATAACGATTTTGGGAAAGCAATTAGCTCTACACATATTTGGACAAGGGCCAAGAGTTTATGCATTCAAAAATACATATTATTTGACATACTTATCATATGCACTGGCGTGTGGAATAGAGGAGCCAAGTCAACTTGCATATTATGAAAAACATGAGCTTGTTTGATACAATAAGAAAATATTATTTCCTCGACAAGAGATTAAAGATTAGACAAAGGTTCTGACCCCAACAAAAGAGAAGATCATGCAAAGCAAAATATGTTGAGAAATATGTTGAGATTCAAGCTCGATGTCAGCTTGTGCCAGCTGCACTATGTGCTGGCATGTTAGGTAGTAACATGTGTGAGTTATAAATGACTACGTCCAGTTGGTCATAGTGTGTGGACATTAGCTAGGGTTAGTAGTGTGTGGACACAACACATAGTGTGTGTTGTAGATTATGGATCATGGCGTTATGCATTGTGTGAGAAGGGAGATGGCTTCCCTCTATGGTTAGGGTTTGCAATATACATTAGGGTTTGCTCCTCTCTGTGTGTCTCCTCTCCCTCTACCTGTTTTTCATCATGGTATCAGAGCCTGGTGCTCTCTATTAGGGTTTATGAGTGTGAGGAGAGAAGAGGGAGAAGAATCTATGAAGCTTGCCAATTGATGCTGTGAAGCTTGGAGCACACCGATTTCCATCAAATTTGAGAGCTTGGCCTACCGGGTAAGGACTACTAAACAACCTTGAGCGGATTGCAAGTGAATCAAGTACAAACAAGGCAAATCACGGTTTCCCAAAGCAAAAGAAAGTTCTAGTTTTTGCAAGCTTTCCATTGGAGCTTGAAAGCAGTGATGTATTGTACAAATGGATGCAATCTGGCAAAGGAACATGTATGTGACAAGGATTAATGTATTGGCAACTCATGTGCAATCCCTACATTGAATTTGGAGCAAAGTTGATGCACTTATGTGAGAGAAAAATCACTGGTTTGAAGCCTTCACAAAAAATAGAGAAATGATGCTCATTGTGGATGCAATTAGTGCTAGTTTTTTGCAAAAATCACTCAATTGATGGATTGAGTACATGCCTAGGAGTGTTGGGCACCCATATCTATCTTCAAATACCTTTATAAACTCACCAATTCTCCTCAGGAGCAGGCGGTGCAGCCTGTAGGGAAGGAACAGAGTAGTTTTCTCACCATTTTGAAAAGTGGAGGCCAAATACTACTTGGTTGATTGATTAAACTCGAAACTTGCTTAGCAATTGTGTGATACACATACTTGAGGAGGTTGCTATATGATTGGTTGAAGCAATTATGGAGCTGAATATGAGCTGATTAAATAGGCTGTCTATTGTGATTAGTGAAACAGAGGGTGATTAATCGGCTAATTACTCTCTCATCTTAAACAATTGGTCAAATTCCTTTTACATGGAGTTAGTAGACATCAATGCTAAGTAATGAATGCCTGGTCTCTCAATTTGGACAAGAATCAAAGGAATTAGAGCAATTTTACTACTGGTCTTTTCTGTTTTACTGGTTATTCTCAAAACAGAGAAGGGGATTTGACAAATTTGGTATGTACGCACCTTGGTTGGTGTTGATATGCAGCATTGAGCTTGTTTAGGTGTCAATGCAAGTAATCCACACTTGATTGAACCACTACATTGCAATTTGAAGCCTTGGAAAGCACGCCAAAACAGGGTACCTTAGACTCCGTATGCCAGTTCATTTTGGATGCAATCAGTCAAATTTGATGAGATATGAGTATTCTATAGTCTAATTTTCATTTTCAACCTATAGGTCTGAGAATCCTAAAATAATATCTAGGCATTTCATCTTGATTGGATCCTTGCATAGTTGGATAGGGTATCTCATAAGCTTTTCATGAAGCATTAAATATTTCCATTCTGAGGTCCTTACCCAAAGCTACACCCAATTTGCTAGAAATAGTGAATTTCCATGGCACCCAAGTCTAAAGGGAGAACCGAGGAAGAATGCCTTGAGCTCAGAGGATGTAGACGGCAAAGAAATAGTGGAACTTGGTAATACAGAGATTTCGGAGGATACTTTTGGGCAACCCCCAAGAGAAATTGAAGAAGAAATTCATGTTGGTAGTGCCCATAAACATCCCCCCCAACCTTTACAAGCCATCTCAAATGATACACTTGTTCAAATGATAGAGATGAATGCCAAATAATTTGACACTATGGCTACTCAGATTGGATTGGTGGAAGAGAAGTTAACCCAACCAATGGGTCAACTTAAGCAAGAAAATGGTCATGGTGGTAACCAAGGAGAAAAGGGTAAGCAACATATGCAAGAAGCCTCTACAAAGGTTTACCATGAAGATCTTACAGGAAATGCCACGAGTGAATTCATGGCTGAGACTAGAAGACCCCTTATGAGGGAAATTAAGCCTTCATCTTTCTAAGCCATGAAGATCTTACAGGAAATGCCACGAGTGGATTCATGGCTGAGACTAGAAGACCCCTTATGAGGGAAATTAAACCTTCATCTTTCTAAGCCAGTCCCTCTCAACCACATAAGAATCAACATACTTCTTGGTCAAAGCATTTGGAATCGAGCCTTGGAGGACCCAAAAGAGCATCATTGCATTCCAAGGAAAATCAGCCTTCTATGCTTGAAGAAGAGTTGTATGTGGATGAGGATGTGGTTGAGCAAGGTTGGGAGCACATGTCATTTATTGAAAGGCAAAGAGAAGCTCATGATAGATGGATGGAAATGCCTAACTTCATCAAGAGGGCGTATAAGGATTTTGCACAATTCTTTAGATCTTATGTGCAAATGCAAAGGTACAAGCCCTCTAATCATCATGAGAATGCACCATCTACCACTTCCAAGGATGATAGGGATAAGGTCTCAATCCTCAAGCTCAAGGGTGAAGGATCAACCTTATATGAATTGGAGGAATGGATGAGAAAAATAGAGACATATTTTCAGCTATATCCAAAGAATGAGCGGAACAAAGTGCAATTTACATCCTTACACTTAGAAGATTATGCCCACCAATGCTGGAGATATGTGGTCAAAGAAGGGACTATGCCTCATACTTGGGAAGAATTGAAGAGAGATGAATTTAGCATTTGTTTCACCTTTAGTTCTTGACCGATACCATGAAGAATGGTATGAACTCTCACAAAAGGGCACATTGGTTAGAGAGTACATCAAAAGGTTTATGAAGCTCTCTATGTATGAGGTTGGCAAAGCTCTATGACCCAAAGTACAAAAAATATCAGCCCATTATACCCTCTCGAAAACCATCCAATACTTCTTCAAATGTTGAAAAAATTCTTCCTTCCACAACACCCACTTTTACCTCTAGGTTTTCATCATCATTTGGAGGTTGAAAAACCAAAAGTGGAATTCAGAATGATGCTAAGAAAGGCGATGGTTTTGTCAAGAAGACTTTTCAACCCTTCAAGAAGACACAAAGGATGGATGATCCTAAGATTGATGTTGAAATCATGGATCAAGCTCTCCTAAAGACATAACATCTACCTAATGATAAACTAATCTTACACTAATCACAACACTAATCTACTCTAATGACATTGCTAATCTAAGGTGGCTAAAAAAAAGATACTCATTGTAATGAGTGTGTGCTAATTAAGTTTAGACTCAAGTTCAGTTAGGTTACAAGATAGAAACTTGTACTCATAAAAAGACTTGAGATGTTGTGCTTGCATTCCATTGCTTGAAATGTCCTCCTTTTATATGAGGAGAGTACAACTTAGCTTTTCTCTTGCATGTGGGATAATTCTCACTTGGTGATGTGCCTTCTTCTCACACTCACTCCATACTTTTCTCTTGCTCCATGGCACCATATTTCTCAACACCCCCCCTTGGTGCCAAATCTTTGGGCTACTCAAGGTGGTTGGATGTCGGTGACAAAGTGTTGTTTGACTTTTTTACTTTCTACATTCCCCTATGTACTGTGAGCAACTTTGGCTCATGTGCTACTTTGGAACTTCTCCCCCTTCATGGATGTGACTTGACCTATCTTTGAGGCCTAGAGGTCATCTCTAAGAGTGAGGTTCCCCCCTTGATAGAGACTTGACCTATCTTTGAGATCTAGAGGTCTCTTCTAAGAGTAGGGTTACAAATTTTGGCTATTTCTTCTACCTTGGCAACATCATTGGTGCCAGAGGGTAGTTACAAGCACTTTTTGTAGGAAGTAGGATTCTTTTTTAAACAAATTTTTGTTTAAGAGATGGGTAGTGAGAGAATTTTTTATACTCATTTGGCCGCTTACAACATATTTGAGGATTTTTTGATGATAGGATGATAAGCGTTCTTAGCTTACATTGATTTTCTGAAGTCCATGATTTTTATTTTTATTTTTTACGATGAGTTGGGTGTTGATCTTGCTGATGATTTACCATGAACATGTAAAAAAGGTTTGTTTGCTAGTGGCTACAATGATGCCCATGTGAACAGCATCTTAAAGAGGGCTCTTTTACACCAAGGAAAAAAGGGGATTTCCTTATCTCTTTGTTTTTATTTTTTTAAATTTATTTATTTTAGAAAATTGGTATACTTGGTTCCTACCTCATCCTACATTCCCAAGGTGATATATGAGATTCATTATTCATCACTTTCGAGCCATCTTGGTGTGCTTAAAACTTTTGACAAAGTGAGCAAGAGCTTCTATTGGAAAGGCATGTGGAGAGATGTCAAGAAGTTTGTGTTGAAATGTGTGTCTTGCCAAAAGAATAAGGATAGCCATCAACTTCCAAGTGGATTGCTTCATCCTTTGCCAATTCCATATGGGAAATGAACTCACATTTCTATGGACTTCATACACGTCTACCAAGGACAAAGCATGGATGGGATCAAATATTTATGATAGTGGATAGACTCACAAAATCAGACCATTTCATTGCTTTAAAGATTACTTATGGGGCTTTCTCACATTGCCAATTAATTCATGGAACATGTATTCAAGATACATAGCTTGCCACTCAACATAGTTTGTGATAGGGATACCAAGTTCATGGGTATTTCTTGGAGGACATTATATAAGAGCTTGGGAACCCAAATCACTCCATCTACAACCTACCATCCTCAAACAGATGGGCGAATAGAGTGCACAAACAAATGGCTTGAACTGTATTTGAGACATTATTGTCACGATATGCAAACATCTCTAGATGAGTGGCTTTATCGTGCTGAATTGTCACAATTTAAACAAGTACTTGAGTATAGACATGTCACCTTTTGAGGCTCTCTGTGGGTATCAAGTACATGTGCCATCTATTGCCTTTCATGAGGACAAAATGGTTAATCCAAGGAAGAGTTGGAAAGGATAAGACAGCTTCTTCAACTTTGCAAGGACAATATGAAGAAGGCTCAAGATGTCATGAAGGCAAGTGCGGATAAGCATAGACGAAAGATGGAGTTTGAAGAAGGTGACTATGTGCTATTGAAGCTTCCTAAGAGCCGTCATAATATCCTCAAGGAATCTTCCAATCCAAATTGGCTCATAGATATTATGGCCCCATACATGGTAGTTAAGAAGGTGGGTGACTTGGCTTACAAGCTTGATTTGCCTTCTTCTATAAGAATTCACGATGTGTTTCATGCATCCAATATTAAGAGATTTTTGGGAACTCTTCCACAAGAAATTAAAGAGCTACCACCCATGGATGAAGAAGGGGACATTACATATGAGCCGGAAAGGATTGTGGACAAGAGGATAAGGGAGTTGAGGAATAGGAATATTGAAGAATTCCTTGTCAAGTGGAAGCAATTTCCATGGATGAGGCTGCTTGGCAATCTTTGGAGTATGTGCAACAACATGGCCTACTTGAGGAAGATGTTTCCTGACCAAGTGGCATGATTTGCATGGAGAAAATGGGCAATACTCTGGATTATATGCATGCTATAGTTTTTAGACAGTTTTGGTTAAGTCCATTGTTGGGGTCGATGCTCTACCCTAACAAGCTTCATTAGCTATCACAATGGAAGGATATGATGCGGGACATGATTGGCTAAGTTCATGCATCATTTGTAGCCTATCCATGAATTTTTCATGAAGAATATTTCAAGGGATTTCATCTACAACAAGGGTTCCCATAACACTCCCACACATATGCATTAAAGATTAAGTCTTATGGACTTCCTAGCATATTTGGGCCTTCACCACTTCCCATTGAATTCATTTGAGGCTATGATGACTTGTAGATATCTTATATAGACTTTTTATTTATCCAAGTCTAAAATCTTTTATCCTTCGCTTCCATGATGAGACAAACTCATTCAAACTTGATCTTCGAGACTTACATTTTTGTAGAAGAACCCAACTTTCTTTTCCAATCGTTGTGGGTATTCAATTGTTATCTTCATCTAGTATATTTGACATAGAAATAGAAGTAATCGACGAAGAAGGATGACGAGAACATAACATTGTTTGTAATGATGTATTAGAAAATGATATACATACAGATAAGAGATACACATATAATAGGAGATAAGAAAGAAAGGTAAAAGAAAACAAACAAGAAGATGGTACTGAATGTACTTGTTTTCAATGAATAGTATATCTTTTACGAGATGTTATATGTAATAAATGAGTTCTCAATAAATATTTTAAGTATAATAAGTGTCATATTAAAAAATTATTATTGAGATTTTATATAAAGATTTTAAGTACAATCAATGTCATATTTGAAAGTATTATTGAGATATTTTAGTATATTTATATACTACACTTTTATACTAAGAAATAATAAGGGATAAATGAGAAACAGATGCCTTTATCTTATTAGTCTAGGACCCTTCTCTCTCTAGAATGAAACAGCCCAAAAATGACCTTCCAATTTCCCTAATGTAGTATCTTTCCACTATCAATTACAATTAGTGCTTTTAATTCACCATTACGATGTAAAAACATAGCACAATGAGAGGCGGTTTCAAGAATGTAGGAGTGGAAGAAGTATCCACCAAGTGTCACCTAGGAATCTGTGTGAGGAAGGTGGGACTCTACCTAAAAATATGATGATGAGGTAAGTGTCAAGGACTGTAACACATGGTGAAAAAAGCGATGAGCATGTCGTTGGTCTAGAAAAACAAAACAAGCCATATAACTTGACAAATAGTGCAGGAATTATCTATTACATATTAACCATGGACAACCAAGGCACAAGGAGAGGAATTATCTATTACATATTAACCATGGACAACCAAGGCACAAGGAGAGGAGAGAAAAAATAAATCATGGATTTCTAAAAAGTAAGAGGAAAAAATCCCTTCGATTAACCCTTTGTATTTCGGCTTCCATTGCTGTGTTTTGCTTCTGAATGTCTTTTACATACCATAGCAACGCGCAAGTTGAGTACTAGTTATACCTAAGTATACATATCTAGATTAAGCATGATCTTCAAAACATCAAAGTGATGGGCATGATCCTCCATCAAATAAAGGTTATCACACGAAGAGAAGCATTCAAGATATCAACTGATAGCCTTTTTCTTGACCACCATAAAGAAGAGCATTGAAGAGTTAACAAAAAAAATCAACCATAGTCTCCACCATGATTCATTTATCCTTAACCACCCTAAGGTGGTAACCTTAGTATCCAATGTGAGATGGATAAAGAATTAGCTTCCTTTTGGATCAAAAGAAAAAGCAACATTTATGAAAAATTCTCCCCTTACAAATGTGAATTTGTAAGTCCACAGAGATCTAAACCCTTCTATTAAACTCACATCCTACCTTACACATTCCTAGGTGAAACCCGCAAGGAGTTTGACACATAAACCTTCAAAACATGAGCATTATGAATGTAAGACTACATGACACAACATTTAATTAATTCCACCAATATCCCTACTCACATCAATGGCACCCAATAGTAGGTACATGTTTATCAAGATGCAAATGAACTTCAATACAATATTTTAATTAAATATATAAACTTAGTTTATAATACATCTTGATAAGTGAAGGAAAAATTTAACCCGATTCATGTAGATGAGCATGAGTTAATATTGAAATAAAGCTACCATGAAAGACACTCATTGAAGAGTAGGAAAAAAAAATCAACCAAAGTCTCCATTATTTCATTTTTCTTGAACTTTCCAAGATTGTAACCTTAGTACCCAACATGGATAAAACATTAGCTTTCTTTCACGAGATGCAATATCCTTGTTAAAGGAGGGAGGAGCAAAGAACAAAATGGACAAAAAGAAGTTCACTAAATTGTCTCAAAAAGACACGTTAAAACTTATCAAAGGATTCACTTAGTCTATTTATGAGGCACCAACTGCATGCTTAACTCCTTGAGAAATACCCTTGTATATGTGACATTGAAAAGAGTTTCTATGCCCTCATATACCTCAAATAAGTATCCTCGTTTAGCATAATTGCAATAACTTTTTCATGTAAAAGCCCTCTTAAGCTTAAAAGAACCCACGTATTACGTAAGTATTACATGTGTAAATCTCCCTCGATTAGCTTTGTTTCCATAATAAATGTGAAAGTCAAGGCATTATTTTAAAATTGAAAAGAAAATTTCACATTTAGATAATGATAATAAATGCTTACTTCTAACATTTTACCATGGGCTAGTTCAATCCAAGAAATTTGAATGAAAAGTCTATTTTTGCAAAGCAAGCCAAAAGGTTTCAATATAGACTCGCAAGGGCTCTTTAGGCATGCCCTCAAACCTAGGATATATGTTAAAAAACATATCAAAGAAAATGTTTTGTGTTTAATCATTGTTGGATGAAAGAGTGTTTCATGTCTCTCTAGATGGGCAATAGGGCCGTTCCAATGGCATGCTCACTAATAAGTTGAACTTCATTGAAATCAACAAAATTAGTGTTTGAGAAAAGGGCTACTTCAATCCAAGAAATTTGAGTGAAAATCATCTAAGTCTATTTTCGCACAGCAAGCCAAAAAGTTTCAATATAGACTCACAAGGGCTCTTGTGCTCTTAAGGCATGCCCTTAAACCTAGGATGTATGTTAAAAAACATATCAAAGAGAATGTTTTGTGTTTAATCATTGTTGGATGAAAGAGTGTTTCATGTCTCTCTAGATGGGCAATAGGGTTGTTCCAATGGCATGCTCACTTATAAGTTGAACTTCATTGAAATCACCAAAATTAGTGTTCGAGAAAAGGGTGTCTCAGCTCATCCTACAACCGGTTGATATTTCAAAATTTCCAATTAAAAGCATCTCAAACAAGAAATGAGCGGATTGAAAAAAAAACGCAAAATAGGGTAGATTTTCCAAAAAAAAGTATGCCTATTTTTTAAATTTCCTTCCTTGATGAGATATAAATAGGAAATGTGTATGTTTCCTAAAAAATAGATTCCTGAATGATGACTAGAAAATGCATTGTATATACTACCTTGATGAAGTATGTCTTACATGTAGAAATGGCACCGTGATGGAGACGATAGATCCAATTGATCATCCTCATGATATTGGATGTCTTTAGCTACATCCATTGAGGGGGCCTATTAGAGATCTATTGGCCCCCAACATCATCAAGGTGATCATCTTTGACTACTTAAATGGGATAACATCCTCATGGAGGTCTATATGGCCACCATCAACATGGTGATGCTATAAAATCAAGCATTTGCTTAACCACAACTTGTAGAGATGCAACAATGCATTAGAGCTAGAAAGAGGCACAATTTTTTGTGTGCGTGTGTGTACGTGCGTGCGCACCCTTCCCAAGTGTGATGGGATAGGAAGTACACTTGGCATAGCAAGTGAAGTGAAGTAAATGTTAAGAGCAATCTTATAAACAAGGAGGCTTTGGAAGAGCAACCTTATAAACAAGGAGGGCTTTTGAAGAGAAACCTTATTTATTATGGTTATGGGATGGAGAAAACTTACAAGTTGTGAGAAAGCTTTGCCTTGAGTTGAGTTGAGAGATATTGGAAGGCCATTAACTTACATGTTCTAGAAAGCCATCAAAGCTTAGAGATGGAATTTAAGCTCTTAGTAGCTGATTAGGCATGCCAATTCTCATGCAGATCTGCAAAAACGAATGCAAATCAAGTATTGGGACTGTTATCCTAAGTCGTTCTCTGCTGTTTGGAGCTGCTCTCGGCTTAATTAATTACAGGAGCTGGTAGGGCTTCAGAAAAATTTAATTAACGTGACCTGGTAAAAGATGCAGAAAGGTGTGGCGTGGCAGGGAGCGTACCTGATATAAGTAAGCGTGGTGGTGAAACGTGCATGGGAAGCAAGCCATTGATGATGCAGGGGCATATTGGATGCGTTTGCGTTCACTTATGACTCTAATTCAGTTGATGCAGATAGGGAACATCTGAAAGAGGGGGGGGGGGGGGGGGTGTGGGTGTGTACACGTTCGTTCTCTAAGACTGTTCCCGACCTGCACCAAGCGAATTTGAGACAGAAATAAGGAGGAGGTGGGCATGGCTGTTATGAGAGAGAGGATAACAATACAGTGGTGTATGATAACTAGCAGAGCTGTGTGTGTGTGTGTGTGTGTGTGTGTGTGAGAGAGAGAGAGAGAGAGAGAGAAGGGGGGGGGGGTGTTGCGCATGTCTATATATGCAGTGTAATGTATTAGGGTTAGACTTGCGTGCGTGTGTGTATGCAGTTAGCGCAGCATATAAACACACACTCTCTCACACCATAAACGTTCAGTTTCTTACCCTGCATTATTTATCGTTTTTTACCCTGCATTATTTATCGTTTTTTACCCTGCATTATTTATCCTTGGCGGTAGGAGAAACATCATTTCAACCCCCCCAGAAAATGCCATCATTCCCCCTCTCTCTCTCTCTCTCTCTCCTCTCTCTCTCTCTCTCTTTCCTTCTCCGTTTTCTTCAATTACTTAAATAAATCATTTTTCTAATTTTGGTGCATCTCACTAAGAGAGTTAGAGTCTAGACTTGATATACATGTATAAGTATATATACATATATGTATATGTACACTAGTTGACTGAATAGTGCTCTACACGTCTTGAACCTCCTCCTCTTCCCAAACCTCCAAATTCATGCCACGCGGTAGCTTTGTGAAACTCTTCCTTAAGATAATATAGAGTTATACAGAAAATAATATAGAGATGTATATGTATATATATGCATATGTATATGAATATACATATAAATATGTATATGCATATGTGTATGTGTATGTGTATGTATATATACAAATGTATGCTTATAACTTTATATATTTATTTATGTATTCTTCTGTGTGTGTGTGTGTGTGTGTTGAGAAAACATGTGTTCTATGAACATTGATACGACACTAATACATACTTACATATAAAATATAGCATTTTGCTTTTTTTCTTATCTTACTAAAAGCAAGTGTGTGTGTATGTGTGTGTGTGTATATATATACATATATATATATAGTACATTGCATGTTCATTATTATGTTTTTTTAAAAAAAAAACACTTATAGCATTGTCCTCTTATTGACTTTTTAGTGTATATTATGTCCTTGGAGTCCCTACAAGAACAAATCAAATTGAATAACTACATAGATTTACAAGCTATGCATATTTTTAATAGAATGAGTTTTACCCCTTGTTTGAGCTTGAAGATTTGGAGCCTTTTCAAATGGAGACTATGGAGATTGACCTGGCACACCTCACAAATGAATCAACTGCAGCACTCATCCAAAAAAATTTAAATTTTTTTAAAGAGCCCACAACCTCTAAGATAGTGAGTTGTTTTTTTTTCTAATATAAATTTTTAACATTTCTCTAAAAAAAGAGAGATAGTGAATTGACTCCAAGCAAACCTTTGAAAGTTCTTATGACTCCAAGCGGATAAAAAACTTCAAGTAACCTCTGTTTTAATAGTATTTTTCAACTTTTTCCCAAAAAAAATAGAATAAGTTTCTCACTAAAAGAAAAGTAATTCTTAAAAAAAAGTTACATTAAAAGAAAAAGAGATATATAAAGCTTTGTGGCTTCTCCTTTTTTTAAAAGTAATTAAAACTCACTTTGAAATTTATAAACAGGGTATTTCTCATAAAAGAATAAACAAAATAACACGAATTTTGAGAGCTTACTAAATACGGTCACTAAAAAACGAAACATATGATGACTTAAAAACCCCCCAAAAAAATTAATCGCAAAAAAACAATAAAATTTTACATTCAACTATAATACGATTCACATCATGTGAAAAAGAAAAAAGGGGGAAAAAAAAAAGAAAGGACCCACTCTGCGTCCTGGAGATGATAGATTACATTTATAATTTTCTATTTATTTCTATTTTCGTTTTCTCCAAATCCAGTATTAATTGAACAAAATTTCTTTTCCAGCTTTTTTTAATTTATTTTTTAAACCATTCTAACCCATGGCCGGCAAGCTCTCATTGGATGCGACGTTTGATAGGAAAATTATGAATAAATAAGAAATAGGTGGCCGTGACTCGTGAGTGACAAAATTTTCAAAGCATTTAGTTGACGTCATTTTAAAAATTATAATATATAAATGTATGAAATTAAATATTTAAAAAATTGCGAGATAAAGTTAAATAAATAATGCATTATAGTACAAGTTTGTGAGGTACATAGTCATTTATGAGGATCTACTTATATTGGTGAAAATAAAAAAGGCATTTATTTATATATAGTTATAAAATTGTACTTTAAAAAACGTTTGGGGGGGCAATTTATTGTCGATCTATTTTGTAGATTAAATGCAGCCCATGTTGTGGCTGGCCTGCCAAAGCTGGGGTTGTACCACCGACCCTAGCAAATGCCAAAGCCCACGATCTCTCAACATCGAATATAACACCATCATGCCCCTATATATATATATATATATATATTCAGGCTCCCTCCCTCTCTCTCTCTCTCTCTCTCTCTCTCTCCCCCCATACTTTTTTGTAAACCTTCCTTGCTAAGCCCCCCTCTAATAGATGCCCTCATATGTTGTAAGACATCTCTATTCTCTCTCTCTATAAATATATATAAAGGAAGAGTTTCACAAAGTTGCCACAAGGCAGAATTTGGAGGTTCAGGAAAAGGAGGAGGAGCTTCGAGGAGGTGTAGAATTTGGAATTGGAGGTTCGAGGAGTACATATGAGTCCACTAGTAGAATATAGCACCAAAATAACACACTCTTCACATTGCTTCTTCCCTCTTGCACTCCATCATCTCATGTTTATCATCATCATCCCCCCCCCCAACTCTCTCTCTCACACACACACCCATAGAATATGCCCTTTTCGTAAACCTTACTTAGCCAACCCCCCAAGCTACTAGATGTTGTAATGACATAGAATATTATACGCTCTACATTGGCCAAACATTTGCTTAGCCAACCCTAATATGCCCTTTTATATCTCTCTCTCTCTCTCTCTCCTTCCAACACACCCATAAAATATGCCCTTTTCTTAACCAACCCCCTAAGATGGTGTCCCTCTACTAGATGCCCTTATATATTGTAATGATATAGAATATTACACGCTCTGCATTGGCTAAACATTTGCTTCCGTTTCATGCTTCTCCCACTGCATCATCTCGTGTTTATCAACATCCCCCAATATTCAAGAGAGCCCCTAACATCCCACTATTGTGATAAAACTCAAATAAAGAATCGAGAAGTAAGAAACAAGTGCCACTTGTTCTTAGTACTTACTATGCTATCAAAATCTTGGAGTAAACATGTGCGATGTAAGGAATCAAGAAGTAAGAAACAATTGCCATTAATCCTTAATTAAAGTAAAGAAGCTCGAAACATGCATGATAAAAGTAAAGAGCTCACCATATGTCACTCTTTTTCAACACAGTATAGTCATGTGAAAAACTCCAAGGATCAAACTAGACACATTTTCACTTATATATGCAGTTGATAAAAACACTTATATATGCAGTTGATAAAAACACGAAAAGAATTATAGCACTCACATTTTGGCTCATTTGGCATACAATTTAATGGACACTTGACATGACCAAGGTTGCATAGCTAAAAATATCATGCTGCATTTTTTAATGTAGTAAAATTAATCACCATCATTTGAATACTATTCATTCAAGATGTTAAACCCCCTTATGTGATGCATACAAGCTTCAATTTTGCCAAATTAGGCATAAATGGAGTTCAACAAAGTTATATTACTTAGAAATTGCATGTTTGATGCAAGAAAATGGATTTAGCATAGTCAAATTATGAGTTGAAAAAGCTCTGAGTATAGCATGGGAGTACTAGAGTGTCAATGTGATCATTCAAAAGTATTCCCTACTTAGCTCAACAAACAAAATACTATTCCATTATTTTTATGTGCATAGAAGCTTTGTTTTCTTATAGCAATATATTTAAAGGAAAAGAATTGTGATTTCTAAGCTTGGTACCACTAGCCACTCCTTATTCTTTGGTCTTCCCATGGATAGGTTTACCTAGACCCCACAAGAACTTGAGGAATAAACCACCCCGCTCCCCTAACACACACATGCCTAAAGAAAAAAAAATCCACACCCAACACCTTACTCTTTGTCCTCCTCCTCTTATTTCTTTAATACATAATAGCATTACTTTGAACAACATCATGGTGGAAGGCCTCTTAAACTAACATTTAAATAACTTTTCTTGTTAACAAATTACTTTAAATATCCTTGCTTGTATTTAAATAACCTTGCTTATATTTAACAAATCACTTTAATCAATAATTGGTTATATCTCTCACCTTCACTTATTAGTTAGAATATATTAATGAAGGATTGGGAAGCCTTGTAAGATCTAGATACACACAAGAAAAATCCAAAATAATGAGTGAATGATCTTAATGTAAAGCATTCTTGGTGCCTCTTAATGAGTGAGAGTCAAAGTCCTCTCCTTGATTCCCTTTAGGCTTTTGCGCTTCCTCTCTAGCTCTCCTCCCAACTTTATTCTACATACTCCCATGGCCCCTTTAATCACTCTATGCCTTGACTTTTAGCCTAAATTTTAAGGAGTATTCCCTCTAGAAGTCATCATATGGTAGCCAAAATTTCTTTAAATAGCTAAAAGTACCACCATTACTCTTAGTTCAAATCTTTGTAGAACATATCCATAAAAAATAGATTATGATTATTTTTTGTTGTTGTAGTGTACCTATCTCTAGGATAACATATCCAATGGGCCTAACTTACACTACACTAGCAAAAAAATTCATGGAATGGACTAGAATGATCATGGACAATGATTGACAAAAATGTAAAAAGATGTGATGACGATTAATATATAGTAGAACAAAGGCTTCTCACTTTAAAAACACATAGAAACATAATGGCATATGATATATTCCCACATTGGCCCTTAAATCTCCTCCCATTTTTTGATCCATTTTTACACTATCTATAAGTATCCTATACATTATTATTTGTTTAAGTGTTTAGTAGTTATTGCAATATATGACATTAAGTAAGTGTGTAATAAAAAAATATCAATTGAAAGTGTCATGATGATGATCATGATGTTAAAGATACCATCTCATTTTTTATTTGATGACATTGGAAATGAAAATATTAGTGGGCAATAAAGCATGAAGTGATTTGATCTTGATTTCTTTATAAAAGATTATAAGTTTTGATTATATATGCATTAGGAGTCATTATTTCCCCCCTTAAAAAGAGTTTTTAAACTTTCATAATAGTTGTTACTATAATAAATTATTGTTCAATACTTGAAATATCTACAAAAAGTAGATATGTTCTTTTTTTAATGCATTTGTTACACACAAGTCTAGTCTTAATTTAGGCAATGTTATTCTCTCTATAAAGGGTGCTGCTATGATGTCACAAAGGGTAGTTTAGGCCCATAGTTAACAAGTTGCAACCCTTTTTTAGCACATGCCCTTAGGAACTTTCAAAATCTAAAACACGAGCATGTCTAAACTTTCAAAAGGGTAGTTTAGGCCCATAGTTGACAAGTTGCAACCGAACTTTCAAAATCTAAAACATGAGCATGTCTAAACTTTCAAAAGGGTAGTTTAGGCCCATAGTTAACAAGTTGCAACCCCTTTTTCAAAATCTAAAACATGAGCATGTCTAAACTTAGGGATTTACTCTTTACTTTTGCTTCACAGTTGCCTAGCTTAATCAATATAATTATTTCAGAATCTTGTTTCATGATTTTATTCCATTTATTATAAAAATATGTAATGTGAATATTTTTTTCAAAGTGAAAATTCAAAGTAACAAAACAAGTGGGATAATCTAAGGTCATGGAAAAAGGTGCAATTTTACACAAGTAATAATACCCAAATATTATTAAGAAATAAGTTTAGAGCGATTTTCTATATATTTAGGATGTGTACTAGATTAAAAATGAAAAGGATTGATGGAATATCTAAATAAAATAAAGAAGGATGATAATGATTAGGAAATCGATAAACTTTATGCAAATTTGACATTTTATGTGCTAAAGTTTTAAAAGGCACGAGAGTTATGATTACAACTATATTGAACTAATAATCTACTTATCAAATTTGTACCTATGCAGTACTTGAAAGGAATATGAAGTTAATGTTTTAGTGTGTTTTGCATGATTATCAATTTCCAAGAAGTATTATAGAAGAATCAAGAAACACAAAAAATGATATCTATTACATGAGATTTTTGAGCACTATGGTTATACAAAATTTTTATTGTGACAAATTAATGTGTTTGGTAGTCCATGTGTAAAGAAAAAAATTGGATAGTATCAATTAATTACTACTGAAAAGAAGATAAGCACTCAACATTTTTTGTTTTGAGTATAGCTTCTTTGTTGATTCCACCTTAGAGCAATCACTAGAGACACTCTTTCCTATTAGATACATAGGTACATAGGTATGAATGAGGAGAAAAGAGGTGGAAAATGCACATGATAATCATGTAGAATATTAAAGTTGATCATGCTTTAATTAGTAAGAGTTTCTTAATTAGTTTTTAAATTTGCAAATGGGTGTGTAGCCTACAAGTGTGTGTTTGTGATTAAGAAGAGGGAGGTCCCAAGTTTAAAACCCCACTACATGCTCCTTAACCACACCTCCAAGCCATTTATAACTATAACTATGTTGAAAATAATTTGCTCAATGCTCTACCCTCATGCTGTTATTGTGGGTGATAAATGTGTTTTTTTATAAGACCCCCTATACGAGGAGTAGCCATTGTAGGGGTGAGCACTCGGGGACACCCGACAATTCCCATTTTAGAAACCAAAATGTGGTCATATGATTAGGAGAAATCTTTTGTGGACTTGGCACTTAGCTAAGTAGGATGCATGCTTGTGCGAGTTATGTGATTGCCTTTGTGAGTACTAGAACACAAATTGAGCACACATTGTTCTTAGGTTTCGGTTCTCGTTTGAGGGTCCAGACGATCTCAAATGGCCGTTGGGAGCCCTAGAGCTGCACAGAGTCCCTATGTGACTTTGCTATAGGTAGTGCAATCTATTATAGTCCCAATCAAATGATATGGTTGGTTGGTCATTGGGACCAAGTCATGGGTTAACCAACCTACGTCATCTCCATACTCTTATTTGGCTAGATATCTCAAGTATGGAGAGTTCTATGGTGGAAAGTACCATATCACCACATATACATCTCTTGGAGAGTATCTAGATATCTAGATATTCTCTTGCTTGGCTAGAGTATGGAGAGTTCTATGGTGGACAGTACCATAACATCACATATACATCTCTTGAAAGCTGCCATAGTTATATCTACATAAAATTTTCATGTTCATCTATTTGTATGATTAAGGTCATGTTTCTCAAGTGTGATTTGTACAACATGGCCACATCTCTTGACCCTTGTGCTACCATTATCACACACATTTCTTCTCAATAGCCCAATTGCCATGTGCATTATTTTACCTCCGCTAATCCCCTTTGAGAGTTATGATGGGTTTTGTGTAAAATACTATGTCACAACCTCAAATGGTCTCCTCTTAAAGGTGCATGTCTTGGAAACTAGGAGTTTCCATGGACGCCCATGATGTGTCCACTTGTTAACCCATTTTGGGGTTAACAAAGGCACTTTTTACTACGTACGGGAGTAGCAATGAGTGTCATGAAAAGAAACTATAAAAGTTGTAAATATTATGGGAAAAGTGGCTGATGACCAAGCTAATTAGTTAGTTTTTGAGTTTTGGGCGTCCAAATGTGAATAAGGGCCAGTTTTGTATATAAGATAGGCAAAGACATAATCCCCCTTTTTGCTAAGTGAATTCTTACTATCTCATTGCTCTTGCTCTTATGTGTGTGTGTGTGTGTGTGATAGAGAGAGAGTTGAGAGGAGATGCTTGTTTGCTCCTAGTACATGTGTCTCTTTATGCTTTATGAGAGAGAGTGTAGAGAGTGAGAGAGGTGTGTCTTACAAGGAGGTTTAGCAAACCTCTTATTGACAAACAAGAGGGAGCATTGGAAGCTTGGAGCTAGCTACCACTAGTGGAGCTTGGAGGTTATGGAGATCCTGGGCTCAAAAGCAAGGTAAGTATCCCTACAATGATTGTAGTCCATTTCCATTCTTTCTTGAATGAGAGAATTTTTGAAGAGGTAGAAATGGACCATAACATTTTTGGTAGATGTTAACCCATTTTGGGGTTAATAAAAGCACTCTCTACTACATATGGGAGTGGTGATAAGTGTCATGAAAGGCACTATAAAAGGCATAAATATTATGAGAAAAGATGGTCATCAATGACTAAGCTTATTAGTTAGTTTTTAAGTTTTGGGTGCCCCGTTATGGGCTACCGCACCTGCCAAGAGGGAACTCCCCACAACTACAAACGGGAGAAGCAATAGACACAACAATCATTGGGTACTTACCAATGCTTTGAGCTCACGTCCCTTCAGGCTCCCCAAGCTCGCTTTTGAAAGCTCCACTAATCTCCACCTCCATGTTGTCACTGTGGAGTTGCTCGCACCACAATGCAATCTACCTCTCACTCTCTCACACAACAATCGTTGGGTACTTACCAATGCTTCGAGCTCACGTCCCTTCAGGCTCCCCAAGCTCGCTTTTGAAAGCTCCACTAATCTCCACCTCCACGTTCTCACTGTGGAGTTTCTCGCACCACGTTGTCACCGTGGAGTTGCTCGCACCACAATGCAAGGCAATCTACCTCTCACTCTCTCACACACATGCATGAATGAGAAACATGCACTAGAGTACTCTCTCTCTCTCTCTCTCTCTCTCTCTCTCTCTCTCTCACTACCTTTATGCCACCCACAAGTGGGGTAGATTGGCTAGTGCGAGGGCCCTTATAAAGGCCATGATCCACCCGAGTTCAAGTCCCACCGTTGGTCCTTAATGCCCTCGTGTTGCATTCTACCGATGTTAATACCTCTCTCTCTCTCTCTCTCTCTCTCTCTCTCTCTCTCACTCACTCTCTCTCTCTCTCTCTCTCTCTCTCTCTCTCTTAAGACAAAGACAAGAGCTCTCATAGCACAAAGGGGGATTGTGTCATTTCATTATGAGAATTGCCTTTTATACAACCAGCCCTTATTCACACTTAGGTACCCAAAACTTACTAACTAAGGCCTTGGGTGGCCAGTATCTCAATACAACTTTTATAGTACTTTTACATGAAGATTATTAATGTCTTCAATTGGAGGAGCATCATTTTTAATCCAAAATGGGATTAACGTCCCCCCTACCTAATCTAGATTCTGTCCTCAGAACCTTTACCTAGGTCGAAAGACTTGGTCGCCGAATTCATGTCTATAGAAGTTTCGGTGGGACTAAAGCTTTTTAAGGGTCCTTCGAAATGCGGAGTGGGGAGTCCAGTGTCGACCATGTCTTCAAACATGGCATGCATGTATACTAGAAGACACCTTAGGCGATGATAGTAAAGCATCATGCCTCTTTCAGATGGCCCTCTATTCATGTCAAAGCAAAGATGATCCGCATCAAGTCCGTCATATCTTTTGATCGATGAGGATTACGTGATCAACTTCAGAAATCTCACAGTAGCTACTATATCCGGATCCGGGATTCTATGCCATGCTCTTATCCATGTGATCAATTACTGTCTTTGACTTATTATATCTTGGAATGTTGCTGGTGAGAACTGTGGAAAGTTGTAACACACATGAGAATCCCTTTCTTTGCCTCTTGGAACTATAGTGGAGTCAGGCACCTTTTGAGTGGCATGAATAAATGATCCACTCTTTGTGCTAGTAGAGCTCTGGTACTGATAACTGTATTAAGCACTTTTAGGTACTCCTTTCGCCATTCTGGCTGGATACCAAAATCTGCCAAGCGGGGTCGGTATCATCTGTGTGGATAGCCGTGTAGCCTCCCCTTATATGCACTAGGTTTTTCTTCCGCCATCTTTGGAAACACTAGCTGATCATAAATGTGACAATTTTGATTTCTAGCAAATCAACCAATTGCGGATTGGCTAACTTTGTGTGATGAGCCACTTTTTCACATAATGTCCCTTCTCCACCCATTGGTAACAGCTTCTCTAAATCGGGCGTTGGTGCTCGAAGAGTGTATGGAACGTAAGGCTTCCTCCTTGACTCCATGAGTGAGTATGCATCTGGCAGCGTTCTTCTTGTAGGCTCGAAAAATGTGATTTGCATTATCAACACCTTAAACACGAGTTTCGGTTTTAATAGTGGGTTCCCTGCACGGATGAAGTCCTCATATTCTACAGCATGAAAGACTCAAGAATATTATCATCAGAAAAAGCCTGGATATCATCGTGAGGGTTATGTCCGTGTACCTCATTGAGCGGCCTTGGTGGAGATAGTGTTGGTGCCAGTAACTCCTCAGGGTCAACAGTGTTAGTGGGAAAATCAAATGGGAGAGAAGAGAAGCGAGAAAAGATGCAATGTGCCTCAGTTTTGTTAGTTGAAGATACATTAGGAAACAGGTTTAATAACTTACTTATACCATGGATGAGAACACTGGTGGATAAGTTTAAGAGGAGGAGGGTCCTTATGTTTCTTCTTGACCCTCTCTAAAGTTTGGGGGTGGGAGACTGGGCTTGTTAGTTTTCATAAGTTCCTGAAGATCATTTATATCATTGATGGTTATATGAGGATATTCTATATGCTCTTTATCAAAATTAAGCATCACAATAGTGAGCATAGCCTCTAAATGTTGATGGATATTTCGGTAAAGCTTTATAATACCAAAAGGATGATATAAAGTAGATTTGGAGAGATTTAAATGCTGATGGGTATTATATACTTTAGTCCATCCATGGCTAATAACCCATTGATAACTTCATGCAACCACCTCGTAGTTGGCCAGTGTCATTGGCATATCATCTGCTGGGATAAACAGGTCAAGTCTATTGACACTGTCATCTAGGATGTCTGACTATTGTAGCACCCGACACCAACTACGGAGGTTTAGCACTATGGGATGTAAGGGAAAGAAAAAGATATTAGCTGGGTTAGTAAGCACTACATCCCCCCCAAAGGATTCCCATTATGATTGTGGGTTGTGCATCTCTCTTCGTGTTCTGACAAATTAGTGTAAGGTCTCCTAGACTGAGGTCTTCTGTGAGGTTAATTTCATATTGAAGGAGAGAGAGGGTTATAATGTTAGTGTTTGAGGAGGGGCCCAAGGAGTCATTGGCAAAACAAACCTACCTCTGAGGCGCGTCGATGAGGAGTCGTAATTTCAGTTTGTTCCGTCCTTTGAGATCTTTCTTGGAGCGCAGCTGGCATTCCAGTTCCTGGATCCTTGAGTCTTTGGTGGTGAGGAGTGTGGAGATGGCGGCTTCCTGCACACCTTGAGCAGCAGTAGCCAGTTTTGCATATCTTCTCCCTGCTTCCTATGCTCAATTTTCGAAGTTGTGGCTTGAACAGTAGCTTTATCAAGTAGTCTTTTGCCACTCCTCTGCCAAGCGTTGGCTTGTAGTCTATTGGTGTACGTGATTAAGTACTTGTTCATGAGATTAACAAGCATTTGATCAATCTCTTTTGACTTTACATTGATTACCTCATTTAGGGCTTTTAGTTTCTTGGCATGGGCTTTGTTCATCTGCTCTCTTTTCATCTCTGTAGGTTTACCACACTATTTTCTGCCTGAGTAAGTGCTTTAGTGAGTGTTTTAACTTGTCTTGTATACCCATCTTCTTTTTCTTGGAATGTGGCTTGTGTTTCCTCTAGTTGTTTTGCATGTTGTGCTTCCTTCTCCTTGGTATACGCCACTTCCTTTTGTAGTTGGCCTACTCTAATCTTGCCTTCAGCTCCTCATTTTCTTTTATGGTGCGAACTATGGTTTTGCTGAGGATGAATCTGCTATTACTTTCCAAAGTCTACAATCTAGCCTCTTGTTCTTTGACTGTCTTTAAGCTTTGACTTCCCTGTGAGTGGCATCAGCCCGCAGCTTGCTACTCCTTACGTGATTTCACTTCGTCCATAGACTCTTGGATTTGTTTCCAGAGCATAGCATTCCTTTTATTCAGCAAGTGAGTGGTAAGCAAGTGAGATCTCCATAATCTTTGCTCTTGTGTCCATAAATCTACACTTGTGGAGGCCGCGCCTTCTGTTTAGTGCACCAGCAGCGTATCGAGGTCCTCCATGGTTTCTTCGAGAAAGTGATGAGTGTCAAGGTTGTGCAAGAACGAACCTTCATCAATTGTGCCTCTAGCTTTCCAATCGCCTTCTCTTACTTAGACTTGTGGTTTCTTCAAGTCTCTTCCTCTTCTCAGCTTCTTGAGCTTCTTGAGATTCTGGTTGTGCTGATGTTGCCTCTTCATTCCTTTCACCGTCATCCTATCTTGTCACTTGTTGTGTGGGAGCTTGTGTTGCATCAACTTCTGCTAAGATGGGCTAATCTGAGATGATGGAGTCATGGAGTGGTGAAAGGGTAGTGAACACTATTTCAACAGGGTTGGAAGGTGGCGTGTGTTGTCTTGAATCTAGGATTCCTTGTGCTATCATGCTGATATTTTGTTTTATCTTTGGCCTCTTGTTCCTCCAGAACCTATTGGAACAAAGCAATATCCTGTGCTACTTCTTCTTCCATATGTTACCTTTCCAATTCTGGTATTGTAAGCTGCCATGCATCTTTTTACCCTTCTTCGATTTCTTTCTCCCCTTTAGTTCCTGAATGAGTTGTTTGGTCTCTTTTCAGACCGCTTGGCTCTTTAAAAATGTGTGTCGAGGGTTCCAATGTCCTTCAGTTTGGGCTACCCCTGCCTCCTAAGTGCCTTTGGGAATGGGTAGATGAGTTGCATGACGACTGAGCACTTTGGTAAGAAGATAGGCATAACACACCTTTGATTGGTGTGATTTTAAGTAGTTCTCCATCTCCTGGTGGATGTACCAAGCCCAATCTTCTTGCTTTTCCTCATGGACTTTTGCTATTGTGTTTAGGGGTACCCTGTTATACATTTATTGATCATTGACATCGCCCTACAAGCTTTTTCATCCACCTCATCTCTGATGTTCTCGCATTCTGCTCCATTTGAGTTGAAGGAGACCCTCTTTAGCATATCCTCCAATAGGCATCTGATCTAAGGTATGGACGTGTGTTGGTATGGGTGGGGGGAGATGCAGAGATTCTCTGATCATTCCTTCGGTGATTAGGACCTGCTCTGTTTTGGACCCATCAGCCTTGGTGACTGTGCCCCTCTTGGTGGTTCTGTTATATATTTTTAGGAACTCCACACATAGTGTTATGTTAATGGTGCAGGGGAGGACCTCTTCCATCTTGCCCAAACCTAATTTCTCCAACTTATGCTTGACATATGCATCCTCTAATATTCTCAAACATTCAGGGCTGTGGTGGTATTGAAACATGATTTTACCGTGAGCTGTCTAAATGTCCTTTTGAATTACTGAACCCTGAACTATCTATGCATATGGCCCAAGATCAGTTGGTGCCACGTGGTGCTCTCTTTCACTTTTTTGTTGGTGATCTTGTGGTACTGGCCTGGGTGATGGCTAGGTTCCCCTCTACCTGTGGTTCGGATGTAGTAGAGGAAACCATTTGTAACATGTGAAAACACATCAGTCATTGGTGATTGGTAAAAGCTCGTGGTCTTCCTTTTTTTGGATTAGTAATTTTCATGGGTGTATGATGGTAAGAGTGTTAGTGTAGTGAGCAATAAAACAAGAAGATATGTGTGTGAATTAAACCGTGAAGTAACATGCTGTGAAATGGTCACGCGTGAGAAGGAGTGCTGCGTGAAAGAGTAATTCGTGAGGTGTTAACTCGTGAAGGGTTAGCACGTGAAAGATTCATTTGTGAAGTGTTAGCATGTGAAGGGCTTAAGCCGTGAAATAGCAGGCATGAAACTGCAATTGTTTTTTCGTGAAAGTGCAAGTGTTTACCCGCTGCCGTGAAAGAGCAAGTGTGCTAAATTATCTATGCTAATGGGTAGCCCAGATGTGAACAATGCAAACCTAGCCATTTTATTACATGTGCTTCAATCCACGATTTACATTTAACTCTGTGAAATAGTAAACTGCTATTTCACGGGTCATACCCGTGTGCATTCATGAGGACACATGACTAGCGAAAAGATTTGCTGGTCCCTAGACTTAAAGCACACATGACAAGCAAAAATCAAGATAAATGCAAACAAGCTTACAAAGATTCAATCCAAGGGTGCAGCGATGATTTCATGAAAATGATTTAAACCTTTGTTTTAATTTATGTAAAGAAATCAAGGATGTGAAGAGCTCCTACCTGGAAATCGATGGTCTCAAAGCAATCACGGGAAGATGATGCAGACGATGCACGCAATGCAGCAGACGATGCAGATGAGAAGATCACGAAGCAAACCAAGCGATAGAAAAAATGACAAAAACGGGGAAGAAGATGTATTTATGATCTAGCCCCATCAGCCCCCGACTGCCATCTCAATTGGGTATGCCACGTGTTTACCCATGATTTGTTGGGGGTTTTTTGACCGTTTCATGACATGAAGTGGCTTGAATCTATTCACAGCATGAACCATTTTAAATTGTTTCACAACGTGAAGCAATCCTGAGCGGATCACGGCGTGAAACCCTTTGAACCCGTTCACGACGTGATTGTACCTTGATGCATGCAAATATTGATACCCTATTGTTTTCTATATGCTCAAGCATTCCAAGGCTATATGTTATGCATTCTGAGGAGTAGAAGTTTACACATGAAACAAATGAACATGTTGAAATATACAAGTGAATAGGGTGTGTGCAGGAACAAGCCCTTGGTTAGAGGCTATAAAAGAGAATCTATAAATGTGAGAGAACCTGTGAAAAGGTGAGAAGAATCTACTGGGAGAGAATAAAGGGTAGAATGAGAAGATTTAGGACGTGTGGAGATATTCTGGGAGAGGTGGAGAGAATCAAGCAAAAGAGGTGGAGTGAATCAAGGAGAAATCAGTGGAATTAGATGCTTGGATGTAAACTCTATAAATTGAGGCATTGGCCTAATGCAAATTTGCTAGTTTTTGATTATCCATGCCTACATTAAGCTATTAGTTAATTACTCACTAATCATATCTTAATTATCATCTAATCACTTTGTTGATGATGTTGATTCTAGCATTTGATCCACCATAGCACATCACATTGCTGTAATTTTAACATGGTATCAGAGCCAAGCCTAGAATCCATCAATTTGTGAACCCATTATCTTGCTAATTAGGATTATCTTGCTAATTAGGATTACTTTGCTAATTAGGATTAGTAGAAAATTAATATTTTTACCTCTTTTTCAACTAACCTCTGCACCCCCAACCAGTGGAGGAGCTCCCTCTCCTTGTAGGCTCAACCATTGCGCCCAAGCCTTTTTAGGTACTCATAGTAGACTCAAGGGCCTACACACAGCCCAAAGGAATTGAACTAATTCAGCACAGAACACCGGCGGCAACACGATTTGCAGGCGTATTTTTTTGGAGAAAATCAGTGATTTCTACTTCATCAAATCAAATGGGTCTGATTCCTCTTAGCCCCGAGGGTTTTCAAGCATGCTCTACAAGCTGGTGAAGTCAGAATTTGATTTGATCAAGTCTACAGTGAGATCCAAGCTCTTCATCAAATCTGCAGAGGTGACTTTGGTAAAACAGAGATTAAGCATTCAATGTTTGGTCAAATCTTGTGTTTCTTGGCTTAATCCTCTACTAGACTAATTGCTATTGGTGGCCTTGAAAGGATTTAAGCTCATTTGAACTCTAAGGCCTCAGATCTGGGCTCCCCGCATACTCTGTTTTCTGCACACAAAACAGAGGATTAATTTGCTAACCAATGCTAATCACTGTATTTTGGTGCAATTGAGGATTAATTTGCTAATCAGTGCTAATCACTATATTTTGGTGCAATTGAGGGTTCAAATTAACCATTAGGTATTTGATACAGATCCATATAACTTCAGATTGTAATTCGGAGTTGGTTTGATACTCCAACCATTCCGTACAAATTTTGGTAAAATTATACTGATAAATTTACGGTAATCATCATTTTGTATTTAACCCTTGGTTAATGCCTGCAAATCACACTCAAATTCAAGATTATTCACAACCAGAGTTGAATTTGGAATGTGCATAAAAATGAATGCTATATGCATTATGTATTGGGCACATTACATCAGTGTAAAAATGGGATCAGACACTGCCCTTGTCCCCACCAGAATAAGGCAAGAGGTAAGACCTCCCGCATAGATTTGGGTTTGCATTGCATAATGAAACAAGATAAACATCAAAATCCCAAAAGAACTGTCAAAACAAAACATATAAACATGTTGCTCACATGAAGCAAGAAGAACTGATGGACAAGCTCATGGCCCCAGCCATGAAAGAAGAAGATCCTCCTCTTTCCAAGAGGAGGATCCACACCAAGAAGAAAAGCTCAAGGAAGACATGGACACGAGAAGAGAAGCTGCCACAACAAGAAGACTGAAAGAAGAGACGGACGTGTGGAGAGAAGCTGCCACGACAAGAAGACTGAAGAGAAGATGTGAGGCTCCAAAGAGTGAGGAGCCATGTGAAAATCTGAGAGAGAGAGAGAGAGAGAGAGAGAGAGAGAGAGAGAGAGAGAGAGAGAGAGAGAAACCCCACAACCCAATGTAACCTATCCCAACAAAGTAAAACCACCTCTGAGCCACCGATAATGTAGGCCACATGGTAGATGTATGTGTGAGCACTTTAGTCAAGGTCGCGGGCACTTGTAGTAGCCTTGGACACATAGAGAGAGAGAGTGTCAAGGACTATGAGTTTAGGGACTTGAGGCAGTGGTCGCGGACTGTCAAGTAAGAGAGAAACTTGGTACAGGGTCCACGTGTGCTAAGTTCACTTGAGGGAAGGTATGCTAGGCAGCACTGGTCGCGGACTATCAAGTAAGAGAGAAACTTGATATAGGGTCCAGGTGTGCTAGGAGTATTCACTTGAGGGAAGGTGTTGAAACTCTAAAATGATGTGCTCAATTGTGTGAATTAATCAAGGATTAGTGGTTAATTAGAGTCTTTGATTATTATAAAAGAGAGAAAGATTAGTGAAAGGATTAATCTTTGATTAATTCTTAATCACTTTTTTACATAACTCATTAATGATGAGCATTCTGCTCATGAGTTGTCAAATTATCCATTTTGGGGGTCATTTATGAAGGGTGTAAGGGATATCATAAAAAGGTTGACCTTTTTCATTCCCACTTACCTTTTTGGAAAAATGCCCATATCTCTTTAATTTTAAATTCAAAAAATATCCCCCCAAATAAGGAAATTTGTATGTTCCACTAGACTCCAAAAAAAAAATCAAAAAATGGTTCATGCCATAAACCATTTCTACACTTTCACGACCTAAGGTTTCACGCCGCCTAAGGAGCTTATGCCAAAAAAAAAATCAAAATCAAAAGCGTGAACCATTTCTGCACTTTCACGGCCTAAGGTTTCATGGCCTAGGAGTCTACACCAAAAATAAAAGATCAAATTTAATTTTTCCGTGAAGTCTGGTTCATAGCATGAAAGACTTCATTTACGCAAAAAAAAAAAAAATCAAATTTAATTTTTCCATGAAGTTCGGTTCACGGTGTAAAACCCTAAGGTTTCACGGCGTGAAAGACTTCGTTCACGTCCCAAAAGAAAAAATCAAATTTAATTTTTTCGTGAAGTCTGGTTCACGACGTAAAACCCTAAGGTTTCACGGCATGAAAGACTTCATTCATGGCCTTAAAAAAAACATCAAATTTGATTTTTTCGTGAAGTTTGGTTCACGGCGTGAAAGACTTCGTTCACATCCCAAAAAAAATGAATTAAATTTTCTGTGAAGTCCGGTTCACGGCATGAAACACTAGCATTTCACGACATTATAAAATTCATGAATTTTTCTTCACGACGTGACATCATGACAATAGACACTTGGGTGTCATTGGGACAACCTAAACTCATCCCTACAAACAATGGTCTTGTAAGAGGAGCCAATGGACAAAACATTGAAGTTCCCGATTACTTTAGCTATGCTACTCAAACAATCGATGGGGAGATGTGGAATTTACATTTCATGTTACCCTAGATTCCCTTAAGTATGATGTCATCCTTAGTGGAACTTGGATAAGTGACTTGTTGTATTCAATAGATGAATCCATGCAAACAGTCACCTTGAACACTCCTATAGGCAATGTATAATTGCTATTACGGGAGAAAGAGACCTTGTAGGAGCTGGAACTTCCAACATATATTATTGAAAAGATCCCTAGGATTCTGGTTGGATTGGAACTTTCCAATAAAAGCACCACATCTCAAGCACAACTTTATCCAACACGAGAATACAATCTCATGACTCTCGAGTTATGGGATTTGTTAGGTGAACCAACACTCATGGCTCATCTTGAAAGAATTCCCTTTACACAAGACTTGAATATGACATGTTTGGGGTACTTTGAACATACAATGTATATTGAAACTAACCCCCTTACTTGCAAGTTTTTTGTGGTTGCATATGTATTGGAAGAAGATTTGATCTTGAGGCATAAATGGACTATTACTACCCAAGCACCACTGTGCTTTGCTAGCGATAGATTCATCATGATGTTCAACGACAAAAAGTTGGCAATACCATACTGCAAGGAAGAGGATCCAACTTTAATAGATTTCTATGATGCTGAACGCAAAAGGTTACAAGCCTCTTCCACAGAAGCCCCTCTACACTGACCTACCATCTTCGTCAATGATGTGACTGACTTCGATAAAGCATCTACTCCTTCAACCCCATCCTCACCAATGAAGTTAAATGCCAAAACCTTGAAATCATCAGCTATTAATGAAGAAGTTCCCCAGCGCAACCATCTATCTCTAACAAGGAACTCAAAGGAAAAGCCCCGAAGCCTATGCCTCTTCATCATCAAACCCCACCACCAAAGGAGACAACCACATGCTCGAAAGCCTCATCATTTACAACCACTCCACAAGAGACTTTAACCTTATTATCATCAAAAATACCCATGAGTCTCAAACCTGCAATCTTAGCGCCAACCAATGTGAAGGTCCCAAAACCTTCCACTTCCACCAAAAAGAAACCTCCACCAAGACAACTAAGATCAAGGTATCTTAATGGTATCAAGATGTGGGTGGAGAAGCAGCTACCTGTAGCTCAAGGCTACTACAAAGGTGCCATTTAAATTTGGGTGCCTCGACAGTCAAAACCTCTTCCTCAACACTATTGAAATTAGGGCATTGTGATGAGCTATGGTGGATCAAACACTAGAATCAATATCATTAACAAAGTGATTAGTAAATAATTAAGACATAATTAGTGGGTAATTAACAAATAGATTAATGTAAGCATGGATACTCAAAAACCAACAAATTCTCATTAGGGCAATGCCTCAATTTATAGAGCTTATATCAAAGCATCTAATCCCACTGATTTCTCCTTGATTCACTCCACCTCTTTTCCATGATTCTCTCCACCTCTTCACTTTTCCCAGAATATCTCTACACTTCCCAGAATATCTCCACACTTCCTAAATCTTCTCATGCTACCCTTTATTCTCTCCCAGTAGATTCTTCTCACCTTTTCACAGGATCTTTCACATTTACACATCCTCTTTTACAACCTCTAACCAAGGGCTTGTTCCCGCACACACCCTATTCACTTGTATATTTCAAGACCTTCCCTCAAGTGAATACTCCTAGTACACCTAGACCCTATACCAAGTTTGCCTCCGCTTACTTGATAGTCCGCGACGACTAGTGCCTACACCTCCCCTCAAGTTATCTTAGCACACCTGGACCCTGTATCAAGTTTCTTTCTTACTTGACAGTCCGCGACGAGTGCTTCAAGTCCCTAAACTCCGTAGTCCTTGACACTCTCTCTCTCTCTCTGTCCAAGGCTACTATAAGTGCCCGCGACCTTGACTAAAGTGCTCACACATACATCTATCTACCACGTGGCCTACATCATCGGTGGCTCAGAGGTGGTTTTACTTTGTTGGGGCAAGTTACATTGGGTTGTGGGGTCTCTCTCTCTCTCTCTCTCTCTCTCTCTCTCTCTCTCTCTCTCTCTCTCTCTCTCTCTCTCTGAGATTTTCACATGGCTCCTCACTCTTTGGAGCCTCACATCTTCTCTTGTCTTCAGTCTTCTTGTCGTGGCAGCTTCTCTCCACGCGTCCGTCTCTTCTTTCAGTCTTCTTGGGACAGCTTCTCTTCTCGTATCCATGTCTTCCTTCAATGCTTCCTTTAGATTTTCTTGGTGTGGATCTTCCTCTTGGAAAGAGATATTCTTCTTCTTTCATGGCTAGGGCCATGAGCTTGTCCGTCAGGTCTTCTTGCTCTATGTGAGCAACATGTTTCAATGTTTTGCTGACAGTTTCTTTGGGCTTTTGATGTTAGGTCTTATCTCTTGCCTTATTCTGGACAAGGGCAGTGTCTGTTCCTATTTTTACACTGATGTAATGTGCCCAATACATAATGCGTATAGCATTCATTCTTATGCACATTCTCAAATGCAACTCTGGCTGTGAATAATCTTGATTTTGAGTGAGATTTACAGGCATTAACCAAGGGTTAAATGCAAAATGATGATTATCACAGTATGCGGGGAGCCCAGGTCTGAGGCCTTAGAGTTCAAATGAGCTCAAATCCTTTCAAGGCCATCAATAGCAATTAGTCTAGTAGAGGATTAATGCAAGAAACACAAGATTTGACCAAACATTGAATGCTTAATCTCTGTTTTACCAAAGTCACCTGCAGATTTGATGAAGAGCTTGGATCTCACTGTAGACTTGATCAAATCAATTTCTGACTTCACCAGCTTGTAGAGCTTGGATCTCACTGTAGACTTGATCAAATCAATTTCTGACTTCACCAGCTTGTAGAGCATGCTTGAAAACCCCCGCAGCTAAGAGGAATTAGACCCATTTGATTGGATGAAGTAGAAATATCAAATTCCCTTCTGAAAAATGGTGCTTGCAAATCGTGTTGTCGCCGGCATTCTGCGCTTAGTTGCTTCAATTCCTTTGGGCTGTGTGTAGGTCCTTGAGTCTAGAATGAGTACCTAAAAGGGCTTGGGCAATGGTTGAGCCTACAAGGAGAGGGAGCTCCTCCACTAGCTGGGGGTATAGAAAGCTTCTTGAAAATAACTAAAAATTTGATTATTTTCTAATTATCTAGTAATCCTAATTAACTAGATAATGGGCTCATAAACTTGATGGATTCTAGGCTTGGCTCTGATACCATGTTAAAATTACAGCAATGTGATGCGCTATGGTGGATCAAATGCTAGAATCAACATCATTAATAAAGTGATTAGATGATAATTAAGATGTTATTAGTGAGTAATTAAGTAACAGCTTAATGTAGGCATGGATAATAAAAAACCAGCAAATTCTCATTAGGCCAATGCCTCAATTTATAGAGTTTACATCCAAGCATCTAATCCCACTGATTTCTCCTTGATTCACTCCACCTCTTTTGCTTGATTCTCTCCACCTCTCCCAGAATATCTCCACACTTCCTAAATCATCTCATGCTACCCTATATTCTCTCCCAGTAGATTCTTCTCACCTTTTCACAGGTTCTCTCACATTTACAGATTCTCTTTTATAGCCTCTTGCCAAGGGCTTGTTCCCGCACACACCCTATTCACTTGTATATTTCAACACCAATGGCTACATCAGATGCATCGTGGTGACAAACACATGGAACACTAGGTCATACTTGGGCTGCTGGAGCATCGGAGCTGCTGACAGTATCTTCTTGAGATTCCATAATGCCTCTTGATAGAATCTGGACTAGATATACCATTAGGCTGTATAATGGCACTGCTACATTTGCTACATTAGCTAGGAACCTCATGAATCTACTGTGCCACTTGATTAGCCCCAGGCTCTTTGGCATTCTTGGGGGGCTGCATCTTTACAATGATTGTGACCTTGGTCGGATCCACCGCAAGCCCTTCTACAGACACTATATGTCCCAAGAGAGATCCACTGGGTTACAGCGATGACGAAGGCACACTTGGCTAGATTTAGGCTCAGTCTGGCCCTCTTGCATTTTTCCAAGCACATTGTGAGGTGTGTTATGTGTTCTTATTTCTTCCCAAAAATGCTAAACACCCTCATGAATGTAAGATTCCTCCTCATCAATGAATGTAAGATTCCTCCTCAACCTGAATAATGAATAAGCTTTACTTCAATCCCCTGTAATCATTTCTTATTTCTGAATACAAGAAAATATTATTTTTCCTTGTTTTTGCCTAGAGAGATAAAAAATTCTAGAGAGAGGTAATTCAATATTGAGATATTTTTGGATAAATAAATTCTCCTAATATCAAAAATATATTTCCTTGAAACAGAAATTCAAAATAAATTCTCCAAGGTGCATTAGGAATCAATTAAAAATGATTTAAAAGACCTTAGCCTAAGGGTCAAGATTTTCTGAAATTTTTGGATTATGGTACATTTAAGGTTCCTATGGGCCAATAAGATTAATCCAAGTGTTGAGATGAGATAAATCCAATGAATAAAAGAAAATACCCAAAAATGAGTAAATGCTCACATAAGATGAAGAGTTGACTGAGTACAAGGTTTATTAGTTAAAAACTATGAGATATTACTAAAAATGAGATATTTTGGTATAATGATACATTTTTGACACCTTGGTAAGGAGAGGGGGAGACTTTAAGGAGGCACCTATTTCACACATGTGAATGAGTTTTTAATTAAAAAATATTAAGATATTTTTATCTCTCCTCTCTCCTGGATCAAACTGGATCAAAATGGGGAGCTGAACTGGTTTTGATCTTATCCAAATTCAGCCAAACTGAACCTGAAAAATTCTAGAACTTAGTTGGACTCAGTTAGTGACCTCCCTCACCTATAAATAGATTCTAATTCTTTTGTATTCTCATCTGTGAACTAGACCATGCCAGTATTACATTAAAATAAGTATATTTTCTATTATCTTTTAAAAATCCTCTACATTTTGGAGAGATTGGAGCTTCTCTCTCTCTTCAACCATCCTTGGAGCTTTTCTCCCAACACACTAACCGATTGATTGGTTGGGGGCTTAATGAATATTTTTATTTAAAATTAAAGAGGAGTTTTAGTTAAATTTATTTTTATGCATAAGAAAAATTTAAATGATAAAAGAGGAATTCCCATCATATTTGGAATTCAATCATTTAAATGGTAAAAGTGGAATTCTTGTTATATTTGGATTAATGGATATTTTTATTCAATTTTAAGAGAAATTTTAGTTAACTTTATTTTTATACATAAGAAAAATTTAAATGATAAAAGAGGAATTTCCATCATATTTGAAATTCAATCATTTAAATGGTAAAAGTGGAATTCTTGGTATATTTAGAATATTGAATATTTTTATTTAATTTAAAGAGAAATTTTAGATAGATTTATTTTATGATAAAAGAGGAATTCCCATGACATTTGGATTGCACTCATTAAATGACAAAAAGAGGAATTTTAAGCTTATTCAAAAAAAAATATTGGTATTTAGTTAAAAGAAAATTTTTATGCTATTTAAGTAAAGAAAGATTTGAATTGATTTTTGGTATCAAAATATGAATTTTCACCATAATTCTACCTAGGGAATTAAGGTTGAGAAATTAAATGGTAGAAAGAATATCTTTAGATATTTTATGTGGTTAAATCACTAAATTGGTATTTACCCAAAAATAGATGTTTATCTGAAGAAAATCCTTGTTAGAACTAAGCCGAATGATTTTGGTTAGACAATGAGAGGGACGGACAGTGAACCTACTTGTCCATCTCTCGATCTGAATCAAACAAAAACTTCGTGGACCAATTCCAGTTCTTAATACAAGGAATAGACTACCGTTGAATTAACCTAGTTTTTCCTTGACCGAAATCACCAAGAATCTAGTTGGACAGTTAGACAAATGATGGGTAGATTACCCTCATGAGAGATCAAGGATTCTCATTATGAAATTGGGGATTAAGGAAAAAGGGTTTTGTGTAACCAATCTCAAACTGGGAATTTTACTTGCATAGAACCTCTGTTTTCATTTAAAGAACTGTTTTACACCAATCTCAAACTGGGAATTTTACTTGCATAGAACCTCTGTTTTCATTTAAAGAACTGTTTTACACCACCAGAATGCTGGAGGAAGCATTTGGCATGTGTTTTACTAAGAGGAGATTCGTTGCAATAGCTGGCGTGGGGAGTCGTCGAGGGACGTCACTTGACCAGCCTCGATAAAATGGGCGAGGACCGACGAAGCAGTCCTTGAGTGAAGTGCTAGGACACCTAAGTAGGATCCTAGAGGGTTCTGACCAGGTGATACACGGGCTCGCGATTGCTAGGACACCCATGCGTGCGTTGACGAAGATTCGGATGGACTAAAAAGAATGACTTTTGTGAATCAAATTTTGATATTAGATCTCATTGGTTGGCCAGCTGGTCTTCAACGGAGAGTCCAAATGACATATTTTGTAGTACAATGAACTCAAAATTTTGGAGGATGATGATCAGTAATATTATGATTTCATTGAAGGATTGTTTTAAAGACAGCCGATTTTGTTATAATGGCAATTTCATATTGGGTGTGTACATCGTATGCCTACTTTAAATTTTGTTTGAAACGCCGGCGGCTAGGGGGCCTGGGAACTCTTTTCTTCGGTACCTGGGCAAAACATAACCAAATCTTCATAAAGGAATCCCACCAATACAATGGTCGGGTGGTTGGCTAACCCATGGGCCAGTTGGGGTTAGGCTAGATCAGAGGATTCTTGTGATACCATTAAGATAAGATTAGTTGCGTTAGTTAGATTAAGTCCTGAGAAGACCCTTGTTCTGTGGGAGGGGATCAGCGGTTGTGCCTCATTAAAAGAGGAAAAAAGTGGTGATTCTATGGACCAAGTGCAAGTCTCTTCTTTGATTTGACCATGTAACTTCAGGTTCGGTCGGATCAGTTTGAATAGTTAAGACTTTGACCCGTTAGATTAATTCTCCCATTCGAAGACTTTCCATGGGGAGGAATCGCCCATGCCTTCCAGGTGAGGGAAGTTTTTTCGGGCTCAGTTTCGGAGGAACCGCCAGACTAGTCTTTTGTCCGGACATCTGCAGACGAGGCCCCAAGTGTGGATCCCTGCCCCGACCGAGAGGCTGACGCTGCTTCCGTCGCCAGCACCCTCAGAGGGGGCACCGCGGAGGAGGGGCGGGGGTCTCACAATGAAGGTGGTTAGATATTCATAGAATGTTTCTTGAACCATCCTTTGGAAAGTGGTAGGAGAATTTTTTAGCCTCTTGAATGTCATCACATTGGAGGAAAATGCCCCCCATTCTGTCACAAAAGTAGTACACCTCTGCGACATATGAACTGAGCAATCGATCCTCCTCCATCTTCAGCAACTCTTGCTACCTCTGCATAACCGACTCCTCCTATGACAACCGATGGTGAACTGCTAATCTAAGACTTGGTACCACAAACTCCATCGAAACCACTACTTCAAGGCCGTACACCAATTTGAATGGCGTCATACCTGTTGCTACTTTGTAAGCCATCTGAAAAGACCATAATGCTGAATCTAACTTATCATCCCAATCATCCCTATTTTCAGACACAATCTTCTTTAGAACTCTAACCAACACCTTATTAGAACTTTCAGCCTATCCATTAGCCTCCTGTGATGATATGGTGTAAACTTCTTATGAGCAATCATATGTGTTTTTGTTAGCTCAACTATGATTGAATTCAGAAAATGTGAGCCCTGATCTGACACCAACTCAATCGGACATCCAAACCTAGTCATTTTATTTTTGTACAGAAATCTAGCCACACTTGATGCTTTGTTGTCCTTCAATGCTACTGCCTCCATTTCTTTGTGGCATAATTTGTAGCCACCAAGATATATCTGCTACCTGTCCTCTTGGCTTTAGGCTTAATGGGGCCCACAAAATCCAAACTCCACTTTTGAAATGGCTCCAATGGCAAAATCGGATGATTAAACATCCGATTAGAGGATCCAAGTTGGCCCATCTTTTGACATTGGAAACATTCTTTAGCAAATTGATGTGCATCCTTTAGCACTAAAGGCCACCACAATCCTGCTTGCAGTATCTTCTTCCCTGTGATATCCCTTGAAAAATGCCCTCTTGAATTTCCAAAGTGTGCCTCTTGCAACATAGCTATCTGTTCTTCCTCTGGAACACATCTGCGCGCACGGATGATCTAATCCACACCTCGCTTGTATAAAGCACAAGAAATCACCAACTAGGTTTATTCCGCAAGGCAAACTTCTTCTTCTGATCTGCAAAAAATGCTTTGGGAGTACTCCGTCTGTAAGAAAACCAAGCATCTCATCATACCAACTTAGTGATGGTAAACCCCTTACCTCATAAATAGTCGAATCTGGCAACCTGATCTGAAACTCATGTGGAATCTTCTCCATGCTGAATGCGGCTCAAGTAATCCGCTATAGCATGCTGCTTTCCCAGAGTATGGATGATTGAATAGTCAAACTCTTGTAATAGTAACATCCACCTAGCTAGCGTGCCAGTCAACTAAGGCTTCTTGATAAGATATATCAAAGCCTAATCAACATGAAATATTACCTTATTGCTCAACAGGTGTAATGTCTAAATTTCCTCAAAGCATATACCATTCTGAGTGCTTCCCTTTCTGTTACTGTATAATTTCGCTCAGCTCAGACAACATCCTACTAGCATAGTAAATAGTAAATAGGTCGGAACCACCCCTTCTACTTCTCTGCATCAGAACTGCACCAACCACTATATTAGAGCATAATAATCAACATGAAATATTACCTTATTGCTCAACATGTAATGTCTGAATTTTTGCAAAGCATATACCATTCTAAGTGCTTCCCTTTCTGTTATTGTATAATTCTGCTCAGTTTGCAGACAACATCCTACTGGCATAGTAAATAGTAAATAGGTCGAAACCACCCCTTCTACGTCTCTTGCATCAGAACTATATAATTCCAATCAGCTAGACAACATCCTGCTAGCATAGTAAATAGTAAATAGGTTGAAACCACCCCTTCTACTTCTCTTGCATCAGAACTGCACCAACCACTGCATCAGATGCATCAACCACTATATCAGATGCATCAACAAAAACATGAAATGGAAGATCCCAATCCGGAGGCTACATAATTGGAACAACCACCACCATCTTCTTCTAAATTTGAAATGCATTCTCCTGTGCTTCCCTCCAAACTTATTCAATATTCTTCTTGGTCAGATGTGACAGTGGTGCACACACATCAACCAAGTACCTCAGAAATTGGTTGTGCCACTTAATCTGACCAATGAACCTCATAAGAGCCTTCAGATTTGTAAATTGTACAACCTTCTGAATTACTGCAATCTTCTCAGCATCAATAGACATCCCTTCAACAGAAATAATATGCCTAAGTAGTTTTCCTCTTTTGACTTCAATAGCACATTTGAATGGATTTAATGACATTTTGAACATCCGACACCTTTGAAAACACTTCCTCAAGTGCCCCAAATGCAAACACTTCTTTCCAAAAATAGAGAAATCATCCATAAAAATCCTCATGAACTCTATCAAGTAAGGCTCAAATGTTTTAACAGCTACCTTTGAAAATAATGGAGGCCCATTCTTCAGACCAAAACTCATAACTGTGTATACAAATGCCCCCCATTCTGTGATAAAAGCTATTTTCTCCATATCCTCTTCCGCCATACTAATCTGATTATATCCTGAAAATCCATCAAGAAAGCTGTACATCTCATGTCCTGCTACATCATCCAGCAGTGTATCCACAAAAGGTAAAGGAAATGGATCTATAATAGTAGCTGCATTCAGATTTCTATAATCCACACAAATTCTGAGTTTCCCTGACTTCTTTGGGATCACCACAATCGGTGATAACCATTCTACCTGATTAACAGGTTTAATAAAACCAACTCTCAGTAGCTTATCCAACTCCTCCTTTACCTGTTTTGCATAATTTGGATTCATCATGTATCTCTTTTGCACTATCGGAACCGCATCCTCCTTTAAATTGATCTGATGTTTATAGATTGCTAGATCCATTCCCTTCATATCTGCATAATCCCAAGCAAACACATCAATTACTTCCTGCAACAGCTTCTTCAAATCCTCCTTAAAATCCTCCTCCAAATGTACACTAACTTTGACTATCTTCGGATGATCCTCAGTCCCCAAATTCAGATCCTACAATTCATCCTCTATAACCCTTGATATTTTCTCCATGGTGTGCTCATACTGAGTCTCTGCCTTCTTAATGGCCTCCTCTGCACTCTGCTCAGATTCTTTGCTCTGAATTTCTAGAATCTGTGATGACCCTTCCTCTTTCGTAAACTATCTCCACTTCAGCCTTCATCCCATCAGGCTATGCCTGATGATAGCCATTCTACATTTGTCTAGTATACCAATATCTATCCATAATACCTGCTACATCCACTTCAAATACTGGTACAACTGTCGGATTTTCCTGTAAAAACTTTTCCTCCTCATCATCTGTAACATCTATGGCCAAGCTGATTGTCTGAGCACACAAAGGTTTTGCCTTCTGATCTAGGACCACCTTATTATTCATACCAACCTTCACAGTTTTTCTCCCTTTCCTCAAAATTGCTTCATCTGTCTCCCAATCCTGCTTCAACTTTGCTCATCTAAACCATGGCCTTCCTAACAGCATAGGGTAGGCTCCCCCTATATCCGCCAATTTGATAACCACAAAGTTAACACTAAAAGGCAATCCAGAAACAATTACCTCCTGTTTTCTGAACAAGCCATCTTCACTTGGAAAGGTGCAGGGTCCAACTCCACTCCTTTCAACTTCAAAAATTTTGATTCAGGTAATATATTAACTCCAGAGCCTCCATCTAACAGAACTCCTGAGAACATCTTGCCCTTGAATTCCAATTTGATAGTCGGAATACTGAAATCAACATCATCTACATCCACTGTGCAAACTTCAGATTGAGCCATTCCCTCCAAATTCTCCTTGACTTTCTTTGAAATCTTCACTACTCTCAGCACCTTCTCTTTGAAAATTGGGACCAGGCTCAACAGCTAATCTATAGTGATATTAATTGAAGTTTGCATCAACTCCTCAAAGAATGGATCTGCCTCTGTACTTTCTTTCTGCTGCTGCTGATCTGCCCATTTCACAAATTTCTTCTTGTCCGACACCTTCTGAACATCTTGAATCTTCTCAACCACCTACCCTTGGATATCCCTTTGTTTAGTCCAGTCCAAAGGGGATTTCAATTTTGACTTTGATCTAGTGACTGCCATTTCATCTGCTATGGAATTCTGATAAGAGCTCCTCTTTGTCATTACACATCTAGAACAATCACATTCTAATTGTAAAACTTTTGCTCTGTTGATCCTCCTTATTCTCCATAGTTTCAACAGCCTCAGCTATAATCACATTTGCTTGAGGTGTGTAGGCTGGGCATCCTGCCTTGGGGGTTGGAGTGGTGGTGGCCTAGGTGGCCTTGGCTCCTAGTTCCCCCAATTTCCTCCCCATTGAGGTGGTTGAAAATTCTGCCTCCTCGGACTCATTGGTCGAAAATCATCATACCTAGGTGGCCTCCAGTTGTTGTATTGTGGTCTCCAATTCCCCTATTGATACAAAATCTGATTATCCGCCCGTAGGTGACTCTTCTGTAGTAATCCGATTTGCTCTACAGGCTAATGCCCATGCACATTCTGCCTCCCTCTTTCTGGAGTAATCCGATTTGCTCTACAGGCTAATTCCCATGCACATTCTGCCTCCCTCTTTCTGGAATTGTACCCCTAAAGTTAGAGTTATACCAACAACCTGATGTATTATGCCCTATTCTTTCACATATTTGATAAAAAGGTTTTTCAAAACTCCCTACTGCGGGCTGTTAAGACCCGATTTCTTGATCCTTTTTGTAATGAGCTTCTCCATTTCTGGGTCATTGGCCTTCTTCTTAGATTTCTTTTTTTCCTTATTCTTGCTTTTAGATTTTTGCTTCTTCTTTCTGTCCTCCTCATCTTCTAAATCTACATTTGAGTCCTCTAATTCATCAGAACTAGAATTCCCATCTAAATCTTCATCTGATTCACTGTCTGTCTCTACCCAAATTAGATTTTGATTTGTTCTTCTTAGTCTTATCCTTCTTGGGGGATTTAACCCCTAATCTCTTCTTAACTCTTGCTACCACTACCACCAACACATCAAAACAACCTGCAATGTCAACTCCAGCAACTGCATTCTTCAAATCCTTTCTTAATCCCGTCAGAAAATATCCTACTAACATCTCATCAGTTGGTCTTTCTCTACCCACCAGCTTGTTCATGAGCTTTTTGAACTTTTGTGCATAGTCTTCCACCAACATATCCTTCTGTCTAATTTCTTTAATCTTGACCAAGACATCATTGGGAGTCTTTTCTTTCTGAAACCTCCCCAAGAATGCAGTCTTCAAAGCATTATAATCTGCAAAATGACCAAGACCAAAGTTACTAAACCATTCCATTGCCTTACCTTCCAGTGTTTCCTTAAACTGATATACTATTTTTTTGCATCGCCATACACTCTGTCAAATCTGTTAGCTTGCCACCACGTCTCAAATTATGCAACATGGCAATCAAGGTCTTGTTTTGATTTGACCTGAAATCTTCCAAACTTGACTTTTAGGTTAGCGATTGCAGCAGCCATGTTGGGTTGAACTACTGGCTTAGGTTTTTGCATTGGTTTTGGCTTCCCTTTGAGTGGATCAAATTGCAGCTTCCTTCTGACCAACAAAGGTGATAGGGCTAATGTGCCCACCAGCTGATAAAAACCTCGGATAGCTTCTTCTTCCTCTTCACTCAAAATTTCTTCTGAATCAATGTAATGTTCTTCTTCTCTAGCAACATCTCCTCCCCTACTTAACTCCCCAATGTAAGTCCCCATTGATCCTCCACTCGTCGATTACTCCGTATCGCCCACATCGTATCCAAACGGATCTGGGACTTCTGCCCTTGATTGTGTGCTCTGATTCCTTGCTATAGAGCGAGTAAAATAGACTCAAGAAACCGACCTTATATCACTCTGACTCATACATATCTTATGCTATACTAGATAACATTCTCCATCCTCTCCTTACTTAAGCAACATACATTTATAAAACTGTTATAGAAACCACAAACATAACAAGGAATACGAACAGACAAAAAAAACTCAAACTTCATTTTCTGAATAGAAAAGGCTCTACTCATGCTCTAAATCTACCTACTATCAGATAGAAACCAGTAGGATAGCCAGTGTTAAGCCACACTGTAACAACACTCAACAAGCATCATAATAGCAAACACTACACAAGTGTACTTAAAGAGAGGTATCACAGCATGACTCTGAATATCAGACATGGAAACAACACAGACTAAAAAACACACTACTGTCTTTCATTCATCTCAAAAGATTACAAAATCTTTCGCCCAAAATAGGCTTCATGACCATTAGGGAAAGACCAAGAACTACTTTCTAATTGAAAGTCCGATGAACTTCTAAAGAACCTTCTGAACTTTCGAGATGACTATTCATATAAATAATGAAAAGTAAATAACTAGTGAGTACCCTAAGTCAACCCCTAATAGACACGCTGCTCATGTGAAGCAGCACTGCTACCACACAGAACCATCACCCGCCGAGGTGCCACTAGGACCAGCACCACCCACACACTCATGTGTTGTGAGATGGCTCTCTTGAAGGACTCTCTGGTATGCATCAAACGCATGTGCACTCCACTCAATCTTTGGAGGCACCTCAAGTTCCTGCAAGACAAATGGAAAAAATGTCCACATCCTAGAGCATATCCACCAGTCTTGTCAATGTCCTTAAGGCATAGAGCGAAGAAGGCATCATGGAGGAATGGTGGTGCATCTTGAGGGAGAGGTCGTCAAAAAACCTCTGTAAACAGGCCATGGACATAGATGCAAGTAAGGCATAGAGCGAAGAAGGCATCATGGAGGAATGGTGGTGCATCTTGAGGGAGAGGTCGTCAAAAAACCTCTGTAAACAGGCCATGGACATAGATGCAAGTAAGGCATTGTCACGTCTAAAGATCTACGTAGCTCCCAAACATACAACATCAACTGCTATGCCCTATGCTGTGCAATCCGCTCCATAATCATGTGCTGCTCTGCCTCAGCTCTAGAACTCTCTACCTCAGTGCGAGCCTACTTTTAAAAAGTAAAGCATACAAATAATTGATTAGTCTATCTCATTAGGTATTACTTTAGACCTTAATTATAACTCTTTTACGGTACAAGAGAAACCTACTTGTTGCTAGACGTCAGACTCTCTCGCATGGCGTGCCTCTGTAGTGGTGGCTGCCTCTACTATCTGCAATGTAGCTCTAAGAAGGCGGTCAATCTTCGCTCTCCCCTCTATCAACTCCTGAGTGAGTCTCTCTCACTGGTAGGTGTGGGACCTTACATGACACAATCAACCATGCCGCCCATTTTAAAAATATAGAAAGTACATATAAACATGTAAACAAATAACTATGAAAAAACTTAAGAAGTAATAAATGTGTAAATACCTTGACATCTGTCGCGTCAGTATCGATTGTGAGAACAAGCACACCACATGCTGGATGCTCTCCGTGGTACTCTGTACATTGATACCCACCTGGGTGCCAAGAGCCTCAACCATCAACAAAGGTAGAAATGCAAGATCTGTAGCAACTACACGAAGGGCTAGTGGAGGTTGCCTACCTTGGTCCTGGAGACAGCCTCGGCCACAACACTGCTACTAGAGCCGATGGCTAGTGTAATCCACCTCCTCCCCTAAGACAAACTCTGCATATAATTTCTTTGCAATGTATATGGGAATGACATCCTCCCATATGCAACAGCATATTGACTATAGATATGTGCTGCCATACGAGGATGCGAACAGCATGAAACAGTAAGGGGGGCTTCCCTGCCGCCCCAGGCCGCATCCCACGGCTATCAAGGAAAAGGTCTAAGTAGGCTTCATCCCTAATCGGACCAAGATCACAGACCCAACAATATGTCAGGACATGTGACACAGGAGCAGTGCGATGGTGGGCTATCCACACATCTACATAAACAATATCGTGAGAAGGCTACGAAGAAGGGACGATAGCATTGCCTACAATTCTGACATGATATGTAATGTAGACAGTGTGTCTCTAGCAGTCCTATGGATAGCCTCGCGCTCTATCTCCGTGGTGATGAGGTCCACAATAGACGAGCGGTCCTCCTCGCGTGACTCCATGTTAGAACCTAAGCCTAACACAAACAGGTAGGTCAATGTGAAAGGTCCAATGCTTAGTGCTAAGTAGCACTAATGAAGATATAAAACAATAATAATGAGCCCACTAATTTCTAATCCAAATCAAGAGAGCAAGGAGAGTGAAAATGACGTGTGAGAATGAGGCAAAAAAAAAACTTTCTGATTTTATAACCTCGATCGAGGTTTGGTGGCATGCATTTTAGGGTTTTCAAGATGTACGTTCCAGATTGACGCGCGGTTTTAGGGTTAGTGAGACAAACGACCAAGATATGCATTTGATTTTAGGGTTGGTGATCGCGATTTGAATTAAGTACCTCGTTGTTCGAGGTACATGGATGGCTTAGATTTTGGGTGAGTACCATGATCGAGGTATGTTTGACGGTCGAGATTCACTTCATACCTCAATTGAGATATATAAATGGCTAGGATTGCATCTTCAAATGTGCGCGAATGGACGGGTCAGATTGTGTAGATGTATCTTGATCGAGGTTTTTCAATGACTTTGATTTCATCTTGGTATCTCGAATGAGATATGTGGATGGATGAGATCACATCTCTATGGCGGTGACTTGTACTGGTGACATGGATGGTGACGTGAAACCCAGACCTACTGGCGTGGCATTAGTTGGTATCTCATTCGAGATATGGTGCTTTAGGCTTGAGAGGCACGTGTCGTGTTTTAATTGATAGTGATATCACGATCGAGGTACTCCGCCCGAGTTGCGTCGATGTCCCAATTTTTGAGAGAGTGAATGAAAGTGAGTACCCTCATCTTGCAACCACCCCGCTCGAAGCAGAAATCACCATAAGTATTCCATAGGACCATTACAAGCGCCCATCCAAGTTGTAGATTTAGACACCATTGCTTCATATCTTGAATTTATGACCTTTTGGTGTATCTACCTTAACTCCTTGATATAAGATAATGGTAGTAGACCTTGTCAACCCTAGGAATGGGTTAACATTCCCCCCTTCCTGATGGCAATTATGTCCTCGTGATCGCGTTGAAGATCTTTGTGTGGGGAGAATTGACAAGCTTTGTTGATGGCCTTTGATGTTGAGTGACTGCTGTCAATGGTCTTTGTTCCTTCGGAAGGAATAAGAAAGAGTAGTTAGTAAATGAAAAGGTTAGAAATCATCGAAAATTCTTAATGGGGTGGGTGCATGGGGTTTTTGCGAATGATTGTATTTTTATATTTTTGTGAGTTTTTAAAGGATTTTTTTGCTCACATTTCTTTTTTGGCAATCATAAGTAGAGTTACATGGGATTTGTGTTAGTTGGGAAACTAAGAGATGTTAATAATTGGGAAGAACAGAAGGAGGATTTGGAGGAACGTCATAGACAAAATCATCAGAACGAGATTGTGATTCTCAGTTCCTCATCTGATTCATTGAAGCAACATTCATTATTTGAAAAAATTGGCCTTCGATGATGTCCCTTTTTGTGGTAGGATTCTTGTCAAATTTTGTTGAGTAGGACTTGTTCATGCATGCTTCTTCCCATGTGCTTTTTATGTTTTTATGTATATTTAAGTGCTCTATGAAGCAGAGATACATGATGTACATTAAATGAGTCAAATGGACTCTTATTGAGATGATGTTTGTAGAATTAGCCACTGCTGGCCAGGCATGAAAGAATTATGTTGACTTGTGAGGCTTAGATAGATATATTTTCATGAAGGATTAGATATCATTGTGTTGTGAAGATTCTAGCTTCGTTTGGAGAGGTTTGCAATTTGAAAGAAAAAACTAATGCAATTAAAAGAAAAAACTAATGCAACTTTCCTCTAAGCTCTTCCAAGTACTCACCCACATTTAACATATACGATTTTTTACAATTTCTTCTCTACCATTTAAACCTTATCTAGAGAGTTTCTTCACATTGCACCTTCTAAATGCAAAGACAATGATGAATATTGCATTGTGAGAGATGAAGCTCTAAGAGGGTGGAAGAAAAAAAGGTGTCTCCTCGGTGTGCCAGAAATGTTATGGTTCACCCTAACCCCCTTTGAAACACATCCAACAATAGATTACCGGGTGAACTGCAACCTTTGAGGTCTCCAAGCTCGACAACTCCTTGAGAAGCAATTCCACCACGTCTCCCGTGCAAGCATTGTCACATCACCGCATTGCACTACGTGTACTCGTCCCTCCTGTCACCTCACTTCACTCACACTCACACACACTCATTAGCATGCATTAGAGAGAGATATTAGCAAGAGGATTATCAAGAGCAAGACTCTATTGCACAATGGGTGAGTTTCTTGTATATTATGAGAGGTATATACATGGCCATAAGTGTTCACGCTCACTTAAACCATGGCCAGTCAGGCACTTTAGGTTCATAAGAGGCCTAATGCTATTACAATGACTACTCTCATGTCCATGAAGTACATCACTTGGGACTTCATCCTAACTTACTAACACATGCTCTTGAGGCAGAAATCACCATAAGTATTCCATAGGACCATTACAAGCGCTCGTCCAAGTTGTAGATTTGGACACCATTGCTTCATATCTTGAATGTATGACCTTTTGGTGTATTTACCTTGACTCCTTGATATAAGATAATGGTAGTATCTCTTATTAACCCTAGTAATGGGTTAACATTTCCCCCTTCCTGATGGCGATCGCATCCTCATCGTGATCGTGTTAAAGACCTTTGTGTGGGGAGAATTGGCAAGCCTTGTTGATGGCCTTTTATGTTGAGTGACAATCAATGGTCTTTGTTCCTCTAGAAGGAATAAGAAAGGCTAGTTAGTAAATGAAAAGGTTAGAAATTGGTAAAAATTCCTAATGGGGTGGGTGCGTGGGGTTTTTGCGAATGATTGTATTTTTTTATATTTTGTGAGTTTTGTTTTGGGATATTTTTGCTCACGTTTTTTTTTTGGCAATCATAAGTAGGGTTACATGGGATTTGTGTTAGTTGGGAAACAGAGATGTTAGTAATTGGGGAGAAGAGAAGGAGGATCTAGAGGAACGTAGACAAAATCATAAGAACATGATTGTGATTCTCAGTTCCTCATCTACTTCATTGAAGCCACATTATTATTTGAAAAAATTGGCCTTCAATGATGTCCCTTTTTGTGGCAAGATTCTTGTCAAATTTTGTTAAGGAGGGAGGACTTGTTAATGCATGCTTCTTCCCATGTGCTTTTTATGTTTTTATATATATTTAATGGTTCTCTATGAATCAAAGATACATGAAGTACATTAAATAGTCAAATGGACTCTTATTGAGCTGTTGTTTGTTAAAGTAGCCAGTTAATGGCTAGGCATGAAAGAATTACGTCGACTTGTGAGGATTAGATAGATATCTTCATCAAAGAAGGATTAGATATCATTGTGTTGTGAAGATTCTAGCTTAGTTTAGAGAGGTTTGTAATTTAAAGAGAAAACTAATGCAATTAAAAGAAAAAACTAATGTAACGATTTTCTACAATTTCTTCTCTACCATTCAAACCTTATCTACACATTGCACCTTCTAAATGCAAAGGCAATGATGAATCTTGCATTGTGGGAGTTGAAGCTCTAAGAAGGTGGAAGAAACAAAGGTGTTTCTCTGATGCCAAAAATGTTATGACTCATCCTAACCCCCTTTGAAACTCATCCAATAAGAGATTACCTGGTGAACTGCAACTATCGTGAGGATATTTCCAATGGCCAAGCTCGTACCCTTGAGGTCTCCAAGCTCTATAACTCTTTGAGAAGCAATTCCATCGCGTCTCGTAAGCATTGTCACACTGCCGCATTGCACTATGTGTACTTGTCCCTCCTCTCACCTTACTTGACTCACACACACTCACTAGCAACTCACTAGCATACATTCGATATAAAGAGAATGTGGGGGAGGGGGAGAGCTTCAAACCCTAGCAAGAAAACACACACATACAAGAGAGAGCAAGACACAAGAGATTTGACTTTTTACACCCACTTACATCCAATTGCCTTCTTTTCCTTAGGCAAAGGCACTAACTCCCATGTTGCATTTGCATCCAATGCTGCCATCTCCTCATCCATGGCATCTTCCCATTTCTTATTTCCAATTTCCTTCTTTTCCTTAGGCAAAGGCACTAATATCCACTTACATCCAATTGCCTTCTTTTCCTTAGGCAAAGGCACTAACATCCACTTATATCCAATTGCCTTCTTTTCCTTAGGCAAAGGCACTAACTCCCATGTTGCATTTGAATCCAATGCTGTCATCTCCTCATCCATGGTATCTTCCCATTTCTTATTTCCAATTGCCTGCTTAAAGCAAGTGGGCTCAATATCTTGTATTGATTTTACCATGTAAGCATAATGATGGGTTGTATATCCATCATATCTCAACCTATCAACAGAGTATCTAACCCTCATAGACCTGCATACACCTAGATCACTGCCATGTGTCCTAAAAATAGCCCTGGTTCTCCTTACACCAGGAGTAACTACAGACGGAATGCCAAGCTCCTCATCAAGGCTCTGCTCAGAGCCACTAGAGTTACCATTCACATATGAGTGACCTGCTGACAGATCAGGCATAAAAGGTTGATCTACCTTGTCTTTCCCTTTCCATGATACATGTGTACCTGCATTATTCCTCAACCTGCTTGACCAGGGGCTAACATTGGATCCACTGCTCGAGGACTCCCCAGGTCCACTCAGCACCTGTGATTACTGCTCTACATGTGGTGCAACATCAACACTTCTTGCATCTCCATCTTCTATTGCCTTCACTACTACTGGTGCATACCAGCTACTCATCTCATTGAAGACATCTCTGCTTACTCACATCTCACGAGTGATAGGGTTATAGCATTTATAACCTTTTTGCTCCATAGCATAACCAATGAAGATGTATTTCTCTACCTTTGGATCCAACTTTGTTCTCACTTCATCCGGAACATATACATATGTAATACACCTAAACACTTTCAAGTCAGACACATATGGTCTTATGCCTGCAGGAGTCATACCAATGGGTGTCCTATTCATAATGTACACAACAGTTGCTACTACTTCTACCCAAAAGTAATGTGGCATATTCTTTTCAGCCATCAAGGCATGTGCCACTTCTGCAATGTGCCTATTTTTCCTTTCTATAACACCATTCTAGTATGAAGTGTACCTGCACACATAAATTGCCTCTTGATTCCCTGCTTTCTCAGGAAATCATTGAACTCATTGGAGAAATATTCTCCCCCACCATCTGATCTTAGGCATTTTATTTGCATGCCTTTTTCCTTCTTGACCAAGGATTTAAATCTCTGAAAGTGAGTAAACACCTCACTTTTCTCCTTCATGAAATAAACCCACACTTTCCTAGTGTGGGTATCAATGAATGTAACATAGTACCTGCAACCTTCAATTGTTGCAGTCTTAGTCGATCCCCATACATCTGAATGTATGACATCCAATGGCCTTGCACTGACATGCTTTTCATGTGAGAAAGCATATTTGGCCTGCTTACCAAGTTTGTCATGCTTCAGATACCTTATGCATACCGTCAACCTTAAACTTTGGCAAACCTGTAACAATATTTTGGGCCTGCATAGACTTTAGTCGCTGTACATTCATATGACCAATATGCTTGTGCCATATGTCAATATCTACAATGACACATGTTCCATGCGCAAACATGGCTGCCTTTATCTGAGGCATGTTCACATCCAAAGTAAACATCCTGCCATTTCTGTTACCCTTTTCAACCAAGCCACACTTATTTTTAAAGTCTTCCACAAAACATCCTTGAGGATTAAACCTCACTTTTGCAGACCTTGCTCAACCATATGTCCAACAAAAACCAGGTTCTTTGTAATATTTGGAACATGAAGTACATCAGTCAAGTACTTCATTTTGCCATCCTGCATAGACAATGGCACTTTACCAACATGCTTAATGGGATGCACAGCAGTATCATCACCTGTTTCTACATAACCTGGTTTTTCCATTTTCTACATATCTCTAAACCACTCAGCATGACTGGCCATGTGGTTAGAGGCACCAGAATCCACATACCATATATCTTGAGATCTTGACACATCCCTTGTTATGGAACTAAGCATGTGCTGCATCACAAACAGCTGCTCACTTCTGTCATCACCTCCATGTTTGCTAGATGATGCATAGTTGCCTTGCTGCAACTTCCCACTTTTAATGTCATTCTGCTTTTTGTAATAGTCCTTTGCCATGTGTTTTGGTTTGCCACACTAATAGTACTATGCTATTTGCATTTTGATTTCTTTGCTAAACACCTCGGCCTCTTTGGCTCCCCCTACCTCTAGACTGTCCTCTTCCACCTGTGTATGATTACTGCTGTGAATCATTGGACTGTTGTTGTCCAAAATTTTGATTTCCTTGTCGGCCACCACCTTGGCCTCGACCACGGTCCCTACCTCTGCCTCTACTTGAATTAGAGTAGAAGGCATGTTTCCATGTGTTCTTGCTTTGTGAAGAAGAATTCTCACCTAAAGCCTTTTCTTCTATGATCATCGTAGATATCAAGTCCCGAAAGTTGGGAATATTCTTCCTAACTGCAATGGAGGTCTTGAATGGCTTGTACTCTTTGCCAATCCCATTCAGACAGACACTCACCAAATCATCATCCTCCACTGATACTGCAACCGGATCTTTAATTTTCTTGAAGAGAATAATCAAAAGACTCATAAATTAAATCAAATATCAAAACAACTACTTGAATTAAATTGAAAATTAAAGCACATATCAAAACATAGAGCAAGAGAAAGAAATACATCACCATCAACATAAGGCAACACAAGACTGGGTGCAATCTTCCCCCCCCCAACGTGAGTGGCTTCTTCTCACGTGGGTATTTTTATATATTCCAAAAAGCAGGCTTTAAGCCAAAATAAAGTATACATCCATATTTGGACTTTGCCATTTAATTAGCCTTTGTCCTCAAACCTTCTAAGGTTTGCACTATTTTTCTAATTCAATAATCTAACTTGTGCACATATGCACATTACAAAATAAATCAACTAATGCTCATATGCACACTGCACAATAAATTGACGCGTGCACACACACACATCACACTGATGTCAAAATAATATCAAATGCCATAATACAGCCACAAAATATTGTGAGATCGGTCCACACGCCATGACTCAATCCACCATCCGTGCGACACCTAAATCGGTACCCTCGCACTGTGCAACACCTAAATCGGTACCCTTGCACACCTTATTACCTAAACTCATAAACATAAACCACGTCAGTAGTAACAATCAATTGACATCACATCAATCAATCCTAACGTGTTCATGATGAGAAATAGGCATCATAAAAAATATATATTGATTTTTATTTTTATTTTTAACTGCGAGTGTTATTTCACAGCATGAAACAATAGGTGCAATTCATGATGTGAACGGGTAGTTCATGGATTTTTTTTTGGGTGTGACACCTTAACGTGCAAAATGTCTGATTTATTTATTTATTTATTTATTTATTATTTTTTATGCTATAGGTGCTGTTTCACAGCGTGAAACAACAAGTGCAGTTCACAACGTGAAAACTGGGTAGTTCACGGATTTTGTTTTTGAGTCTAGAGAGAAATTCGAATTTCCTTGTTTGGGGGGAATATGTTTTGAATTTTAAATTGGGGAGATATGGGCATTTTCCCAAAAAAGAAAGTGGGAATAAAAAAAGTCAACCCTTTTATGACACCCCCTTCTTACACCCTTCATAAATGACCCCCAAAATGGACACTTTGACAACTTATTGGCATCGTTTCATTCAATGCTCATTAGCTTTAATGAGTTATGTAAAAAAGTTCTTAGGAATTAATCAAAGATTAGTCCTACCACTAATATTTTCCCCTTTTAGATAATCAAGGGCTCTAATTAACTACTAATCATCATCACTAATTAATTCACACAATTGGGCACATCATTGGATAGAGCATGAAATTTCTAAGCTATGTGCGTCAATGTGTAAATTAATCTATAATTGGAGATTGATTAAACTCTTAATTTTAATATCTTCTCTTTATGCAAAATTAAGCAAAAGAGAAAGAAATTCTTCCAATTGATAAAGAAATTGATGTAATTAGGTGTTTTGATGCGTTTAAATTCTCTCAAAACACTCAAAAATATTAATTTCGACCTCTTACATGATTAATTTTGACCCCAAAAACACATTTCCTAAAATTATTTGCCTTTTGAACTAGATTAATCACCCCTTAATGACAAAAACCAGTTGATTAAGGAAGATTAGTCGATTTCAAGGATTTTCTAATGGTTTTGAATTTTTTTTTAAAAGTATTAAGCTACTCCTAATGCTTGCTAACACTCTAAATCATATAAATCAAACAAAAAACATACAAATCAAACAAAAAATTATGATTCTAGCTCTATGTTTAACTCGAAAGAGAGCTAAAAATCACTAAAAATTGTATTCTATTGCATTGTTTGATGCAATGGATGCAAACTAAACCTAAGACACACTGTGTGCAAGCGCAAGAAACATTAAAAACCATATTAACAACAACAAAAACAACAATTTAAGCTAAAAATTAAACAAAAAGCATTCTTCACAAAACAAAAAAGAGAGCTATTTCTCACAAAATCACACATAAATCTCCATCAAAACCACCTCTTTTTCATGGGAAACCATTAATCAAGACAATGGGAAATGGGTAATGCATAGATTAGAGGAAAATTATGGAAAAAGCTAAGGGATGACTCCTCGGCAGTGGTGCCAAAAATGTTATGGCTCACCCTAACCCCCTTTGAAACACATCTAACAAGAGATTACCTGGTGAACAGCAATTATATAGTGAGGATATTTCCAATGGCCGAGCTCATCACCCTTGAGGTCTCCAAGCTCTACAACTCCTTGAGAAGTAATTTCACTGTGTCTCTCGCAAGCATTGTCACACCATCGCGTTACACATGTACTCGTCCCTCCTCTCACCTCACTTCACACACACACTCACTAGCATGTATTAGAGAGAGAGATTAGCAAGAGGATTAGCAAGAGCAAGACTCTATTGCACAATAGGAGAGTTCCTTGTATTATGAGAGATATTCACTTATATACATGGCCTACAATGTGAAAGATCCCTATCCCCTCCGTGCAATGAATTCAGGGGTGATAGTAGCGGAGGTAGCACTTCTTGCACGAGCCAGGGTCCCTCACTCGGGGCCACGCCCACGGATATCCGGACAAGAGACTAATCCATCGGTTCTTCCAAAACCGAACCTAGGAAAAACTTCCCTCGCCCAGAAAGCACGGGCGATTCCTCCAGGATATTTTTACTCTAACATAGTCAAGAGCCTTAATTAACTGAACTGATCTGACCGAACCTGTAAGTATCATAGTCAGATTAAGGAAAAGACTTGCACTTGGATCATAGAGACCAACGTTTTTTTCCTCATTGAGAGGCACAGCCATTGATTCTTTGCCATAGAACAATTTTTATCCAGAATTTACTTCATCTATCGTACCATAACAGAATTGAGTATCATTTTAGGGATCCATCAGTCCAGCATCCAGTCCCGTGGGTTAGCCAACCGCCCAACCAATGTAGTGATGGGATCCATTTAAGAATTTGGTTAAGTTTTGTCCCAGGTACCAGGGAAAAGAGTTCCCAAGCCCCCTAGCTAGATATTCATGCAAACTTAAAACTAGTCACACCACTTATACACCCAATATGAAATTGCCTTTTTCACAGATTTAGCTATGAAACAATTACCTTTTTGACAGATTCAGCTGTCTTTAAAACAATCATTTAATGAAACTATAGTATCACTGATCATAATCCTCAAAAATTAATCTGGTTGAATTCTAGTTTCCAATTTTTCCTTCATCGGTGTACTTATGGCATCATTGGCAACTAGAATGCTCACCACCTGTCCACTCAGGGGCCTTTTCAATAGTTCCTAGCTCATAGTACCCAGCAATATATTCACTTATAAAAATCAAAATGGAATCTCCGTCGAAGATCAGCAAGACAACCAACAAATCCATATAAAAGAGCCATGGACTCATCCGTTGAGGACTAGCGAGGTCAATCAACCATATCTATGCCCGAATTTAGAAAATAACTCTTACTCCTTGTTCTAAGATCTTCCACGATGTACATGTGGATATCTTCAGTGACCCAGAGCCCAAGTACCGTATGGTCAGCACCCTCTAGGATCCTTCACAGGTCACCTAGCGCTTCACTCATAGGCCGCTTCCTTGGTCCCTCATCCACCGTACCAGAAGCTCACCATTTAAATCAATCCGAGGCTGGTCAAGACCTCGGTCGACCTTGCTACGGGAGACGTCCTCCAATGACTCTCCGCCATCAGCTATTGCAACTTTATCAGCTAGGTCTCCACGACCTCATTCACAAGACGGTCAAAATGTATCCCCACCAGTATTCTTAACATAAAACAGTCATTTAAAAACATGACATAAATACAGTTTCTATAATGAACTCTCGTCTTTCCACATTGTTCCACATCAATCCTCATTTATTTCATAAGTATTCCCATTCTCATCACATCATTTTCCATCTCATCACATCTTTCCTCATTTATCCGCATCAGATCTCATCCACTCGCATCTACCCAATATCCACATCTCATCCACTCGCATCCACCCAATATCCACATCTCATCCACTCGCATCCACTCGCATCTACCCAATATCCACATCTCATCACATCATATTCATTCACATCACATATCACATCTATCCCAATTTACATCACATATCACATCTATCCCAATTTACATCACATATCACATCTATCCCAATTTACATCACATCTCGTTCACTCACATCCTGATTCACATGATATCACCTCATTCATTCACATCCCAATTCACATGATATCACATCTCATTCATTCACATCCCAATTCACATGATATCACATCTCATTCATTCACATCCCAATTCACATCACTTCACTTCTATTCACGTCCATCACATTCATTTACATCCATCACATCACATTCATTCATATCCATCACATTCATTCATTCATCTCCACCACATTCATTCTCGTAACTATCCCATCACATACATTCTATCCACATTATATCACATCACTTCTATCCACATCATATCTCATTCATACACATCTCATCTCATTCATCCACATCCATCCAATCATTCACATGTACGACTACTCACATCTATCCATACATTCATATCTATCACTTCACATCCACATATATTCATGTCACATCACATCTCTTTACATCTATCACATCACATTCTTTCACATACACATTCTTTCACATTCACATCCATTCTTTCACATACATCCACATCCATTCTTCACATACACATCCACATCCATTATTCACATACGCATCCACATCCATTATTCACATACGCATTCACATCCATTCTTCACATACGCATTCACATCCATTCTTCACATACACATCTACATCCATTCTTCACATACACATTCACATCCATTCTTCACATACACATTCACATCCATTCACATCCCATATCATTCATTTACATCCCGATTCCCATGACATCACATCTCATTCATTCACATCCCATTTCACATCACATTACATCTCATCCATTCATTCATTCACATCTATCCTGATTCACATGTCATCACATCTCATTCATTCACATCACATTACATCTCATCCATTCATTCATTCACATCTATCCTGATTCACATGTCATCACATCTCATTCATTCACATCCCGATTTACATCACATTACATCTCATCCACTCATTCACATCTATCTGATTCACATCACATCTATTCACATCACATATCATCACCTATTCACATCACATCTCATTTCTATGTAGTTTTCAGTTTGATTTTCTTTTGAATACAAGGAGTATTTCTTGAATCAGTATCCCCAAAACTTCTTGATCAGAATTCTGAATTTCATACCAGAATTCCTTGAATTCTATAACCTTGATCCACATATCAATTTGAAGGGTCTCAAACTTAGTTTCAGATTTGGCGGGAGTTTTAAGTGTATTTTTCTAAATTGGTCACACCTTCTTTCCTCAAAACTGACGAAAGAGTTTGGTCTTGGTCATAGTCTGATTCAAGGTTCAAGTCGGATAAGATTTTTCCTGATCTATCTTTCCTGAAAAGGTTTGATAATTCAGTTACTATTTTACTGAATTTCTTTATGCATCTATTTGCTTATTAATGTCCAACCTACTTGGCCTTTGGCCCATAAGCCTATGTCCCTCACTTACACTTGGCCCCTTGGCCTCATACAACTTATGCTTGGCCCTTGGCCTCCTATGTACAATTTGTGTCCACTGGTTCATTACACATCCTCTAGCAGCATATTAACCATAATCTCACCAACCATGTTAATTTTTATAAGAATAACGCTTTTATAATTAAAAAAATTCCTTTATGCATCTTTCTAAGCATAAAAATCAAATTTAATAAGAATAACACTTTTGTAATAAAAAAAATTTCTTTATGCATATTTCTTTGCATAAAAATCAAATTTAATAAGAATAACACTTTTGTAATAAAAAATTTTCTTTATGCATCTTTCTATGCATAAAAATCAAATTTAATGAGAATAATACTTTTGTAATAAAAAAATTTCCTTTATGCATCTTTCTATGCATAAAAATCAAATTTAATGAGAATAACACTTTTGTAATAAAAAAATTCCTTTATACATCTTTCTACGCATGAAAATAAATTTTAATGAGAATAACACTTTTGTAATAAAAAATTTTTCCTTTATGCATCTTTCTTTGCATAAAATCAAATTTAATGAAAATAACACTTTTGTAATAGTAAAAATTCCTTTATGCATCTTTCTATGCATAAAATCAAATTTACTGAAAATAACACTTTTGTAATAAAACAAATTCCTTTATACATCTTTCTATGCATAAAATCAAATTTAATGAAAATAGCACTTTTGTAATAAAACAAATTCCTTTATGCATCTTTCTATGCATAAAATCATATTTAATGAAAATAGCACTTTTGTAATAAAACAAATTCCTTTATGCATCTTTCTATGCATAAAATCAAATTTAATGAAAATAACTTTTGCAATAAAAAAATTCCTTTATGCATCTTTCTATGCATAAAAATCAAATTTAACGAGAATAACGCTTTTGTAATAAAAAAATTTCCTTTATGCATCTTTCTATGCATAAAAATCAAATTTAATGAGAATAACACTTTTGTAATAAAAAAATTTCCTTTATGCATCTTTCTATGCATAAAATCAAATTTAATGAAAATGACACTTTTGTAATCAAAAAATTCCTTTATGCATCTTTCTATGCATAAAAATCAAATTTAATGAGAATAACACTTTTGTAATAAAAAAAATTCCTTTATGCATCTTTCTATGCATAAAAATCAAATTTAATGAGAATAACACTTTTGTAAAAAAATTCCTTTATGCATCTTTCTATGCATAAAAATCAAATTTAATGAGAATAACACTTTTGTAAAAAAATTCCTTTATGCATCTTTCTATGCATAAAAATCAAATTTAATGAGAATAACACTTTTGTAATAAAAAAATTTATTTATGCATCTTTGTATGTATAAAAATCAAATTTAATAATTAATATCAGTGATATCCATGCATATTCATAGGTGAATATGTACATGGAGTAATTAGAATATTTCTTTTAGATACAAAAATGGTGGGAATTACTCTTTTGGAATAACATAAAAACAAACTTTCTTTTCCACAAAATTCTGGAAAATTTTACCATAACCTCCTTTGTATGGCAGACCATTTCTCATTTTTATCATTCTTATTTAACTCAACGTAACCCAAAATAGATTTATAGAACTCTAATCTATATAGTTTTCTAAATTCAAGAGAGTAAACAATAAGAAGAGCTTAATTAATCCTTTAGTTAATCTTTCTAGGAGAAGGGAGATTAACGTTAACAAAAGATGGTGAACATTCAACTAAGCAGGTTTATGGAGGCGAGAGACCCAGCTCCCCATCAATATCTAAAAGCTCTGCATCTCCGGCAATATCCATGGAAGACTTTTTGCCAATTACAACTAAAAACACAGGTTTAGGTGGTAAATTGGAATCAAGCATCAACAGTGTGGCAGACATTATTCTGCGGCCGGCTGGTAATTATACTACGGCCTGCAGTACTAGTGCAGGCACTCTTGGCAATGCTGATCCCCTTGCTCGCAAGTCCCGAGTATCCGTCCGCGCACGATGCGAGGCACCCATGGTAAGCCAAACATAATTAAATAGTACTCATTTAGCGGGTTCACTAATCATTAGGCTCAGTAATGACTGCTCTTTATAACCAAAAATATCTCAATTTTGAATTACCTCCCTCTAGACATTTTCTCTCTCTCTAGGCCAAAATAGGGTAAAACAGGATCTTTCTTTTATTTCAGAGAGGGGAATAATTATAAGATCAGAAGGGGAGGTTTTTACACCTGCACACCTCAAAAGCTGCAGGGAGGAATCTTACATCCTACCCCACTTAAAAAACGCGAGATATCCTTATCTCGCAAAATTAGAGGAGAACTCTTTTCCTTAAGCCGTGAACCGGACTTCATGGAAAAATTAAATTTGATTTTTTTTTGGCGTAAATGAAGTCTTTCATGCTATGAACCAGACTTCACAAAAAAATTAAATTTGATCTTTTATTTTTGGTGTAGACTCCTAGGCCATGAAACCTTAGGCCGTGAAAGTGCAGAAATGGTTCACGCTTTTTATTTTGATTTTTTTTTTGGCGCAGGCTCCTTAGGTGTGAAACCTTAGGTCATGAAAGTGTAGAAATGGTTTATGGCATGAACCATTTTTTTTATTTCTTTTTGGGAGTCTAGTGGAACATACAAATTTCCTTATTTGGGGGGGATATTTTTTGAATTTAAAATTAAAGAGATATGGGCATTTTTCCAAAAAGGTAAGTGGGAATAAAAAAAGTCAACCTTTTTATGACACCCCTTACACCCTTCATAAATGAGCAGAATGCTCATTAATGAGTTATGTAAAAAAGTGATTAAGAATTAATCAAAGATTAATTCTTTCACTAATCTTTCTCTTTTATAATAATCAAAGACTCTAATTAACCACTAATCCTTGATTAATTAACACAATTGAGCACATCATTTTAGAGTTTCAACACCTTCCCTCAAGTGAATACTCCTAGCATACCTGGACCCTATATCAAGTTTCTCTCTTACTTGATAGTCCGCCGCGACCAGTGCTGCGCCTAGCACACCTCCCCTCAAGTGAACTTAGCACACGTGGACCTTGTACCAAGTTTCTCTCTTACTTGATAGTCCATGTGCCTCAAGTCCCTAAACTCATAGTCCTTGACACTCTCTCTCTATGTGTCCAAGGCTACTACAAGTGCCCGCGACCTTGACTAAAGTGCTCACACATACATCTACCACGTGGCCTACATCATCGGTGGCTCAAAGGTGGTTTTACTTTGTTGGGACAGGTTACATTGGGTTGTGGGGTTTCTCTCTCTCTCTCTCTCTCTCTGAGCTCCTCACTCTTTGGAGCCTCACATCTTCTCTTCAGTCTTCTTGTCGTGGCAGCTTCTCTCCACGCGTCCGTCTCTTCTTTCAGTCTTCTTGTTGTGGCAGCTTCTCTTCTCGTGTCCATGTCTTCCTTGAGCTTTTCTTCTTGGTGTGGATCCCCCTCTTGGACAGAGATGTTCTTCTTCTTTCATGGCTGGGTCCATGAGCTTGTCCCATCAGTTCTTCTTGCTCCATGTGAGCAACATGTTTAAATGTTTTGTTGACAGTTCTTTTGGGCTTTTGATGTTTATCTTGTTTCATTATGCAATGCAAACCCAAATCTATGCGGGAGGTCTTACCTCTTGCCTTATTCTAGGGACAAGGGCAGTGTCTGATCCCATTTTTACACTGATGTAATGTGCCCAATACATAATGCATATAGCATTCATTCTTATGCACATTCCAAATGCAACTCTGGCTATGAATAATCTTGAATTTAAGTGTGATTTGCAGGCATTAACCAAGGGTTAAATGCAAAATGATGATTACCACAAATTTATCAGTATATTTTTACCAGAAATTACATTAAATCAAGGGTAACCAATTTGTACGGAATGGTTGGAGTATCAAACCAACTCCGAATTACAATCTGAAGTTATAGGGATCTGTATCAGATACCTAATGGTTAATTTGAACCCTCAATTGCACCAAAATATAGTAATTAGTATTGATTAGCAAATTAATCCTCAATTGTATCAAAATACAATGATTAGTAAATTAATCCTCAATTGCACCAAAATACAGTGATTAGCATTGATTAGCAAATTAATCCTCTGTTTTGTGTGCAGAAAACAGAGTATGCGGGGAGCTCAGATCTAGTAGAGGATTAAGCCAAGAAACACAAGATTTGACCAAACATTGAATGTTTAATCTCTGTTTTACCAAAGTCACCTCTGTAGATTTGATGAAGAGCTTGGATCTCACTGTAGACTTGATCAAATCAAATTCTGACTTCACCAGCTTGTAGAGCATGCTTGAAAACCCCCGGGGCTAAGAGGAATTAGACCCATTTGATTTGATGAAGTAGAAATCACTGATTTTCTCCAAAAAAAAATGTGCCTGTAAATTGTGCTGCCGTTCGTCGGCGTTCTGAATTAGTTCAATTCCTTTGGGCTGTGTGCAGGTCCTTGAGTCTACTATGAGTACCTAAAAAGGCTTGGGCAATGGTTGAGCCTACAAGGAGAGGGAGCTCCTCCACTGGCTGAGGGTGCAGAGGTTAGTTGAAAAAGAGGTAAAAATATTAATTTTCTATTAATCCTAATTAGCAAAGTAATCCTAATTAGCAAGATAATCCTAATTAGCAAGATAATGGGCTCACAAATTGATGGATTCTAAATTACAGCAATGTCATGAGCTATGGTGGATCAAATGCTAGAATCAACATCATCAACAAAGTGATTAGATGATAATTAAGACATGATCACTGAGTAATTAACTAATAGCTTAATGTAGGCATGGATAATCAAAAACCAGCAAATTCTCATTAGGCCAATGCCTCAATTTATAGAGTTCACATCCAAGCATCTAATCCCACTGATTTCTCCTTGATTCACTCCACCTCTTTTTCTTGATTCTCTCCACCTCTCCCAGAATATCTCCACACTTCCTAAATCTTCTCATGCTACCCTTTATTCTCTCCCACTAGATTCTTCTCACCTTTTCACAGGTTCTCTCACATTTACAGATTCTCTTTTATAGCCTCTAACCAAGGGCTTGTTCCTGCACACACCCTATTCACTTGTATATTTCAACAACATGTTCATTTATTTCACATGTAAACTTCTACTCCTCAGAATGCATAACATATAGCCTTGGAATGCTTGAGCATATAGAAAACAATAGGGTATCAATATTTGCATGCATCAAGGTACAATCACGTCATGAACGGGTTCAAAGGGTTTCACGCCGTGATCCGCTCAGGATTGCTTCACGCTGTGAAACAATTTAAAATGGTTCGTGCTGTGAATAGATTCAAGCCACTTCATGTCATGAAACGGTCAAAAAACCCCAACAAATCACGGGTAAACACGTGGCATACCCAATTGAGATGACCGTCGGGGGCTGATGGGGCTAGATCATAAATACATCTTCTTCCCCGTTTTTGTCATTTTTTCTATCGCTTGGTTTGCTTTGTGATCTTCTCATCTGCATCATCTGCTACATCGTGTGCATCATCTGCATCATCTTCTCGTGATTGCTTTGAGACCATCGATTTCCAGGTAGGAGCTCTTCACATCCTCGATTTCTTTATATAAATTAAAACAAAGGTTTAAATCATTTTCATGAAATCATCGCTGCACCCTTGGATTGAATCTGTGTAAGCTTGTTTGCATTTATCTTGATTTTTGCTTGTCATGTGTGCTTTAAGTCTAGGGACCAGCAAATCTTTTCGCTAGTCATGAATGCACACGAGTATGACCCGTGAAATAGCAGTTTACTATTTCACAGAGTCAAATGTAAATCGTGGATTGAAGCACATGTAATAAAATGGCTAGGTTTGCATTGTTCACATCTGGGCTACCCATTAGCATAGATAATTTAGCACACTTGCTCTTTCATGGCAGCGGGTAAACACTTGCACTTTCACGAAATAACAACTGCAATTTCATGCCTACTATTTCACGGCTTAAGCCCTTCACATGCTAACACTTCACATGCTAACACTTCACAAATGAACCTTTCACGTGCTAACCCTTCACGAGTTAACACCTCACAAATTACTCTTTCACGCAGCACTCCTTCTCACGCGTGACCATTTCATAGCATGTTACTTCACGATTTAATTCACACACATACCTTCTTGTTTTATTGCTCACTACACTAACACTCTTACCATCATACACCCATGAAAATTACTAATCCAAAAAAAGGAAGACCACGAGCTTCTACCAATCACCAATGACTGATGTGTTTTCACATGTTACAAATGGTCTCCTCTACTACATCCGAACCACAGGTAGAGGGGAACCTAGCCATCACCCAGGCCAGTACCACAAGATCGCCAACAAAAAAAGTGAAAGAGAGCACCACGTGGCACCAACTGATCTTGGGCCATATGTATAGATAGTTCAGGGTTCAGTAATTCAAAAGGACATTTAGACAGCTCACGGTAAAATCATGTTTCAATACCACCACAGCCCTAAATGTTTGAGAATATTAGAGGATGCATATGTCAAGCATAAGTTGGAGAAATTAGGTCTGGGCAAGATGGAAGAGGTCCTCCCCTGCACCATTAACATAACACTATGTGTGGAGTTCCTAAAAATATATAACAAAACCACCAAGAGGGGCACAGTCACCAAGGCTGATGGGTCCAAAATAGAGCAGGTCCTAATCACTGAAGGAATGATCAGAGAATCTCTGCATCTCCCCCCACCCATACCAACACACGTCCATACCTTAGATCAGATGCCTATTAGAGGATATGCTAAAGAGGGTCTCCTTCAACTCAAATGGAGCCGAATGCGAGAACATCAGGTGGATGAAAAAGCTTGTAGGGCGATGTCAATGATCATACAAGTCAAACCAGTTTTACAGGTATAACAGGGTACCCCTAAACACAATAGCAAAAGTCCATGAGGAAAAGCAAGAAGATTGGGCTTGGTACATCCACAGGAGATGGAGAACTACTTAAAATCACACCAATCAAAGGTGTGTTATGCCTATCTATTTACCAAAGTGCTCAGTCATGCAACTCATCTACCCATTCCAAAAGGCACTTAGGAGGCAGGGGTACCCCAAACTGAAGGACATTGGAACCCTCGACACACATTTTTAAGAGCCAAGCGGTCTGAAAAGAGACCAAACAACTCATTCAAGAACTAAAGGGGAGAAAGAAATCGAAGAAGGGTAAAAAGATGCATGGCAGCTTACAATAGCAGAATTGGAAACGTAACATATGGAAGAAGAAGTAGCACAGGATATTGCTTTGTTCCAATAGGTTCTGGAGGAACAAGAGGCCAAAGATAAAACAAAATATCAGCATGATAGCACAAGGAATCCTAGATTCAACACAACACATGCCACCTTCCAACCCTGTTGAAATAGTGTTCACTACCCTTTCACCACTCCATGACTCCATCATCTCAGATTAGCCCATCTTAGCAGAAGTTGATGCAACACAAGCTCCCACACAACTTGAAGAAACCACAAGTCTAAGTAAGAGAAGGCGATTGGAAAGCTGAGGCACAATTGATGAAGGTTCGTTCTTGCACAACCTTGACACTCATCACTTTCTCGAAGAAACCATGGAGGACCTCGATACGCTACTGGTGCACTAAACAGAAGGCGCACCCTCCACAAGTGTAGATTTATGGACACAAGAGCAAATATTATGGAGATCTCACTTGCTTACCACTCACTTGCTGAATGAAAGGAATACTATGCTCTGGAAACAAATCCAAGAGTCTATGGACGAAGTGAAATCACGTAAGGAGTAGCAAGCTGCGGGCTGATGCCACTCACAGGGAAGTCAAAGCTTAAAGACAGTCAAAGAACAAGAGGCTAGATTGTAGACTTTGGAAAAGTAATAGCAGATTCATCAGCAAAACCATAGTTCGCACCATAAAAGAAAACGAGGAGCTGAAGGCAAGATTAGAGCAGGCCGACTACAAAAGGAAGTGGCGTATACCAAGGAGAAGGAAGCACAACATGCAAAACAACTAGAGGAAACACAAGCCACATTCCAAGAAAAAGAAGATGGGTATACAAGACAAGTTAAAACACTCACTAAAGCACTTACTCAGGCAGAAAATAGTGTGGTAAACCTACAGAGACGAAAAGAGAGCAGATGAACAAAGCCCATGCCAAGAAACTAAAAGCCCTAAATGAGGTAATCAATGTAAAGTCAAAAGAGATTGATCAAATGCTTGTTAATCTCATGAACAAGTACTTAAGCACGTACACCAATAGACTACAAGCCAACGCTTGGCAGAGGAGTGGCAAAAGACTACTTGATAAAGCTACTGTTCAAGCCACAACTTCAAAGATTGAGCATAGGAAGTAGGGAGAAGATATGCAAAACTAGCTACTACTGCTTGAGGTGTGATGAAGCCGCCATCTCCACACTCCTCACCACCAAAGATTCAAGGATCCAGGAACTGGAATGCCAGCTTGTGCTCCAAGAAAGATCTCAAAGGACGGAACAAACTGATGAATTACGACTCCTCATCGAACGCGCCTCAGAGGTAGGTTTGTTTTGCCAGTGACTCCTTGGGCCCCTCCTCAAACACTAACATTATTTTTATGTACACTAACCCTCTCTCTCCTTCAATATGAAATTAACCTCACAGAAGACCTCAGTCTAGGAGACCTTTCACTAATTTGTCAGAACACGGAGAGAGCTGCACAACCCACAATCATAATGAGAATCCTTTGGGGGGGATGTAGTGCTTACTAACCCAGCTGATATCTTTTTCTTTCCCTTACATCCCATAGTGCTAAACCTCCGTAGTTGGTGTCGGGTGCTACAATAGTCAGACATCCTAGATGACAGTGTCAATAGACTCGACCTGTTTATCCCAGATGATATGCCAATGACACTGGCCAACTACGAGGTGGTTGCATGAAGTTATCAATGGGTTATTAGCGATGGATGGACTAAAGTATATAATACCCATCAGCATTTAAATCTCTCCAAATCTACTTTATATCATCCTTTTGGTATTATAAAGCTTTACCGAAATATCCATAAACATTTAGAGGCTATGCTCACTATTGTGATGCTTAATTTTGATAAAGAGCATATAGAATATCCTCATATAACCATCAATGATATAAATGATCTTCAGGAACTTATGAAAACTAACAAGCCCAGTCTCCCACCCCCAAACTTTAGAGAGGGTCAAGAAGAAACATAAGGACCCTCCTCCTCTTATACTTATCCAGTGTTCTCATCCATGGTATAAGTAAGTTATTAAACCTGTTTCCTAATGTATCTTCAACTAACAAAACTGAGGCACATTGCATCTTTTCTTGCTTCTTTTCTCTCCCATTTGATTTTCCCACTAACACTCTTGACCCTGAGGAGTTACTGGCACCAACACTATCTCCACCAAGGCTGCTCAATGAGGTACACAGACATAACCCTCACGATGATATCCAGGCTTTTTCTGATGATAATATTCTTGAGTCTTTCATGCTGCAGAATATGAGGGCTTCATCCGTGCAGGGAACCCACTATTAAAACCGAAACTCGTGTTTAAGGTGTTGATAATGCAAATCACACTCTTCGAGCCTGCAAGAAGAACGCTGCCAGATGCATACTCACTCATGGAGTCAAGGAGGAAGCCTTACGTTCCATACACTCTCCGAGCACCAATGCTCTATTTAGAGAAGCTGTTACCAATGGGTGGAGAAGGGACATTATGTGAAAAAGTGGGTCATCACACAAAGTTAGCCAATCCGCAATTGGTGGTTGATTTGCTAGAAATCAGAATTGTCACATTTATGATCATTAGTGTTTCCAAAGATGGCGGAGGAAAAACCTAGTGCATATAAGGGGAGGCTACACAGCTATCGACACAGATGATACCAACCCCCGCTTGGCAGATTTTGGTATCCAGCCAGAATGGCGAAAGGAGTACCTAAAAGTGCTCAATACAGTTATCAGTGTACCAGAGCTCTACTAGCACAAAGAGTGGATCATTTATTCATGCCACTCAAAAGGTGCTTGACTCCACTATAGTTCCAAGAGGCAAAGAAAGGGATTCTCATGTGTGTTACAACTTCCCACAGTTCTCACCAGCAACATTCCAAGATATAATAAGTCAAAGACAGTAATTGATCACATGGATAAGAGCATGGCATAGAATCCCAGATCCGGATATAGTAGCTACTATGAGATTTCTGAAGTTGATCGCGTAATCCTCATCGATCAAAAGATATGATGGATTTGATGCGGATCATCTTTGCTTTGACATGAATAGAGGGCCATCTGAAAGAGGCATGATGCTTTACTATCATCGCCTAAGGTGTCTTCCAGTATACATGCATGCCATGTTTGAAGACATGGTCGACACTGGACTCCGCACTCCGCATTTCGAAGGACCCTTAAAAAGCTTTAGTCCCACCGAAACTTCTATAGACATGAATTCAGCGACCAGGTCTTTCAACCTAGGTAAAGGTTCTGAGGACAGAATCTAGATTAGGTAGGGGGACTTTTATATGTACATTATGTGTGCTATGTTATATACACATTATGTGTGCATATACTAGGAGGCTAACCCACATTAGGCTTGTGAGCATGGGAGCATGGGAACAAGCTCTAGTGGAGCATGGGTTAGGACTAACCTTAAGGGTTAAGGTTAGGGTCAGGCATCCAAGGGTCACACATGGGGAATGGAAAGTCAAGAGTCACTTGAGGGCCCTCCTATATAATAGGGGCATGGGGCACACTCAAGGGAGCTTGGAGCTTGGAGGCTTGGAGGCTTATGCTATGGTCTCTTGTGTAGAGGTCCATATCTACTCACCTACCATTTCATACTATAGCTACATGCTATTGGATTGGAGTTATACCTCTTGATGGTATGGGACATCAAGGTAGAGGTATGATGTATTTCATTTATTATTCATGTGTGCATCCCTTGGGCTCGGGGGTGGTTGGGTGGTTGAGTTTATGCCTGATTTATGCATGTTTATGCATAACAATTATCTAGAGAGATCTTAGGGTTTTAACAGTGGTATCAGAGCAATCTCTATTTAATTGTTGATTTTTTTAGTAAATTTTAATATTTACTAATAAAATATTATTTTGTTGATTTGTGTTGATGAATTGTACGTGGATCATCGATATGGTGATTGGAACGTGTGTAACTACAATTCAATGGACGAATCGACGTTACGGTTCCGTGAGTTAATGCTATTTTTTTCTATTTTTTATGGTTAAAATCAAGCATTAATGGATTTTTTTTCAAAAATACCATAAAGTTTATGGTGGATATTTTTGAGAGAATGGATTCCCTAAATTTCTAAAAATTTTAGAAATTTTTTCTTAATTTTTTAGGAATTTTTTGAGCATTTTTATGATTAAAAATATATTTTTATACATTTTTTGCAGGTTTTTTCGGGTTTTTTTCGCGGGAATGCGATCAAATTTCTATCAATTTTCTACTGAAATTTAGTAGGGTACAGCGTGTTGATGCATAAATTGCTCTCCTGTGTGCGTGGGGTCCTCTCCGCCTCTCAAATCTGATTTTTCCTTCTTTTTTCCATGAAATTCTCTTAAAAAGAGGAGATTGTAGCATTGGATGCAAACACAACATGGGAGTTAGTGCATTTGCCCAAGGAAAAGAAGGCAATTGGATGTAAGTGGGTGTATAAAGTCAAGCACAATGCTGATGGTTCAGTGAGCAGGTACAAGGCAAGATTGGTTGCTAAGGGCTATGCGAAGACTTATGGCATAGACTATGAGGAGACATTCAGCCCGATTGCAAGAATGGCAACCGTGAGAGCTATCATTGCTATGGCTGCAGTGAAGGGTTGGTCTTTACATCAAATGGATGATGTAAAGAATGCTTTCTTGCATGGTGATTTGCAAGAAGAAGTGTACATGATGCAACCACCAGGTTATGAGAGTGATGCACATCCAAATTTTGTGTGCAGGTTACGCAAAGCCTTGTATGGCTTGAAGCAGGCACCCAGAGCATGGTCAAACAAGATCGGGGAGTATCTTGTTACCATTGGATTTCAGATATCCAATGCAGATTTTTCACTGTATGTGAAAAAGACAGATAGAGGGATCATGCTATTAGTCATCTATGTGGATGACTTGATTGTCACTGGTGATAGTGATGCAGACATACATGATGTCAGAATGCTTTTGAGGAGGCAGAAGTTTGAGATGAAGGATTTGGGTGAGCTGCGGTATTTCTTGGGCACAGAGGTGGTGAGATCACCTCATGGCATTTTGCTATTGCAGAGGCAGTATGGCTTGGACATGTTGTCCAAGTATGATATGACAGGCTGTAAGCCTATTTCAGTGCCATTGGAGCATAATACAAAGCTTTCCGCAGATACAGGTGAGCTTTTGAAGGACCCCACCACATACAGGCGCATAGCCGGTAGTTTGATCTACATGACCATTACAAGGCCAGACTTGAGCTACGCTATTGGACTTGTGAGTTAGTTTATGCAGGCCCCTAGGAAGCCACACTTGGATGCAGCTAGACGAATCCTCAGGTACATAAAGTCCATAGTTGATTATGGACTTTTCTATGAGGCTGGTAACAGAGGTACAGTTGCATGGGTACACAGATGCTGATTAGGCTGGTAGTATTGCAGATATAGGAGATATACCAGTGGTTTTATGTTCCAATTTGGGAGTGCTGCTATGAGTTGGAGCAATAAGAAGCAGCCAACAGTTGCCTTCTCGAGTATAGAGGCAGAGTACAAGGGTGCTGCTATGGCAGCTTGTGAGGTAGCTTGGTGCCCGTGGATAGGGTAATTGTCATATATTGTGACAACATGAGCACCATACAGTTGGCCAGTAACCCAGTATATCATGCTAGAACGAAGCACATTGAGGTGCGTTATCACTTTGTGAGGGAGAAGGTTCTAGCAAGAGATGTAGATCTGGTATATGTCAACACAGAGGATCAGGTGGCTAACATCTTCACAAAGGCATTGGGCACAGAGAAGCTCCACAGGTTTAGGAGCTTACTTGGAGTGCAGTGTGTGGAGTTGAGCTCGAGGGGGAGTGTTGAGATATCGAGCTCAACTAGTGCTACGGTGTTCATTGTTGATGACTCGCCTAGGTGATAGCTTCCGCATCTACACCACTGGCATGGTTGGTGAGATTATGGGTGATATCGGCCAGTGGGATGACAGACTATGTGGCAGCCATTTGGAGTGCAGTGTGTGGAGTTGAGCTCGAGGGGGAGTGTTGAGATATCGAGCTCAACTAGTTCTACGGCGTACATTGATGACCCGCCTGGGTGATAGCTTCCGCATCTACACCACTGGCATGGTTGGTGAGATTATGGGTGATATGGGCCAGTGGGATGACAGACTATGTGACAGCCATTTTGGATTCCTAGAGACTGGCATAGTTATAGTGCCAACTCATTTAGTCGGGTTCACATTATGGACCGACACTTGTATGTTATAGTAGTTGAGTACTAACCCATATAGTGTGTACTCTTATCTTTATGGTATGTTGGTTTAGAGAAGAAGAAGATAGAAGAAAATTCAGCTATCCATCTCTCTCTTGTGTCTTGCTCTCTCTTGTGTCTTGCTCTTCAGCTATCCATCTCTCTCTTGTGTCTTGCTCTCTCTTGTGTCTTGCTCTCTCTCGTGTATGTGTCTGCTTGCTCTCTCTCGTGTGTGTGTCTGCTTGCTAGGGTTTGAAGCTCTCCCTCTCCCCCACATTATCTTTACTCGAGCAATCCAATGTTTTAAAGAAATAGGTGTTTGCTAAAGTCAACATAGATAACTTTTTCAAAGTGTTCATACGGTTGATATTTTTTAATAGTAAGTGTTAATAACTTATATTAAGTCCTATTTGAAGACACTTCTTTCATTTCTCTCCATTCCTATTTATAAATGAAGGCAATTCTTTAGGAGGCCAGCCAAGACACCAATTCATTTCATCCAAATCTAGTGAATCTGTTTTAACATCGACAATGATGAAGGTCAAGCTCCTCTAAATGGGAACGCTGCCCCCACTACTTCAGTTTTAGTAAACCTTGTCCTCCTATGTATAAGAAGAGAAGATGGAGACTAGGCACCATCGCTCTTCATAAAATTAGGAGGTTCCAAAAGAATCCCTAGTTGATTATACCAAGGTGCCTTTCTCAAGGCTAGTGCAAAAAAGATTGTAAGATCTACAAAGGGGAGAGCACTACAAGTACTTTTTCAAGAGCTCAAGTATGTAATGTGGAGTGATGGTCAGCCTAATGATTGTTTTCTCTTCAAGTGGCAGCTAAAACTTACTTGGTGGACCTCATGTATGATGGTCCATGCCTAGTGCATCACGCTCAAGAACTTCGATCCCTATCTTGTTCATAAGGTCTATAACAATAGTGTTGTTGCATTCAACCTTAACCCTAACATGGTTTGAATACCTACATAAATGCTCGTGTATCGCTTTATGTTTTCATGTTTTTGTTTGGTTCTACTCAACTAGTTATACTTGATGTGCTAGTTGTACTTTTGATGCGACATACCGATTTGGAATAACTAGTGGAATTTTAAGTTTTATGTATTTTCAATATTGCATCCTAATGTCAGTGTATATTCTTATATTTTCATGATTAAAAAAATTGCATGTGCAGGTGTTTTTTTATATGATCATACTTTTTTCCGAGAAAAAATTGATGCATGGTATACAATGATCAAAATGGATTGAAATTTGTTCTATGCATAGATCAAGTGGCTTACATAGCCCATATAAAATCTCAAAACCATCTGAGACATATAGGTCCCCCATCAGGTGTGGAGGCCTGCTTTTTGAAAAAGCAAGCCCCCACAGCCCTCGAATGGGGTCCCTACAAACCTCTGATGGGGCTGATATTTTACATGGGAGGTAGTACATGCTACATCTATGCATACATAAATTTAAAGCACATCACCAAGCACAGGTGGAGGCCTGGCACTGTGGCTCTCCATGATATTGGGAAATACCAAAAGTCAACCGACCTACTTATCTTGAAGGCATCCTTCCAACGCGTCGTGTCAACGCATTGTGTGGGAGATCTTGCAGGACATGCAACTCCATATAGACATGAGATTCTAGGCTCACGCAACTCTAATCCCACAACCTACGCGACGAATAGCTCAAGACATAGAGGCACTATAGGAGGCTATAGAGGCATACCTAGTGGACATCTTTGGTAACATCATGCATGTAGATATCCATGAAAAGAGGTTCACCCCATCACTAATAAGGACATTCACTTGGTGCATGCAACATTGGAGAGATCCTCCCTGCAAGGATCCTTAGTTCTATTTTTACACATCTTGTAATATGTAATTCTTGGAAGCTATATAAACCTTAGTGTATATCTCGATAAATATACCAAAAATTTTGCTCGTATCTTGTGTTGTAAATAATTCTCATTTAATTTGAATTTATTTAATTTGTTGATTTATTGGCATCTTTGAATGGCTACAGTTTTTATCTAAGCTACATGCTTAATTTAAATTCATTTTCTTGGGTCGACTAATAGAATACATTATAAGACACATGTTAAAACAAAAAACTCCACAACCCAAATTTCCTACATAGCATAAAAAGTTACATAGTTCATCAGAACACATAGTTGTCTCGTGTGAGACATCTATGGCTATATCCTAGCTTCTTACTACTACTATTGGGCTCTATAAACTCTAAAGCCACCTTGATTGACTGGAATCAGAACATGAGACCCTTGGAGCTCCAGTCTGATGAAGGTGGGATCCTGTACCCCTGCAAACAATGCAACAAACCACCATAGAATGCAAGGGCCCCCACCTCTATGTCAAGAACAAATAAAGCATCTTTGAGCGTCGAAGTAGAACAACTTTTCCAAACTTAATGTAGTTTGAATAAGTTTAAATGAAGCACCCTTTATAAGAACTTTAAGCTTCAAGAAATTCTCCACATATCTCAGAGATCAACTCTTATGGAAGACTGTCACATCATTGGCAAGTTTGCCAATGTATTCCTTCAATGCCTGAGTCTTGAACCCTTCCCTAGCCCCCGGATCTTCCACTTTGTCCCGATGCAAACTCATTAAGATACACAATTTATTTCTTACCAATTAAAATTAATGTCAACATCAAACATGCAACGCATGGGAGATGAATTGAACCAAATCTGATGTGTGGGGTCTCCGTGGCATATAGAGGCCCTGCACGTAATGGCATGTCCATCTGGGCCTTGGAAGCCACATGTTCGAAGGCTCACATGGGTAGGCTTGCTTTTTACATATCTAGGGCCTCTACATGCTATGAAGGCCCCACATGCTAGATATAGGGAGCATGTGAAAAAAAAATTACCTTCTCTGCTTTGTCAAGCTCCTTTTGCACATGAGCATAATGTGGTCGAGGTCTAAAGAGTTTCTCTTGCCAAGCACTCAAAGCCAACTTCAAAATCCTCATGTTGAGGAGCTACATCCTTAATCTCCTTCTGGACAGCGAGCGATGATAATAGAGATATCATCTAGACTAATATCATCATATCAACCACCAACCTCATCAACATGTGGTATAGCTTTTTGGATGTCAAAGTCCAAGAACTCATCACACTGGCATCTTGCACAAGTATATTGTAGAGCTCCTCCTCCCTCAACTCTAAGAGCTCCAACACATCCTGCATGAGGAGGTACTCCACCCCTTCTATGGTACCCCTTCAATGGTGATGGTACTCAATGAAGCAAGTGGTGGTGATGGCACTCAATGAAGCAAGTGGTGGGATGCGACTTTGGATTTCCTGAGGTTGGATGGATGCAAGCACCATGCAAGGCTCTCTGCAGCCTTGATAGCAAGGTCTAGAGCGGTCTCTTCTAGCTCCCTATCTATGTATTCCACTAGTGGGAGATCATAGGTGTCATCATCCTCAAGCTCTTCAACATCACATCACAAGATGTAAATATAAAAAACAATATCCCACTTAATGAAATTAAGTGGGATATGCTATTCGGAATAGAGGTAATGCAGAGATGTTGTTCGACATGAGATAGAACTCTCTTCACAACCTTCTTGTGGTGGTTAGATCCGCTCTTCATGCTAGAAAGGAAGGTGGAGTTTGGATTGGAGTAGGTCAAGGTGGTTGGATCCGCTCTTCATGCCGAAGGAACTCCAAAGAAATCTAGCTCAAGGTGGAGTCTAGAATGGAGTAGGTCACGTTGTCAACTACATCACAAAATTGGCAACCTCAAGGACAAAACCTATGGTAAATTTGATCCTCCACAAGGTGAGCATAGCGAGTGCTGCTAATCCACATGGCGAAAGTAGGGGAGGAGACCATGATGGGTAGTGGAGTGCTAGCACATAAATGGAGAGCTAGAGAACAAATGTTATAAATGAACTTGATCTAACTTATACTCATATTTATTCTTATACTCAATTTTATACTCTTTAATATATTTATACCTATGTTTTTTATTGTATGCACTCAGAAGAATAAGAATTACATTGACTCCACAATCTAGAAACTGGGCCTGTGTGACAAGGTTGGTGTGCAATTATTGTGAGCAATAAGTGTACTTTAATTCTCAAATAATTACAAAGGATAAGAACTTTCCTTAGAATTTGTATAGTTGGTATAGATTGTATGACAAGAAAATCTTCTAAAAACTTGAGTAAGTGTGAGTAATAAGTGTACTTTAGTTCCTATAAATAATTACAAAGGAAAAGAGCTTTCCTTAGAATTTGTAGCTGGTATAGAGTGTTTGACAAGAAAACCTTCCAAAGACATGAGTAAGTGTGTCCATACGAGTATTTATGGCATTAATAATTGGTCCATTCTAAATTAGATATACGTACCTCGAAACTCACATATCCAAGCTCATTGATTATATGTCCAGACTAACGGCTCACGTATCCAAGCTCACATCTGTGGACTCACATCTTCATACTCATGTCTTTTTGCGTGGGACTGTGGGCTCATGTCTCGTATACCCAAGAGCTACTTTGGCCTTGTTTTTGATGATTTTTTAGATTGTCTGGAGTTGTTGTAATGTGATTAATAGTCCTAATCCTAATTAATGGTTATGAAATAAGTAATTAAATATTTTTGGATTGTTTTTTTATAGTTTAGCATGCTTCCAAACTACCAATTCTAATAATGCATGAAAATTTATAATGTGCATGAACAAAAATTGACTATCCCACTCTAATTCACCCTAATGGAGCTCAATGCTCTTGTTTTCGGAGTGGATTTCAGTCTTGATCATAATTGCTAAGCTAATCCTTAGATCAAAGCAATGAAATCCAAGCCTTTGAGATCCAATTTCATACAAATCACCAATGAGCCAGGATTTTACCCTACCAATAGATGAAAGCGTGCTCAAAGCGATGTGAATTCACATATTTTATTCGATTGTCTTTTCTTCTCTTCCGGCATGCACATGTCATTATTTGTGTTGGCCTTTGGATTGTAGAGTCCTTAGCCTATGGGTAAGCTCCTCCTACTAAAAGAGGCTTCAGCCAATTGTGAGCACAACTTATGAATGAAGTAGATGACAGTCAGTGAAGAAGCATGAAAATTGGGCAATAACGAGCGATTTTAGTCAATTCCTTTGCTAGTGAGGTTGGGCATCTTCATGAGCTGAAGATGGTCTCAAAGGATTTTACAAATGGATGTACAATGGCAAGCTCAAGAAAAAAGCCACAAGGGAGTGTGGATAAGGGTGGGATTAGTGAGCTAAATTAAATGGCTAATGAGATGTTGAAGGCTAATGTAGCTATGAGAAAGCTTAACGAGGCTCTGATACCGTGTTGAAAAACACACAACACCTCAAGCTATGGCTATGGACATTGTGACCTAGAGAATTTAAGGTGGATGATACTTAGGGACACTCATAATGGTAAGAAAATGAACTAATTAAGCTTTAGACTCAATTTCAGTTAGCTTACAAGATTGAGACTTATACTCATCGAAAGACTTGAGAGCTTGTTTTATTCGATTGCTTGAAAGTGACCCCTTTTAAATGAGGTGGATACATCTTGGCTTTGTTAGCTCATGTGGGATAATTCTAGCTTGCTCATGTGGTAGCTTGCTCTTACACTCACTCCCTACCTTGTGCTTAATGGCACCGTATCTCTCAACAAACTCACCATGTTATTCCTTTCCTTATAATTGTAGAGTTGTTAATATTTTCACTACACTTTAACCAGAAATGTATACTTTTGGCTTTTGGATCCCATTTGTTTCTTGATGAAGGAACTCCAAGCATACTACACCATAGCTCACCGTATTCTTCCTTTCCTTATAATTATCAAGTTGTTGATATTTTCACTCCACACTTTAACCACAAAGATGCACTTTTGGCTTTTGGATCCCATTTGCCTCTTTTTCAAAGACTTTGAAATGTGCAATTGAAGGTTTTTTATCATGATAGGCATGTTGAGCCAAAATTCCTTGCATTGCTTTTGTGACACTGTAATGTAGGAAATTATGTGCACATATAGGATGAGGACCTAAGCACATGATATGGGGCATAAGACTTGGGTTTATGGGCAGCCCAGCATAGGACTTGGGTTTATGGGTTCCTAGGACCTTTCACACATGGGCTGCCCATAAACCCAAGTCCTATGTCCCATATCATGTGCTTAGGCCCTCATCCTACATGTGCACATAATTTCCTACATTACTGACACACTCCAAGCTTAAGGAAATATGTTTAATGTCTCAACCTAGAAGGAATTGGATAAAACCATTTTCCATTAAAGATACACCATGTTCTTATATTTTACTACTCCACTCTCCTCTATGGAATGGCAATGAGATGCATCTTTATTCTACGCTCGTTGCATTAGGCCAAGAATAAGTTTGGCATGAATTCTCCACACTAGCTAGTTTTGAACTAACTTCAATTTTATTTCTCTCAATTCTACCCATTGTGAGCTATTCTTTGAATTTTCTAAGAGCCTTGTCTTTATCCTTGAGAAAATATGTCAAGAGGTGATCATTGTGCAAGACATCAAACAGCAAGGGGGAGTGCTATGGGCTCTCTTTACTCTTGAAGACTGGATAGTAAAGGCTTTTGAGATAGATATTTGCAAATAAATGCACCAAAATCTTGACCATACAAGCAAGGTGGCCATAGGCCATATGCACCTCAATTATAAATCAAATTTCGTAAATCCAAATGCACATTCATAGGAGGTGTGAAAATTTGAATGTGCCAAAATGAGAAAGTTTCTCATGAATATTTAGAAAAATATATATATGCAAACACCATTTAGGGTTGGATTCAAAGTCTTTTTAGGTCACATAGGCCGAATGCATTTGCTTTCCTATCACTACATGCTATATGGATTATATGGCATTTTTATCTCCTGGTGTGGCCTCACTACCAATGAATATTTTCATTCTTGTAGTTTTTGTTGCCTCCTATTTCTTGACCCCCCAAAAAATATATATATCCTTGGCTCTTTCAACTGATTGTTTATCTCAATTCAAACAAAGTTCTTACATGCTGCTCTAGTTCTCTCCTTTGGGACTAATTACCTTCTTGTTGATATGGTATGGCTAGTTCATCTTGGCATGCTAACGATCCAATAAGGATGGAGGATTTGCCTACATGGTTCAGCTCAACATGACAAGAGCAGCAAGAGTTGGAACCCTAACACCTTATGCAAAAATAAATGACATCAGGATATTCCATGTTAAGAGCTATAGGGGAGGGATTGAAATGAGAAGCATTACAGTGGAATTCAACCAAACTTGTGTTGACAAGCTGTTGACATGGTAAATATGTACTGATCTTATGCCCAGTTTACCAGCCCACTGGCATCCTCCTTAAGCTTCTCTATGAGGAATGGGTCTCATCGCACGGCGGCGATTCTTGAACATGGCTTGGAATGATAGGTCTAATATTTCGGGGCTTACACAGTTGTAAATTTACATTTAAAGCCATAGTTAATGACAAACTTTTGACTCGAGACTCAAAATGTACAACCATCATAATGAGCATAATGGTTTTTCTTTCATCCTCTATAAATCATGTAGTGTCAAGCTAATTGGCTAGAGCACTGAGCTTCGATCTTTGCAATAGATTCATTTATTATGTCTTCAGCCAGAGTATCTGACTTCTCGATTTCCAAAAGCGGCAATTCGTGTCCACATTCCTTTTGCATCCTTACATATGTACCACATATGGGTGCATCAGCATACCATAAGCCCTCGTATTTGGAACACCCATCACAGTAAAAGAGGACACCCTTGCCTTCTTTCATGTCATTTGCAAAGGACCCTTCGTAACGGTCCCCATTGACTGCACTCAAATAAAAAACAAGCTAATGTATCAAGAAACTAAGAGCTTAGGTGAAAAATGAAATGAACATGTGACTACAATAAGCAAACAAAATTAGCCCCAAAAACGCTACCAAGCATTCATGAGTTTTGGCTAATTGCTCAAGTGCTAAGGTAAGAGGACACAAACCCCATAAATTTTTTTGAAATGAAGTAGATGGCATGTTTGAAGTTTATCCATGGTCACCTAGAAGCATTGAGCAGGGTTTCAGAAGTGTTCGACCATGCAGTGACCCACGAAGGTCTATTTACATGGTTGCCTATCAGACGGTCAATCGTGCACCCATGCACTAGTAGGCAAATACCACTTTCAAATGTGCTTTTTTGCAAGATTAATATCCAAAGCCTTGCATTGGAGACCTTTATTCTCATTCATTGTGGAGGAGAAAGCTCCATCTTATGTCCTTAATTTCTGTCACTCACAAGTAGAGAAAAACATCCGGAACTAGTACCATTTTTCTGCTCGTGTACTGCACCCCTTATCTTAGTGCTGCAAACTCACCTTTTCTCTGTATCAAACTAAACACAAACTAAATAATAGGTTGGTCTCATAAACATACTATTATTGATTTCGATCAAGGTGTCTCCCACATGTACATGAGCAACAGTGTGATAATGCAGTACAATTGGACAGAGGCCAAATAAGACGACCTATCCTATCACACTAGTTGCCTTTCTGCAGCACGTGTATGCTGCCCTTTCTCACCCTTCCCCTTCTGCCACAAGTGTTTTCTCACCCTTCCAGCCTGTACCTCCCCTTCCGCTCCTTCCAGCCCGCATGCCTCGTGTTCTACACTGCCCAACTGCCCCCTCGCCCTGCCCCACTATCTGAGTGCTGCCACCGCTGCACCTTACCTGCTAAGTGGTTCCCACCTGCCTGGGCCACCTACACCCTCCAGCAGCTCATCTGCTTCTAGCCTGCTGCTTTTGCCAGCAACCTCATCTGCTGCCTGTTACCAAAAAGAACAGCCACGTAGGCTAAGTACAAACTCAGCTGTGGGTGATCTAAGCGAGCTGCGCACCCCCCCCCCCCATTCGCCGCCTATGACCCCTGCCCCTTTTCCTTCTGCACCACCCCACCTCCCTTTGCCTTCTTTCTGCGCCCGCCCCCTGCCCTTTGCTGCCTGCATCTCCCCCCCCTTTTTTCTTTTCCTTTCTGTGCCCTCCACCCCTTCCTTTCCTTTCTTCACCACCATCTCTAGCCCATCCTTGTTCCTCCAGCAGCGCCCTCAGGTTGTGGGCAGTTCTTGATTTTCTCGGCAAGTTTCAGCCTCTTCTGGTCTTTGCCCCCAGGAGGACTCCATGGCAGCTGCTCTCTCCCCCGACCGATGCCGCCGTTACCTGCCTTTCGTTCTCCAAAGCAGACCTGCAGCTTCTCGCTACTACGACTGTCGCATCCCTAGAGGCCTCCACTCTAGTATGCAAGATTGTCGGTAGCCGCCCCGCACGTGGCCAACTTAGAGATCTTCTTTAGGCTAGCCTCCTAGGTGCGCCACCAAAGATCGCAGATTTTCATCCTTTGGGGCGCAGGTACTACCAAGTTGAGTTCGACTCACCAGCGGCGTCTGCTCTTGTCATGCAGCTAAGCCCCGTTGCACTGCGTACAGCCCAGGCCTTCTTTGCACGGTGGCAGCACAGCTTCGACCTGGCATCCGACCCAGTAGCTGCAGTTTCAGGCTTTCCCATGAGAGTCTGCTTTCCAAGCCTCAGAAAGGAATACCTTCCTCTTCTCCCAGTGATTGGTGGTGCCATCGGGAGAGTGATGGAATCCCCCCCCCCCCACCACTGCCTCGGCCCTCGCACAAGCAGCCAGGATTCCATCTCTCCGTATCTTTGTTGCCTCGCCGGATTTTGTGCCTCACATGATATCTATTCCCAGTCTCGGGGCGACCCCATTATGCAGTGAGTGGAGTATTCCGTCCTTCCAAGACAATGCTTTATTTGCAGACAAATGGATCATCTGGCCAGAGCTTGCCCTCGGAATCAGACTAGGCGACCGCCCCCAGTGGTTCCCCCTCCTACTTCCCGCTCAGATCCTCACAAGAGGACCAAGGGAGGAGCAGGTTCCCAAGCCACGGAGCACCAAGTTCCGACCATGGATGACCCATCATACAGAGAGTGGCGGACGGTTGGCCCCCGCCCCGGTCGCCGGCTGAGCACCAGAGCTGAGCGTCACCGCCATGCATACCAGGCTGGCAGCATGCAGGAGGATTCGGTTCTGTCAGAGAACCGTTTCAAGCACTTATCACAGCACCCGCCCGCAAAACCCACTGATTCCTCATCGCGAGTTCTCCTCTCGCCCTCAATGCCCAGTGGGGCAAGTTGACCCTAGGGGCCCTCGCTTCGTCGAGCCTCCCCCAGTAGCCTTCCTCTCCAATGGATACCTCTCAGCAGCATCCTCTCCGGGCTCTCTGCCTTCCCGCTCCTCCCCCCACCCCCCCCCCCCCTCCGGTGAAAGTAAAATAAAAGCAATTAGTCTCATGTTAGGAGTTTCACACCTTTGCAAGTGTAAGCAGCCTACAAGGAAGGAGGATTCGTCAATGTCCTATTTATAGGCCAAGGGCATTGCATCATAAACAACAGTGCTTGCCACTATGTGATGCCCATGCAACAAGTGGGGAGTTGGATGGACAATCTCCCCTATGGGCAGCCTGGATCAGCCCCCGTTGGCAAACTGGGGTGATTATTTAACCAACCTTAGAGAGACAAAAACATAAGCATGTACATCTATAAACATTATCCAACAAAGAAACAACCAGAAAAAAAGTGCTTGAAAAATTTCATCAGCATATACATACCCATGTACAAAATACCAATGCCTTCGCGTCTATCATTCAACCATTGTCCAACATACACTCCATAAGAATCAAACTGCTTGCACCAATAAGTTTGTTTTCCAAATCCAGAACGTTTTCCTTTTTCGAATTCACCATCATATGTCTCGCCTTTCTTGCCATATAATATGCCTTTTCCCTATGACAGGCACAGTGTTGTTTGTCACATGCTTAAATACTTTGAGAAAGAGATGATGACAAAAACCCATTCCACTTACATGCCATTCGCCACCTTTCCATGAGCCTCTGTACATTGCTTTATACTTTCCATCCTCAACAACCCAAAAGGTGCCTTGCCCTTCTTTTTTACCATTCTTCCATTCTCCCTCATATCTATTTCCATCCCTGTATATGTGTATGCCTTTACCTGTATTGGTGCAAAGTTCAAACAATTTATAAGCATGATAATTCAAAATGACAAGAGCCTTTGCAGTCCGCAAGCTTTTGGAAGTCAAACACACTAGCTTTATTAGACTTAATTGGCTGGTGCACACAAAGATGTGGTTCACACTTCAACTTAGCCCTTGTAGCCCCTTCTCCTCTCTAGCGACCTTATTTTGCTATGGACTCAGCATAAAAGATTGTCGCTAGCCTCAGTAATGGATAGCACCCCAAACATATCTCTTAGTCTCTATGCATCATTTGGTCAGAGTTGCAATAAAAGTATGCTCAAGAGGACTGCATCTGGACAGTTCTTATTTCCATCTTCTACCAGACTTCACTAGCAGACCTGAATAGAAGCCTTAGTGGTAGATTTTCATTCAAAGCCTTTTTCGGCATGGTCAATATTGGTTTCAGAATTTTTTACAGCAAAAAATATTCTTTCAATGTTGCCTCAAGGAACTGTCATTCCAAGATGTGGACCTGCTTAGCAGAACACCAAAAGGATCTTTGTCTGGCTCTCAATATGGTAGGTCAACGGTCCTTGAATCGTGGAAACCCCATTAGTGCCACACTTGTTTGAGGCTGAACCTTCACAGTTCACCTCATTTGGAGACTACTTTAGAAGCTCACTTTGTGATAGACTTGATTTTGATTTCTTGGAAGTGGATAGAAAGAAAGATTTTATTACGATGGGTTTTGAGACCAAAGAGTGTTACATATATTCCATGTGTAAACTGGAAATCATTAACATGGAACCAAAAAAGTGCCGAAAGGAAAAAGGCCACCCACGTACTACACGGGCCCTACATTTACAATGAAAGGCAAGGCAAGTGAAACCAGTGGGACTCATCATGTGTCATCCTTCTCTAATACAATAATATACATGAAAGGCGAGGCAAGTGAACCCCGGTTTATCTTGGTGTTTCCAGCCACCTACGTGTTTTGTTTATGCTATGCATGGTGTATTTATTTCTTGAGCCTTGGCTCTTGCATTGTATCTATCATACTTTACAGAGGTCCTTTTCATGAAAAAAAAAAGTAGCTTAAAATTGACCCTAAGTAGCTGAATAAAAAACAACTCTATGCTGCAAAATTCTCTTGTGATTTCCATAGTAAGTAAAGGAAGGAAATTTAAGAAAAGGATGGCTTTGTGTTTAATATGCATTGTATTAAGTCCCTAGACATGTATCCCAATCGGTAGGGGATTTGAATCTCTAGACACGGACATGTATCCCGATCAGTAGGGTATTTGAATCTCTAGAAACAACCACCGGATGTGATGTAACAGCCTATCACTAGATACATTAAACTCTCAGAAAAAAGCATTGTAACAATAGATGTACTTATAGAATAGTTTTTTGAACATGTGTTTGAAATGCTTATCATTATTTGATCCTTTTTGGCATTGATGTTTTCAAGTTGTCATTAGCATATCCTTCTCAAATCATGACATTTACCATCTCTCTTGTTATGGCTCCAATAACCACGATATTGCTCCCCAGTAACCCAATACACATTATGCCGAAAGCCTTCCTTGTCTGCTAAACGATCATTAACTTTCCAGAATTTCTCTTTGCAAAGATCAGGATATTTTTGTGGCCTTGAAAATTCAGGGCTGGTAGTCATATCAATGATCATAAGGGATGGTGCAACTTTTACACAATGGCCGTGTAGCTCTAAATTTCAGACCTTGAATTAAACCAGAAAAAATCTGTGAAATTTTGATACTACCATCAATAACAAAAAGATCAAAGTTAGCTTCAAAAGGTTCTTTGATTTGATGGTTAATATGCTTCACACAACAAGAACAAATTAAGAAGTTTAATTTTGTGACAGTTGCATTTTGAGTACTCTGATATATGAGCAATGACATTTAACTTCGAGGGTATGCTGCCTTAGCCGTCTTCTTTGGCATAACACAACTAACAGCTTCATTACACACGAGACTCCAATTCTTGGAGACAGTGGGGAGACAACGAGGCTCTCTCTAAAGCTACATCATCTCCAGCAACCTAGATTCTATGGCATGCCTCCTCAACAGGTTCCCTGACGATGTAGGTGATGCAAGATATGTTTGATCGCAACAAATGAAGCTTATGGAAAAATGCGTAGAGACAAAAGTCTGCAGAAGCAAGTCAAGAGGGCAAACAGCACAATATGTGGGAAGAGCCCCTAGTTTGGGAAGAAGAACGCTAGATGTGGGGAGAGAAAGTTGCAACTAAGAAGAAACCTCGGGACGACTGGCTAGCTATGATTAAGAAACACAGTTGTTTGAGCATACTCTGCTGAACAAAAGCCATAGAAGAGCTTAACTGGGATAAGGAGAAGCCAAAGCGGCATGTTGATTGCACCACGAGGAAGCTAGAGAAGACAATTGATTACGGTGGAAAAGGACATGAAGCACGTACAGGACACTTAAGAAGCCATGTCTGAAACAATGGCCACCGCTGCAGCCGCTAATAGTCCAGCCTATTTAGACGCACCAACGCGGTGGCATTTCGTAGGTTTTCCCATAAAAGCTACTCTGGTTGAAGTAATTGCATGGATTGATCAATCTGAATCCTATTTCAAGCGTCAGCCCTTGTGCATCTCTAGTGGTCAAGTAGGGAGAGATGCCATGCCTCACAACGACATGGATCGGCCTTTCAACACCAGTGACAATATCAAGTGGTCAAGATGGGAGAGATGCCATGCCTCCTCGGTGAGATCCTAAGAGGTTTTTAAAAGCCTTCCATAGGATCAAAGAGATGCCTTATGTAATGTGGCGGCAATGTGCCTTACGTAATGTGGCGGCAATGTGCCTTATGTAATGTGGCGGGCATGTAGCAGTAAACATGAGTAAACTCATCACAATAACTGAAATAAAATTGTGCACCACACTAGGGGCTGGAATGATGGGCTGACCCCGCTCCCAACTTAAGGCCCAAGGAAGCACAAGCGGTCCCCCCTCCCCCTTCTGTCAGCCCTTCCTCTGCCCTAAGAATGTTCGAATAATGCATCTAGGGACCCCCAACCCCCCTTTAGGTATTTTGTTACCGGAAGGACTCTGCTCCCAAGTACAAGATCACGGGTGCCCTATGCCAAGCACAAAGAGAGGTGCGTCAGTGCCCTGTGTCTTGTGCCATTGCAAAACTCTCTTTTCTCTGCAAAATCCAATACGATGCCAATGCCAACAATCAGCCCTGCCACAACACAAGCAGTCCTGACTGAAATTGCAGACAACATGGCCAAATCCTAATCTATACGACCAGATCAAAAATGTTATACGACCTGCTCCAAAGTTGTACGACCAAGTCCTTGTGGCCTCCACACCTATGTACACCTACTCGACCCTGTCCTACTGTCTTGAAGGCGGCTGCACCTGCTGGAAACCTTGGATTAGCTAGAAGACTCGCTTTTGTCGCATAAAAGTGTGCCGGTACGCCTTGTACAGCACCCGGATGCCCTGGACCAGCCCTGGAAGATAGTGATCAGCTGATAGGAGTGCCAGACAATAGTCGATCAGCCTTCTTCCAAGCTCTCAACTCTTGATGTGTTCAAATCAGCCCTCACACCTCCCTTTTATAATAATTTGGATCCTGATTTTGCGGTTGCTTTTCTTGTTTTAAAACAAGTGAAATTTTTTAATAAACTGCTTTTCTCTTCCAATAGTGGGCTATCCTCATGTATAATACTTGGCCTCGGTCCCAAAAGCACTTTAATGACTTTGATCATCTGGCCCTTTTTTGGTATCCTGTGTGTGTGTTAACTGCCTATTAGAGATAGAGCCCTTAGAATCAGGAGTGCCCAAATTGGGTTTGGGGAAAGTTATTTTTGGGTTTCCTTACTAATCACTCGCTTGTTATGCAGGAGCATTGATGGTTGCATTTCCCCACATGATGGTGGATCAAAGGGCGGAATAGTGGCCACGCCACTATGACACCACAGATAGAGCACCTAGAGGCCCTCATGGGTGGACATCAACTACTAGCCTCTCTGGATTCGACGTTCGTTGTTGCCCAACACTTGCAACAGATAGTGGCGACCACAAGCAAGAGATGGAGCAGCCGATACATCCCAAGCCTCATTTTGAGAGGTGTTCCCGGTCTTGAGAGCGCTCTATTATATCCTTCGAGTTGGCACGAGAACAACCAGTCACAGCAAAGGCATTATTCTCAGAGCATCTTCATGTTGAACTTGGGAGGCTTGAGAAACTTCAAAAGTTGAGTTCATTGGCATGTGAGAACTTAGGAGCCCGGTAGTTCCCCTCCAATGAATCGGTGATGCAGAATGGGAACTTAATGGAGAATGTGGTGGAGAAGGGTCCCATGAATGTCACTAAGTAATACAATTGTTAGAAAATCGACACTACTCTTATAATAAAGGGAATCTCTAGATTTAACACCCAAAAAGGCAAGAAGTAACACTGCGAGAAACAAAAATCAGCCAATCAGGAACATGATTGCCGAAGTTAGAGAACCACATGCTCAAAAAGTGAGCTTTCTAGTGAAAGCGGATTTGTTGCTTTGAGTGGTTCAGACATCAACTACAACTACACGCTTAAACCTTTTGAGATTCATACACACATGAGCTTGAGGTCCCAATGGCCAAGACAGCCCTCTCCTTGTGGAGTGTTTGCTTTATAATTTCGATGATGAAAAACACTAGCTGAAATATGAGGAGCTCTCCCTCAAACTGACTCAATAACTCACTTATATAGGCCAAACGTGATAACTAGGTGCCATAAATAGCCCAAGCCTCTAGAAATTCCTACCCTCCCCATTTAGATGTCGCAAAACATCCTTCGGTTAACCTAATCATGCTTGGGCTTTGGGATGTAGCATACTTCTCCCCTCAAGGATCACTGATGTTCCTTAGCAATGCGTCTGGGGAAACGACTCTTGAGACGTAGTCTCCCATGTAGCCTCAACCTCAAACCATGCTTTCAACTTGATCACATACTCACAATAAATAACATTATAATACGTTGATCTAGACTCCAATGGAATATATTTGGTCATGTCCTCCAGGTTAGGCATATCCTCCATCGTGACAATCTCATCACCTTCACCTACACGTTCTTTCAAATAAGGGGTGAATCTTGATTCCAGGAGTTAGTGCCAACAACCAATAATGATAGAATTACATCCACATGCACGTGACCTTAAAGAAATTACAAAATTATAAAAAACATCGAAACAACATAAAAAAACAATGTTTGAATCAAAAAATGAATTATATATTTCCTTGGCCGAAGCTTGAGTTACATGTACATCTAACTCTGGGCATCGAAGGACATCACCTCGGATTACATATAGCGCACCATCGTGAATAAAAGACAGCCTATGAGACCGATAATCCAACGTCAAGGCCTCAACTTTTTCAAAAAATTGAGATTACATCTAGCCCTATTAAGGTTCACGATGTGGAAGTCCAAAGCCTCTTGGTAGTCCTCAATCTAGACTCCCAACCTAGGCATCGTTTGATCCCACACTTCCACATCAACTCCCGTTGCAAGTCTAACCACATAGTGGTGGTCACTTGCCTTCGTGGGTATCTAGAGTGTCTAGACTAAACACGACGAAATAAAATTGTGAGTAGAGTTATCGTCAAACAAAATCCACACCCAATAATTGCCTATAGATCCCCCGAGACTCAAAGGAGATCAAGCGCATTGTGGAGCAAAGGTAAATTTGCTAATCTGATAACCTTGGTAACTACTACTAGCAAACTAATGAGTTTCAGCAGATGAGATCAAGCCACCCAAGTTCTCTCTCTTACTCCCTTTAGAGTGCTGCTTGTAATTGGCATGTGATTGACTCAGTTGTGATGCTCCAAATGCTTCCTGTTTTTGTCCTTCAGAGGGTTTTGATTCTTTTTATTTGTATTTGCAAGTTCACCACTCTCATTTTGGCAGCAAAGGTGTCATCAAAGTACTCCGCATAACGGTAGATGTCATCCAATGAAGTAATCCGGTTCCTCAAACCCTCGTTCTGGTATTCCGAGAGGATCAAAAAGCTACAACATGTATACCAACACCTGGGGATCTTCCATAGCTTTGCATCGATTCCTTGAATTTTTGGGAGCAGGTGTCAAGGCTTCTCTTACACATTTCCACTTTGAATAACTTCCAAAAGTTGTCGATCTTGTTTAAAGAAACAAAAGCCAACTTAAACACAGGCTGAAAATCAGCCCAAGTCATAGGCTTGTCACAGAGATCTTTCTACCAAGCGAATGCTTTATATTGCAACATGATATGTATCTACCTTATGCGTTGCTCATTAGTGTACTTATACAGATCAAAAAAAGCATTCCACTTCCTTAGCTAGCTACCTATGTAAAGCTCCTCACACTCTTTCCGCTATCTCAAGGGATCTGGGTGGAAAGACACTTGCATGGGGAGTTTACTAGCTGCAGAGCTACAAGGCCTTGGGATCGATGATTGTTGACAAGTGAAGACGGAGACTCTAGAGGATTTGGAGTAGATGATGGCTACCCGGAAGGGTGGCTGTCCAAAACCCATGAACTGCTGATATGGTTGCATAAATTGAGAATAAGCAAGGAAAAAGTTAGATTCATTACGCAACAGCAATACATGTATGGGCTGCCCCATGGACTCCATGTTAAGCCGATTTCACTTGAACTAAACATTCCAAAATCTATCAAATTGCCATAGATTCCATCGGATTGTCTAAACTAGGACTTTAGAATCCATGGTGCTCAAACATGGCTACTTCTCATAAAGGGGTAACTTGGGCACAACAAAAAGTTGAGGGTATAGCATTGATTTTCAAAGTGGCCCACTTACATAAGGGTCCAAAATATGCAATGGATCATTCATTCCAACACCCTCCTCAATGTTCACCGCATTACTAAATGGCCTGATGTTAAGCCACTAATGTCAATGCACATGTTCTAGAGAAGATCGCTTTTGTTGATGCCTAAAAGTGGCACATTCTGCCAATATGCGTTGGGTTTGTTTAAGCCCGGAGTGCACATCCTGTAACTTGCACCACAAACCCAAGAAATAGAACTTCATGCTTCTGTCCCTCCTCCTCAAGGTCTTCATAGTGTCACCCTAGTGAGCAAGGCATGGTGTAGTCGGTGTGGAGTCGCACTTCTGCAATTTGGGTCGAACTCTCATAATCTTCTCTCGAAAAAATGCCATCCTCTCAGTGATGCCTTCACTGTAAGGCCTCATTTCTTCTTCTACATGAGTGGATACTTTTGTAGTCACAAGGTTTGGTACCTCTCTTGGTCTTTCCATCCGAAGGCATTACAACTTGCGGTCGACCCACGATACTAACGGGGGCATGCGGGAATTTGGACTCGGGACCTGCCCTCCTCAAGTCAAAAGCCCTCACTGCTGGGCTACATGCCCATTGGCATAAGGCCTCATTTCTTCTTAATCTGCAATGTCATCCTCTGCTCAATGCCTTCACTGTGAGGCATCAATGAGAGACTCTCCAAACCTTAGCATACAAATTAATGCTTTTCAAGAGATAAACATGTAATTAAAAGATCAGACCAAAAATTTAAGCATACAAATTGTTGCAGAGGCTTAAATTTCAAAATAATGTAACGGGGTATTAAATTAAACTGGTCCTGATGCTTGAATGGAAAACTGACTGAATTTAAAATTTACGCAGAAAAAATCAATTAAAAAAGAGAGAGGGAAACGCAGAAATTTAAATTTGCCTTTTTTTTTCGTGATTACACACATTTTCTGCGCTTACCGCAATGACGAGAGGAATCGTCAGCGCTCGCTTGCCTCAAACAAAGTACAGACGAAGAGATCCGACGGGTTTAATTTATACTAAATAAATAATAAAGCAAATACATTAAAAAAATTTGGCCCTTCTTGAAGTTTTTGGAAAATTTATAAAACATCTTATTTCGGGCGAATATATATATTTATATATTTATAGAAATAAAACTGACACATATATATTTATTTATTTATTTATAGAAATAAAATTGAGATGTACAAGCTTAGGAAAGTTAACCCAACTCTTTGTTAACAGAAAACAAGGTTCTCTTACGATAAATTCTAAAGTATGGAGGGAGGATAAATTCTACAACATGGAAGGACATCCCTCGAGCACAAAAGTTAACCCAACTCTTTGATAAAACAGAAAACAAGGATCAATTCTGCAGTATGGAGGACATCCCTCCAAGTTAAATTCTACCATATGGAAGGACATCCCTCCAAGATAAATTCTGCAGTATGGAAGAACATCCCTAGGTTTCTGATAATGATACTAAGAAAACAAGGTTCTCTTAGGATAAATTCTACAGTATGGAGGGACATCCCTCCATGATAAATTCTACAATATGGAAGGACATCCCTCGAGCACGAAAGTTAACCCAACTCTTTGATAAAACAGAAAACAAGGATCTCTTAGGATCAATTCTGCAGTATGGAAGGATATCCCTCCAGGTTAATTCTACAGTATGGAAGGACATCCCTCCAAGATAAATTCTGCAGTATGGAAGAACATCCCTAGGTTTCTGATAATGATACTGAGATGTTGGTGTATACTTCTAAAGTGTCTAACCTTTATTACTATTTGATCCAGAGGAAGAGTTGTGACAAGAAGGAGCTGTGGTTGATGACAAGCACAAGAGTACCTCTTGGCATGGGTATAGGATGCTAGTGGAATCCAATCCTAAAGGTTAAGGGACATAACTAATAGGAAAGAAAGGGAGAAGATCCTAGCCATAGCCCACTGAAGCCTCCCTTATCTGCAATGTACTATTTGAAGTACTTTAAGAACATTAGCATTACAGCCATTGACATAATACATAGCCTAGCAATCTCAGAGATGCATATTTACATATTTACATCTAACAAAAACAACCCCTAACTAGTTTTAAAATTAAACACTCTGATGTTCCTAGATAAACATATTTCCAAAAGGAATGTAAACTTGATAACAGTCAGCACCCATGAATCTAAATGTGAGTCCCAATATTTACCAAATAGGCCGCCAGATCATTACACCTCCCACATAGACCAGGTCATTTTGGCACCCACCCAATATCTACCAAATAACCACATAGGCCAAGTCATTCTGACATCCACCCAATCAACTATCCACCTATTCATTTTTCCCCATAAATCCCTAATGTCACAATAGCTCTAAAAGGCATGAAACCCATCTTCAAAGGCAAATCTATCTACACATGGGACACAAACCAAAAGTAAAATTCCTCTTGCCTGTTTTCATGGGGTTAGATCCTATGAAAGGTGGAAATAAAGAAAAACCTGCAAGAAGATAACTATCGCCATGTGAGACATTGATAGGATCCTTGGTTTTCATAATGGGACCTTAGGCTGATCCTTTGGTTTCCATGGGATAAGACCTTGCTGGGTGAAGAAAAAAGAGAAATTGTGGTTAAAATTTATGAGAAAGGTGTGGAGAAGTTTGTTAAAAGAAGTAGAAATTTAGATCTTTAAAAAAAAAAAAGAGAGGGAAAAGTGATTACTAAGCAATTCTTAGTTATGGGATTAGATTATAAGCTTTGAGACTACTTTACCTAGAGGGTTGTGCTAGAGACTTAAGTCATAACCCTAGACACAATGCTTAGGCATGGTTGTGCTAGAGACTTAAGTCATAAACCTAGACACAATGCTTAGGCATGGTTGGATTAGTGTTACTCTCTGATTAGGTAAGCTTTATTGTTCATATTTGTGTATTCTTGTGTGAAATGTGATCAGTTATGACTATGCAGTGAGTGCTAATGTCTGACTAGGTGAGCTTTATTGTTCATCTTTGAAGCATTCTTGTGTGAAATGTAGTCAGTTATGACTATGCAATGAGTGCTAATAATGAATGAAAGAATGAATGACATAGTATTTTGTGATATTTGTTAGCTTTTCTCTAGAATGGATTATTGGTGGAAGTTATGTTTGGCAAGTCTTAAGCTGATGAAGAGAGGATGTGTCATGAGAATATATTTTAAGTTCTCTAGAAAAATATTATTCCCCTCTTGAGTAATTTGGGGACGCCTAGATTACTCTTGCGTCATGCCGGCTAGGTTAATATCGTGGGTGACACCACTATAAATATTAATACGTGCGGTATATGACGTATGTTTGAGGCCACCTATGATTATTTCAGTTAGGTTTGTATGGCAGGGTGATTCCTGGGGTACTTATGCCTGGTAGTCATGAGTTGGTGATGATTTGTGCCTATTTAATATTTGTGGGATTAATTTAATAATTAATTGGGCTTATATTTTCAGGTGATGAAGACTATGGGAATTGAAGAGTTTACTTGGGAAGAAATGTCTTGGTTCATTACATTTCATTTTTGGCAAGCATAGTAGCTTGTAACCTTATCAAATGATTTTTCCATTTTGAACTTTAGGAAAGATACATTTATTTATGTGGAATTTATTAAAGCCTATGGCTTTACCCTAGTCCCAATTTGACACTCTATTTTTGTTAAAGAAGAGTGCCGTGCTCTAAAAAGTACATCTTGTATATTTTGGGGGCTATGGCCTAATTTTGGTGGAAAAGAAAGCTAATAAAGAAATACTCTTGTGTGGGGAGAGGCCACGCACAAGAGGGGGGAAGATTGCACCCAATATGGTCTATGAGCTAAGTATTTTTAAATTTGTTTAAGTGTTTAAATTCCAATTGATTTGATTTAGTTGAAGCTTACAAGCAATGGTTTTTATGATTGAATTAATTCTCTACTTTTCCACAATCAATTCCTAGAATAAGATTCCGGTTGCAGTGGTATCAGAGCTTGGGCTAGGAGATTTGTGGAGAAGGTAGGAAAGGGCTTCAACTTCTCAAAAATCAAGAAAGTGCAGGAATTTATCTTGTGGACAGAAGGGTGTTTTGTAGGTCTTTACCCAAAGGTCAAAGATTCAAAACTAGATCTACTCTCAAACCCACTCACCACCCTGCAAAACCATCCCTCTCTATCAAAAAGTGGTTTTTCCAAATACTCAGTGAAATCAAAATCTGACCGTATGGATGAAATCCTCATAGCCAAAAACCTCACGGGTATCTCTCAGAAATCAGAAAGCTTCAAGGATGAGCAAATCTATAATGGATGGAGCAGATAAATCTGTGTAAAAGCCATAAAAAAATCTCAAGAAACTTTTGGAGAAGGAGGCGCACGGCGGCAGCCTGCCAGCGCAAAACGGCGTGTGGAAGTGATTGGAAAATCCCATAAGCTTAAGCTTAATCATTGCTTAATCAAATCTTAATCCTAATCTTACTTTTCCCAATCCCCATGCAAGTCACATCACTTTTTGAACCTTTACTTTTCCCTATTTTCAAATTTGAAGAGAAATTCAAAGGTTTCCAATTCTGAAAATTTTTGGGTGCAGAAAAGTGATTTACAGGTTTTAAAAGGCTTGAAAATTGCCTAGAAAAGGCCAGAAAATTCCGAAATCGCTTCTGAAAAATTCTGAAAAATTTCAAAAAATATTACAAAGATTGGGCAAGGTTTACAGGACTGTTTCAGCAGGTTTCAAAGTGCAAAAAAATTATTTCATCAACAATTCGACTAGCCCAAGACTCTTGAATCATGCGGAATCGTTCGGGATTTGTTTGAGGCGACGAGAATTCAATTCAGCCATTGAACAACGTCTTTGTTCAGCTTCAACCAAGATCAAATTACGGGAGAAAAATAAGATAAGTACTTACTTTTGCTTTATTTATTTACATCAAATAAAGTAAAATTTTATTTATCTATATCATTTGCACAAGCACTATGGCAGATTTGCCTATTTCGCCATCAATTCAAGAGCAACTCCTTTCTTTACAACATCAAATTGTAGAAGAAAGAGAGAAGCGTATTGAATTGGAGAGACAGCTCTCGAGTCGTAGACGCAAGCATGACTCTTCGCTACCTTTTGATGACGAAGATGACACTATTCAAAGGGCTGTAAATGCTACATTGCAAGCACAAAGGTCACAAAAAGAATCCAAGATTAGTCGGAAAGCTTTCACATTTCAAAATTATGATGGAAAGAAGGATGCTAGGGTCATTTTAGCTTGGCTTAGTCAATTAGATGACTATTTTTCTGGAGAAAAATTTTCAGAGAGTGATAAGATTAAATGTGCAGTCAACAGTGCAGCTTTATGGTGGAGTGTAGTACAGCAAGGTCGTGACAAGCCAGATTCTTGGAAAAGATTTCAACGGCTGGTTAAAAAGCACTTTTTACTCTCACAATTCAAGTCCAAAGTAAGGCACCAATGGGACACTTTGCATCAATTGGAAAAGGAAACTATGTCACAGTATGTAGAAAAGTTCTGGAATACTTTATTACAGGTGCAGGTTGTGGATAGAGTCAGTGAGAAGGATCAAAAAAGGAAGTTCATATCGGGCCTTAGGGCCGATGTGAATATGTTTCGACCTCATTCACTATCTTCTGCTATATCTTTGGCAACTAATTCAGAACGTAAAAATGGTTTTCCTAAAGAGATTAAAGTACATGAGGGTACTTCTTCTAAACCATTTACTAAATCTTTTTATGCTTCAAAGAAGATGTATAAACCAGGTTATGATAAAGGCAAGGACGAGGCTAAAGGCAACATGAGTACCAATAAGAAAGTCACTGGTGGCAAACCGAAGACATCTACTATCAAATGTTTCAAGTGCCACAAAGAAGGTCACATAGCACCGAATTGTCCGGAGCGTACCAAGAATTCAACACCACCAGCAGCAGCAGCTCGAGTCAACATGATTGAAGAAGACGACAATGAAGAAGAATCATTCGAGCAAGAGGGTAATTCCAATCCAGATTACTCAGAACAAGAAGGTAAACCTCATGTTCATTCTTTGCTTAAAATAAAAGGAACGATAAATGGACATGAAGTTCTTATTTTGCATGATGATGGTAGTACACATGATTTCATTTCTGAAAAGGTACTTAAAGCATTAAATCTTCATTCTTCACCTACGCACTATAAAGTCAAAGCAGCATTTACTAGAACAAAGTATAATTGCATGCAAGAGGTGAAAGATTTGGATTTATGCATCAAACCTTTAACAGAAAAAAGGGATTTCTTAGTTGCACCTTTACAAGGGGTAGATATAATTTTGGGTATGCCTTGGAGATACAAATACAATCCTATTATAGACTATGACACTCATAGCATTTCTCTAAGGAAGGACGATGAAAATATTATCCTCCAGTGTCAAGTCAAAGGATTGAGTCACACTCAAGCAAAGAGAGCTCTAAGAAAAAGAGACAAGACTTATATGGTATGGGTTAACCAGCTTGATGCTGAGTCTGACACATCCAAAAGTCCAAAGTTTGATCTTTTTATCTCCAAATTTAGTGACTGTTTCATGGAAGATCTGCCTCCAGGATTACCTAAGTCTAGGCCTGAGGATCATAGTATTGACTTATTGCCTGGAAATTCTCCGCCTTGTAAAGCTCCCTATAGAGTCAACAATTTAGAGCAAAAAGAAATCCAAAGCCAAATAGAAGACTTGCTAGAGAGAGGCCATATTCGACCTAGTAGTTCACCTTTTGGAGCTCAAGTACTTATTGTTAAGAAGAAGAACGGAACTTACCGAATGTGTGTAGACTATCGTGCATTGAATAAGATTACTGTCGAGAACAGATATCCTATTCCTAGGGTAGATGATCTTCTTGACAAGCTTAGAGGATCAAAGGTCTTTAGCAAGATTGACCTAAAGTCTGGGTATCATCAAGTCCGTATGACTCAATCTGACATTTTCAAGACAGCTTTTAGAACCCAAACTGGTCATTATGAGTTTTTGGTTATGCCATTTGGTTTGACCAATGCTCCAGCTACTTTCAGCCGTATGATGAATCTCATATTCCTTAAGGTTCAAAGTTTTGTTATAGTGTTCTTTGATGACATTCTTGTTTTCAGCAAGGATCGACAAGAACATGAACAACACTTGGAACAAGTGTTCAAACTTTTGAGAGAAAATGAATTGTATGTCAATCCTGAAAAGAGTTCTTTCTTTCAAGAAGAGATTGAATACTTAGGTCATATAGTGTCGGCTGAAGGGATTCGTGTAGATCCTAAGAAAATTGAGTGTATTGCTTCTTGGCCTATGCCTAGAAACATACATGATCTTAGATCTTTTCTTGGCTTATGTAGTTATTATAGGAAGTTCGTCAAGAATTTTGCTTGTATTGCTCATCCTTTGACTGAACTCCTTAAGAAAGCTACAAATTTCAATTGGACTGAAAAGCAAGATAAATCTTTTGCAACACTCAAGAATGCTTTAACACAAGCACCAGTTCTAACACTACCTGATTTTCAAAGACCATTCTTTATAGTAGTGACTGATGCTAGTGGCAAAGGATTTGGAGCTGTTCTTATGCAAGACAACAATCCTATTGCTTATCAAAGTAGGAAGCTTAAGCCTGCAGAGCAAAATTATAGCACTTATGACAAGGAATTAGTAGCAGTAGTGCATGCTTTGAAAATCTGGAAGCATTACCTAATGGGCTCTGAATTTCTTATCAAGACAGATCAACAAAGCATTAGGCATTTGCTTACGCAACCTCTTATTTCAGATAGGCACATCAACTGGGCATCTTTCATTCAAAGTTTCCAACCTATGATTCAATATCAACCTGGAAAAGAAAATGTTGTTGCCGATGCTTTGAGTCGAAGACCAAATATCAACAACATTTCCATTATTGAAAGTGAACCATTTGTACTTATGAAAGAAACTTATGAAGTTGATCCAGATTTTTCTCAAATATGGATCAAATTGCGTGAAAACAATTGGACACCTCACAAAAGTTATTCTCATAATGATGGCTATCTTTTCTTTGAGAAAAGATTGTGTGTTACTCAACCTTACAGACAGCTTGTCTTGGAAGAGATGCACCAACCACCATTTGTGGGACATAGAGGAGTTTCCGCAACACTTCAAGTAGTTTCTCGAGAATTCTATTGGCCTCATTTGAAGAATGATGTAGCTAAATTTGTAGCTGAATATAACATTTGCCAAACAATTAAAAGCTACAAAGGCAAAGCTTTAGGATTGCTTATGCCTCTACCTATTCCTGATAGACCATGGGAACAAGTGTCTATGGACTTCATTACAGGCTTTCCTACTACTTCCAGTCACCATGACATGATTTGGACAATAGTGGATAGATTTAGTAAGCAAGCCTATTTCATTCCATGTAAAAAGACACTAACTTCTCAGCAAGCCGCGAACATATTTGTTAAGCAAATTTTTGTTCATCACCATGGACTACCCAAAGTGATAGTTTCTGATAGAGATTCTAAATTTTGTAGTCACTTTTGGGTTGCTCTTTTCTCAAACTTAGGCACTAAGTTAGATTTTTCCACAGCTTTCCATCCGGAATCGAATGGACAAACCGAAGTTACAAATAGCAATATCTTAGATATGCTTAGAGCCTATGTTTCCCAGCAACCTAGTGCATGGGATAAGTACATACACCTACTCCAATTTGCTTATAATAATACTCCTCATACTGCTACTGGTCGAGCACCATTTGAGATTATCTATGGTAGAGCTTTGCCTATTCTGGCTACTAGACTCTCTCATAAGATTGAAGCTGCCGACCAATATGTTAGAGACTTTGATCGCATTCTATCTAAAGTGCGTGATTGTATTGCAAGAGCTCAAGTGAAGTATACATCTCAAGCAAATAGGAAGCACAAAGATTTTTCATTTCAAGAAGGTGATTATGTACTTTTGAGAATTGAAAAACGGCGATTAAAGAGTGTGGAAAAATTCCCTGCAGTGAAGCTAGCGCCTAGATATTATGGGCCATTTAAAATCCTTCAAAAGATTAATGATGTGGCCTATAGACTAGAGCTTCCATCTAATTGGAATATCCACAATTCTTTTCATATCCATCTCTTGAAACCTTTTCGAGGAACACTTCCTACTCACCCAACATATGAGGAACCACCTCTTATTGAAGGAGAGGAAGAAGTCTTAGTACCTGATGCTATCATTGACCAAGAGATAACAACAACAAGAACAGGTAATCAATACTTCAAGTATCTTTTGACTTTCAAGAATCATCCACAAGAAGATGCTAAATGGATGCCTGAGAAATTTTTCCGAGTTTACCCTGAAATTCTTCATTCTTTTCAAACCCAGCAATTGAGGACAATTGCAAACTCAAGCAAGAGGGATGTCATGAGAATATATTTTAAGTCCTCTAGAAAAATATTATTCCCCTCTTGAGTAATTTGGGGACGCCTAGATTACTCTTGCGTCATGCCGGCTAGGTTAATATCGTGGGTGACACCACTATAAATATTAATACGTGCGGTATATGACGTATGTTTGAGGCCACCTATGATTATTTCAGTTAGGTTTGTATGGCAAGGTGATTCCTGGGGTACTTACGCCTGGTAGTCATGAGTTGGTGATGATTTGTGCCTGTTTAATATTTATGGGATTAATTTAATAATTAATTGGGCTTATATTTTCAGGTGATGAAGACTATGGGAATTGAAGAGTTTACTTGGGAAGAAATGTCTTGGTTCATTACATTTCATTTTTGGCAAGCATAGTAGCTTGTAACCTTATCAAATGATTTTTCCTTTTTGAACTTTAGGAAAGATACATTTATTTATGTGGAATTTATTAAAGCCTATGGCTTTACCCTAGTCCCAATTTGACACTCTATTTTTGTTAAAGAAGAGTGCCGTGCTCTAAAAAGCACATCTTGTATATTTTGGGGGCTATGGCCTAATTTTGGTGGAAAAGAAAGCTAATAAAGAAATACTCTTGTGTGGGGAGAGGCCACACACAAGAGGGGGGAAGATTGCACCCAATATGGTCTATGAGCTAAGTATTTTTAATTTTGTTTAAGTGTTTAAATTCCAATTGATTTGATTTAGTTGAAGCTTACAACAAGCAATGGTTTTTATGATTGAATTAATTCTCTACTTTTCCACAATCAATTCCTAGAATAAGATTCCGGTTGCAGGATGCAAAGTAGATAGTTTGGGATGTAGTGCTCTCGCAAGGACGCTTCACAATTAAGTGTGGGGGGAATGACAACTCTTATTTTTTGGGCATAAAATGGTCATCTTTTGGCCTAATTTTGGTTTTTTTAAAATTTTAGCAGTTAAAAATAATTATTTTAGGGTTTATTTTTTATTACCCAAATGTGGGTTTCATTAGGTTTTCATACCTATTTTTACATGTGCTAGTCAGTTTTATCAAATTTTGATGTATGATAGAAATTATTTTTTACCAATTATAAATTGATGAGAGTTGTTTGATTGCGTTCCTACATAATGTAGGACTCCAAAAATCCAGTGGGATATAGATTTGTGCATTAGTGTAAGGTTTGCAATTGTTTAGGAGGCCGAGGGACCAAATTTGGGCTAGTCAAACATGGTAGATATGAAGAGATGCCTATTTGGTGTGAAAGGAGTCTCAAGATTTCAAATGAAAATGAAATGGTGGTTTTGGGGAAGAAAAAAGTTGTCTTTTTCTAGGGAGGGGAGAGAGCACATGGTGAGCATAACTTGGGCATCAGAGGTGCAATTGGGTCATTAATCATGTCTTCTATCCATTGCTTATTTCATATCTATCTAATTTCTCTATTTCTATCTAATTTCTTATGAGTTTTCAACGTCATGCAAGGGGTAGATTAGTGCACTGATTAGGAGCTATCATTAGTTAATCTTGGAAGCAATTAGTGGCTTATTTGGAGCAATTGGCTAAAGTTTAAAGACAAGGAGTGCTCTCTCTAGAGTCCCAAGTGTTGTGGGTCAATACAAACAACAATTCAAACTGATCAAAATTGTCAAATCCTTGAGGTAAGTTTCATGTTTTATGCTTAAATGAATACATAATTGGGGAATATTCATGTTTAATCCTTTTCAAATCCCTGAGATAAGTTTCATGTTTTATGCTTAAATTAATACATAATTAGGAAGTAATTTAATTATAACTTACTGAAACCCTTAATATGAGAGGTGTAATAGAGAATAATGAGTATAACTGATACATTTCATCTTGATTATAATGAGTTCAATGACTAATCTAATCATTTTTACTAATTTTGATTGCTTGTTAACAAAGAAAGTATATTTTTTATTAATAATAATTAAGAATTGATTCAAAATAGAGAGACAAAGTGTTAGAAAAGCTTAACCCTAATTTTAGATAATTTTTAGAGCATGTTTACTATTTAAAGATGGATTTTAAAAATCTACATTGTTTTAAAGAATAATTAAAGAAAGTTAGTTAATGATGGAAGTTTAAGTAATGTGACTTATTAGTGATGAATCCAATATGGTTTTACCTATGAAAAAATTTGAGCAATTATTAAAGAGTTTTACTAAATATAAATAGTAATTTATATGGTAATGTGATTTATCAGTCACATGAATCACATATGGTTTTAGCTAAGAAAAAAATTTGAGTAATTATTAAAGATTTTTACTAAATATAATTAGTAATTTATATGGTTTTTAATTGGCTATAATTTCTTTAAATAATTATTAATAATTACCAAGAATTTATTAGATATAATAGAAGGTTTGTGAAATGTTAAATCATGAGAATTGATTTTTGAGTAATAATTAATGAATTCTCTTAAATTTTGAGCTAAATTTTAAAAATTTAATATCTTAGGATAATTAATGAAGTAGGGCATGATTTGAACTAAGACTCATGTTTATTTCTAATGGATTTCTTCTGTGTAAAAGGAATTTTATAGAAATTAAGTCTAGATTATACTTGATTTGTTAAATGGGGCTAACTAATAATCTGCATATGAGTAGGATGTGGTATTATTTGAGTGGCATGGGGGTTATCCTTAGTGCTCGAATGATAATGTCACTGCGATAAGTTAGTGGAATATTAAAAAGAGCATGAAAAATTATTAGTATTAGAAGAGATTAGAGATCTACAATTGAATTATTATTAGGGCTACTAATAATGAGTTACATATTAATGCATGAATAAGTGATAATTATTATATAATTAATCCCTTAAGTAGCATGACAACCTAATATTTGGTTGGCTGGATACCCTATAAGAGTACAATTTAGAAGCATATTAGTAAAGGGTCAATACACAAGTAGTATCTCAAAAAATTCCTTGAAGTCTTCATGGATGACCTTTGTGTCAATTCTAAATGGGAATTCCTTGAAGTCTTCATGGGGATGCATGCACATCTTTGGAAATCCCTTGAAGCCTTCATGGATGCATGCACGTCTTTGGAAATCCCTTGAAGTCTTCATGGATGCATGCACATCTTTGGAAATTCCTTGAAGTCTTCATGGATGCATGCACATGTTGTGATCCCTTTCATTGGTGATGTCGACGAACTCTGGTACGATCAAAATCTAACAGGTGATCCCTCCCATAGACTATGGCTTGTTAACAAGGTATAAAAGGGCCTAACGGTCTACAAAGAAAACAAAGTTATTCGCCACCCAAAAATAAGAGCATTACTTATTTACTATATAAACCATGGAAAATTCCATCCCTCTTTATGATGGTGTGCTTTATTTCATTCAGTTCAAATAGGAAAATCCATGTTATGCTCACTAGGTTGGGTTAGCACACAACAAATCTCACAAAGGCAAAAGCATCAATGTGCACATGGTGCACTTGCCAAGGATTTCTTGAGACTCTAATAAGTTCTCTCATAAGTTTTATGGTATTCTTCGGGCCACTTCAAAATAATGTGAGTAGGTGATAAAGGGTTCTAGCTATGTCAGCATATAAGATTATGAATCATCTATAAATAGCTAAAATTTCCCATGAAATGTCCCGTACACTCTTAATGTAAGATTCCTCCTTAGCCTAAATAATGAATAAACTTTTACCTCAATCCCCTGTAAATCATTCTCTATTTCAGAATGCAAGAAAATATTGTTTTTCCTTGTTTTTGCCTAGAGAGAAGAAAAATTCTAGAGAGAGGTAATTCAATATTGAGATATTTTTGGATATAAAAATTCTCCTAATATCTGAAATATATTTCCTTGAAACAGAAGTTCAAAATAAATTCTCCAAGGTGCCTTAGGAATCAATTAAAAATGATATAAGGGACCTTAGCCTAAGGGTCTAGATTTTCAAAAATTTCTGGATTATAGTCCCATTAAGGTTCCAATGGGCCAATAGGATAAATCCAAGTGTTGGGATGAGATAAATCCAAAGAATAAAAGAAAATACCCAAAAATGAGTAAATGCTCACATAAGATGAAGAGTTTTCTGAGTAAAAGGTTTATTAGTTAAAAATTAAGAGATATTACTAAAAAAATGAGATATTTTGGAGAAATGATGAACTTTTGACACCTTGGTAAGGAGAGGGGGACCTTTGAGGTAGGCGCCTCTTTCACATGTGTGGAAGGGTTTTTAATTCAAAAAAATTGTGATATTTTTATCTCTCCTCTCTCCTGGATCAAACTGGATCAAAAAGGGAGCCAAACTGGTCCAAATCTTGTTCAAATTGAGTCAAACGAAAGCTGGAAATTTCTAGAACCTAGTTGAACTCAGTTAGTGGCCTCCATCACCTATAAATAGACCCTCATTCTTTTGTATTCTCATCTGTGAGCTATACCATGCCAGTATTACATTAAAATAATCATATTTTCTATTATCCCTTAAATTTCCTCTACTTTTGGAGAGCTGGTAAGAATGAATTTTATGGGTTTTTGTTAATTTCATCAAATGACTTCTCTTCTCAATCCCTCTCAAGCTTGAGAAGTTTTTTAAATGGTTGTTTTAAATTCAAATAAAGCTTTCCCTAAGAATCTTAATGTGTAATCAAGAAAAAGTTAATCTTTATGCTTATTTAGAATGCTTTCTTATGTATATCTCTCTCTCCAAAAAGAAAAGCCATCTCTATGGCTAATTCTTTAGCAAAAGAATGCTTCTAATTGATAATTTCTTATTTCAAAACCAAACTCTAGGCTTGTTAAGCTAGAGATTAAGAAAGGTATTTTTATGCTTTTATATTAACAAAATAATGGTTAATTCTTTTAGATTATTTATAAGTAGTTAAAAACTACTTTAATTGATTATAAATGAGAAAGAGATAATCCTATCAAATTGGGAAAAGAGGAATAATGGAATTAGCTTAATCTAGTGGGATAATCATAATTAAGTTTATGATTATGGTTAAAATTATGATTAAAATTCATAGTTTAGATTTAAGCTTAAAAATAGATCTTCTATCATATTTTCATTACACTGTTTTATTATTTAAAAAAAACTATCAATAATAGCAGCAAAGTTATGGCAAATTTTTTTTTAAAAAATGCATATCTTATTTTTATGCATAATGCTAAAAGAGGACTTCCTACCATATTCTAAGATTGGACATGCAAAAAGAATGATTTTCATCATATTCATGGGAAATAATTTTTTAGTATTTATGTATAAATAATTAATTAAAGAAAAGAGAAATTTTTGGTAAATTTATTTTTATGCAAAAAGAGGAATTCCCATGATAATTGAGATCCAATAATTAAATGGTAAAAGAGAAATTTTTGGCATATTCAAAATAATGGATATTTTTATTTAATTTAAAAAAGAAAAATTTTAGATAAATTTATTTTATGTATAAGAATTTTTAAATGATAAAAGAGGAATTCCCATGACATTCGGAATTCAATCATTTAAATACAAAAAGAGAAATTTTAAGCATATTCAAAAAAATGGATATTTGTATTCAATTAAAAAAGAAAATTTTATGGTATTTTAAGTAGAGAAATGTTTAAATTAATTTTGATGATAAAAGAGGAATTTTCACCATAATTTTGCCTGAAAACTTAGGGTTGATAATTAAATTTATGGAAAGAATATTCTTAGATATTTTATGTGGATAAATCACCAAATTGATATTTACCCAAAATTGGATTAATGGAAGAAGAGTATTCCCGTATAGAACCATTTCTTAATTTATTATGGGGTCAGGAAGTAATGAAATTCATAAAGTTAGAATTTTCCTTACAGTTAGAAGTTCCAGCAGATGTTTAATTATCTGAAGAAAATCCTTAGGAATCAAAGTTAAAAGTAAACCGAATAATTTTGGTTAAACCACGACTGTGAGAATGGTGGCCAGTAAACTACTTGCCCATTTCTTGAATCTGAATCAAGCAAAAATCTCGTGACCAATTCTAATTTTTGACACAAAGAATAGACTACCGTTGAATTAGCATAGTTTTCCCTTAACCGAAATCACCAAGAATCTAGTTGGAAATTCAGTCAAATGATGGGTAGATTACCTTGATGAGAGATCAATGATTCTCATTAAGAAATCTGGATTAAGGGAAAAGGGTTTTGTGGAACCAATCTCGAACCAGGAATTCTTCTTGCATAGAACCTCTATTTTCTTTTAAAGGACTGTTTTACACCAGAATGCTGGCGGAAGCATTTGGTATGTGATTAACTAAGGAGAGACTCGTTGTTGCAACAGCTGGGGGAGTCGTCGAGGGACGTCGCTTGCGGCAAAACCTGCTGAGGTCTTGACCAGCCTCGGTATGGTTAAAATGGTGCGCTTTCGGTACGATGGGCAAGGATCGACGAAGCGGTCCCTGAGTGAAGTGCTAGGACACCTAAGTAGGATCCTAGAGGGTTCTGACCAGGTGATGCACGGGCTCGCGGTTGTTAGGATACCCATGCGTACGTCGAGGAAGATACGGATGAATTGAAAAGAATTACTTTTGTGAACTAAATTTTGATATTGGATCTCGTTGGTTTACCAGCTCTGGTCTTCAACGGAGAGTCCGGATGATATATTTTGTAAATCAATGGACTCAATATTTTGGAGGATTATGATTAGTAATACTATGATTTCATTGAGAGATTGTTTTAAAGATAGCCAAATCTGTTATAATGGCAATTTCATATTGGGCGTGTAAGTGGTATGCCTACCTTAAATTTTGCTTGAAGCGTCAGCTAGGGGGCCCGGGAACTCTTTTCCTCGGTACCCGAGCAAAACATAACCAAATTTTTATAAAGGAATCCTACCAATACAGTGGTTGGGCAGTTGGCTAACCCATGGGCCGGTTAGGCTGGATCGGGGGATTCTTGCGATACAAATAGTTACGATTAAGTTACGTTAGTTAGATTAAGTCCTAGGAAGATCCTTGTTCTGTGGGAGGGAATCAGTGGGGGTGGCTGTGCCTCGCTAAAGGAGGAAAAAAGTGGTGATTATATGGACCAAGTGCAAGTCTTTTCCTTGATTTGACCATGTGACTTTCGGGTTCGGTCAGATCAGTTTGGTTAGATCTATTCTCCCGTTAGATGATTTTGACTCGTTAGTTAAGATTTTGACTCATTAAATCAATTCTCCCGTTAGATGATTTTCCTGGTGGAATCGCCCGTGCCTTTTGGGCGAGGGAAGTTTTTCCAAGTTCGGTTTCGGAGGAACCGCCGGGCTAGTATCTTGTCCGGATATCCGTGGGTGAGGCCCCGTGTGGATCCCTGCCCCGCGTGAGAGATTGACGCTGCTTCCGCCGCCAGGGAGCACCTCGGAGGGGGGAGGGGTCTCACACTTAACGTTTGTTGGTGGTGACAACTTAAGAATAAATTGTTTGTAATAGTTGACATGTTCCATATATGTTGTACAACCTTAAATTTTATTGGTGTGGTGACAACTCAAGAATGAGTCTCACCTTGCTATCATCGATGTTGAACCCAAAATTGACACTTTAGAGGCTTGAGAAATATTCGTCTTGAGAGAGATTAGTACAATTGGCATCTCTCTAGAACCTTCTGGCACCAAAGATGTGCTTTCCATTTAGAATTAACACTCAATGTAGCCCGTCATTGACTTGGAGGAAGAAGTGTAAGAAGTGAAGCCTCAATTGGCATGACCACATAAAGATCAGATTTAAATAAAAGTTAACTCTAGTCGAATACGGGAGCTAAACATAATATTATGTCTCATGACACTTGGTGCTCATAAGGTCAACCAACACTAATCATGTATGAATAAGAATATGGGAGCTAGCCATAATCTTATGTCTCATGAGACTTGGTTTTGATTATGTCAACCAACACTAATCATGCATGAATAAGAATGATACATTTATTTGAAGTTGCATGTCCTTGATTGTTTTCTATTGCATTATGTATTAGAAATAATCCCTTGGAGGGAAAGTTTTATGTGATACCTGCAGGAACCATGTACGAAGAATTCCTGCTCGTGAAAGCCTCGGTGGAAGGGGATGAATGGGGCCCAACTAGAAGCAAAATTGATTGGGCTTCAAGAACAGTCTCACTCCAACTTACATTCAGGCAGGTAACTATGCTCCCTAGATGGATGAAGAACCCAAGCCCTTAAAATTTGAGGAAAGAGAAGATGTTATGGCCTCTATGGAAAAATCCCTTCCTGGACTAGGGTGCCCACATAAGAAAACCTTATTGTGAACCATGTCACTCAAAAATAAAACCTTATTGTGAACCATGTCACTCAAAAAGAGACATGTTTCAGCTAAAGACCAAGTTAAGTTACCTTGTTTTCCTTCAAAAGCCTCTCCAAAGTAGGTGGTATCCTCATCATCACCTTCCCCCCATAAGCAAGTACCCTCACCAACTACTAACATCCCAAATGAAGGAGCATATGTACTTGATGCTCCATTGTTAAAACTTTGTGTTATTCCTAAATGGGGGGAAGAGATAGTTTATTATCTAATCAATGGGTTGCCCCAAGAAAGACCCCAAAAAATAGAGACTGAGCGAGATCAAGTGAGGTGCCTTATCAAGGCACCCCCTATCAATTAATGGCTAGAAAATTATAAAAGTTAAGCAAAGCTAGGATCATGAGATGATGCCTGCAAAAAATTGAATATGTCGAGATTCTAAAACAAGCCCACTTTGGTGTGGTTGGAGGACATTTGTTGTAGATGCCACCATAAAAAAAGTCCTTACTATAGGATGCTTGTGGTGATATTATTAGCCTATGATATTTCGTAATACGGTCGAATTTGTAGGATATTGCGTGATAAGGTCGAATTTGTAGGATATTGCGATCAATATCAATGTTTTTCCATCACATGACAAAGATAGGATGCCTCTATACCCCATCGTGTCTTTATAACCATTTGAGAAATGGGGCTTCGATGTTGTTGAGCCCATTAATTTGGCAGCATAAAGCACACATGCTCACTAAAACATAGCCGCCACACGGACTATTACTATCTGATGCAACATCTATAACCAAATTCATGTACAAAAATATGATAAATGATGCGGGAGTCACTCAAACTAGTGATGATGAACAATAGAGAAACACGCTTCATCAACCAAGGGATGTGTTTCCTCTTAAAGGAATTCATGGTTATACACTAGAAATCTTTACCCTATTACTACCCACAAGCAAATAGCCAACAGAGAGAAGTAACAAAATCCTTTGTGCTATCCTAATCAAGACCTTAAAGGTCAAGTGTAACAATTGGGAATAGAAGTTGCCGATAGCCGTATGGGCCTACCGAACTGCCTATAAGGTGGACATCAACACCACACCATTCAACCTTACCTATGAAACCAATGTCATTATACCAATGGAATTCTTGGCCCTAAGCCTAAGAATTACGTTTAAGGAGAGCTTTAGTAGTAAAAATCTCACCAAATGACTCTTTGAGTCGAAAAAGACTATATGAGGGCTACACTATGGACTGTATATGGTATGATTATCAAGAATAAAATGACTCTAAGTACAAAGGAATGGGATCATTCCTCCTTGTCTATGAGATGACCCCACAAGGTTGAGCAAGCATCTTTAGCCTCATGCATCAATGATGGTGTAGAGATGAAGGAATTCTTCAATGGTAGAAAACTTTAACCACCCTACATGGGCCCTTGGCCATCCATCAAAAGAAGGAAGAAAAGAAAAGAGAAGGTGAGATAAAAAGGGAAGATCCGTAAGAAGCCAAAGTAAGTGAGGAGAGGTTATGCAAGCATCATATCTCCATTAACATGGCCCAAGTCATTAAAATATAGGAAGAAGAATAGCAGGTGAAGCCAGCCATGCATGATACATAGGCTAGATTTGAATAGAAGCTAGCTTTAGTAGGCATGGGAGCTAGTGATAGAGACTAGATTCAAACAGAAGCTAGCTTTTGTAGACACAAGAGTTAGCCATCATAGGGATTGTATTACACATAAACTACTTATAGTAGACATGAGAGCTAGCCATAACCCTATGTCTCAAGAAATAGGGTGCTCCCTAGGCCCACAACCCACACTCACCCAACATAAAGATTGGAACTATAGATTCATTTGAAGTTGAATATCTTAGAGTTTTGTCTACAATATTTCTTTAGCCCCTTAAAAGGAAAATTTTATGTAATACGTGCAGGAACCATGCACAAACGAGTCCTCTAAAGAGAGGATGGATGGGGAATTCTAAATGCCAAATTAATTAGGCTTCAAGTGCCTCACTCTAACTTCACTCTAAACGAGTCCTCTAAAGAGAGGATGGATGGGGAATTCTAAATGCCAAATTAATTAGGCTTCAAGTGCCTCACTCTAACTTGTCTCTAGAAAACTACTTGTGCTTATGATAGATGATGAACATGGGAACTTAAGGACTCGATTAAAAGCAAAGAACATCAAGGAGAACTCAAAATAGACCATGCCTCTCAAAAAGAGGCATGTGCTTCAAATCTCAATAGAGATGAGATGCCCCAACTCTTAAAAGGCTTATCAAGTGGCATCCTCACCTTTTCCTACCCGCTAGGATCAACAATCCTCTCCATCTACTAACACCACTAGCACCCTCACTAATCCAACTAACCTTATTGTCAAAAACAAAATGCATATGGTTATCTCTTCTCTCCAAGTTTCTAAGGCACATAAATAGCGAGCAAGTTGTATGGCCTTAATTAGGTGATATTCATAAATGTTTTACAATAAGTTTTTTGCATAATCAAAAACTATTTCTCAGAGTTTTTACTTGAAGATTTCTTTTGGTGCAACTTTATTTTAGGGGTCCTCTGTGGGAGATTAACCCCTGCCTTTTTTGAAGATGGAGAAGCAGAGGGCACTCCTTTTTTTTAGGGCTCTTCTGTAGGTGATTAACCCTTGACTTTTTTAAAGACGAAGAAGAAGAGGGTAGTTGTTGAAATATACAAGTGAATGGGTGTGTACAGGAACAAGCCCTTAGCAAGAGGCTGTAAAAGAGAATCTGTAAATGAGTGAGAAGCAGTGAAAAGGTGAGAGGTATCTACTGGGATAGAAAAAAGGGTAGCATGAGAAGATTTAGGATGTGTGGAGATATTCTGGGAAAAGTGAAGAGGTGGAGTGAATTAAGGAGAGATCAGTGGGATTAGATGCATAGCATCTTGTGGATGTAAACTCTATAAATTGAGGCATTGGCCTAATGAGAATTAAGGAGAGATCAGTGGGATTAGATGCATGGCATCTTGTGGATGTAAACTCTATAAATTGAGGCATTGGCCTAATGAGAATTTGCTAGTTTTTGAGTATCCATGCCTAAGAACTACTATGTGGCTTGTCATTCAAGCTGTTACTAGACTGGCTCTCTCAACTAATTATCTGCTTGCTGATTATGTCAGGTGGGTGCCACCTCCATACACTAAAATCAAGCATGAAAAAGTGTGCATCACATGACATGACTTTCATGAATTATATGGGCTTAGTTTGATTGGAGTGGACTGCCCACACTTGCTGGATATTCCAGAGGAAGACTGGTTATTTGTCTTTATGGTGCCGTGAGTGACGAATAAGAGGCCAGAAGGTGAAGCTTCAAACCATTCGACCAGAGTTTTACAAGTTCATGATGCTATATCAGATGGTGTACCAAGAGCAACCTATAAATGGTGAGCTTGCAGCATGGTTTGCAAAGGCGTTCGCTTTTGAAAATTGTCGGTGTCGGTAGAGTTGGCAACCGACAAGACTCCACGCCAGGTTGCTTGGGCAGTGGTGGGGCTGAGAACTCAATTAATCGTGTGCAAAAACACAAGGGGATTCCAAACAAACTGGCAAGAGTGTCATTGCATATCACTGAGGGTGAAACAGTTAACATGTCAAAGTTTGTAGGTGGTTCATCCAAGGGACTTGAGGACACATTTGATCCTCAGCATGTTGAGTTGGCACAAGCTATGTTGGCTAGTGTGCAAATCAAAATGAAGAAAGTAGCATGTGAAATAGCAGATATCTCCAAGGATTTGGAGCAAGCACGAGTGGATCTGAAGGTTTCGTCAAAGGCCGACACCTTTTTGCAACACCTAAGGGATGCACGACACGAATTGCAGACACTTAAAGCAAGCGGTGATGTGCCTAAGGAGAGGCGTGTGAAGTTGTAGGCTGTCATAGATCCAAATACGCACATTTTAAGTGTTCTTGGTGTTGCGGAGGATGGCACATCAAACTAGGATGCAGTTGTAGCTCTTGAGGTTAACACCACAAGTTTATCTCATACTTTACCTCAAATTCTCAACATGTTAATTGATTCTGTGCTTAATTGGAAATGCAGGAAAAGCTACAACACAAATCCATGCTTCTGGAAGGCCTTAAAAAGCACGAGGCTTTTGTTAACCATGGTCTATCTCTCAAGTGCAATAGGGTAAAGCCCCTCAGTTGTTTGCCAACACCTCCTAGACCCAGGGGATCAGAAAAGGAAGACATAACCATTGTGGGTTCTTGTACAGCATGCGGCTTAGGGTTAGAAGATGAGATGGTTGTGGGTGTTTGCATGTTACCATGCAATCATCCATACCACATCTTCTGCTTTGCCATATTGTGCCTTCGCAAGGATTATTGCTTGGCAATAAACTATAGCCGGTAAATCTCTCATGCTTTAAAGATTATGTTTGCTGGATTACAAACCCATGTCCAAGAACTTGACCCACCAAGTATGTCCCAAATAATTCTGCTAATAGTAGCTGGTTCTCAAGTCATTGGGCTAATAGTTGTATTATTAGATGTTTATAGTTTCCTATCGATAGGTGCTAATAGCAATTAGTAGATACTAATGGCTACCTATAGCTACTAACTACTAGTAGATGTTGATAGCTATTGATAGCTACTAATAGCTATGTAATAGATGTTAATAGTTTTTAATATGCTTGTTGTGCTAATAGCTACCAAAAGATGTGCTTTAATAGCTATGTAATATCTGTTAAAATAGATGTGATGATAGATGTTAATGGTTGTGGTAATAGTTGTTAGTAGCTGTGGTAAGTCCTAATTCTAATAATAGTTGCTAATAGTAGCTAAGGTAATATTTACTAATAACTGTGCATAGGCTTTTAATATGCATGTTGTGCTAATAGCTACCAAAACAGCTGTGCTAATAGCTGTGTAATAGATGTTATTAGTTTTTAATATGCTTGTACTAATAGCTGCCAATAGATGTACTAATAGCTGCCAACAGATGTGCTAATAGTTGTGGGTATGCATATTGTGCTAATAGGCTTTTAATATGCATGTTGTGCTAATAGCAACCCCTAGGTGTGATAATAGTTGTCTAATATATGTTAGTGGTTGTAGTGATAGATGTTAATAGCTGTGGTAATAGTTGTTAGTAGCTATGGTAATTCCTAATTATACTAATAGCTGAAGTAATAACTCCTAATAGTTGTGCATAGGCTTTTAATATGCATGTTGTGCATAGGCTTTTAATATGCATGTTGTGCTAATAGCTACCAACAGTTGTGTAATAGATGTTAATAGTTTTAATATGCTTCTACTAATAGCTGTGGTAATAGTTGTCAATAGCTGTGCTAATAGCTGTGGTAACTCTAAACCCTAATTGTCTTTAAGTCCTAAACTCTAAACATGTGCTAATAGCTGTGGTAACTCTAAACCCTAATTGTCTTTAAGTCCTAAACTCTAAGCATGTACTAATAGCTATTAATATCTTGTAATAACTGTGCTAATAGCTTTTAATAGCTGTGCTTATATAGCTTTTAATAGTTGTTATTAAGTCATAAATTCTAAACATGTGTTAATAGTTGTTAATAGCTGTGCTAATAGCAAGAGCTAATAAGCATGCTAATAGCTATTGTGAAGTGCTAATAGCTTTTCTAATAGTTGTTGTTAATAGTTGTTATGTTAATAATTGTAGTAATAAATATGGCACTTGTGTTTAAAGTTGTATTAATAGTTGATAACAGTTGCTAAATGTTCTCTACTATTTTTTTAGTGCCTTCACCTAGGAGGGTATCACTTGAAAGTGGCCCAACCAAGTCTGTTTGCAACCCACTCAAGAGCACACTTGAACCGGCAACCAATGTCGGTGACCCTTGGGATGTTGTTGTTGAAGGCTCTGCAATGGTTCAAAATGTTGCCAAAAATGTTGGTCTTGATAGCACATGTAACAAATGGTGGAACCTAACAGTTTTGTTGCTGGCAGGCAATAGCTATGTGATGCCTACATGCTGATGGATGTGTTAGTTTGTTAATAGTTTTAGATTTTTTGATAGTTGTTAAATGTTTCCTACTGTTTTGGTAGCATCTTCACGTGAGAGGTCACTTGATATTGGTACAGACCGACAGATACCAAGTAATGTGGATAAAGCATGTGGAGACACCTTGTAGGACTTCTTGAAGAAGGCAAAGCGATAGAAAGGCGGTGAAGGAAAGCAAGTGCCAAGGAGGGTCACACGTGCATCTCAGGGTGCATGTGATCCTGAGCATGTTGGTCGTGCTGATGGTGATCCATCGTTTTAAAGTATGCTTATGAAAACATTGAACGATGCATTGGTTTGTTGCAATTTTGACAGTTCAGTTTGTGTAATGTAAAATATTGTGCTTGGTGTCAAGTTTCTTGCCTAAAATGCCATGTTGTCTATGTGCATGAATTTTTGTCGACGAAGCATGTGAGGACACCTTGCAGGAAATCTTGACGTAGGCAAAGCAAAAGAAACCAAGTCGTGAGAAACCATCATCCAAGAGACTCAAGAAAGCTCATGCGCATGCACATAATCTAGCTGTGGAAGTATATAAGGAACACCTATTTGTGTGGAAAGTATGAAGAATACTATTGCTAAAGCGACAAAAGACCATTGATGGTGCTGACACTACTCCTGAGCGTGATGCTCCTAAAAGCCATACTGATGATGGTGATTTATTGTCCCAAAATATGCCTATGTAACTCTGTTTTGGCTAAGAGCCAAGGAAACATTGAATAATGTATTGGTCTTTTGACATTTGATGATTCTGAGTGCAACCATCGAGTTTTTCAAATTGTGCATACATCACGTTTTGTGCTTGAATTTGTACTTGCCTATGTAATATTTTGTGCTTAGTGTCGAGTTCTTTGCTTGATATGTGATGATGTGTGTGTAGTCATCCATAGAGAAATGAGCATGGATTTAGTATGCTTTCAACCTAAAAAAGCACAAGATGAGGCCCACGCTACGTAGCCCCTGCCACCCATATCTCGTGATAGGCTAAAGCGGCGAAAGGAGCTCAAGGACATGTACTATAAAAATCTAAGACATGTATTCCAATCTAGCTATTGTGCATGGATTTAGTATGCTTTCAACCTAAAAAAGCACAAGATGAGGCCCACGCTACGTAGCCCCTGCCACCCATATCTCGTGATAGGCTAAAGCGGCGAAAGGAGCTCAAGGACATGTACTATAAAAATCTAAGACATGTATTCCAATCTAGCTATTGTGCATGGGCTTTTCTAAATTGCAATAATCCAACATGGATGCTTGAAGCACCTGAGGAGAATTCGTCACCCTAGTCAGTCTCGAGGAGGATCCTCATGCTCTAATTCTTGACCTCAATGGTCTTCTCATTCATAAAGTGGATCTACAAGAAGAGTTGTTCTTCCCATCTTGGCATATTCGATATCAACAAATTCTGGTGCTAAATCCAAGGAGAATTTACTTCCTTGTACGCCCTTCTGTAAGCAAGTTTTTGTTGTGGGCTAGCAGGCACTTCAGAGTCTTCATTATGGAGCTCATGCATAGAAAAGAACTTGGTGAAGAGATTCTGTAGTTGCTTTCTAGGTCTATGTGGTGTTATTAATTACAGGCTTCATTGGGCAAGGTTCTTGTGATGTCTTGCAAGGCTGTCATTTGCACAAGAAACCTGTGTTTTTCAAGCATCTTGATGATTTTTGGGAGAGAAACAATCAATTTGATGAAGACAACACATTGCTTATCAATGATAGCATTTACAAGTGCTTGGATAATGTGCCTAGCACCTTTTGTATTGTACCAAAGTTTGGCTCCATGAGTGATTCATGGTGTGCACCATTTCTTACTTATAAGCTAGCCCCATGGTTGTGGAAGTACCTAAAAGCACTGTATAGAAGATCTTTTGTTGGATAGGTGATGTCTTTGGTGAATGTGGCAATGCAGAAGATTTGCAAGTTATCACAATTATTGAAGAACATGCCAAGAGAAATGGCCGTATAGCTCCTAGACCGAGCATGACATGCGGATGGCACACGATGACACTGCGGGGATGCTCAAGAAGAGAAAGAAACAACCACAATGGTCTGGAATACACCTTTCTACAAATGGCCAAGGATCTCGTGAACAAATTAGGGCTTCTATGGGGCTGTGTTTTGCTGGTGATTGTACTATGGTGTAACATTTTGATGTAATGTAACATATTCTCATCTCCTCTGTAATGGACACTTTCAAAGATATATAATGCAAAGCTTTTTTTGTGTTAATAGCTGTACTAGCTATGTTATGACTTGTTCAAAATTGTTAATAATTGCTAATAGATGTGTATAGGTGGGTTGATAAGTGTTGAGATATTGAGCTCATCTAGTGAGGCAGTGGGGACACTGATGACCTGCCTGGGGGATAGGCCCCACACTTACACCATTGGCATGGTTGGTGAGATCATGGGTGATATGCGGCCAGTGGGATGACACGCTGTGTGACAGCCATTCTAAAGACTGGCATAGTTATAGCGCCAGCTCATTTAGTTGCGTTCATACTATAGAGAACCCTAGTATGTATTTGGTTGAGTACCTTTTCATATTGTGTGTACTCTTATCTTTGTATATGGTGTGTTGAGTGTTGTGTGAAGAAGAAGAAGATTTTCAGCCTCTCACCTTGTGTGCTCTCTTTTAGGGTTTTGTGAGTGTGTGTGTGCTTGCAAGAGCTCAAGCTCTCTTCTCCCCTGCATCTTTTCAATAAGTACTTTTAATTGAAAATATTTGTTCACCAATTGATTGACACTTTTGAATGCTAGACTGAAATCAAAATGTAAATTATATTTAATAACCAAATATGAGTTTATAGCTCCCATGGCATGCTATTGTATACAGATTAAAAGACCTCGGGTGTGATCATATACAATCCCGTGGCACCTTGAACAGGTGTCATAGGAATTTTAATACATCTAACAAGATGGGAGTATATGTAGACCATAGGCTTTCTACTCAATAGCTTGTAACAGGATTCATCTAGCTTCTTATAAAAGAGTCCCTTCAAAATGTAGGAACTCGCTTCAATTTCATTTCCTCAACTATCCTCCTCATCTACTTTGAGTTGCTCCTTTGTACTTGTGCACTTGATCAAGTAGAAGTCCACGCCTTCTTCATTGCCCTCCTCAGCATTGACAGCAAAGTTATCTCCTACTTGGAGTGCATCGCTTAGTGCTTCATAATGCCCTCATATGTAGGCTCATCAAATTCTTCATCACAGTTTCCACCGTCAGTTGGAGTTATCTTATGGTAGCTCTAGCTTGTCACGTGTTTTGTGACTGCATCTTCTCCATTGATCATGCATTCTTGCACTACAGTAACGAGACAGTTGTCTATATGAAAGTGTGGAGCCATCTTGTTTTGAGTAGCCACGAATACAATGCAATGAGTGTGCCTTAGGGAAAGCTTGACAGTCCCATCGAATCTCTCGATGCACATCTCCCACCTTGACCTCCCAAAATATACGTTCTACGTGCCTATTCTTTGGAAGGGTAGTGTGTAATGGATCCATTGGATAAGTGTTGACAAAGCAATTATAGGACATTTGCTACACATTTCAACTTAGCTCCATTGTCCTTCAATTGCTCATGTGTTAAAGCCCTCTTCACAACTCACCTGCCCCATCATGTTCTCCCTTACCACCATGACCACTACCAAAAAAGTTCCATACCATTATTTTTCCTATTAACTTAGCATATCTCCCAACAAAATAGAAGGGCCTCTTTGCCTTGAATTGAGATGTAGCCCCATTAGACCAAACCCAATGTTGGTTGACATCCAAGTCTTTGTCCTTCAATCATTGCCAATGAATCATGAAGCAATGTTGAACAAACAGGGTGTCATGCTTTTTATCGTCAGAAATAAGGAAGTGTATAGTCTTTCTCACCTCATCTCCAACACGATAGTAGGTAATGTGCACAAAAATGGTGACTTGATTGGAGTACCAATGCATGGATTGGATTTCATTTTGTTCCTTGAAGGAGTAATTTTTAGCAAAGTCCACGACTGAAACAACTACATCATCTAGAAAATGCATAATGCACTCCTTTATCTATTCAGCCTGCCATCGATACATGAAGTCATGTTTGATGAAATTTTGAAGGTAGCTCTTAAACAACTGCAATAGATCAATGCAACTCATCTCCTTGCATACAAGGTACCTTCCTTTTTTCTTCTTTCCACCTTCAGAAGTGCTTGTTTCCACATCCTCAAATACTCTAACTGCGATGGTTTTTGTTGAGATATCATAGGTGATATGCGGCCAGTGGGATGACAGGCTGTGTGACAGCCATTCTAGAGACTGGCATAGTTATAGCGCCAGCTCATTTAGTTGGGTTCACACTATAGAGAACCCTAGTATGTATTTGGTTGAGTACCTTTTCATATTGTGTGTACTCTTATCTTTGTATATGGTGTGTTGAGTGTTGTGTGAAGAAGAAGAAGATTTTCAGTCTCTCACCTTGTGTGTTCTCTTTTAGGGTTTTGTGAGTGTGTGTGTGCTTGCAAGAGCTCAAGCTCTCTTCTCCCTTGTATCTTTTCATGGTATCAGAGCCTGGTTCATGCTAAAGGCTGAGCTGCAAGCAAGAGAAGCACATGAAGTGGTATGAGGGTAAGAGCTTCATCTACTCTTCCCTATTTGTGTTGGCGAGACTACACCCTTGTCGGGAGCTCTACAGGAGGCACCGGCAAACGATCTCTGATTGAGGAGCTTTCTTCGCGGGAGTAAAGCTAAAGGGCAACTATACTGTCCTATCGAATATCGGACATAAATTTTTTAAGCTGAAAGCGCGTTTCGTGTACGTTAGGACCTCCATTTTTCGAAAAGCAGGCGATTTCGAGCACTGCGGGTAAGTCATCGATTCTATGTAGAAATCTGTTTTAAGAACTGCAGGAAGACAGATTAGTTGTGCAAACATTGTGTGTGCTGCAAGGAGGTCAAACAGTTGCCATTGGGTGTATGTATGCACATTGAGGCCAGTGGGGTTGTTGTGACATTTGAGTGTAGTACGGTACCGCTATAGAAAATGCAGTAGTTTGTACAGGACAAACTAGAGTGCTGTTTCTGGTAAATTTGTGTGTCTGGCAAGATGTCAAATGATGGCATAAACCAGATTGTTGCTAAGAAGCTTGACAAGAACAACTTCCATGCTTGGAGGTTCAGGTTGACAAATTTCCTGATGGGAAAGGGTTACTGGGACTACATAGAAGGTGAGCATGAAGAGGCACGCGAGATACCGGAGATCAATCCGATTGTTGCAGATGTGAAAGAGTTCAAGGATTAAAACCAAGGAGCCAGAAAAGTTATGTATTGACTCTCTACCAGTATACAGGACACCATGATTGGGCACATACAGGATGCCAAGTCCCCAAGGAGGCGTGGGACACCTTGGTAAAACTCTATGAAACCGAAGAATGAACTTTATACTGTGGAGAAAAAGAGTATGTCTGTGAATGACTATGCATTGAAGATCAAGGGTATTGTAGAATCCCTTGCATCTATTGGCGTTTCAGGTTTCAGTAGATGATGATGATAAGGTGGAAGTCTATCTACGTGGTCTCGCGCCACAATACAAGGCGTTCAAGACGTCTATTCAGACTTGGAAAAACATTCCAAATTTCACAGATTTGGTGTCTATGTTGATTATAGAAGAGAAGAGCTTGGGTGAAGACCAACAGTCTTCACAAAACAAAAACAGTTCAGAGCAACAGGCCTTCTACACAAGTTCAGGAAGAGGACGAGGTAGAGGAGGCCGTGGACGCGGCCAAGGAGGTGGCCGAACAGGTAATCAGAATTATGGCTAGCAGCAGCAACAACAACAGTCCCAGAATTCACAAAAACAATAACATGCAGGTGGAAGAGGCCAATTTAGAGGTAGGGGGAGTCAAAGAGGTCATGAAAATTGGCAAAGGCAGTATAATGATACACGTGGATGCTTTTATTGTGGTAAACTTGGACATGTGCAGGCAGATTGTTATATAAGAAGTAGGTTGACATGCAAAATGGAAAATTGCAGCAAAACAACTATGCATCCTCGAGTAGAAACAATGAGGATAATGAAAGGTTTGTTTGTTATGCAGCATGTCGTTAATGCCATGTCTGAAAATGTTGAAGTAGCACATAAAGATGATGTATGGTACGTTGATTTCAGGTGCTTTGAACCACATGACAAGTCATGGGGAGTGGTTTCAAAGAGATGAAAAACCTTGAAAGATCAGGTTTTGTGAAAACAGGGGATGACACTGCTCATCCAATTGCCCATGCTCATCCAATTGCCCATGTTGGAGATGTGCCATTGTCTATGCAAGATGACAAAGTGAAGTACCTTGCAAATGTACTTCATGTTCCAAACATAACAAAGAATCTGGTTTCAGTTGGCCAGATGATTGAGCAGGGTTTGCAGGTTCGGTTTAACCCTGATGGTTGTTATGTTGAAGACTTTAAAGACAAGTGCAGGTTGGTTGCAAAAGGCAAGAGAGTGGGCAGAATATTTACATTGAATGTAAACATGCCTGAAGTGAGTGTTGCGATATTTGCAAATGGTTCAAGAATTGTTACAGACATAGACATTTGGCATAAAAGAATTGGACATGTGAATGTGCAGAGAATGAAGTCTATGTAGACTAAAGGAATTGTGACAGGGCTGCCAAAGTTTAAAGTTGAAGGTATGCAGAAAATATGTGAAGCATGCCAATTTGGAAAGCAAACAAAGCATGTATTTCCACGTGACAGAAATGTGAGCAGAAATGCACTAGATGTTGTGCATTCAGATGTATGGGGTCCTACGAAGACCATGTCTATGGGAGGCTGCAGGTATTATGTGACATTTATTGATGACCACACAAGGAAAGTGTGGGTATACTTCATGAAGGAGAAGAGTGAGGTGTTCACTCATTTTTAGAATTTCATAGTTATGGTTGAAAAGCAAACAGAGAAACATGTAAAGTGCCTAAGGTCAAATGGAGGAGGAGAGTACTTTGCAATTGCCTAAAGGCAAGAAAGCCATTGGATGTAAGTGGGTGTACACAAAGTAAAACATAACAGTGATGGAAGCATAAGCAAGTGCAAGGCTAGATTGGTAGCCAAAGGATATGCGCTGACATATGGCATTGATTATGAGGAAACTTTCAGCCCAGTTGCCAAGATGACAACAGTGAGAGTTGTGATAGCAGCAGTGGCTATGTCAAAGCAATGGTCTTTACATCAGATGGATGTAAAGAATGCATTCTTGAATGGGGATTTGCAGGAAGAGGTGTATATGTTGCAGCCACTTGGTTATGAGGATGTGAGTCACCTTGAGCATGTTTGCAGGTTGAAGAAAGCCTTGTATGGCTTAAAACAAGCACCAAGAGCATGGTCTGACAAGATTTCTGAATCACTACTGGCTTTCATGTAGCCAATGCAGATTTCTCGCTATATGTGAGACACAGTGATAGAGGGGTTGTGCTTGTTGTCATCTATGTAGATGACCTGATCATTATGGGGGACCATGATGCAGAGATCTTTGATGTAAAGATCTTGCTTAGACAGAAGTTTGAGATGAAGGATCTGGGGGAGCTCAGATATTTCTTGGGCATTGAGGTGATTAGGTCACCACATGGTATTGGATTACTGCAGAGATAGTATGGCTTGGACATGTTGTCCAAGTGTGGTATGACAGGCTGTAAGCCTATCTCAGTGCCATTGGATCAGAATGGCAAGTTGAGTGCAAATTCAGGAGAGATTTTGGAGGATCCTACTATGTATAGGTGCATAGTAGGAAGCTTGATCTACATGATCACCAGGCCATATTTGAGCTATTCTGTTGGGTTGGTGAGTGAGTTTATGCAGGTTCCTCGGAAGCCGCATTTGGATGCATTGAGACGCATACTAAGGTATGTGAGGTCTACTTAGCATTGTGGACTATTTTATGAAACTGGGACAGAGATATGTGTACATGGGTACACAGATGCTGATTGGGCTAGTAGTATCTCAGATAGAAGATCTACTAGTGGCTTCATGTTTTCTTTGGGGAGTGCTCCTGTGACTTGGAGCAGCAAAAAGCAGCCTACGGTTGCTCTATCTAGTACAGAGGCCAAGTACAAAGGTGCTACTATGGCAGCATCTGAGGTAGCTTGATTGAGAAAACTACTTGTTGCAGGTTTGGGTTTATTAGTGGATAGACAAGTTGTCATTTTCTGTGACAACATTAGCAGTATACAATTGGCCTATACAATTGGCCACCAGCAACCCAGTTTTTCATGCTCGTACGAAGCATATAGAGGTCCACTACCATTTTGTCAGCAGAGAGAAGGTTTTGGCAGGAGACGTTGACCTTGTTTATGTCAGCACACAGGATCAGGTCGCTGACATCTTCACCAAAGCATTGTGTACAAAGAAGCTCCGCAGATTTAGGGCTTTGCTTAGTGTACATGAGATGGAGTTGAGCTTGAGGGGGAGTGTTGAGATATCGAGCTCATCTAGTGAGGCGGTGGACACTGATGACCTGCCTGGGGGATAGGCCCCACACTTACACCACTGGCATGGTTGGTGAGATCATGGGTGATATAGAGCCAGTGGGATGACAGGCTATGTGATAGCCATTCTAGAGATTGGCATAGTTATAGCGCCAGCTCATTTAGTTGGGTTCATAGAGAACCCTAGTATGTATTTGGTTGAGTACCTTTTCATATTGTGTGTACTCTTATCTTTGTATATGGTGTGTTGAGTGTTGTGTGAAGAAGAAGAAGATTTTCAGCTTCACCTTGTGTGTTCTCTTTTAGGGTTTTGTGAGTGTGTGTGTGCTTGCAAGAGCTCAAGCTCTCTTCTCCCCTGCATCTTTTCAGTTTTTGCATCTTCAAATAGCTCACGTGGGCAACATTTTAGTTGCTATGCTCCACACTTCGTACATTCACCTATGAGACATTTTACTGCATGGTAGGTAGACACATCTTGCCTAGGGCACAAGACAGAATCTATAACCTTTGAAATGCTCTTCACAGCGTGTTTAGATACAAAACATTGACATGGTAGTGATGAATCCATGCACATCGTGCATGTACATTTGCACAACCCACCATGCATTCCGAAGGCCTGCTGACTACGTATATGATTGATAGCATCCTTTAAAAATAAAATTTTCACATGGTAGATACAACAACATGATAACCTCTCCTTGAGTTTTCGGACAAAGTATGCATCAAAAGCATGAAGCTGGATTGTGACATTGGGAAAAGCATCCTTGAAACGTTGGAAGGGCTCAATCTATAATCCAAAACATAGAAAGCATGTAAGCCACCTATAAACATATTAATAACTATTAAGCCACCTATATAGCGCTATTAACAACTATAAGGTAGCCATTACAAAGTTATTAGACAGCTATTAAATTGCTACTAGAATCTAATCTAATAGTTAGCTATCAATAAGCTAGTAGAGAGCTATTGGGTGGCAGACAATTATCAGTAAGCTATTAGGAGGCTGTCTCTATGCTATCAATAGCTACTATTAGGTAGCTATCAATAGATACTAGGTAGCTATCAATAGCTATTAGGTAGCTATAAAATAGCTAATAAATAACTATAAGGTAGATATTATATAGTTGACAGCTATTAAATTGCTATTATAATGCTATCAATGAGCTAGCAACAGCTATTGGGTGGTTATTAAACATTAAACAACTATGAGTAAGCTATCAGGAGGCTGTGTCGACTAGATTTTAGGTACCTAATAGCTGTCTATAGCTATTAGCAATGACCAACTACTAGTAGTCAGATATAAGATAGATAGCTATTAGATATAATTCTATTAGGTAGCTATGAACAACTACTATTAGTTAGCTATCAATAGATATTAGGTAGCTATCAACAGCTATTAAAACTAGAAGATAAATAGCTATTTGATAGATATTAGGTAGCTATCAACAGCTATTAAAACTAGAAGATAAATAGCTATTCGATATCATTCTATGAGACATAGAGCTATTAGTAAGCTATTACACTACTATTACACAACTAGTAGATATATAGAGCTGTTAGCTATTAGAGGCACATCTATTAATTAGTTACACAACATATAATAAATAGCTACTAGCTATATACAGGTATTGGATAGCTATCAGGTAGTATAAGTTAAGTGCACAACTATAATTAAACTAACGTTGCTATTAGATTCATATTTACTAAATAGATACTAGTTAAAATAGCTAGTTATTTATTAGATATCTAAAAGATATAAAGCTATTAGACAACTATTACGTATATGTTAGGTGGGCATGTATTAATCAAGTCTTAGTTAGCTACACACTCTAACTGTTAAGTAGCTATTGTCTATCTATTAACTAGCATAGCTAGTTACTTAGTAGATAGGCTTCAGATATATACAACTATGGGAAAGCTATTAGGTAAATATTAGATGCACATTTATTAAACAACTATTATGCATACCTGTGATACATCTAGTAGATGAATTGGGTGCTCAATGTAGTTCTTTCAACCAATTCTTTTTTGATATATGTCCTTTTTGTTAGAGGACACACAAGTCTCAGTTATCCAAAAAGTGACACCAGCTCCTTTACCTCATCAGGTATGCGACTTCTTGGTTGTTTCCTATGACATGTGGAGAAATATAACATGGAGTTGTCATTTTCAAGTTCTAGTCAAGATTTTGCCACATAAAAGTTCCTTCTATCAATGGATAGTAGTTTAGAGACATCAGTGACTTTGAGGCTAGCTGACTCCTCTGATTCTTTTGAGTTTAAGAGCATCATTATGGCATACCTTTTGAGGAATAATTCATCCCAGACCATGGCTTCTTCAAACTTTGGAGCGTGTTGCGAATATTTGCTACTATGAGCACTGTGTTTGAACATCGTACTGGTGCCTTGGAGCTATGTCTTGCAAATCTTTTAATGACAGATGAAGGATTAGTTGATTGAAGATGTCTTTCTTAGTGGCCATGTCCATTCCATTTGTTCACTGATGAAAATACCACACAATCTCTTTGGAAATTTCTGATATTCTTTTGCCATCAACTGTCTCTACATGGTCCCAGTTTCTTGCTTTCTCTCCTTTTCTTTTGTTTCTAGCTCTTTGTTTTCTTTTGCGTTTTGTTTCATATTCCCTAATTAACTTACGTTCCCGAGATGGGAGTGCATTAACCTGTAACATATAAACTTATGTTAAATCCCCACTTTTGATTTGCAGAGAGAGAGAGAGAGAGAGAGAGAGAGAGAGAGAGAGAGAGAGAGAGAGAGAGAGAGAGAGAGAGATCAGTGTTCAGACCTGCAAAGTTTCAACCTCTTCCAAATCTTGTAGTTCCACCATGTTTCTCTTTTGTGTATTCAGCTAGACAGAGAAAGAGAGTATTCAGCCATGTGTGTGTGTGTGTGTGTGTGTGTGAGAGAGAGAGAGAGAGAGAGAGAGAGAGAGAGAGAGAGATGGAGGTAGAGGGGGAGAAAGAGAGAGAGAAATGCAAGCTTTGTTTGTGTGTGGGCACACGAGCATGAGAGAGAGAGAGAGAGGGAGAGAAAGAGAAACAAAAAGAAACTCCAGCCTGTTATGTGGGAGAAGGGAATCATGAATTGTAAAATGTAAAAGTTTGAATAAACTCCAACCCGTGAGACGTGGGAGAAGGGAATCATGAAGGTTTGAATTGTAAAACCTAAAAGTTAGAATTGTGAGGTCTTTTTCGTAGAGTAAAATGGATTTCTTGAAATCTAGCTTTACACCTTTCAAAGAGCTAGTTTACTACCCAAATAGCATTGTCCGGGACACAATTTTTTTGTACACATATTCATTCTTCCACCCATGGCTAAGCTTCCCTCTTTCGCTAAGTAAGGTTCATGAGCCTCCAAAATGTGCTGCAAAGTAAGATCTACATCGTAAGTACTTTAATACTTTAAGAAAAAAAATACACTTTTAGATATAGTTTTATATAAATTTGAAAAAACTCTTACCTTGTAGTGGTTGGGTGATACTCCTATGACCCCAAGCTTCTACCATTAATTTGTAAAAGTTTCTAACAACACACTTGAAATTTAGTGCATCATCCCTTGTAAATGGCATCTTTTGCAAAAGAATTACCAACTAGTCAAGTGCAACCCATACATTCGCCTTTGCTATCCTAGCTCCATTACTCCTGTCTCACAAGAACAACTATATGCAACCTTTTCTATGCATTGCACTTCTTTGGCCGCTTCACCAATAAGTCTCCCTTTTCATTTCATGGTGGAGAAATAAACTCTCGCCTTTACACCACCAAATCATGGCTTGCAAGAAGGTAAGTTTCTACTTGCCCTTGATATCTTTTCATCCTTTTCAATTTCCACTTAACCTCTATATATCCAAATGTCTAGCAAAACCTCTTCTACTTTCTTACACGTCTCTTGAGCATCACTCTATTTGCATCCTAAAGGAAAAACACATGTACTTTTATACCAACTTTTACCATAGCATGTAAAGTGAATCCTTATTAAGGGTATCTTTAGAATAGGATCCCACTTTGGCTCCAAGTAGATTGTTTTTCCCTCATGTATTGGTCATGAGCTGGGGCGCTCTCCTTTCTTGTCTTTGGAATCCAATTTTTATTTCCATGCTTTGACTTTTTTCTAGATTTCATGCAATACATGCATAAAATTTCTACATTAAATCCACATGACACACCAAACAGCATTTTTAGAGCTGTCAAACATTGCATTCACACCAAATTTATCTACTTTTAGAACTTCCCCCCTTGTCTGACACTCAACCATATTTGGTATACTTGTGGAATTAAAGAAAATCTTTAATATTTCATGTTCTTCTTTTGGGGCTTCAAAAGCAGTAAGCCACCCTATCTCATTTTTTGATTGAACACTGAAATAATCTTAATGCTCCTTTGTGATGTCCAAACTCAGGCTCTATTTATCAAGGTCAAGGTAACCCTCTCTAACTTATGTCCTTTGATAATATCACACTCGTAAAGTTTAAATGCAAACTTTAGCATACATTCTTGAACTGTCATGTTATAGAACTTAACCATAGCACTTTTCACCTTACATATATCTAACACAAAATTGTTGAATTTCATTAGGTTAAATATAATCTTTAACTTACAATTATATGTATGGCGTAGATGCATAGGCTCATCAATGAGCTCCATAACCTTACCATTCATTGTCATGCTTATCCTACATAATATGGTTTTGGGAGAGGTAAATTTCTTTTTTTCTTCATAACCCTCATAAATCCCTTGTCTACTTGCTTATAAATAGCAGTATATGCTCCTGAGGTGATCCAAGCTTTATCACATATTCCTTGGACATCATTGTTGTGAATGTCTTACTCACTTCAAGCATCTTATCTCTTATTATGTCTTTTGACATTGCTTTAAACTTCTTATCTCTTGGACTGTGGATCTTACCATGTCCTTTGAGAGCACTCTAGTAAGTGAGCTATCCATGTCATCATTTTTTGCTACAAGGAGGTGTTGGATATTCTTACAAGATTCGTCACTCCCATTGTCCATCTCCATCTCATCATTTTCTACCAAGAAATTGGATATTTTTACAAGCCCTGATTCATCACTTCCATTGTCCATCTCATCATTTTCTACTAAGTAATTGAATATTCTTACAAGCCTTGATTCATCACTTCCATTGTCCCCTAACCTAAATTCATATTACAAAGTTAATAGTATTTCAAAACACTAAAAAAGCTAGATTATATAAATTGCTCAAATCTTGCACATTTAAGATAGTTAAAATATGTCAATAGCATCAAAAGTTAGATTTCACCCTAGACTTAGTTAGGCTACATAATAAATTGATGAATCTATTATAATATTAGTAAGATATGGTCCCAAAGAGTGAACAAAAGAGAGAGAGTCAAAATTTTAATATTTTTTTCTCTCTCTTATCTACATGGAAGAGAGAGAAAGCTCTTAGATGGCCCTTTTTTGGTGCAAGTTTTTCCTAATGTTTTTTGTATGGTAAAATTAATAATCAGATCTTCATATTTGGTGGGTAAATAGTTCCTCTTATCCCAGATTACATAGTGGATAGGATAGTTCATTTGTAGGGATCATCCAATAAATCCAGGACTAAACCCATGGCTACTACACTTGCACTAGTGTGAATGTGAAAGATGATACACTAATTAGGAGTGATTAGCATTGATGCATGTACTGATAGATTCTTGAGGGTGGCAAAGGCTCTCTCTTGGTTAGGGTCCCTCTCATGAGGCGAGTGAGGGACCAACATATATCAAGATACATGGAGGAGGATCAACATACATGGAGGAGGTGATGAGACTGAGGGGACCAACATATATCTACATGAGAAAAAACCTACATACGTTAATAGCCAAGGCACCCTAAGACTTCATACATGACCTTAGAACTAGCAAGGGGTGTCAAGAAAAGAATTACCACAATCTTCTCATGGTCATGGCCTTGGAACTAGCAAGGGGTGGCAAGGAAACAATAACCATAGTCTTCTCATGGTTATGAGAGAGACCATAAACCAAGATGATGTGTCCCAAAAGGGCACCATGTGACCAAAAAGTGACACTTGAAGGGATTGAGTCAAAGTTAAATGGTCTTATATTTAATAAAAACCAAGATGAGATGGTGAAGGTGAACCTATAGCGCCCACTCCTTTTTAGGGAGCGGGACTCAGACATCTAGCCGTGGGGCGGCCTTCCACAAACCAAGCTTCATGACACAGCTCCACTGGCCCATCTTGCGTGCATTTTCCTTGTGGGTCTCATCGATCACTTGCCTTCATGCCCAGCTTGGCTCCCACGGCCTAGGCTCGGGACTTGCCTTCCATCCATGATCCGCTAGCCCATCGGCACAGCGCATGGCTCGCCGGTCCACCGTTTCCACCGTTTTTGGTCCCGTTTCCATTTTTCGGCCCAATCGCCGTCAAGGTGGGGAGGGCATTCCCCCGGGCACTCGGCACCTAGGAACCCCCATGGCAACCCGGGAGGCCTAACGTGCCTACCCGCCGATGCGTGAGTGCATTCTAGAGTGCCTAGCATGGGTCCATGCTATGTCGCTCCCTTGCACCTCCTCATCCCATAAAGATGCAATTTCCTTGGCGCGGGCTAGCATACCCCCAAGGCACCAAGGGACTTTGATAGTATTCCCACCTCACATAGTGCCCTTCTCCCCATTGAGTTAGAGAAATCATCCAAGAAAATGTGTAAAAACTCATGATGATACTCCTTAAAGATGTTAATTAGCTATGTACTAGAAGGAGGCTAGAGTGCCCTTTTTGCCATCAAAGTTAGAGAAATCATCCAAAAAATGTATAAGAACTAATGATGATACTTCTCAAAGATGTTTATTGTTGAGATATCGAGCTCAACTAGTGTTGTGGGGTGGACATTTATGACCTGTATGGGTGATACCTTCCACACATATGCCACTAGCATGGTGGTTGGTGAGATTATGCGATATGCCGCTAGTGGTTTACAAGATGTGTGATAGCCAATTTGGTGTTTTAGATTCATGTTATAGTTATAGTGCTAGCTCATGTAGTCAGGTTCACACTATGGAGACAAACCTTTGTATATTATACTACGAGAGTACTTTCTCTCTTAGAGTATGTTATAGTGGTAGGAGAGTACTTTCTCTTATAATATTTACTCTTATCTCTTTATGTTATTATTATAGAGAAGAGAAGAGAATAGAAGAAAATTTGGCAATCCATCTCTCTTATGTGCTTGTTTACTCGTGTGTGTGTGTGTGTGTGTGTGTGTGTGTGTGTGTATGTGTGTTAAAAACAAGGAGCTCAAGGTCATCCTCTCCCCCACATTATTCTCATGGTATTAGAGAACTAGTTCATGCAAAGAGCTTGAGAGATAAGAAAAGGAAGTGGTACATGAGTAAGGGTAATTCCATTTCTTTCCCTCTTTGATTTTGGAGTAATACCTTTGCGTAGTTATGAGAGCTTTTGAGAGCTACACACACAAACATGGAAATCATTATCTCAGATTAAGGCATCCTCTTGGGTAAAGGAGGAAGAAGAGCCTTGCGTGTGTAGTTATCTTTGTTAACTATAAATTTGTGTGTTTTGGTGCGATTTCATGCCCCAATCTGGCTTTACAAGTTTTTTGCACCACAATACTCTATGAAAGTGTCAATTTGATTGTGGATGTCCAATTTTCGATTTGGTGCAAAGTTGTTCAAAAATTTGGTCACAAAACAGTCTCTGTGTAAAGAATTTGAGATTTATAGGTTATTGGTGGATGTATATTCATGTGATTGTTCCATATATAGTTGTAGTATAACAAGTGTAAAGTACTACTCTGTTGGAGATTTTAAGTTTGGTGTAAAGTTGTCCAGAAATTTGGTTACAGAACAATCTCTTTGTAAAGAATCTAAGATTTGTAGGTTATTGGTGTGGATGATGTATATTTATGTGACTGTTCCATATACAGTTGCAATATAACACGTGTACGGTACTACTCGATTGGAGATTGTAAATTTAAGGTAAGTATAAAAGTATTCAAGTAGTCACTATTTGGTAAGTTGCTATATGTAATCATGTCTGACAGTCCATACCAAATTGTGAGCGAGAAGTATTTGTAATCACTATTTGGTAAGTCGCTATAGGTAATCATGTCTGACAGTCTATACCAGATTGTGAGCGAGAATCTCGACAAGAATAACTTCCAATAATGGAAGTTCAAGATAACAAATTCTCTTATGGAAGAAGGATATTGGGAGATTATTACACATGATAAAAAGGAGCCAGAGATTGTTAAAGAAAATCTTACCCCACTAACAATTGCAGGCATACAAAGCATGACATGAAAGATCAAAAAATGTGTTGTATTAGTTCTCAGTCAATGTGACAAACTCTATAATTATGCATATATAGGATACACAAACACTGTACAAAGGCTAAGGAGGTTGGGACACCTTAATGAAGATGTACAATACAAGCACTTAAGCTCAAAAGATGTAGCTAAAATAGGAGCCAAATAATGTGATTAGAGAGAAGTTGAGTATAAATAATTACTCAATGAAGTTAAGGGCTTGTAGATGCCAGTAGATGATGATGATATGGTATCGATGACCTTGAATGGTCTTGGTAAGAAATACAATCAGTTTCAGACCTCTATGGGAGTTGGAGAGAACTTTCTAGATTTTTTAGGAGCTAATTACTCTTCTCATCCATGAGGAGTTAAATATTGGGGGAGGTTCATTCTCCAAAAATTCACATGATCAGGCCTTTTACTTAGATACAGGTAGAGGTAGAGGTAGCTCATCATCTAAAGGCCAAGGCCAAGGTGGTTTTGGAAACATAAATCATGGGTAGAAACAACAACATAAACCTAATGTATAAATAGGAGGAAGAAGCCACTCTAGAGACAAGGAGAGCTAGAGAGGCCAGGATGGTTAGCAAAGAAATCAAAACACTAATAGCATGGAGTGCTATTACTATGGAGAACCAAGGCACATTGCAAAGGACTACTATAAAAAGTAAAATGATATCAAAAGTGAAAAGTTATAGTAAGGCAACTATGAATTATCAAGTAAGCAGGGTGATGACCAAAGTGAGCAGTTATTTGTGATGCAGCACATCCATGATAGGAGATGTGTTAGGATTGAGAGATATCTTGTATGTGGATTCTAGCTCTAATCACATGACTAGTCATGGTGAGTGGTTCATAGAGATATGCAAAAAATAAAAAAACCAGGATTTCTAAAAACATGTGATGATATTGTGCACCTTATTATGCATGTTGGTAAAGTATCATTACTTATGTAGGATGGAAAAATGTACTTAGCAGATGCATTTCATGTTCCTAATATTATAAAAAACTTGACTTTTGTTGGACAAATGGTTGAGCAAATGAAGTTCAATCCTCAAAGATGCTTTGTGAATGACTTCAAAAATCAGTGCTGCTTGGTTGTAAAGGGTAATATAAACGGTAGGATGTTTACTTTAGATGTTAACATGCATGAGGTGAAGGTAGCCATGTGTGTGCATGAGGTGAAGGTAGCCATGTGTGTGCATGGGACATGTATCACTATAGATATTGACATATGGCACAATGTCATTGGTCATGTGAATATACACAGTGAGACGACTAATGTCTATGCATGGGACATGTATCACTATAGATATTGACATATGGCACAATGTCATTGGTCATGTGAATATACACAGTGAAACAACTAATGTCTATGCAAGCCCAAAATATTATTGCAAGTTTTTACCGAAGTTTAAGGTTGATGGTATGTTGAAATAATTTGAAGCATGCCGGCTTGGTAAGTACGCCAAACATGATTTTTCACATAAAAAACACATCAGTGCAAAGCCATTGGATGTTATACATTCTGATATACGGGGACCAACCAAGACTATATAGCAATTACAGGTTGCAGAAACTATATTAAATTCATTGATGATCACACTAGGAAATTATGGGTTTACTTCATGGAGGAGAAAAGTGAGGTGTTTGCTCACTTTTAGATATTTAAAGTCTTGATGGTGAGAAGGAAAAGGTATACAAATGCAATGCCTAAGATCGAATGGTGGGGGATAATATTTCTCCATAAGTTTAGTGATTGTTGGAGTGGAGATCAATGTAGCAACACATAGATGTAAAAAGCAAGGCAAGATAGATGGAAGAACAACACTCAATGTAGATTGATGAGAATGAGTGAAGAATAAGTGAAGTGATATGATAAGATCACTCACACACTTATAAGAGTGCATACATATGCTCGGGAAAAAAAACCTCCTAAAGAGGAAAAAAGTGGCCCGGTCCATTATTAGCCTACATCCACACATCATTACCATATAAATGCTATAAATCCCCCCTATAGTGATGATATAAACATGTACAAGGATCATGTGGCTGATCAATTCCCATATGGCAATAAGCCTAAAACTTTACGAAAAGCTTGGTTGTGAGAGAGTCTTCATGGATATATCTACCACATTATCATGTGTAGAGGCATAAGCCAGGTTAATCTCTCCTGCACTAAGCCAGGTTAATCTCTCCTGCACTGAGCCTCTTCCTAACATAATGATAATGTACCTCAATGTGCTTTGTGTGAGCATGAAACATTGGGTTTCTCACAATGGGGCTAATGCACTCACGCTCTATCAATAAAGATGGAGGTCTACCTAAGCCATATACACTTCATAATTGCTGAAAAAGCTACCCTATACTCTGCTTCATAGCTCAAAGTGGCCACTATCGAGACTGCTTCTTGTTGAGCCATGTTGTACATGGATCACCAAGGTGAAAGAAAAAGCCACTATAACACTCGCGTGTCATAATAAGAAGCCCAATCAGAATCACTAAAAGCACTTAGTTAAACATCACCTTCCTTAGCATGGAATAACCCAAGGGACTGAGTGCCTTGTAAGTATCTGAATACTCGCTTAGCAGCCTTCCAATGCTTCCTTCTGAGACTATGCATAAACCTACTCAACTAGAAGGATCCCAAATTGAATGTTTCGCCTTGTATTACATAAATAGATGGGGCACCCACCAACAGCCTATTAATAAAGTGACGTATCAAATGGTTCACTTGCATTCTAGTGACTAAGCCTAGCACTTGTCTCTACTGGTGTAGCAACATGCTTACCTATCTCCACTGGTGTAGCAACATGTTTACAATCTTCAAGACCAAACCAACACCGTGTAAATAGTCTTTGTATGTACTTTGACTGCAACATCACAATACCATTATCACGTTGAATTTTGACAGCAACATCACAGTACCATTATCACGTTGAATAAATTATATGCCTAAATAATCTTGCAACGAGCCCAAATATGTCATCTCAAATGGCATATGTGTTATGGGCTACCACACCTTCAAGAAGGAACTCAATGCATTCACCTTTGGAAAAGAGAAATAGAACACAACTGTCATAGGGCACTTACCAATGCTTCGAACTTGTGTCCCTTAAGGTCTCCAAGCTCACTTAAGAAGTTCCAATTCTCCAAGCTCCACCTCCACGCTGTCACCGTAGAGACGCTCACACCACCACACAAGCCAATCACTCTCTCTCACTCCTCCACACACAAGCATACAAGCATACAAGTATAGAGAAGGCACATGTGCTAGAGTACTCTCTCGCAAGACAAAAGCAAGAACTGTCATAGCACAAAGGGGGATTGTGTCCATTCATTATGAGAAAATTCCTTATATATAATTGGCCCTTATTCACACTTGGGCACCCAAAACTTACTTAACTAAGGCCTTGGGTGGCCAATATCTCATAATGTACAAATTTTATAGTGCCTTTGCATGACAATTATTAATATCCTCAAATGAAGGAGCATATTTGTTAATCCAAAATGGGATTAAGATCCCCCCTACCTGATGTGAGTACTGTCCTCAGAACTTGTCATCGAGGTCTAAAGACCTGGTTGCCAAACTCGTACGATAGAAGTTTTGATGTGATTGAAGCTTTTTGAGGGTTCTTCTGAATGCAGCGTGTGATCTCCAGAACCCAGTGTCAACCATATCTTCAAATGTGACATGCATGTATGTGGGTAGACACCTTAGGTGATGATAATACAACATCATGCCTCTATCACTAGGTCCTTGATTCATGTTGGATTGTAGCTGATCAGCATCATATCCATCATATCTTTCTTTAGGTTGATCTATGAGAACCACGATCAATTTTAGGAATTGGACATTGGCAACAATTGTTGGGTCCGGAATGCGGTGCCATGCATATATCCAAGTCAGCAATTGCTTCCTTTGCTCTCATATATTTGTAAATGTTGTTTGCAAGAATACAGGAAAGTTATAGCAGACATGTGAATCTCTTTGCTTTGCCTCTTGGAACTCCAATGGTGTCCACCTTCTTTTTAGTGGCATATACAAAGGGTCCACTCTCTGTGTTGGTGGTGCACACATATATTGATGACTATATTTTGGAATGGTAAGGTACTCTTTCCTCCATGCCGGCTGTATACCGAAATCTTCCCAGTTTGGGGTTGGCATCATCTGTGATAAGGGCTGTATATCCCCCTCGTGTATGGACTGGATTAGCCTTTCTCCACCTGTGGAAGCAGCACTGATCATGAATGTAACAATTCTCATTTCAAGTAGATCTGCCAAGTTTGCCAGCTTTGTATGTTGTGCCACATTTGACCATAAAGTGCCCTCTCCAGCCAAGGGCAATAACTCTTCTAATTCTGGCTTTGGTGCTCGGAGAGGGTATGGTACATATGGCTGCTTTGTTGGAGTAACATCCAAATAGGCTTCTTGCAAGATCCGCCGAGTAGGTTCAAAAGGTGTTATTTGCATTAACACTTTGAACATTAACTTTGGCTTGAGTAGAGGATTCCCTGCTCTGATTAAACCCTCGTACTCTACAGTAGACAAAGACTCAAGAATAGAATTATCAGTAAATGGCTCAAGAGTATCTTGGGGTAGAGTGTGACTAACCTCTTGAGTTGGCCGTGGTGGAGATGGATCGACGAGTGCTGGCTCGGGGGTGAGAGTGTTATTAGGAAAATCTAAAGGTTGAGCAAGAAGTCTAAAAAATATACAATCGGCCTGGGATTTGTCAGTATGTGGAGCACTTGGGTATGGATTAAGTAATTTACTTGCAACATTTGAATATACAGGGTAGGTTGGATTAGGTGATGAACTTGATGCTTCTTCTTGACTCTCTCCGAAACTAGGGGGTGTGTGGTTGGGTTTGTGGAGCTTCATAAATTCTTGTAGCTCAGTGATATCCTCTGGAGATATGTTAGGATACTCAATATGTATTTTAGCAAAATTGTAAAGTACGATGGTCAACATGGCTTCTAGATGTTTGTGGATATTCTGATATAGTTTAAGAATGCCAAAAGGATGATATAGTGTAGACTCACAAAGATTTAAATGTTGGTGAGTATTATATACTTCTAACCACCCATGGCTTATGATCCATTGGTAACTACAAGCTACAACCTCATAATTGGCCGACGTTTCAGGCATATCATCTAGAACAAACAAGTTTAATTTGTCGACACTGTTGTCTAGGATGTCTGAGTTTTGTAGCACCCGACACCAACTACAAGGGTTGAGCACAATGGGGTGCAATGGATATAGAAGAAAATATCCTTAGGATCAGTCAGTATTAGGTCCCCCCGAAAAATCCCCATGATTATAGTAGGGTCTGCATCACGTTTTGAATTTTATTTAATAAGTGTTAATTCTCCTAGGCTCATATTATTAGAGAGATTAATATCATATTGTAGTAAAGAGAGTCTTAGTGTAGACAAAAAGAGAGTCAAAGTTTTAGGAGGGGCCCGAGGAGTTACTGGCAACAAACCTATCTCTGAGGCTCGCTCAAGGAGTAGTCGGCAACTCGTCAGTTGGTTCCAATCTTTGGTTGCGGCCTTGGATTGCCAACCGACGTTCCAATTCCTATATGCGAGAATCCTTGGTGATGAGAAGATCTAATATACTCGTTTCTTGCACCATTCTTGTGGCATCCAATTCTTCAAATTGCCTTGTTGCTGCCTCCTGTGCTCGTTTGGCTGCAGCTTCCATTCCTTGGGCCTCTACAATCTTTTGACGCCTTTACTAGCTTGGAGCTACTGAGCTACTGTGTAATCTACATCATTGCCTCTTTTTGTGTATCCATCATGGTCTGCATTTCCAAGTTTTTAGTGCTGATGGTCTCATTGAGTGCTCATACTTTTTCTGCATTTCCTTTATTGCTTTGTTCTCTTTCTTGTTGGAGTTGGAGCACTCTTTGTTCAGCATCCTTAAGGGCTGTGGTGGCTGGTGAATTCAGGTTGCCTTGTAGTTCTTCTTCCTTATCTTGGGAGGTATGTTGGAGCTCCTGTAGCTGTTTAGCCTGGATGGTTGCTTGTTTCTTATTATGTGCCACTTCTCTTTGAATCTGCTCCTTTGCCTATTCCAGTTGCGGTTTTAAGTCTGTATTTTCCTTGATTCTTTGTACTAAGGTTTGACTAAGAACAAGATTATTGTTTTCAAGTGTTTGGTATCTTACTTCCTGCTCCTCCCGGTAGCCTTTAAGCTTTTTAGGATTACATCTCTGTGTGTTTCTTCTACTGCTGTTAGATGCTCTTGAAGTGTTTGAACTTGATTGGTTGCATCCTAGACCTGCTTCCATAGCATTGCATTTCTATCATGAAGCATATGAGTTGTTAGAAGATGGCATCGGCACACTCTTTGCTCTCGTTCCCAAAGAGAATCACTTGATTCCGCTGCTCCCTCCAGTCCAGAGTGTGGCAATTGTAAGAGACCTTCCAAGTCTTCCACAGTCTCATGAAAGAATTTGCCGTAATCCATGTTATGGGAGGAAGGATGTCTGGAATCCCCTCTGCATCATCCATACATTGCCTCTTGCTGGGGCTTGGTGTCTCTTCAGTTATTTGTCGTTTCCCTGTATCCAGTTACTCTTCTTCGAGGAGTCCTTCTTGGAGTGATGTGGCTTCTTCGTGGCCTTGGTGCTCTGCTTCTACTGGAAACTTTTCCTATTGAGTCTCTTTATGCAGCTCAGCAGAAGCAGGTGTATCTGACATTGTTGAATTTCTAAGAGGGGAAAGGTTTTTGAAAATCAGTTGTGCCGGACTTGGAGGGGGGGTTTGATGATGTGTCTGTGCTTTCGTCCCCTCTGGAGGTGCTGATAAGCTGAGACTTACTGCTTCATGTTGCCCCAATATTTCCTAGTAAGATGCTATTTCCTAGGCTAGTTTGGCCTCTATTCTTTGTGTTTCCTCTGTAACGTTAGGCATAATTTCTCTCATCTTCCTTTCAGTTTTCTTCTTTCTCCCTTTATTGAGATCCTTCATGATTTCCTTTGTGTCCATTAATATGGCTTGTCCTTCCTGCATTTCTTCAGAGGTAAGTGGTGGTGGTGCTATTTATATTGCCAGTTGCATCTGTTCTTCTGGTTCCGGATCTGGAGAGGCTATTGAGCTACGTGATTCAGCACCTTTGTCATCAAGTATGGGTTGCATACCTTTGACTGGTGTGCCTTTACATCCATTTCTCTATGGATGTAATATGCCCAGTTATCTTCTCTTTCTTTGTGTACTTTGGCTATCCTATTAAGGGGAACCCTGTTGTACCTATCTACTGGCTTTACTTACATTATGACTGGCATTGCTATATAAGCCTTTTCTATCACCTCATCCCTGATATTGTCATACTCAGCCCCGTTGGAGTTGTAAAAACTTTTCTTCAGCATGGCATCCAGGGGTATCTTTTCGTAATTATGAGAGTGTATCTTAAGTGGTGGTGGTAATTGTAGGGCCTCCCGTATCAAATCTTCTATGATTAAAACCTACTCTGTGGTTCCATTTTCTTTAGTTACCTTTCCCCTCTTAGTGGCCTTGTCATATGACATGAGGTACTCTGCACACAACTCTGTATCAATGGTTCAGGGGAGACATTCTGCCATCTGCCCTAGGCCAACTTTCTCTAGTTTTTCCTTGACTTCTGCATCCTCCAAAATATGCAAGCACTCAAGACTGTGGTATTGTAGAGCGATCTTTCCATACGTAGTGTGGACTTCCTTGCTTATGATGGAGCCATGGAATGCCTGTGCATACTAACCCAACTAGCTCAATTTTGGGCCCCTTGTGGGTCTTTTCCTTCTACTAACTGGTGATCCAATTGCACTGGCTTGTGTCACTGTCAGAGTCTCTTCGGCTTATGGGTTAGAGGTAGCTGAGGTCGACATATGTAACAATGAGAAGAAGGTCAGTTTAATGACTGGTGAGGGCATGTGACATGCCTTGTTGTTTTCTCTTCTTCTTCTTCTTCTTCTTCTTCTTCTTGAAGTGTCTGTAAGGTTATATTTGATGAGAAGTATGTTAGTGGTGTGAGAAAATAAGGAGGTGTAAATTTTTAATTGAGAAGGTGCACATCGTGATAGTGCAGGTTAATGTACCGTGAGTTGATAGGGTACAAAACTTGTGAGGTGGGTAAACAGTGTGAAAGTGCAGGATGTAAAGCCGTGAGATGTTTTCTGTGAGATGGGCTAACACTGTGAAAGTGCCTAAAACGATGAAATGGTATTTCCATGAGTTAGACTAAAACCATGAAATGGTATTTACGTGAAATGGTATTTCTATGAAATGGTCTAAAACTGTGAAAGTGCCTAAAACTGTGAAATGGTATTTCCATGAGACGGGCTAAAACCATGAAAGTGCCTAAAACCGTGAAATGGTATTTCCATGAGATGGGTTAAAACCGTGAAATGGTCTAAACTTGTGAAATGGTACTTCCGTGAAAGTGCAGGGTTCTATCCTGTGAAACATTCTTTCATGAAAGTGCAAGGTCTTATCCTGTGAAATATTTTTTTTCGTGAAAGTGTAGAGTTAAGTCCCGTGAAACATTTTTCCGTGAAAGTGTAGGGTTCTATCCCGCGTAACATTGTTTCATGAAAGTGCAGGGTTCTATCTCGTGAAACATTTTTTGCTTATAAGAGTAAATTGGTGAGTGTAGTTTATGAAGTGGTAGGTCACGGAAATAAAAGATTCGTATGCAGCAATTAGTTTTTATGAAAATATAGTACAGTGAGAGTGCAAAGTGAGAGTGCAAGGTGTGATTTATCCACGTGATTGCGAGGTTTGTGAGACGATGAGAATTGCAATTGTTTTAACTCCGTGTGAGAGTGCTTGATCTTTCCCTCCATCCAACTAAAGAGTGCTTCTACTGAATCCTGTTGATTGGGATTTATATCTGTGTCCATTTGTTGCACCTTTTCCTTCTTCTTCTCGATAACATTGCCCAACTCCTCTATTGTGGTGGGTACAAGTAACGGGTTTGTTATCTTTAATGTTGAAATATACAAGTGAAAAGGGTGTGTGTGGGAACAAGCTCTTGGATAGAGACTGTAAAAGAGGAGATGTAATTGTGAAAGAACCTGTGAAAAGGTTAGGAGAATCTACTGGGAGAGAATAATGGGTAGCATGAGGGAATTTAGGAGTGTGGAGATATTCTGGGAGATATTCAGGGAAAAGAGAAGAGGTGGAGAGAATCAGGCAAGAGGTGGAGAAATTCAGGGAATGAATCATGGAGAAATCAAGGGGATTTGATGCTTGATGTAAACACTATAAATTGAGGCATAGCCCTAATGAGAATTTGCTGGTTTTTGAGTATCCATGCCTACATTAATCTATGTGCTAATTATTCACTAATTACGTCTTAATCATTTCTTAATCACTTTCTTAATCATGTTGATTCTAGTGTATGATCCACCATAGCTCATCATTATGCTCAAATTTCAACATGGTATCAGAGCCATGCCTAGAATCAATCATATTTATGAGCCCATTAGTTAATTAATGAGGATTAGTAGATAATTAGCAAAAAAATCAATTTTTTAGTAAGCTTTCACTTCTCCCCTTCACCCCTAGCCAGTTGAGGACTCCATTCTCCTTGCACACATAACATTAGGCTAAGCCCTCTTAGGTACTCATAGTAGACTTATAGGGCTACACACATCTCAAATCTTGTGGGCTAATTCAACGCAGAACGCCGGCGGGAGCTCGATTTGCAGGCTACGTTTTTCTGAGGTGAACTGGTGATTTCTACTTCCACAGACCAAAGGTTTCTAATTCCTCTTAGCCCAAGGGGTAATCAAGCATGCTCTACAAGCTGGTGAAGTCAGAATTGAGTTTCATCAAGTCTACAGTGAGATCAAAGCTCTTCATCAAATCTGCAGGTGACTTTGGTAAAACAGAGATTAAGCTTTCATTATTTGGTCAAATCTTGTGTTTCTTGGCTTAATCCTCTACTAGACTCATTGCTATTGATGCCTTTGAAAGCATTTGAGCTCATTTGAAGTGGAAGGCACCAGATCTGGACTCCCCGCATACTCTGTTTTCTGCACACAAAACAGAGCATTAATTTGCTAATCAGTGATTAATCAGTGCTAATCACTATATTTTGGTGCAATTGAGGGTTCAAATTAACCATTAGGTATCTGATACAGATCCCTATAACTTCAGATTGCAAATCGGAGTTGGTTTGATATCCCAACCATCCCGTACAAATTGGTTACCCTTGATTTAATGTAATTTCTGGTAAAATTGTGCTGATAAAATTGTGAAAATCATCATTTTGCATTTAACCCTTGGTTAATGCCTATAAATCTCACTCAATTACAAGATTATTCACAGCCAGAGTTGCATTTGGAATGTGCATGAGAATGAATGCTATACGCATTATGTATTGGGCACATTACATCAGTGTAAAAATGGGAACAGACACTGCCCTTGTCCAGATTAAGGCAAGAGGTAAGACCTCCCGCATAAATTTGGGTTTGCATTGCATAATGATACAAAATAAACATAAAAAGCCCAAAGGAACTGTCAGCAAAACATTGAAACATGTTGCTCACATGGAGCAAAATGACCTGACGGACGAGCTCATGGCCCCAGCCATGGAAGCAGAAGAATATCTCTTCCCAAGAAGAGGATCCACACCGAGAAGAAGATCAGAAGGAACGACATCGGCAAACTTCATGGAGGCTCCAAGAGAAGTGGAGTCGGATCATCTTTTCTGAGAGAGAGAGAGAGAGAGAGCCCACAACCCAATGTAACCTGCCCCAACAAAGTAAAACCACCTCTGAGCCACCGATGATGTAGGCCAAGTGGTAGATGTATGTATGAGCACTTTAGTCAAGGTCGCGGGCACTTATAGTAACCTTGGACACATAGAGAGAGAGAGTGTCAAGGACTATGGAGTTTAGGGACTTGAGGCACTGGTCGCGGGCTATCAAGTAAGAGGGAAACTTGATACAGGGTCCAGGTGTGTTAGGATTATTCACTTGAGGGGAGGTGTTGAAATATACAAGTGAAAAGGGTGTGTGTGGGAACAAGCTCTTGGATAGAGACTGTAAAAGAGGAGATGTAATTGTGAAAGAACCTGTGAAAAGGTTAGGAGAATCTACTGGGAGAGAATAATGGGTAGCATGAGGGAATTTAGGAGTGTGGAGATATTCTGGGAGATATTCAGGGAAAAGAGAAGAGGTGGAGATAATCAGGCAAGAGGTGGAGAAATTCAGGGAATGAATCATGGAGAAATCAAGGGGATTTGATGCTTGATGTAAACACTATAAATTGAGGCATAGCCCTAATGAGAATTTGCTGGTTTTTGAGTATCCATGCCTACATTAATCTATGTGCTAATTATTCACTAATTACGTCTTAATCATTTCTTAATCACTTTCTTAATCATGTTGATTCTAGTGTATGATCCACCATAGCTCATCATTATGCTCAAATTTCAACATTTAATTCATCCTGTTGAATTGGCTTCTTTCTCCACACCAATGTTTGTGCATTCCTAGCATTTTTTTTAAGCCGAAATTTGGCTTTGGTTGCCCTTACTGTCCTTTTCTTTGTTTCTAAAGGTATTTGCAACAATGGGCCTTGGGTGGAATTTGGGCACCCATATTGTTGTATTTCCTTGGTAATTGTAAGATTCCTCCCCCAGCCCCCCAACTTTTGAGATGTACAGGTGTAAGAGCCTCCCCTTAAGTCTCTTGTAATCATCCCCCCCTCTCAAAAATGGAAAAAGATCTTGTTTTACCATGTTTTGGCCTTGAGAGAGAAAATGTCTAGAGAGAGGTAATTCAAAATTCAGATATTTTTGGATACAAAAATTCTCCTAATGTCTAAGATGAATTTTCTTGATACAGAAGTTCAAAATGAACTTTCCAATGTGCATTAGGAATTAATTGAATATGTGTATAAGGGACCTTAGCGTAAGGGTCTACATTTTCAAAAAAAATTGGATTACGAGCCAATTAAGGTTCCAATGGGCCAATAAGATTAATCCAAGTGTTGGGATGACATAAATGCAATGAGTAAAAGAAAATAGCCCAAAAATGAGTAAATGCTCACATTAGATGAAGAGTTGACTGAATACAAGGTTTATTAGTTAAAAACTAAGGTATATTAGTTTAAAAAAATGAGATATTTAGGTGAAATGATGCATTTTTGACACCTTAGTAAGCTGGGAATCCCACTTGAGCTAGGCGCCTTCATCATCATCATTGCTTGGGTTTTTTAATTCAAAAAAATGTGATATTAATATCTCTCCTCTCTCCTGAGCAAACTTCTGAGCAAACTGGATCAAAAAGGGAGCCAAACTGATCCAAATCTTGTCCAAATCGGGTCAAACTGAAGCTGGAAGGCTCTAGAACCCAGTTAGACTTGGTTAGTGGCCTCCCTCACCTATAAATAGACCCTCAATCCTTTGTATTTTCATCTTTGAGCTATACCATGCCAGTATTATCCTCAAAATTATTATATTTCTATTATCCCTTTATTTTGCCTCTTCTCTCTGGAGCTTGGAGCTTCTCTCTTCTCCAAAGTTTCTTGAAGATTGCTCTTCTCCTCTTGGTGGCCAAAGGATTGCTTGGGGGCTTCACTTCAAAGTAAAGAATCAAGCCAATTTTAGAAGTAATACTAATTTTTATGGTTTTTTTCAATTATCTCAATGATTTTCTTCTTCTCAACCCCTCCAAAGCTTGAGAAGCTTTCAAAGTAATGCTTCTTTCATCAAATCAAGCTTTCCAAAGATTCATAATGTCTAAATAGAATTATGTTAATCTTTATGCTTAATTATAATGTTTTTTTTAAGAAAATCTCTCTCGTGGATAAGATTAATCATCTTTATGGGTAGATCCTTAGTAAAAGGATGCTTTTCAATGATAATCTCTTGTTTCAATCTAAACTCTAGGCTTGATGAGCTAGAGAATGAGAATTGATATTTTCATGATTTTAAATTAGTAAAAATGATGGTTAATTCTTTTTAGATTGATTATGAGTAGGAAAATTTACTTTAACTCATTCTAAATGGGAAGAGGATTATTCTAACAATTTTGGAAACGAGGAATGGTTAATTTAGTTTAATATAAGAAAATAATCATAATTATGGTTATAATTATGCTAAGTATACATAGTTTATTTTTAAGGTTAAAAGAAGATTTTCTATCATATTTTCGTTACAAGTTTTCATTCAATTAGAAAATTAAAAATTATCAGTAATAGCAGCGAAGCTATGGCAAAATTTTCAGAAAAAAATACAAATCTTATTTTTATGCATAATACTAAAAGAGGAATTCCTACCATATTCTAGGTTTAGATATTTTATGCAAAAAGAATGATTTTTATCATATTCATGAAAAATACTTTTTAGTATTTATGCATAATTATTTAATTGAGAGAAAAGATAAATTTTTGATAAATTTATTTTTATGCATAAGAATTTTGATGTAAAAAGAGGAATTCCCATGATATTCGAGATCCACCAATTAAATGTTAAAAGAGGAATTTTTGGCATAATTCAAAATATAAGTATTTATCAAAAGTAAAATTTTGAGTATTATCATTTTCTTAAGAAAAATGGGTAGAATTGATTTTGTAAATCCCATGAATCTTTTATTCAAAAAGAAGAATATTGAATATATCCTATTTTGAGAAATTTGAGAAAGAATGTGAAAATATCCATTGAGAATACTTGGATAATTCTTAATCAAAAAAAGGGAATCTGGAATCCCTGAGAGGATCAAGGATCCAATAAGTAAACAAAAATTTAGATTTAGTCTTCATTAATAAAGCTTAAGGAATGAAAACACAATACGTAAATGCTCTTTCTGAGTTTTTACTATAAATCTTCGTTGCTGACCAGCTGGTCCCAACGGAGAGTCCAAAGTGGTATTGTTTTTGTGAAACTGGATTGAATGGAAATTTTGAGTTATGAAATCTGTGATCATATCTGTTTTGTTAATGGATTATTTTTTTATATTAAAGTTTTAAAGAGGAGTGTGTATCTATTTTCTAAAGCTAAAGTTAAGAAAGGCATTTCAATTATGGGTGGGTGAGTAATTGTTTGGTTCTACCGATTCCAGTGGTAGGGTGGTGGCTAACCCATGGGCCGAATGGGGTTAGGCTGGAATCAGTGGAGTTTTAATAATCAAACTAAAAAATCTTAGGATTACGCTAGGATTCGAGTAGCTAGTTAATTCCTTGATAAATTTCTCAATTGAGTGGATCAACGGCTGTGCCTGATCTTGATTAGGAAAAAAGCATTGAAATTACTCAGATGATCAAATTATATTAGTGATGGTTTCCTTCTATCTGGTTTATTCAGGTGAAGGATAGTTTAGAATTGATCTCGTTAGAAAAATTCGTTAAGAAAATTCAAAAAGGTGGAATCGTCCTCGCTTTTCGGGCATGGGAAATTTTCCCGGTTTCGGTTTTCGGAGTGACCACCAGCCTAGTCTCGTGCCCGGACAATCGTGGGCGAGGCCCCGAGTGAGAAACCCTGCCTTGCGCATGAGGGGGTTGCTTCCACGGCAGTCAGCCTACCGGGAGTTCGGTGCGCGGAGGGGGCAGAGGGATCTCACACTTCTTGGAAGGATAGATCTTAGTCCTAATCTCATTTTTCTTACCCAAAACTCTAGGCCTAACAAGCTAGAGATAAAGATTAAGCTTTTTTAAGATTTTTACTCTAATAAAAATGAGGATTAATTCATTTAAGCTTGTTTTATGTTAAGAAAATTCATATTTATTCATTTTTAAGTTGAAAGAGAGCTTGTGCTAACATTCTCATAATTATTTTCATATGGAAGTCATATTGGGTATAATGTTTTTTAATAAATGAGATGCTTAAATGTAATTATGCTTATAATTATGCTTAGGTTTATGCATAAACTAATCTTTATGCTAAAAGTGTAATTTTAAGCATTTTCATTTCATAGAAAATGTGGGGAAGCTTTGGGCATTCTCATGTTATAGAAAATACAGGGAAGTTATGGCATAATTTTAATCATTTAAAAATGAATTTTATGCATAATTAATTTCTATGCTAAAAGTGGAATTTTAAGCATTCTCATTTCATAGAAAATATGGGGATGTTATGGTAAAATCTTTATCATTAGAAAATGGAATTTATGCATAAATAATTTCTATATCAAAAGTGGAATTTTGAGTATTATCATTTCTTAGAAAATGTGAGGAAGCTATGGAAAAATTAATATCATTAGAGAATGAATTTATGCATAGTAAATTTTATGTTAAAAGTGGAGTTTTGAGCATTATTCATTTGCCTAAAAAATAAAGAAGGTTATGCACAAATTTTCTAGATTCATTCAATTTATGAGAATTCTAGAAATGATTAGGAATATAATTCATTTAGATAAAAATGGATTAGTAGGTGTGCATAAACATTTTATGCTAAAAGAGGGATTTCCATGATATTTTATTTTGGGAAAATAGAGAAAAGAAGGTGAAAATATTCATAGGGGTGCATTGAGAAAGAGGCATTATAAAGAAAGAGAAAATGTTTTTTTATTAGAAAGAGAAAAAATGGGTATAATTGATTTTGTAAATCTCATGAGGTCCTATGCATGTCTTTTGTTCAAAAAGAAGAATATTGAGCATATTTTAATTTGAGAAATTTGAGAAAAGAATGTGAAAATATTCATAGGAATGCATCGTGAAAGCATGGATAATTTTTAATTAGAAAGAGGAATCACGAACATATTTAACTTTCGAAAAATGAAGTATATGTCTAGATTCTCGAAAAATAGAATCTTGGGTACATTTTGAACGGGAAAAGGATTTCTTAGAGAAAAGACCAGAAAAATGCGTAGTTGGATGAACGTAAATAATTGTGACTGACTTATCCCTAGATTCCGTGGGAAAGGAATCTCAAATCCTTGAAAGGATCGAGGATCCAAAAGTGAACAGAAATTTAGACTTATTGGTTGCCCTCTTGACTAAGTCAAGAAGTGGCCGAGACTTAGAAGTTTTGTCAGTATGAAAAGTAGAGTAACTTTACACTTAACCTGGAGTGATGTAGATTGATGTGTGGTATGTGTGGACTGATGTGGAGTGATGGAGGAGTGATGTGTGGGTGATGTGTGGTTGATGTGGGATGATGTAGAATGGATGTAGAATGATGTAAATGGATGTGAATTGATGTGAATGGATGTGAATGGATGTGGAATGATGTGAATGGATGTGAATTGGTGTGGAATGATGTGAATTGGTGTGGAATGATGTGAATGGATGTGAATGGATGTGGAATGATGTGGAATGATGTGAATGGATGTGAATTGATGTGGAATGATGTGAATGGATGTGAATGGATGTGGAGTGATGTGAATGGATGTGAATGGATGTGGAATGATGTGAATGGATGTGAATTAATGTGGAATGATGTCGATGGATGTGGAATGATGTGAATGGATGTGGAATGCTGTGAATGGATTGTAGAAGAATGTGGAATGATGAGAAATGATGTGGAATGATGTGGAAAGATGGGAATTTTGTTGAAAACTGTATTTACATATACGAAACCTATTTTTGTAAGGATTGTTTTATGTGTCAAGAAGGATGGGGAAGCATTTTTGACTATCTTGTGGAAAGAGGTCGTGGGGGGACCTAAGTGAAAATCTTACAAACAGCTGACGGAGAGTCAAGGAAGGATGTCTCGCGTGGCAAGGTCGGCCAAGGTCTTGACCAACCTCGGTTCGATTAAAATGGTGAGCTTCCGGTATGGTGGACGAGGGACCAAGGAAGCGGTCAATGAGTGAAGTGCTAGGTGACCTACGAAGGTGCCTAGAGGGTGCTGACCATATGGTGCTCGGGCTCTGGGGGGTGACCCAAGATACCCACGCATGGGACGAGAAAGAAAAATGAGTTGGAGCTGTTTTCTAAACACGGGCATGGATCTAGTTGATTGGCCTTGGTGGTCTTCATCAACGGATGAGTTCATGGCTCTTTTACATGGATCTAGCTAATCTTCAACGGAGAGTCCATATGGATTTTATGTGATTATACTCCTAGATACTATGGGCTATGGACTATTGAAAAGGCCCTTGAGTGACCAGGTGGTGAGTGTTCTGGTTGCTGATGATGCCATAGGTACGTTGAGGAATGAATGACTGAAATTGGATTTTATGGTTGGAAAGTGGAAAAGTTGAAAATTGGATCTAGAAATGGAATACTGAGGATTAGGATGGAAACACTGTGGTTTTATTGCAATAGTGTTTTGGCAAATAGTTGAGTCTAAGAAAAGGCAATTTCATATTGGGTGCGTAAGTGGTGTGTCAAATAAATTTTTGCATGAGAGTTGGCTTGGGGGCCTGGGAACTCTTTTCTCTGGTACCTGGGACAAATTATAACCAAATTTTTATAATGGATCCTATCAATACAGTGGTCGAGCGATTGGCTAACCCATGGGATTGGATGGGGTTAGGTTGGATCGATGGATTCGTATAATAAAATTCAATTCTGTTCAAGTTACGATAGTTGAAGTAAGTCACATGATAATCCTTGTTCTATGGATTAGAATCAACGGCTGTGCCTCTTTGATGGGGAAAAAAGCGTTGGTCTCTATGAACCAAGTGCCAGTTCCTCCTTTGATTCGGCCATGTGACCCATGGGTTCGATCAGAATACATTGACTAGTTAAGGCCCTTGACTATGTTAGAAGATTTTTCCTAGAGGAATCGCCTATGCTTTCTTGATGAGGGAAGTTTTTTTCGGGTTCGGTTTTGGAAGAACCGAGGGATTAGTCTCTTGTCTAGACATTCGTGGGCGAGGCCCCGAGTGGGAAGCTCTGCTTAGCGCATGAGGTTGCTACTTCTGCTGCAAGCACCCCAGAGTTCGATGCGCAGAGAGGGCAGGGATCTCACAGCCGAGTATCAGAGCAAATTAGTTGAAGATGATAAACCAAGAAGCAAGAAATGTCAAAAATTTATGAGTTATTAGTAAAAGATTGTAATTGTATGTTATAACTCGTACGAATTGATATTCAAAATGGAAATTCATAAATTGGAAATTAGGTTTTTAGATGGAAGTACCGCAATTGTGTGGAATCCCCGACTTGCTTGAGGCCTAGATATGATGGCAATCGCCTTATAACACCAAGGGCCGTGAAAACCCCTATATACTGTGGGTATAACTACACCTCTTTACTGACAATATATACGAGTGAATCTAAGACCTTGTAGTTATGAGCAAAAATGCTATCCTAGATGATGATTTCGAATGCTTGTTATGATTTTATAATTTTGGTTGAGAATTGATGAAATGATTTAGATTCTAATTGAAAGATGATGATTTGTGAATTCTGGTTGAAAGTAGATAAGTTGAATAAAGTCTTGATGTGGATGAATGGAGAGGAATTCCAATGATGATGTAAGTCACTTGGAAGACGATCAAGACTTTCAGTAGATCACTATAAGATTAGTGGATCGTGTTAACAGAATTGTTCACAGCTTGACCTTGGCCCAGTGGACCTAGTTACGGAATGATAAATTAAGAACCTGTATAATTGAAATTCCCATGGGGGAATGTTCAAATGTTAATTGGAAATTACTGGTCTAGTGGACCATTATTATGTTAAGGATATGAATGGACTATTTTTTGATAATGAGTTCTGTATGTTTCTTCTTTTATAAGGGGATCTTTATCCGAGGATTCTGAGAGGGTTGACCAACCCCAGAATCAGTTGGATCTAAAGTTTAACTCCTTTTGGATTTAAATTATAAATAAAGTGGTCTTTTTACCTGAGATTCTTTGATTGTCTTGGTTAAGTTGGAAAAAGAGACTTGACAAACCGCTTGGATAGGAACACCCAGACGTGGGATGATATAAAGCATACCTCGGAAAGAGATTCTGTCCTCTAGGCTTCTTGGAGACAAAGATGAATGAGTTCCTGGAGCTAACCCAAGGAAGCCGAACTATGGAGGAATATCACCAAGCATTTGCTCTCCTCCTCAAATACTCGCCCGCTTGATGAAGAACGTGAGCATTTTCGTTGTCGATGATGCCATAGGTACGTTAAGGAATGAATGACTGAAATTGGATTTTATGGTTGGAAAGTGGAAAAGTTGGAAATTGGATCTAGAAATGGAGTACTGAGGATTAGGATGGAAACACTGTGGTTTTATTGCAATAGTGTTTTGGAAAATAGTTGAGTCTAAGAAAAGGCAATTTCATATTAGCTGCGTAAGTGGTGTGTCTAATAAATTTTTGCATGAGAGTCGGCTTGGGGGCCTAGGAACTCTTTTCCCTAGTACCTGGGACAAATCATAACCAAATTTTTATAATGGATCCTATTAATACAGTGGTCGGCTAACCCATGGGATTGGATGGGGTTAGGTTGGATCGATGGATTCGTATAATAAAATTCAATTCTGTTCAAGTTACGATAGTTGAAGTAAGTCATAGGATAATCCTTGTTCTATGGAAAAGAATCAATGGCTGTGCCTCTTTGATGGCGAAAAAGGCATTGGTCTCTATGAACCAAGTGCAAGTTACTCCTTTGATTCGGCCATGTGACCCGTGGGTTCGGTCAGAATACAAAAGGTTAGTTAAGGCCCTTGACTACGTTAGAAGATTTTTCCTCGAGGAATCGCCTATGCTTGGGCGAGGGAAGTTTTTTCCGAGTTTGGTTTTGGAAAAACCGAGGGCTTAGTCTCTTGTCCGGACATTCGTGGGCAAGGCCCCGAGTGAGAAGCTCTGCCCAGTGCGCATGAGGTTGCTACTTCTGCTGCCAGCACCCTAGAGTTCGATAAGCAGAGAGGGCATGGATCTCATAGCTGATATCATAGCAAATTGGTTGAAGATGATAAACCAAGAAGCAAGAAATGTCAAAAATTTATGAGTTACTAGTAAAAGATTGTAATTGTGTGTTATGACTCGTGTACCAATTGATATTCAGAATGGAAATTCATAAATTGGAAATTGGGTTTTTAGATGGAAGTACCGCAATTGTGTGGAATCCCCGACCTGCTTGAGGCCTAGATATGTAGCAATTGCCTTATAACACCAAGGGCCGTGAAATCCCATATATACCATGGGTATAACTGTAGCACTTTACTGACAATATATACGAGTGAATCTAAGACCTTGTAGTTATGAGCAAAAATGCTATCCTAGATGACAATTTCGAATGCTGGTTGATATGATTTTAGAATTCTGGTTGAGAATTGATGAAATGATTTGGATTCTGATTGAAAGATGATAATTTGTAAATTCTGGTTAAAAGTAGATAAGTTGAATAAAGTCTTGATGTGGATGAATGGAGAGGAATTCCAGTGATGATGTAACTTGGAAGACGATCAAGACTTTCAGCAGATCACTATAAGATTAGTGGATCGTGCTGACAGAATTGTTCGCACCTTGACCTTGGCCTAGTGGACCCAGTTATGGAATGATAAATTGAGAACTTGTATAATTGAAATTCCCATGGGGGAATGTTCAAATGTTAATTGGAAATTACTGGTCTAGTGGACCATTATTGTGTTAAGGATATGAATGGACTATTTTCTGATAATGAGTTCTATATGGGGGAATGTTCAAATGTTAATTGGAAATTACTGGTCTAGTGGACCATTATTGTGTTAAGGATATGAATGGACTATTTTCTGATAATGAGTTCTGTATGTTTCTTCTTATAAAATGGATCTTTATTCGAGGATTCTGAGAGGGTTGACCAAACTTTAAGGAGCCCCCCAGAATCAATTGGATCTAAAGTTTTACTCCTTTTGGATTAAATTATAAATAAAGTGGTCTTTTCACGTGAGATTCTTTGAGTGTCTTAGTTAAGTTGGAAAAAGGGACTTGACAAAGAATTTTCGTATTGATAGGATCATGGATCGGGGTCGTCGTGGTAGAAATGTTAACCCCCAACTTGATGAGGAAGAGCTCGACCCAAATGTTCGCAAAGCTCTTCATAGATCTCAGCCTGGACCTTTCAAAGGTGAAGGGGAGCACTTGGGAGAAACAGTAAAGAAGTGGATCAAAGCTACTGGAGGAGTACTTTGATGTCACAGGGTACAACGAAAAGAGCAAGGTGGCTCTTGCCAAGCTAAAGATCGTAGAAACAGCTAGAGTAGCGTGGAGGAACCACTGCGAGACAAACCACCTGGATCGAAACACCTAGACCTGGGATGATCTTAAAGCATACCTCAGAAAGAGATTCTGTCCTCCAGGCTTCTTGGAGACAAAGATGAATGAGTTCCTGGAGCTAACCCAAGGAAGCCGAACTATGGAAGAATATCACCAAGCATTCGCTCTCCTCCTCAAATACTCACCCGCTTGATGAAGAAAATTTGATGGCCAGGTTCATTCGGGGAATGAACGAACCCTTGGATACCTTGGTGAAAAATGCTAAGCCAGTTTCTATGGCTGAAGCAGTGCGGATGGCGAAAGATTTCGCTAAGGCCTTTGTTGTCAAGGTCCCCCCGAAGCCAACACCATCGTCTTTCAAAAGATTCCTAACCCTGGAAGGTGATTCCAACTTTCCACGTCCTAAGAGACAACAAGGTCCTAGTCAAAACTAGGATACGAGAAGTTTCAGAATGGAAGAAAGGCCTTTTCCCTGGAACATAATCCCCTAGAACTCAACTTTAGAAGTTCCACCCTTGAACAAAGGAATTCAAGGCTTTAACTGCCAAGGATATGGTCATCGTAGCATGGAATGCCCTACTCCTTTTGGATCAAGGTTTTCAGGACAAGAAAGTCAGGGACCAAGATTCCATATTCTAGCTCCTTACTTCAAGAGTAATCAAGGTCCTTCCTGTCAAAATCAGGGAAACCCTAGAAGTAGACTCCCTAACCAACCCTCAGCTTCGATGCAAAGTAATGCAAGACCTTAGTCTAAGAATTGGGGAAATCAAAGAGAGAAGTTCCCAAACTAGCCATCTACTTCATAGGCAGTAACGCTGGAAGTTATAGAAGAAGAAAGAGATGAGTTTTGAGCATTATTCATTTGCCTAGAGAATAAAGAAGGTTATGCACAAATTTTCTAGATTCATTCAATTTATGAGAATTCTGGAAATGATTAGGAATATAATTCATTTAGATAAAAATGGATTAGTAGGTGTGCATAAATATTTTATGCTAAGAGGGATTCCCATGATATTTTATTTTGGGAAAATAGAGAAAAGAAGGTGAAAATATTCATAGGGGTGCATTGAGAAAACACAGATTAATTTTTATTTCAGAAAGAGGAAAAATGGGTATAATTGATTTTGTAAATCTCATGAGGTAGTATGCATAAATCTTTCATTCAAAAGGAAGAATGTTGAGCATATTTGTTTTTGAGAAATTGAGAAAAGAATGTGTAAATATTTATAGGAATGCATCGTGAAAGCATGGATACTTTTTAATCAGAAAGAGGAATCACGAATATATTTAACTTTCAAAAAAATGAAGTATACGTCTAGATTCTCAAAAAATAGAATGTTGGGTACCTTCTGAACAACGGGAAAAGGATTTCCTAGAGAAAAGACCAAAAAAATGCGTAGTTGGATGAACGTAAATAATTGTGACTGACTTATCCCTAGATTCCCTTGGAAAGGAATCTGAAATCCTTAAAAGGATCAAGGATCCAAAAGTGAACGGAAATTTAGACTTAATTAAATTGGTTGCCCTTGACTAAGTCAAGAAATGGCCGAGACTTAGAAGTTTTGTCAGTATGAAAAGTAGAGTAACTGTACACTTGACCTGGAGTGATGTGGATTGATGTGTGGGATGTGTGGACTGATGTGTAGTGATGTGTGGATGATGTGTGGTTGATGTGGGATGATGGGAATGGATGTAGAATGATGTGAATGGATGTGAATTGATGTGGAATGATGTGAATGGATGTGAATGGATGTGGAATGATGTGAATGGATGTGAATTGGTGTGGACTGATGTGCATGGATGTGAATGGATGTGGAATGATGTGAATGGATGTGAATGGATGTGAATTGATGTGGAATGATGTGAATGGATCAGGAATGATGTGAATGGATGTGAATGGATGTGAATTGATGTGGAATGATGTGAATGGATGTGAATGGATGTGGAATGATGTGAATTGATGGTAGAAGAATGTGGAATGATGAGAAATGACGTGGAATGATGTGAAAAGATGAAAATTTTGTTGGAAACTGTATTTACATAGAAAATCTAGTTTTTAAAGGATTGTTTTATGGCAAGATTGTTGGGGAAGCATTTTTGACTATCTTGTGGAAAGAGGTCGTGCTGGGGACCTAAGTGAAAATGTTGCAAACAGCTGACCGAGAGTCAAGGAAGGACGTCTCGCGTGGCAAGGTCAGCCAAGGTCTTGACCAACCTCGGTTCGATTAAAATGGTGAGCTTCCGGTATGGTGGGGATGAGGGACCAAGGAAGCGGTCACATCTCTTGCCTTTTAAGAGGCAACAAGCTACTAAAATTCAAATGACCAAAGTGGGCACTCAATGGGCATACCATAGCTTAGCGTCTTGCTTTTGTATTGCTTGTGGATTCGAGATATGGTTAGAGGGTTGTGACTATTTCTTTTACCATCATCATGTCTCCACATGTCTCTAACACTAGTTTGGTAACAAGACATAAAAGCATCCTAGGACATTTTTACATCATGTTAAGTGGCTATCTTCAAAAAGGTTTTTCAAGTTATTTATGATGAACTTTCACATCCTATATTTTGTATCCTATTTCTTATGTCTTGAACTCCATCATAAAAATATCATATAATTAAATTTGATTCTAGTAAGAGAATTATGCAAAACTTTGTAACCTACATTCTTGGTAACAAAAACAAGGGCCAAAAGAGGGTAGAAATAGCTTGGACAAAGGAGAGGTATAAAGGGAAACCTCCCACACCGAGGGGTACTCCAGTCAACAATAAGGTTTCCTTCCTGTTATGCCCCTTTCTACCCCTTCAAGAACTAATCTATAATTTTGAGACATGAGGTTAGGGTGGAATACATAATGAGGTAGATAACCAACGAGAGTGAATTAGACTATGACGATGTAAAATAGCTTAGCAAGGGTAGATTGGACTGTCATATGTAAAATAACATAGTAAGTGTGGAATACATAGTAAGGTAGATGACTAGCCAGTGAATTAGACAATGACTATGTAAATAGAATAATTGCATTTGGTCCAAGCAACCATGTGCATGATATGGCCATCTCACATCTACTAGAAAATAATGGTAGTTACAATAGTCCTTTGGTCTTGCCATAAAATCTCTATTATTATCCTGCTCAAGTGTCCTCCCTAAAGTCTAATCCCCAAAAGGAGGCAATTGGTACAAGTGTGGCAAAAAGACATCATTTAGTTCTATACTGTCAAAAGTGGTCCCCTCTAGTCATCTTGCCCTAGGTTGCTAGATGCATAGATGCATAGTGAAGTAGGGTCCAAAAAAAGTAACTTCTAAGCATACATAAGAAGAGACAATGCATATATTATCCCCTACATATGTGAAGCTTAGTCTGAAAACTACCAACCATGAGTGTGAGACCCCCACCCCTCCGCGGTGCCCCCTCCGAGGGCGCTGGCGACGGTGGAAGCAACGTCAGCCTCTCACGTGAGGTAGGGATCCACACTCGGGGCCTTGCCCACCACGGATGTCCGGACAAGAGACTAGTCCAGCGGTTCCTCCGAAACCGAACCCGAAAAAACTTCCGTCGTCCGGAAGGCACAGGCGATTCCTTTAGGGAAAATCTTCTAACGGGAGAATTAATCTAACGAGTCAAAGTCTTAACTAGTTAACTGATCCGACCAAACCTAAAGTCACATGCTCAGATCAAAGAAGAGACTTGCACTTGGTCATACCGCTTTTTTCCTCCTTTAATAAAAACGAGGCCCAGCCGCTGATTCCCTCCCACAGAACAAGGGTCTTCTCAGGACTTAATCTAACTAACGTAACTAATCGTATCTTAATTGTTTCACAGGAATCCCCCGATCCAACCGGCCGATGGGTTAGCCAACCACCCCCGACCACTGTATTGGTGGGATTCCTTTATAAAGATTTGGTTATGCTTTGCCCGGGTACCAAGGAAAAGAGTTCCCAGACCCCTAGCCGGCTTTCAAGCAAAATTTAAAGTAGGCATACCACGTACACACCCAATATGAAATTGCCACTTATAATAGATTCAACTGTCTTTAAAACAATCCTTCAATGCAAATCATAACATTACTGATCATCATCCTCCAAAATTCTGAGTCCATTGTATTACAAAATGTGTCCTCTGGACTCTCTGTTGAAGACCAGCAGTGGCCAACCAACGAGATCCAATATCAAATTTGATTCACAAAAGTCATTCTTTTTAGTCCATCCGAATCTTCCTCGACATGCGCATGGGTGTCCTAGTAGCAACTGCGAGCCCTTGCATCACCTGGTCAAAACCCTCTAGAATCCTACTTAGGTGTCCTAGCACTTCACTCAGGGACCGCTTCGTCGGTCCTCGCCCATCGTACCAGAAGCGCACCATTTTAACCATACCGAGGCTGGACCTCGACAGGCTGTGCCGCAAATGATGTCCCTCGACGACTCCCCGCTAGCTGCTGCTGCCAACGAACCTCCTCTTAGTAAAACACATGCCAAATGCTTCCTCCAGCATTCTGACGTAGAACAATCCTTTAAAACAGAGGTTCTATGCAAGTAAAATTCCCAATTTGAGATTGGTTCCACAAAACCCCTTTTTTCTTAATTCCCAATTTCATAATGAGAATCCTTGATCTCTCATGAGAGTAATCTACCCATCATTTGACTGATTGTCCAACTAGATTCTTGATGATTTCGGTCAAAGGAAAACTAGTTTAATTCAACAGTAATCTATTCTTTATATTTGGGAACTGGAATTAGTCTCACGAAGTTTTTGCTTGATTCAGATCGAGAGATGGACAAGTAGGTTTACTGTCCGTCCCTCTCGTAGTCTAACCAAAATCATTCGGTTTAGTTCTAACAAGGACTTTCTCAAATAAACAACTACTGAACTTCTAATCGTAAAGAAATTCCAACTTTGTGAATTTCATTCTTTCTTTTCCATAGTAGATTAAGAAATGGTTTTATTAGAGAATATTGGGTTTTAATGAAAATACTCTTCTTTCATTTAATCTATTTTTGGGCAAATACCAATTTGGTGATTTAACCACATAAAATATCTAAAGATATTCTTTTTACCATTTAATTTCTCAACCTTAATTCCCTAGGTGGAATTATGGTGAAAATTTCTCTTTTGTTATTAAAAATTAATTCAAATCTTTCTCTACTTAAATATCATAAAAAATCTTCTTTTAATTAAATATAATTATCCATTTTTTAAAATAAGCTTAAAATTCCTCTTTTTCTCATTTAATGAGTGCAATCCAAATGTCATGGGAATTTCTCTTTTATCATAAAATAAATCTATCTAAAATTCCTCTTTAAATTAAATAAAAATATTCAATATTCCAAATATACCAATAATTTCTCTTTTTCCATTTAAATGATTAAATTCCAAATATTATAGGAATTTCTCTTTCATCATTTAAATTTATTCATGCATAAAATAATTTTAACTAAATTTTTTTTTAAAAATTAAATAAAAATATCCATTAATTTAAATATGACAAGAATTCCTTTTTTTTCCATTTAAATGATTGAATTCCAAATATGATGGGAATTCCTCTTTCATCATTTAAATTTATTCATGCATAAAATTAATTTATCTAAAATTTCTCTTTAATTTTAAATAAAAATATTTATTATTTTAATATACCTATTTTTCTCTTTCTCCATTGAAAACACATGGATCTCCATTATCATGGGAATTCCTTTTTTATCATAAAAATGAAATTACTAAAAATTTCTCTTTTTCTCTAATTAGCTATTTATGCGCACAAACATTAAAAATTAATTTTCCATGGATATGATGAGGATTATTCTTTTAGCATAGGATGACTAATCCTAGAATATGGTAGGAAGTCCTCTTTTCACATTATGCATAAAAATGATTTATGTATTAATTTTTAAAAATTTTATCATAGCTCCGCTCTGCTATTACTGATAATTTTTAATAAATTTTGAAAGAATAAAACTTAGTAATACAATTATGATAGATTAACTATCAATAGATCTAAATCCAATTTATGGATCTAAATCATAAGTTTGTCATAATTTATGTAACATAAAAGCATTAAAAAGCCATTTCTTTAGCCTCTAGCGTAACTAGCATAGAGTTTGATTTTAGAATTAAGAATTGCTTCATGAGAAGCATCATTTGAATAGAGAATTGGTCATAGGAATGACCATTCTTTTTGTTGAGATATCGAGCTCATCTAGTGAGGCGGTGGACATTGATGACCCACCTGGGGGATAGGCCCCACACTTACACCACTGGCATGGTTGGTGAGATCATGGGTGATATGCGGCCAGTGGGATGACAGGCTATGTGACAGCCATTCTAGAGACTAACATAGTTATAGCGCCAGCTTATGTAGTTGGGTTCACACTACAGAGAACCCTAGTATGTATTTGTTTGAGTACCTTAGCATATTGTGTGTACTCTTATCTTTGTATATGGTGTGTTGAGTGTTGTGTATATGGTGTGTTAAGTGTACTCTTATCTTTGTATATGGTGCGTTGTGTGAAGAAGAAGAAGATTTTCAGCCTCTCACCTTGTGTATTCTCTTTTAGGGTTTTGTGACTGTGTGTGTGCTTGTATATGGTGCGTTGTGTGAAGAAGAAGAAGATTTTCAGCCTCTCACCTTGTGTATTCTCTTTTAGGGTTTTGTGACTGTGTGTATGCTTGCAAGATCTCCCCTACATCATTTCATGGTATAGCTACAAGCAGCAAGAGAAGCACAGGAAGTGGTACGAGGGTAAGAGCTTCATCTACTCTTCCCTATTTGTGTTGGTGGGCGACTACACCCTTGTCAGGAGCTCTACGGGAGGCATCGGCAAACGATCTTTGATTGAGGAGCTTTCTTCGTGGGAGTAAAGCTATAGGGTAACTACACTGTCCTATCGGATTTCGGACAAAAAATTTTCAGGCCGAAAATGCGTTTCGGGCGCATTAGGACCTCCGTTTTTCGAAAAGCAGGTGATTTTGAGCATTGCAGGTAAGTCATCGATTCTATGCAGAACTCTGTTTTAAGAACTGCAAGAAGACAGATTGGTTGTGCAGACATTGTGTGTGCTGCAAGGAGGTCAAACAGTTGCCATTGGGTGTATGTATGCACATTGAGACCACTGGTTGTGACATTTGAGTGTAGTATAGTACCGCTGCAGAAAATACAGCAGTTTGTGCAGGACAAACCAGAGTACTGTTTCTGGTAAATTTGTGTGTCTGGCAAGATGTCAAATGATGGCATAAACCAGATTGTTGCTGAGAAGCTTGACAAGAACAACTTCCATGCTTGGAGGTTCAGGTTGACAAATTTCTTGATGGGAAAGGGTTACTGGGACTACATAGAAGGTGAGCATGAAGAGGCATCGGAGATACCGGAGATCAATCCGACTGCTGCAAATGTGAAAGAGTTCAAGGATTGGAACCAAGGAGCCAGAAAAGTTATGTATTGGCTCTCTATCAGTATACAGGACACCATGATTGGGCACATACAAGATGCCAAGTCCCCCAAGGAGGCGTGGGACACCTTGGTAAATTCTATGAAACGAATACCAAGGCACAAAAGATATAGTTGAAGAATGAACTTCATACTATGGAGAAAAAGAGTATGTCTGTGAATGACTATGCATTGAAGATCAAGGGTATTGTGGAATCCCTTGCATCTATTGGCATTTCAGTAGATGATGATGATAAGGTGGAAGTCTGTCTACGTGGTCTCGGGCTACAATACAAGGTGTTCAAGATGTCTATTCAGACTCGGGAAAACATTCCCAATTTCACAGATTTGGTGTCTATGTTGATTATAGAAGAGAAGAGCTTGGGTGAAGACCAACAGTCTTCACAAAACAAAAATAGTTCAGGGCAACAGGCCTTCTACACAAGTTCAGGAAGAGGAGGCCATGGACGCGGCCAAGGAGGTGGCCGAACAGGTAATCAGAACTATGGCCAGCGCAGCAGCAACAACAACAACAACACGCAGGTGGAAGAGGCCAATTCTTCAGAGGCAGGGGGAGTCAAAGAGGTCATGGAAATTGGCAAAGGCAGTATAATGATACACATGGATGCTTTTATTGTGGTAAGCCTGGACATGTGCAGGTAGCAGATTGTTATAAGAAGCAGACTGACATACAAAATGGGAAATTGCAGCAAAACAACTATGCATCCTCGAGCAGAAACAATGAGGATAATGAAAGGTTGTTTGTTATGCAGCATGTCATTAATGCCATGTCTAAAAATGTTGAAGCAGCACATAAAGATGATGTATGGTACGTTGATTCAGGTGCTTTGAACCACATGACAAGTCATGGGGAGTGGTTCAAGGAGATGAAAAACCTTGAAAGACCAGGCTTTGTGAAAACAAGGGATGACACTGCTCATCCAATTTCCCATGTTGGAGATGTGCCATTGTCTATGCTGCAGGATGGCAAAGTGAAGTACCTTACAGATGTACTTCATGTTCCGAACATAACAAAGAATCTGGCTTCAGTTGGCCAAATGATTGAGCAGGGTTTGTAGGTTCGGTTTAATCCTGATGGTTGTTATGTTGAAGACTTTAAAGTCAAGTGCAGGTTGGTTGCAAAAGGCAATAGAGTGGGCAGAATGTTTACATTGAATGTAAACATGCCTGAAGTGAGTGCTGCGATGTTTGCAAATAGTTCAGGAATTGTTGTAGACACAGACATTTGGCATAAAAGAATTGGACATGTGAATGTGCAGAGAATGAAGTCTATGCAAACTAAAAGAATTGTGACAGGGCTGCCAAAGTTTAAAGTTGAAGGTATGCAGAAAATATGTGAAGTATGCCAATTTGGAAAGCAAACAAAGCATGTATTTCCACGTGACAGAAATGTGAGCAGAAATGCACTAGATGTTGTGCATTCAGATGTATGGGGTCCTATGAAGACCATGTCTATGGGAGGCTGTAGGTATTATGTGACATTTATTGATGACCACACAAGGAAAGTGTGGGTATACTTCATGAAGGAGAAGGGTGAGGTGTTCACTCATTTTTAGAATTTCAGAGTTATGGTTGAAAAGAAAATAGGAAAACATGTAAAGTGCCTAAGGTCAGATGGAGGGGGAGAGTACTTCTCCAATGAGTTCTCTGAATTTTTGAAGAAGAATGGTATTCAGAGACAGTTTACATGCAGATACACTCCGCAGCAAAATGGAGTTGCTGAGCAAAAAAACAGGCACATTGCTGAGATTGCACGAGCATTGATGGGAGAGAAGAATATGCCGCATAGCTATTGGGCTGAGGCTGTTTCTATAGCAGTTTACATCATGAACAGGACTCCAACTGCTGCAGCCATACATGATGTAACTCCAGAGGAGAGGTTTACTGGCAGAAAACCTGATTTGTCTCATCTGCTGAAAGTCTTTGGATGCATTGCATATGTGCATGTGCTAGATGAGCTGAGAACTAAGCTAGATCCAAAAGCTGAAAAATGTGTATTTATTGGGTATTCCCTTGAGCAAAAGGGATACAGGTGTTATAACCCTGCTACACGTGAGTTGAGGGTAAGCAAGGATGTTGTTTTTGATGAGATAAGCAGCTAGTATGCTGCTGAACAAGAAGCTGTTGGGGCTTATGTGAGTGGAAATGTGGTTGCACAGAATGCAAGTCAGCAATCACAGTCTTTGAGTGGACCAGGAGAGTCCTCATCTAGTGGTTCAGTTGATAGACCATGGAGTGGCAGGCTGCATCATAATACCAGTCCTGCAAATGTGATTAGTACATCACATAAAGGCAAAGAGAAAGTGATTAAGCCCCTTAGTATGCTTGACATTTTTGCAGGGCATTCTCATGTTGATGGAGAGTCTAATGGCTTAGAGATGAGCCTTGATGAGAGGATCTTAGGATACCACCTACTATGAGCTATGAGAACACCTGGTGTAAAGAAGGCTATGGAAGCCATGAATGCAAAACTGCAAAGATCTGGGAGAGTGAAGAATCCTGTGCAGAGGTTTACCTATGATGGTTATGTGGCACATCACTATGCATACATGGCAAAAGTTGTACAGGTTGTAGAGCCCACATGCATTGATGAGGCTGTTGGAAATATGTGTTGGGAGAAAGCTATGGATGAGGAGATGGATGCACTATATGGAAATGAGACTTGGGATTTAGTGCAATTGCCTGAAGGCAAGAAAGCCATTGGATGCAAGTGGGTGTACAAAGTAAAACATAACAGTGATGGAAGCATAAGCGGGTACAAGGCTAGATTGGTAGCCAAAGGATATGCACAGACATATGGCATTGATTATGAGGAAACTTTCAACCCAGTTGCCAAGATGGCAACAGTGAGAATTGTGATAGCAGTGGCTGCGTCAAAGAAATGGTCTTTACATCAGATGGATGTAAAGAATGCATTCTTGCATGGGGATTTGCAGCCACCTAGTTATGAGGATGTGAGTCACCTCGAGCATGTTTGTAGGTTGAAGAAAGCCTTGTATGGCTTAAAACAAGCACCAAGAGCATGTTCTGACAAGATTTCTGAATATCTTGTCACTATTGGCTTTCATGTAGCCAATGCTGATTTCTCGTTGTATGTGAGACACAGTGATAGAGGGATTGTGCTTGTTGTCATCTATGTAGATGACCTGATCATTACGGGGGACCATGATGCAAAGATCTTTGATGTAAAGATCTTGCTTAGACAGAAGTTTGAGATGAAGGATCTGGGGGAGCTCAGATATTTCTTGGGCATTGAGGTGATTAGGTCACCACATGGTATTGGATTACTGCAGAGACAGTATGGCTTGGACATGTTGTCCAAGTATGGTATGACAGGCTGTAAGCCTATCTCAGTGCCATTGGATCAGAATGGCAAGTTGAGTGCAGATTCAGGAGAGATTTTGGAGGATCCTACTATGTATAGGCGTATAGTAGGAAGCTTTATCTACATGACGATCACCAGGCCAGATTTGAGCTATGCTATTGGGTTGGTGAGTCAGTTTGTGCAGGTTCCTCGAAAGCCGCATTTGGATGCATTAAGACGCATACTGAGGTATGTGAGGTCAACTTTGCATTGTGGACTATTTTATGAAACTGGGACAGAGATATGTGTACATGGGTACACAGATGCTGATTGGGATGGTAGTATCTCAGATAGAAGATCTACTAGTGGCTTCATGTTTTCTTTGGGGAGTGCTGTTGTGACTTGGAGCAGCAAGAAGCAAACGGTTGCTCTATCCAGTATAGAGGCCGAGTACAAAGGTGCTGCTATGGCAACATGTGAGGTAGCTTGGTTAAGAAAGCTACTTGCAGATTTGGGTCTATCAGTGGATAGACAAGTTGTCATTTTCTGTGACAACATTAGCAGTATATAGTTGGCCAAGAACCCAGTTTTTCATGCTCGCACAAAGCATATAGAGGTCCACTACCATTTTGTCAGAGAGAAGGTTTTGGCAAAAGACGTTGACCTTGTTTATGTCAGCACACAGGATCAGGTCGCTGACATCTTCACCAAAGCATTGGGTACAGAGAAGCTCCGTAAATTCAGGGCTTCGCTTGGTGTACATGAGATGGAGTTGAGCTCGAGGGGGAGTGTTGAGATATCGAGCTCATCTAGTGAGACAGTGGACACTGATGACCCGCCTGGGGGATAGGCTCCACACTTACACCACTGGCATGGTTGGTGAGATCATGGGTGATATGCAGCCAGTGGAATGACAAGCTGTGTGACACACTGACAGCCATTCTAGAGACTAGCATAGTTATAGCGCCAGCTCATTTAGTTGGGTTCACACTACAGAGAACCCTAGTATGTATTTGGTTGAGTACCTTTTCATATTGTGTGTACTCTTATCTTTGTATATGGTGTGTCTGTGTGTTCTCTTTTAGGGTTTTGTGAGTGTGTGTCTGCTTTGCAAGAGCTCAAGCTCTCTTCTCCCCTGCATCTTTTCACTTTTTGGGGAGAGAGAGATACACTTAAAAAACATCCTAATTAAGCATAAATGTAAACTTTTTTGTGATTAATCATTAGAATTCATTAGAGAGCTTCATTTGCATTGAAAAACTATTCATTTGAATACTTCTCAAGCTTACGAGGGGTTGAGAAGTGAAAACATTTAGAATATTAGAGAAAAAACCATAAAATCACATCTTACCTCTTGATTTGCTTACTTCTCTATTCTTAGAAGAAGCCCCCAACCAATCAATTGGTTAGTATGTTGAGAGGAAAGCTCCAAGGAAGGTTAAAGAGAGAGAGAAGCTCCAATCTCTTCAAATTGTAGAGTATTTTTAGGAGATAATAGAAAATATGCTTATTCTAATTTAATATTGGCATGGTCTAGTTTATAGATAAGAATACAAAAGAATGAGGGTCTATTTATAGGTGAGGGAGGCCACTAATTGAGTCCAACTAAGTTCTAGAATTTTCCAGCTTCAGTTTGGCTGAAGCTGGATTGGCTGAAGCTGGACAAGATTTGGACCAGTTTAGCTCCCATTTTGATCCAGTTTGATCCAGGAGAGAGGAGAGATAAAAATATCTTAATATTTTGATCCAGTTTGATCCAGGAGAGAGGAGAGATAAAAATATCTTAATATTTTTTATTTTAAAACTCATTCACATATTGAAATAGGTGCCTCCTTGAAGTCTCCCCCCCTCCTTATTACCAAGGTGTCAAAAATGTATCATTATACCAAAATCTCTCATTTTTTTAGTAATATCTCATAGTTTTTAACTAATACACCTTGTACTCAGTCAACTCTTCATCTTATGTGAGCATTTACTCATTTTTTGGTATTTTCTTTTATTCATTGGATTTATCTCATCTCAACACTTAGATTAATCTTATTGGCCCATAGGAACCTTAATTGGACCATAATCTAAAATTTTTAGAAAATCTTGACCCTTAGGTTAAGGTCTTTTAAATCATTTTTAATTGATTCCTAATGCACCTTGGAAAATTTATTTTGAGTTCCTGTTTCAGGGAAACATATTTTTGATATTAGGATAATTTTTTATCCAAAAATATCTCAATATTGAATTATCTCTCTCTAGAAATTTTTATCTCTAGGCAAAAACAAGGAAAAACAATATTTTCTTGTATTTAGAAATAGGGAATGATTACAGGGGATTGAAGTAAAGCTTATTCATTATTCAGGCTGAGGAGGAATCTTACAGTGAGGTGTTCAAGATCATAACCTTGATCTTGCCAAGGTTAACTAAGAGGTTTGGCTACTCACAAAAGGCCTACAATGCTATCAGGAGTCTCTATAACCCTTGTGTTAAAGCAAAGATCAACACTATATCACATGCATAAAGAAAAATGGGTACCAATGATGTGGAGCCTAGCTGACCAATTCAGTCAATGAAATTAAATATATCATCTATGTAAAGACCAAAGAGTTAGAGAGAGAGAGAGAGAGAGAGAGAGAGAGATACTTTTTACTTTCACATTCTTGTAGTGCTAACCCCATGCAGATAAATGTAACTATTTTTTTATAAGATGAGTTTTATTTGGATTTTTATATGTTCATAATATGATCACCAAATTAATGTTGAACTAATACCTTTCTAAGAATTATGAGAAAGAGAGTAATACTTTTTTTCATGTTTCTATTGTTTCCTCACACTTAAATAAATACAACTATTCTTTTATAAGATGGCTTATATTTGGACTACTATATGTTTGCAAACATATAGTTACCAAATTAATTTCAAGCATCAAGTATTTATTGCAAAGCCTTTATTGTATCATTAAACTTTTAGATCTTTGAATTTTTAGCAATTTTATTCATTCATTGACCTCTTTGACTATAGAGTCATGAATGGCATGGCATCTTCTTCATTTTTGACCTCTTTAACTATGAAGTTACAAATGGCATCTATAGAGAGAGAGAGAGAGAGAGAGAGAGAGAGAGAGAGAGAGAGAGAGAGAGAGAGAGAGAAGGGGGGGGAGGGAGGGAGGGAGAGAGAGCACACATGTTTGTTTAAAAATGAAGAGTTGGCTGTTAAAGGTGTTGAATGAAAGGGACAATCCACATCTATGAATTTAAAAAGTTAGTATATGAGATAGAAGCCCTTTTTTTATTAAACTTTATAAGTATTTTACTATCAAAGGAATCCATCCCTTTCATTGTTAAAAAGAGAAGTGCAACCACGACATTTTTATTGAATAGCCCCATATTCCACTCAATTCAAAGTGCAAATTGTGCACCACTTTGAACTTACATTCTTTTATAGTAATAGACTCTCTCTCTCTCTCTCTCTCTCTCTCTCTCTCTCTCTCTCTCTCTCTCTCTCTCTCTCTCTCAAAGTGGGTTCACATGTAATATTTTTAAATAAAACACAATAATCATGCCAAAACATTCCTTTACAGGTGCTTTGGCATCACTGTGTGACAAGAGCTTGGACCACTTTACAAAGCAAGTGGTTTATTCACCCAATAAAAACATTTAAATGCCACACTCAAGGTGTGGCTTCATGCTTCATGCTTCTTCTCCTCCTCCTCCTCCTCCTCCTCCTCCTCCTCCTCCTCCTCCTCCTCCTCCTCCTCCTCCTCCTCCTCCTCCTCCTCCTCCTCCTCTCTCTCTCTCTCTCTCTCTCTCTCTCTCTCTCTCTCTCTCTCTCTCTCTCTCTCTCTCTCTCTCTCTCTCTCTCTCTCTCTCTCTCTCTCTTACTCAAAGGTCTTATGTAGTTAAGTAAATTTCCAAAGAAATAAAATGTTTACAAAAGATTGAAATCCCAATAAGGTGAAAGAATTTTGAGAAATGTTAAAGTTGCATGTAAAAGAGAGTAAAGAGGATACCTTACCCTTACTTGTTATTTTGCAAAAGGAAAGGTAAAAATGTGCAATTTGGGGAATTGGTGATCACAAGGTAATGCATCGAGAAAAAGTAAAATGAAACATTGAAAAAGTTAGCATTCATCTAAAGAAGTATCCACTAGAAAGAAAATAATTACCAAAATTAGGGCCCACCAAGAATGAAAAAAGTGAGATAAGTTAAAGCATTTGATATCATATTCATGGGAGCAAAACATATAAGAGTAAAATTTTGGACTAGATATAAATATAAAGGTGAAAGATTTAAAGGTATGACATGGAAATAAAGTTTTTTGAAAGATTTCTTGTCATCAATTTTTTACAAGATCTCTTGTCATCAAATTTAATTCAAATATGCAACAATTTTTTTAAAATCTTAATCCAATATTGATGGTGTCAGTGGGCCTCCATGGAGTACATATGTAAACTATGACTTTGTATTACAACTTCATGATGGAACAACATCAGTAATTTGCAATGGGAAGATATAGCTTAGAACCTCCATACCACCTCAAAAGACTCTCTCCACCTTCAAATATTTGAAGAGAGTGAGTTTCCTTAGAAATCATTTCATGGCCTCATATTTATCACCTTACACTATAAAAAGAGGTGTGTGGATGAGCAAGTGCAATAGGTAGATGCATGGTTGTGATACTAAACTTACCTAGGTATGACTTTTTATAGTGGTAGTAAGTAGGGAGAAATGGGTAGATCCAACAAATCACCTTAGACCTTGTCCAAGCTTTATCATAATAAAAATTTTAGGTGAAAACAACATAAGAATCTAGCATTGAGTTGTGTTAACCACTGTATAGGTTAACATGGTTTCACCCACATGCACTACTTTAGGGCGCTCTACCATCTTACCTGCTCAAACGGGCAATCATCTTTAGTAACATGGTTTCACCCCCACATGCACTATTGTAAGTCGCTTTGCCATCTTATCCTCTCAAAAGGGCAATATTGTACGTCACTTTGCCATCTTACCCTCTCAAACGGGCACTTATCTTTAGTAAGAGGGAACTGGAACATATAAAGCGGCCTTACCTTGAGCTTAATATCAAATAAGGAAGTCTAAGGACTTTGTGTATATAGTTGCTTAAGACTAGTAATAAAGGCGAACCATTTTTTAACTTTGGTCAGCCTAGTGTGAACACTAGTCACATGTATATAAGTCATTTTTGACACTAAGTAATACACAATCATTCCCTTGCAATAGAATACTTGTGAGCTCTTCTCTTGTCTACTCTTACTTGCTTGTGGTGTACTGAATCTTGCATACTTGGTGGATGCTTACTAGATAGGTTTATTTGTAGGTTTTCCTCTTACATTAGTTTCTTCTTCCTCCCCATCTTTTGTGAGAGAGAACCATTGTAAAGGCTATCTCTTTTTGCCTCCATTTAAGCATATAGAGAACCATTGTAAAGTCTATCTCTTTTTGCCTCCATTTAAGCATATAGAGAGCTCCTCATCATTCACCACATTGGCAAAGGAGTATTTGGATGTGACAATAAAGTCACGATGCGATGATTGAACGAACTAGTGTATACACATAGGGAAGTTACAATTATGGCTCTAAGGCAAGGCCTAATGATATATGATTCAATTAAGCTAAGGTAAACTCTTGACTTGAACATATTCAATACACCCACATCCAGAAGTTGTAATTGTAACTTTAAGGCAAGAGTCTAATGACACATGATTCTGCGGGGCCTTATGACACATGGTTCAACACAAGGTTAAGATAAGCTCTTTTTAGTGCACCCATATTAGGAAGTTACAATTGTAGCTATAACCACACATGATTTGGTAAAGCTAAGGCAAGCTCTTGGCTTGATTATATTAGCATAGTCAGTGGAGCCTAGACTTAGCTCTATTCATCTGTCCATTCCAAGACATAAGGATCACCCTGTATTGTGTGGTGTTGATTAGGAGGTGACACTCCTAAAAACATCTGGTTTTAAAGCCTTGGATGTTTTTTTTTTTTTGCTTTTGATTTTGATTCAAAGCTTGTTGCATTATGGCATTCTAGTTTCATATCTTGGAAGGGAGAAGAAACTTGGTTTCTTAGTGATTTGCATGATTTTGGAGCCCAAACTTGGGGAGTGCACTACTAAGAAATCCTATGTGTCACGTGCATTCAAGGGGTATTTTAAAAACCCCATTACCTGTGAATTTCTCATGAATAAAATGACCCCTTGTTCTTTATAGACTTTTTTTTTCAAAATCGATTAAAAACCCCCTTTTGTAAATGCATTTTTATAAATTTACCTTACAATTTTGAATTTAAAATCCCATTATTTGAAATCACGTGCTATACTTACATATTTTGAGGTGAACCTCTCGAGAGCCCAAAAAGCTTAGATTTCATTGTAATGAGATAGGAAATAGGTTAGCAATTAGGATTAGGAGTGCAATCCACTCTAAAAACATAAGCATTAAGCTCCATTAGGTGTGGATTAGAGTGGGATAGCTAAATTTTGTTCATGCATTTCACATTTTTTCATCATTATTTGAATTGGTATCTTAAAAGCATGTAAAATCATAAAAAAAATATTATAAACATTTAATTTCTAATATAACTATCATTAACTAAGATTAAGACCCTTAATCATCCCCATCAAGTCCAAAAGACCTTAAAAAAACTCTAAAAACCAAGCCAAACACTAGCTTCTAGGAGACATGACCCCATAGTCTTGCAAAAAAAAAGGCGCGAGTCAAACACGTGAGTTAACACATGTGAGCGTGGAGATCATGAGTCGTGTTAAGAAAAGAAAAGCTCAAGATGTTAATAAGGACAAGACAAGCCTAACGAATCAAACAACATCGAAATTGGAGCACTCTAGTGTGTTTCACGGGTACATGTACGAATAACCCTAATTTACTATATATGTGAAAGTGGGTTTTTAAAGCTTTAAGCTTTTTCCCACTTAAGTGTTTTTAGTAAAGTGATTTCTGTTGTTTTTAAAGTTTGCATACAGATGTTGGAATCCACTTAAAAAAGAACTGCACATCTCAAGGGAAATGACATTTGATGAATCAAAAAGTTGGTAAATTGGTACATCTCGAGAACATGAAAAACACTCCAAGAATTCAAAGTCTACATCGAACATGTTTAAGAATGAAACAAGGGTTCAAAGATCTCCAAGAGAGGCTAGATCACCACACATGCAAACACATAGAAATTGGATATATATCAATCATCAAATGATGGATCACAAAGTTCCAACAAAGAACTTAGTTCAACAATCCTCAAAGTTTACACACCAAGTGTAAAAGCAGGCAAAGTTAATGCCAAAAGCAATGGAAAAGTCAAGAGTCGGAGTGACTCAATCTTCGACAACACAAAGGTGGTTGATGATATAAAATTTTCAACAATGGAGCTCGTCTCATTGAAGACTTGAAAGACTTAAAGTGAACAATGGATGGAATACAAGCTATCTATTTTGAAGATCTTGATCTTAAGGGGGAGTGTTCAGAAAAGACAAGCTCAAGATGTTGGCAAGGATAAGACGAGCCCAACAGTTCAAATAACATCACAATCGGAGCACTCTAGTGTGTTCCACAGGCACGTGTATGAACAACCCTAATTTAGTATGCATGTAAAAGTGGGTTTTAAAGGCTCTAAGCTTTTTCTTACTTAAGTGTTTTTAACAAAGTGCTTTTCATTGTTTTTAGATTTTTTTCTTCTCATAACTTGTATATAAAGAGGTGAACCCTCTCATAATGAACATCGAATTCGTGTGGAGGAGCTTCCACGTGTCTTCTCTTTTAACAAGCCATGAGTTTGAACACGTGAGCCATGAGTTTAGAGACGTGAGTTATGAATCTAAACATGTGAGCCATGAGTCTGGAGATATGAGTCATGAGTGTAAACATGTGAGCCATGAGTCTAGGGACTTGAGCCGTGAGCTGCGAGTCTAAACATATGAGCCGTGAGTTTGGAGATATGAGCCAACCAAATATGATTCTAGAGATAGGTATACCTAATATTGTATAAATAAATTATTACCCCCTTAAAGACTTATAAGGAGATACATACTCATGTCCTTTAAGGATTTTCTTATCATATAATATGTACCATGTATACAATTTCAAGGAAAAGGCTTGTCCTTTGTACTTATTCAAAAGTTAAAGTATAAATATTACCAGATAATCACACCAATCATGTCAAAGGCTTGTCCTTTGTACTTATTCAAAAGTTAAAGTATAAATATTTCCAATTACACCAACCATGTCATAGGCATATGGCATAAAAGTATGTGCCATAGGTAGGCCTATTTCACAAAATAAAAATGCATAAGCTTAGTTCATATAAAAAATAAAATACATGAGCCTAGTTTATACAAAAAAGGTGTGAGCTTGTAGACATGAGCCTACATATGTAAACTTATAGATGTCAACCTATATACGTGAGCCTTGTTTTTATAAAAAAGGCATGAGCCTATATAAATAAGCCAAAAAATCTTTTGAGTCCTCATTAACATGTCCATGGAACACGGGATAGCTCACCCTTTACCACTTGTACATCATATATTTCAACACCCCCTCTCAATTCCACCATGGAACAATGCCAAACATGGAGCAAGGTGAGCATTAGACATACAAGAGAAAATGACCTCCTCTCAACTATAGAATAGATGACAAGGTAGGTAGCCTTTATAAATTAGGCTTTTACAAAAGTGATGAGTTATAGAGAAATGTGGTTCACTCCTAATTCTAGTAAGCATGCTTCACTCATCAACTAGAAGAGTTGCTCGGCATGTGAAGAAATTACAAAATTCCCCTAAACCTTAGTAACATCTTTGGTACCATCTCTTCCATACTGGCTTCATGCACCACACTTGTTGCTCCTTTGCTTTGATGAAACCATCTTCTTGCAAAAGACAATCTTCAAGTGGGATTTGGATGTACCATTCTTCATTACGTTGGCTTCATTGGTTGCATCTTCATGCTTCTCCAATCCTTTCTCGTGGTAGACACGCTTCATGCGTACATGTCTCCTTCCAATCATGCTAGCTTCCTTAGTCCAGCTGCCACATAGACCAACACATGGCTGCCACTCATGTTTTAATTGCTTATGCATGTGCTTCTCAATATGCTTCTTGCTTCCACCTTTCCATTTCATCATGATGCAAAAATACATACACCAATGTGAACATTGATTTAGGAGAGGTCTTGCCACTTGTTTATCCACACAAGGGTAATGTCTAACTCCATTACAATACGGTAGACAATTTCCATGCACATGAGTTCATAAATTTTTTTTAGAGTAGGATTCATGCTTAATGCGTTGATTTGCTTGGTTTCAGAAATTGTGCATACCTTGCACTTTCCTTCCCAAGCGAGAATGGTAAAAATAATTTCTTCATGTGCTTGCCTTGCCTCGAGCTTGAAAGAAATGAGAAAAAAACTTTTGTAAAACCTTGAGAGAAAGGTTTGAAACTTTGAAAGGTTTCTAAGAACCAAGAACCTTAGAAAAGAGAGGGGTTTTTTAACCTTGATGAAAAAAAACAAAGGTTTTAAACCTTTAGAAATGCGTTTTTTTTTTCCACTGCCGTTTTGCTTGATGTTCCGGTGCTCACCGTTGCTGATGATGCGCCTATGTTGTGGCTGTTGAGGCTGCTTGCTGCTGAAGCTTTGCCTAAACACCACACTCAAGACGACAGTTCGCTTACTGTGCTCAAGGCGGCAGCCCACTAGAGGCCGGCAACGATAAAAACGGTAGTAACGTGGACGGACGGTAACGGCAACGGAAAACAGAGATGGACGTGATGCGTTTTTGGATGATGCATTTGATGCGCTTGTTGTTGCTGATGTTGCCCCTTTGGTTAAGAAAACATACCCAACACACCTTTCACTCCTTCACATGATCACAAAGCACCTCCCATGCATGGTTCTAAATCTTTGACGAAGATAGATGGCAGACGGACTTTCTTGACGGAAAAAATCCAGAAATTTACCAAATTTGCTTGCATTTTTTTACGTTCTTTTCTTCCCGCTTTCTCGATTTGCTAAAAATCTTGAATTTGATGATAGAATCTTCTCTTCGCTAAAAATCTTGAATTTGATGATAGAATCTCCTCTTTGATGAAGCTTTTTTGTTGCCTTCCTTCTTGATGGCTTTTTTTTGTTTGCTTCTCACCTTATTCTCCATTCTGTCCTTCTTGATTAGGATGTGAATGGCTTATGATAGTGAGAGAGAAAGAAAAGGGGATTGAAGCGAAACTTGCAAGGCTCTGATACCATGTCAAAATTATGGGGAGTATGCACAATGGAAGCAAGAGTTGATGGTGGCATGATAGAGCAACATATATGAGAGAGAGCAAGAACACAAGATGTACAGAAAGCTTCTATATTACCTTCTATTTTAGCCACTCCAAAGTTGGCTTGACCTTCTCCTTATGAATGTCTTGTTGTGTTACTTGTGTTGTTATCTTGTTACAAACAGTAGGGTCTCCTTCCCTTTATATAGGGTCCACCAACAAGGGAGCTAGGGTGGCCAACCCTAGATCCATTTTCCACCCACATGCCCACTTTATTTGTGGTGTGTTTACACCTACATGACCTCTTTCTCTCACCCTTTACCACTTGTACATCATATATTTCAACATCAGTCTATCAAGCAAGCAAGCAAGCTCAATCAAGCAATCACAAAAGCAAGATGTTCACTCACCTCCATTGGCTCCATTGTCTTCTCCCTTAGCTTCTCCTTAGCAAACAAAAATGTTAAAATAATTCCTTATCTCATGCTTTATTATCTCGTGCCTTAGCTCTTCCAAGCTTCTTTTTGGTAGGTAAGATTTAAAGTTTTAATTAGTTCATTTTTTTTAAACTCTTGTTGTCCTCTTCTTTCTTCTTTGTTGTAGTTTCTTCCTTTAAGTTTTCTCAAGCCCTCTTATGTTAAGGTAAGGCTCTACACTCTCTCATTCTTCTGTAGCTCTCTTATGTTAAGGTAAGGCTCTACACTCCCCCATTCTCCTATAGCTCTTGTAATAATGGCTCTCTGTGCTAACTTGACTAGGCTCTATTTTTTTAAGGTTATGATAACTGGGCTCTATGAACTTTTATGTCATATTTTTCTTATAGGTTCGCTTGATCAGAATCCATTTAGTCTCTCGAATCTCCAACCACAAACCCGCCCACGAGGTATTCTTTCTTTATCCTTATGTCTTTCTATTTTTTTAATGCACTCTCGAATGCCATGGGTTTTATTTATATCTATTGTTTTTGGAGCATGCATACATAGAGCTATGTATGCATACATAGTTCTATATATGCATGCATAGAGATATGTGTGCACTATTTATGCATACATAGAGAGTGTATAGCTTTATGCATGCATACATAGTTCTATGTATACATACATATAGCTATATATGCTCTATTTATGCTTCCCTAATGAGCATACATAGTTCTATGTATACATACATAAAGCTATATATGTTCTATTTATGCTTGTCGAAAGAGCAGCACCACCCACCACGAACAGCACCCACAAAGGGTCGCGGCCGGGCCTCTCTCTCCCTCCTATCCTATGTGTCCACTTACACCAAAAGTTTGTTGGAGGGATGAGAGGAGCCTATGGTGTTCCTACCTTATATACTAGGGATCCAAGCCAAGTCTATGGAATAAATCCTGCTTGCCTGCCACGTATCAACCAGAGGAGGGCACAACTTTTCTTACACCCCTATGAAAACAAAGCCTGATGACCAGCCAGATGTACAGCTAAGTCCCCACCAGCACCCATGCTTAATGACCAGCCCAACCACTATGCCACGTCTCACCAGCGCCACCTGTGATGACCAACCCAACCACCTGAGCCAAGTCTATGGAATAAATCCTGCTTGCCTGCCACGTATCAACCAGAGGAGGGCACAGCTTTTCTTTCTAACACCCCTATGAAAACAAAGCCTGATGACCAGCCAGATGCACAGCTAAGTCCCCACGAGCACACCCATGCTTGACGACCAGCCCAACCACTATGCCACGTCTCACCAACGCCACCTGTGAGTGATGACCAACCCAACCACCTGAGCCACGTCCCACCAGTTCGCTTATGAAGCAGCTGCACAAAAGCTCCTCCCATGTAGCTAGATGCACAACTAAGTCCCCACCAGCACCCATGCTTGACGACCAGCCCAACCACTATGCCACATCTCACCAGCGCCACTTGTGATGACCAACCCAACCACTTGAGCCACGTCCCACCAACTCGCTAATAATGAAGCTGCACAAATGCTCCAAGCCAAGTCTATGGAATAAATCCTGCCCTACCACGTATCAACCAGAGGAGGGCACAGCTTTTCTTTCTAAGACCCCTGTGAAAACAAAGCCTAATGACCAACCAGATGCACAGCTAAGTCCCCGCCAGCACCCATGCTTGACGACCAGCCCAACCACTATGCCATGTCTCACCAACACCACCTGTGATGACCAACCCAACCACTTGAGCTACGTCCCACCAGCTCGCCAATGAAGCAGCTGCACAAATGCTCCTCCCATGCAGCCAAGCTCTGATACCATGTTAGAAGCGTAGCCCAACCACTATGCCATGTCTCACCAGTGCCACCTGTTGATGAGCCACGTCCCACCACCCAGCTCGCCAATGAAGCAGCTGCACAAATGCTCCTCCCATGCAGCCAAGCTCTGATACCATGTTAGAAGCGCAACACAATCCACGAACAACACCCACGAAGGGTCATAGCCAAACCTAAGGCCGGCTTGCCAATGAAGCAGCTGCACAAATGCTCCTCCCATGCAGCCAAGCGTTGATACCATGTTAGAAGCGTAGCCCAACCACTATGCTACATCTCACCAGCGCCACCTGTGATGACCAACCCAACCACCTGAGTCATGTCCCACCAGCTCGCCAATGAAGCAGCTGCACAAATGCTCCTCCCATGCAGCCAAGCTCTGATACCATCATGTTAGAAGCGCAGCACAATCCACAAACAGCACCCACGAAGGGTCGCGGCCAAGGCTTGCTCTCTTTCCCTCCTATCCCATGTGTTCACTCACACCAAACAGCTCGCCAATGAAGCAGCTGCACAAATGCTCCTCCCATGCAGCCAAGCTCTAATACCATCATGTTAGAAGCGCAGCACAATCCATGAACAGCACCCACGAAGGGTCGCAGCCAAGGCTTGCTCTCTTTCCCTCCTATCCCATGTTGGAGGGATGAAAGTAGCCTATGGTGTTCCTACCTTATATACTAGGTATTAGGGATCCAAGCCAAGTCTATGGGATAGATCCAGCTAGCCAGTCTACCATGTGTCAAGGGGAGGGCACAACTTTCCTTTCCAACAATGCTGCCCTAGTGAGCATACATAAAGCGATGTATGGTCTATTTATGTATACATAGAGCATACATAGCTTTATGTATGCTCTATTTATACATACATAGAGCATGAAAATTAGAGCAATGTATAGAAATATAGAGCATGTAGGTTAGAGGAATGGATAGAAAAATACCATAAACCAAGAAATGTACTATGCATAGAGTTTATGCATATTGTTCCTCTTCATGGATAGATAAATAGAGCATGCAAATTATGAGCAATGGATAGAAAAATACCCTAAACCAAGAAAATTAATATGCATAAAGTTTATGCATATTAGTGCTCTCTTATTGGATAAATGAGTAGATGGTAGAAAAGTGTCAATAAGTTTTTCTCTCTCTACATGGCCCTTATATTCACACATGGGTAGATGGCAAACCTACAATGAGATGTTACACGTGAAGGAGGAGTAAGTCTTTGTAAGTATATTATAAAAACATTATCTTAGAACAACTTAAAATTAATGTTCATCGGAATGTATGCATGTAGCTTGAAGCAATGGACCAGTTCCCTACATAGGATGAATATGAGTTTGTTGTAGGAAGCTCTCTTTGAAAGGGTGTGCAAAGAAGGATGGGTTATTATTTATGAAGGTCCTACTTGGCAAGCATATCAAGCGAGTCCTAAACCTATAATATCTTTGTTTTGTAAAACAATTTTTCACTTATGTTACTTTTGATGTGTTTTCGGATCATGTTACTACGAGCCTTGGCCATGTGCAACTAGAAAGAAATGGAACGTGTAGCCCAAAACAATAGAAATGTGAGGGTTGAGGATGAAACTGCAAGTGCGACAACAATCAAAATATGTGAGAGGCCAACGATGAATCACAATCAAGGCCCCAACCCTAGCCAATATGCAATGAGATATAGTTTTGCATATTTTGGATATTAAATTTAATATCTTTTTATGCTCTTAAATGTTATTAGATAGTAATCTTCTTAATGTGCTCTTAATGATGTGGTCAAATTTACTTTAAAAAAATTGGGTCATAATGTGGGAGATTAATCTCCCCCATCATACAGTCCCAATTTTCTAATGGCTTCTTTTGTTTCATGGTAGCCATGTTACCAACCGTGTTTATAAACATGAAACGTTATTTTTTCAATCTCTAGATCCTTTGATTTCTACGCAAAACAACCCCTATTTCTTGTAGTGAAAATGCCAAAATGATTTATGAGACATAGAACATAGCATAAAGACCATGTCGCTCTTGAGCTAAACATGGCCTTGTGCAAGAGAGAGAGAGAGAGAGAGAGAGAGAGAGAGAGAGAGAGAGAGAGAGAGATTATTACATAAAAATCCATATCTCATAGAAAAAAGGAAATCTAGAGCCTAGGCTACCATAGTAGTATTCATCCTTTAACATTATATAATCTACCTTACTCTCAACTCCAAGAACACAATTATCATTAACAACCCTTGAGCTGCAGTAGTAGAAGTAGTAGCCACGGGCAGGTGCAATCTTTTGAGTTCCAAGAGGGAGAGTAGGAGAAGAGCTAGGGAAAAGAGACCACAAAAGATTATAGTACCATGCCATTAGTAGAGCAGCTCATGGTGTCTAATGCATGCAACTCATGTGTGAGCAAAGAAGGAGAAAGACAAAATCCACAAAATTTGCTCTCTATATGCATCAAGTAACAACCCTTTGTAGCAAACCAACAACCAATAGCAACAAGCACATACGTTTGTGATAGGAGCTTATCATCAAACTAACAACTTTGCTTTTCATCCAATGGCACTTGCAACAACTCTTAGCCAAATTTTAAACTCTCACAACCATTTAAAAAAAATCCTGCAACAAGCAGTATGCATTTCCTCCAACCAAGAATGCATGATTGACCGGTCATCCCCTAATAACAATCTCTAATGTAGGATTAGTTGTGGTGGTGCAGTTAATTTGCAATCGTTCAAGGTCTAATTTTATGAGGTTTAAAAACCTTATTTTCTTCAAAGCATTTTTAAAAACCTTATTTTGTTTAAAACATTTCACACCCCATGCTTCCATTATGGATTGTTCACATGAAGATGTTAATGGGCTTCACTAATGCATTCTTGGCATGTTTGGGATGCGTTCACGTGGGCTTACACACACATAAAGAGGCACTCTACATAACACATTTATCATAGTAATGATTTACTTCCACACAATCATCCACATCATTAATTTTGGTACCAAGAATTAACTACACCAACATCTCGTCATCATTTTTGACATTTGATTCCATATCAATAAAGTTTTTTGATTTCCTTCGCACAATAAAAAAATTTGATCATCATGTACCCACCAACACTCTCATCTAATGAGAATAAGCATAACATGTTATGCTAATCATAAATATAAACATCAAGGTTTAGCTTCAATTATTCATTGCTATAAAGAGGCAAGTTTTACGGGTGCTCTACCTAAGCATTTATGGGTGCTCTACCTAAGCATTTTCTTTATGCTCAAAATTCCTTACGGATCCCTCCTACGTGCATAGCAAGACCTAGTGGTGTCTAGCAATACTAGCAATAACAATGGGGATTATTAGACTTTGGATTTAATTTTCAATGCCAATTAGTATGAGACAAATATTGGGTGTTCAAAGGTTATTAAAATTCTAAGAAAGACTCACGAATCAGCGGAAAGGCATTCACTTTCCGAAATTATGATGGCAAGAAGGATGCACAAGTTCTCATTGCTTGGATTAGCCAACTACATGACTATTTCTTTGGCGAGAAGTTCTCCGAAAAAGATAAAATTAAATGTGCTTGTAATCATTTAATTGAAAGTGCGGCTTTATGGTGGAACGTGATCCTGACTATTCAGGTTCAGGTAAGCTTTCAATTCATGCTTTATTAAAAGTTCAAGGAAAAATAAAAGAAAAATCAATTTCTATATTGCATGATGATGGTAGTTCACATGATTTCATTTCTGAGAAAGCATTGAAAGCACTTAACTTAGATGCATCATACCCTAATTACAAAGTAAAGGTTGCATTTCAAGGTACTAAGTACAACTGCACCAGGGAGGTTAGAGATTTAGAATTACAAATGGGTTCGTTACTAAAAGAAAAGAGAACATTCTTAGTGGCACCTTTACAAGGTGTGGATGTCATCTTAGGTATGCCATGGAGACATGAGCATAACCCCCATATTGACTATGACACCCATACCATGTGGTTAATAAAAGATGACCAAGAAATTTGTCTTTAATACCAAAACAAAGGTGAATTAGGTCCATTTTTGACTCATACTCAAGCAAAAAGAGATGTATGGAAAAAGAAGAACAAATTTTTTATTTTAGTCAACCAGCTTACTCGAGGATGACTCCAAATCAAATATGTCTCATGACCCTTTCATCTCTAAATTCTCTAATTGCTTTATAGACAACTTACTACCTGGCTTACCCAGACCTCGCCCAAAAGACCATAAGATTGAAATAATTGCTGGTAGTTCACCGCCATGTAAAGCTCCTTACAAAGTTAACATGCTAGAACAAAAGGAAATTCAAAGACAAGTCGAAGAATTATTAGAAAAGGAATTGATTCGACCCAGTAGTTCTCCATTTGGTGCTCCAGTTCTTCTCGTTAAAAAGAAGAATGGTACATATCGATTATTGTGCACTAAATAAAATTACTGTTAAGAAATGATATCCAATACCTCGAGTAGATGACTTGCTAGATAAACTTAAAGGAGCCCTGTTTGTACTTGAAATTTGTCCACTCCATTGTAATCAAGCCATACTTCGGGCTTTTGAGGGTCACAAATTTGTTTATGCCATTTATTTTAGCTTGATTTAAGGCTTGCAATGGCAAGCATTCTTACAAGAAGGCTAGGGATCTCTCTCTCTCTCTCTCTCTCTCTCTCTCTCTCTCTCTCTCTCTCTCTCGCATTGATATTGGAGGGCCCATCTCCATCTTTTAAGGTCTAAACCTTGAAGACCTATTTTAAAGGACCGAAAATGGCATTTCCATGACCCTAGACAACTGCATTAGTGAATGTGTTTACACATGTATTTGCATGAGCCATCTCCATCTCCTTCATCCAGCAACCTTGAGGTCTACCTTTTAAGGTCTAAACCTTGAAGACCTATAAAGGACCAAAAATGGCATTTCCATGACCCTAGACAACTGCATCAGTGAATGTGTTTGCACATGTATCTGCATGAGCCATCTCCATCTCCTTACTTTCAAGCACGAGCACACGTGCAGAGAGAGAGAGAGAGAGAGAGAGAGAGAGAGAGAGAGAGAGAGAGAGGGGTTAATGAACAAAGGGATTTAGGAAGACCTTTCCAAGTGCGCATATTCAAAAACTAAGGTCCAAAAACCTCAAGATATAATTTTTGTTATATTCTATCAGTCTAGATAATGTAGTGTTTTAGGGGCCAGCCCTAAAACACTCACGGCATCCCCCTTTTGGCAAATTACTGCTGCTCACGATTTACTATTTCGCACGATTTCTATGCCCCTTTTGTGCGTCTTTTCTTGCGTGCAGGGCGAGCTTCCAGTCCTTCTCGGCTAGCTCGCCCACCCTTGCCAAATTACTGCTTCTCACGATTTCTCTGCCCCTTTTGTGCGTCTTCTCTTGCGTGCAGGGCGAGCTGTGAGCTTTTCTCAGCTAGCTCGACCGTTCATGCACAACCCTCGCAGCGCCGCACAACCTACCTCGAGCTTCATCGCCGCCTATCTCTGTGTAAGTTTCCGCCCCCTCCTTTCACCTTTCAAAGCTAGGTTTCCTGCAATGCTCACCGCATTGCCTTCCAAGCGTGCAAGCTTCTCTGTAAACCTTTTGATCCCAGGGTTTTGAAACGGCTTCGTCTTAGCCTGTACGCTTTACTGTAAAGGTTCCGGTTCTAGAGCTGAATGCATGCCGCATTGCAAGGCTTAACTTCACGGCTATTGTTCTATGGTTTTTCCCAGTTATATGGCTTTGCTGCTTTGAATTTCATAGGTATTTTGCCAGCATTTCTGTTGATTGTCTGCGGATGAGTTTAATTGACCTAAAACCTGCTCACTTCATCGGCAGGAAGGAGTTCTTTGCCGTTTGTGCTTGTAATCCGCAATTTCTGTTGATCGTCTGCGGATGAGTTTAAGCCTCACGAGTTTAATTGCCTAAAACATGCTCACTTCATCTGCAGGAAGGAGTTCTTGGCCGTTTGTGCTTGTAATCCACAAGTTTAATTGACCTAAAACCTGCTCACGTCATCTGCAGGAAGGAGTTCTTGGCCGTTTGTGCTTTTAATCCACAATTTCGCAGGTCATCATCTCTGTTGATGGTCTGCGCATGTGAAATTAAAGTTTTAATGATCTAAAACTAATTTTCTTTATCTGCAGAAAAGGTCTTCTTGCGCTTTCTGCTCGTAATCCATGGTTTCTCAAGCCGAGACAGCAGCCTCAAGACTACAGAAAAAGAATGGAGGGGGCCAAGCCAGTGCTGAGGAAGTGAACATGCATGGCAACGTAGCTTTCTGCCAAAGATCTCCCTCGTACGTCAATGGAGAGGACTCCGCAGCTTCTACCCTGGCTACATTCGCAGAGGGGGCAAAGCTCGCCACTGTAGACGTCAAAACTCCTGGAAATGCCGTTCTCTCTGTCTGCAAATCGCTGATTGCTGGAGGTGTTGCTGGTGGAGTGTAAGTACCTAGCTTCTCGCTCTTGACAAATGTTCTGCTGCTGTATGTAACCTTTCCGTGTCTGTGTGTTAGAGAAAGAAAGAAAGTTATATTAAACGTTTTCAAAAGACCATAAGGTCTATGAGACATAAGGGATTACAAAGATTATGTGTTACAAAAAACTGGTAAACAGATGAAAAAGACAAAATAATGCTGCCTAGCTAAAGCCCCAAGGCTTTGGGCCTTGGGGCATGTGTACATCATGTACCTAGTGTGTCCTTGCCATCCACATCTTCAAAAGAAAGAAAAAGAAAGAAAGTTATATTAAGCGTCTTCAAAAGGCCCAATGGGTCTACGAGACCAAAAGTGTCCATGTAATCTCATCATGGTACAAAAGAAAATAGACTAGAGCTATGAGCTGGGAATGTCAAATCCAAGCCATATGATACAAAATAAGATCATTATGGAGCTAACCCCCTGATATGTCAAATCCAAGCCATATGATACAAAATAAGATCATTATGGAGCTAACCCCCCGCCGATATGAGGAGGGGGCCATCAAGGATATCAAGAATGGGGGTAGCATGTAGGAAGCTTTGCATATCCATTGGGTGTGGGAAGGTGGCTTTGTGCCTCTCCAAGATCTCCTTCATCTAGGGCTGATGTGTGTGTTGCTATTGAGGTCCAGGGAGTGGGACGTCAGGCTCGCTGTAGTGCCGTGGCCCGATCTAGAGTCACACCGGATTGGGGTCTGGTGGGTGGTTGGGCACTCGAGAATGTGTGGCTTGATGAGCTTGTGGGTATGGGTGTTTGGTTGGAAGAACGGAGTGATGGTGGTCGCCGAGGCCTTGGGGCTAGGGTGGATGTCTCCCACAAAAACTCAACTCTCTAATTAGTGAGTCTCTGTGGCGATGAAGCTCTAGTAGGAAGAGGCCTACGCACCACTAATCTGGATAATCCATGATCCTAGGTAAGGGTCCAAACCTCTCTCTCAAGAGACAACAGAACCTCCCTCGGATCTCATAATATGTGGTGCACCTGCATATGAAGTGCTCCTCTGACTCAACCTCCCTCTGGCATATAGTGCATATCCTCTCCTCATGAGGTATCTACATGGCTCTCCCTGTCTCTATCCTCAGGTGGTGTGATGACACCCACAACTGGTCCACTGCAATCCGCATGGCATGTGACATGTATATGTCATGATATCTGGCCCTCAGTATGAAACCATCCTCTGTAAGCCTCATGAAAGTATCCACGTAGTACTGCCATTTGTGTCAGAGTGGCTCATGTGTTGTGTGATAATCCTCCTGGGCATCTCACCCGCCCTATGACCGACTCATATTTTGCAATGATCCCCCAAATCATGTCTGATGGTACTCCAAATCTTGGAGTCTCTATAGTAGTTTGGCTTGGGGCATCGTATCAAAGGCTTTGCGTGAGCGCCACAGGGGGGGTGGGGGGGTGGGGAGGGGAGAGAGAGAGAGAGAGAGAGAGAGAGAGAGAGAGAGAGGATCATATTAACGTCCGAGGAAGACCAAAATGACCTATGAGACACTACATACCATGTCGGTGTCTTAAGCTAAATCCATGGTCTACCAAAACAGAAAAACATTCTACTAATCAACTAGTAGATCTACGATGCCAAATGTTTTGTTGTCGTGTGTAACCTTTCTGTGTGTGTCTATGTACTAGAGAGAGAGAGAGAGTTTTATTAATTGTCCACGAAAGACCCAAAGGTTCTATGAGACCAAAAAGTGTACAATGATGTCCATGGAATATCATCCTCATGGAAAAAATGTAAAACACAACAAGAAGGGGAGATGCCAAATATGCACAGTCAAGAACGGGAGAGCATCATGGCATGCATGGCATTTGGAGGAGAAGCAGAACTACAAAAAGGTTCTGCTTTCATACTGTTCTTTATACTTTTGAGCATGCTCATATTATAGCATATGCAGTCCTTTACATCTTTGCATTAGTATAAGTTTCTGAAAAGACTGGCTAAGGTATGAATGGCCAGGCTCTTGTGATGGACTAGTGATCCAACACCTTTTCATGTTGCTTGTGTCTCTTCGTGAATCTCAAGATCTTGCTCAATCTATACCGGACAAGGCCGGCCGCTCTGGTCTAGTGTGGTGTCAAACTCTTGTTACTTCCGTTGTGTGTCTCTGTTATTTTTGAAGTGTTTTGTCAATATCCGGATTCGGATTTGTTACAGGGTTTTTGTGATATCTACCTGCCTACATAGTGTGTGGCCCCATTGTGAGCCCGAGTCTGGGACATGTTGGGCACGAGCTACATACATCAGTATCCCAGCCTTAGGTGTCAGGATCAGTCCCTTAACCCACTTGGAGAACAAGCATGTAGAGTCATCTGAGGTTAGGGCATGTCAAAGTCAGTCCATTAGTTGCATAACACAAGCATATAGAAGCATGTAGGAGTTGCATGTGCATGGGCCAGCCATAGGGCAGGGCAGTCACAAGGCATACTACATGCCTAACTTTTGATGCTAAGCATCATGGACACCTCATAATCCTAGTCGGCAGTAAAATTCCAGCATATATAACAGTCGGTCAGCATTTAATGCTAGTGCCTAACATTTAATGCTTATTTTTTCACAAGTCGTGGGCTGTTGACCTGGCCGACAGCAGCATTCTAGCATCAACCAGCAACAAAATCACCTGTATAAGCAGCCCCTAGTCCCTTGCATAAATCACATCATTCCTCAAAGTATTCAGCCAAGCAGTTAGAGAACATGTGTGCTTAAGTTCCCTTAGGGTTCTTAGAGCATACAAATTGCCTCAAGGACTCCGTCACCCGTGCTTCAGTCCAAGGCAGCATAGAAGATCCTCTGATCTTCACAGCCAGCATATGTGCATATCCTCAACAGTTTTGGATTCACATAAGTGGCTTAATAGAGTCTTCTACAGTGCTATTGGTTCAGCCTGCGTTTGGTCTTCTTCGTCCTCGTGTTTGGCAATCCACAATCATCATTCACATCATTGTACAAAGTTCTCCAAAATAACACAAGCAAATACTTTAATACTCCTACTTGTAGGGGGGGGTGCCTTCAATGGGTAATTGGGACCCAATCTGGTGTCGTGTAACGCGCGGAAGCTCTGGGGGTCTTCTTTCAGCCCTAAACACTCCTGAAAATCATCTGATGCAAAACGCAAATATAGAGAGAGAATAGAGAGAGAGAGATGTGCTGGAAAATTCAGTATATTTTATATAGTACAAAAAGGGTACTTTGCTACAGCCCTAGGCTGCCTTCATAAAAAGGTGGTAAACACCCTACATCTGGTCCCTACTTGGACCCCTAAGACCCAATCCCTAGAGGATTGAATGGTTCTATCTAGGAGCTTTCTGGCCTATTTATAGCTTTTCTACTTCCTTGGAGAACTAGCCGACTGCTGGTCGGCCAGCAGTCTTACCCCCTTAAATCCATAAAATCCAACGCTGCCCTTTGGTTGGTCTAGCCGCCTCTGGTTGGCCAGCCGCCTCTTGTTTTGGTCCAGCCGCCCACCTTCTCTAAGCAGCCGACAGCCCTTCCTGGTTCAGTTTCAGCCGACAACGCAACATTCCATCTCCTGGCTCCAAGTCCAATCTATTACCTTATCTACACTCCTTGCTCCAACTTCTGGTTCTTATCTGGTTCATAGTCTTTATCTGGCTGCCTCTTCTGGATCAGCACCTAAGGAAGGGATTCAAACCTGTTCTTGGATGACTGTCATCATCCCATTCTTTTTCCTGAAGTCCCTCTGTCATCCGTCCATCCCTGGCAATCCTTTTTCTCTGAAATCCCGGCCCGGTCTCCAATACCAATGTAAGCTTTGCTGAGCCTGATGCTCTAATACCAATGTAACGCGCGGAAGCTCTGGGGGTCTTCTTTCAGCCCTAAACACTCCTGAAAATCATCTGATGCAAAATGCAAATATAGAGAGAGAGTGTGCTGGAAAATTCAGTATATTTCATATAGTACAAAAAGGGTACTTTGCTACAGCCCTAGGCTGCCTTCATAAAAAGGTGGTAAACACCCTAGATTTGGTCCCTACTTGGACCCCTAAGACCCAATCCCTAGAGGATTGAATGGTTCTATCTAGGAGCTTTCTGGCCTATTTATAGCTTTTCTACTTCCTTGGAGAACTGGCCGACTGCTGGTTGGCCAGCAGTCTTACCCCCTTAAATCCATAAAATCCAGCGCTACCCTCTGGTTGGCCAGCCACCTCTTGTTTTGGTCCAGCCGCTCACCTTCTGTAAGCAGCCGACAGCCCTTCCTGGTTCAGTTTCAGCCGGCAGCGCAACATTCCATCTCCTGGCTCCAAGTCCAATCTATTACCTTATCTACACTCCTTGCTCTAGTTTCTGGTTCTTATCTAGTTCATAGTCTTTATCTGGCGGCCTCTTCTGGATCAGCACCTAAGGATTGTACATGGCATTGATCATGCACATGACATGTCGACTATCATCTTCTCTTTCAACTCTTCTCTCATCATAGTCTTTATCTGGCGGCCTCTTCTGGATCAGCACCTAAGGATTGTACATGGCATTGATCATGCACATGACATGTCGACTCTCATCTTCTCTCTTTAAGGAAAGTGGATTGCATAAACTCACAGGTTTAAAGAAGTCTTTGTTGCGCATTACAACAGCCAACCTATTGCATGCTACACTTTCTCAGTGGGTTATTGGGACATAATTGGATGTCCTATATGACCTCTCTCTCTCTCTCTCTCTCTCTCTCTCTCTCTCTCTCTCTCGTCTGCCCTTCAATATTCAAATTAATGCACCGCAAAAGTTAATTGCAAGCCTTAATCACGTAATCTTCCTCACCAATGTAACAGTTTATAAAGTGAGTCACTGTGAGTGTGTTGTGGAATTACTCATGGATGACTGTTTTCACATGTCTTGAATGTTTGAAGCCTCAAAGATTTGTCTCCTTGCATATGGCATAGTGTAACATGCGGAAGCTTTGGGAGTCTTCTTTCAGCCCTAAACACCATCTGGGAACATGCTGATGCAAAACACGTGCAGAAGAGAGAGAGAGAGAGAGAGAGAGAGAGAGAGCTGAGTATTCAGTATATTCATAATGTACAAAAGGTACAATTGGTCTTGCAGCCATAGGCTGCCTCCTTGAAAAGGTATAAACCCTAGTCTAAAAGCCTAAGCTATGATCCAGCCCAAGCAAGGACTGAATGACCAAAATGATGAGCAATGATTGCCTTTTATAGGCTTGAAATAAGTGAACTGGCCGACCAGGAGTCGGCCAACCAGCACCGCAGCAACCCATGTTCCAGAAACTCTAGTTCTAATCTGTTTTTATCTTGTTGCCTCTTCAAGATTAGCCAGTGCATGTCTTGCACATGACATCCCCCTCTGCTAAACTTGATGACGAGATTCCAATCTATATTCTTGGATGACTGTCATCATCCCATTCTCTATTCCTGGAGTCCCCCTGCCATCCTTCCCTCTCTGGCAACCTTTTCACTGAGCACCCGGCCCGGTCTCCAAATCCGCTCTAACTCTGAGATGAAGATCTATGTATTTGTTCCATCTAGTCCCCATTCCATTCCTACCCTGTCCTTGAACACTATCTCTTGTCTTCTTTCTTGAGAAATGAGTCTGGCACTCTCACTCCACCCCTTGGAGGATCATCCTCCCGTGGAACCGTTGCCTAAAAGCCTTTCCTAGTGTGCCCCAAGGGGCACCCGACTCACAGGACTACCATTCCCTTGGGCTTTGTGGAACACCACCAACCAACCTCTTGGGAATTCTTCCATGTCTTGTGTTCCTTGTGCCTTGGGCCTTGTAATTGTGCACTTTCCTGTGCCTTGGACCTATGCACCTTCATCTGGGACTGAATCAGTGTTTAGTCTTGCTGAAACAATGTTGCTTGGCTCCCACACCACCACAAGATCAAGACACAGGCGATGGTTTCATCCATTCGCGATGCAGTGAGGGTGGGTGGGTCATATGCAGCAACAATATCTCAGAACCGGCTGGGTGGGTCATGGGCAGCAACAAAATCTCTGAACCAGCCTGAAGCTCTGATACCAATGTAACATGTGGAAGCTCTGGGAGTCTTCTTTCAGCCCTAAACACCATCTGTGAACATGCTGATGCAAAACGCATGCAAAAGAGAGAGAGGAGAGAGAGAGAGAGAGCTGAGAACCAACCTGAAGCTCTGATACCAATGTAACATGTGGAAGCTCTAGGAGTCTTCTTTCAGCCCTAAACACCATCTGGGAACATGCTGATGCAAAACACATGCAGAAGAGAGAGAGGAGAGATAGAGATAGCTGAGTATTCAGTATATTCATAATGTTCAAAAAGGTACAACTGTTCTTGCAGCCATAGGCTGCCCCCTTGAAAAGGTATAAACCCTAGTCTAAAAGCCCAAGCTATGATCCAGCCCAAGCAAGGACTGAATGACCAAAACGATGAGCAATGATTGCCTTTTATAGGCTTGAAATGACAAAGTGAACTGGCCGACTGCTGGTCGGCCAGCTCGTGGACAAATTCCTCCAGATAATACTGGTCTTTTTCCATCATTCTTTTGCTGGCCGACAGCAGCCTTGTTCACCACCAGTCAACTCCTTGCCACAGCAGCAACCCATGCTCCAGAAACTCTAGTTCTAATCTGTCTTTATCTTGTTGCCTCTTCAAGATTAGCCTGGGATTAGCTAGTGCATGTCTTGCACATGACGAATAGAGTTTGAAACTTTGATATCTATAATTTATACTGCATTCGATGAATTACTTAATTCTTGACATTCCTGCTGGCAAGTATGCTTGCAAGTCTCTGACTTTATGCTGATATGTGAGGTTGTCATGCCTTCATTGTTCTGGAGTATTTTACCAGGTTTGAATGAAGCACTTATTTTGAAATTTTTTGCTTCTTTCAGCTCTCGCAGTGCAGTGGCTCCGCTTGAGCGTCTCAAGATTCTTCTGCAGGTAATGGTTGGCTTGAAAATCATTTGGCACTGAATATGTTTTGCAACTTCAAAGCAGCAGTAGACTACTTGATTATTGTGAGTACTGTGAACTTTTTAAGGTCATATTATCATAGTAGGTACAAGCACTGATATGGGAAACAGTTCATTCCTCTCTCGACACAAAAGCTGGCTGCTGGAGTGCTTTGCTTGTTCTAGTGGTCAATATAGTCAAGAACAGAGAACTCAAACTTACCAGGAGTTTCTCTCTTTACATTATCTGGAAAAGTTGAGCACTTGTTAGTCAGCTACCACTCCTCAGTATCAGTGATTTTAGTGATGCTTATTACATGCTGTATTGAAAATGGCTCTTCTATTAAGCATGCATACAGGAAAGTAAAACACCACTGAAAATAACACATCAGATCTGAAGATGTGTAAGCCAATTTGGAGCCAAACCCTTCAAAAACTGTTTCTCAAGTGTTCTATTTAGTGTTTCCACTTATACTATGAGCGTTGTCTTAACGTTGTAAGAAACGGGCTTTGTTTATGAAAATGGAATCTCCATGCAACTATTGTGACATGAGGATGTTTATGGATTTTGAAGTGATTGTTCCTCCTAATAGACTCACCCGTCCTGCACATGAAGTAGTGCCAGTCCGTACTATGAGTCTCCCTCTGGAATGATGTTGGATGACCTAACCAGGCATCTGTAGAAGCATGTAGGAATTGCATGTAGAAAGGGCTCCAGCCCATTGGGCTACCCTAGACGAGAGTATCATACTCTAGATTGGGCTTTGGGTAGGCTTAGGCCACCCAAGAGGGGCCAGGAGGGCCCCGGGCCTTGCCCACCAACCTAGCTGGGCAGGCTTTTGGCCAGCCCAAGGGGTCTGACCAGGCAGCCGACATGCTCTAGGGGCCTTGCCCAGCCAGGCGGCCAAGCCTAGAGGCTGCCCATGTAGTCTGGACTCTGCGCAGGGCTTCCCAGCAGCCAGGAGAATGCGCAATGTGGCCAGCCAGGACAACAGTGTGAAAACACTGAATAAAATAGCATTTACAGCAGCAAAAAGACCTGGTCGTGGGGTTTACTGAACTGGCCGACCCTTGGAAGAGCCAGCCGACCAGCAGCACTTTGAGGTATAAATACCCATAGCAGTAATCAGTCAATCTATCTCATAATTCACAAAGGGCAGGTGTGTTCCAAGGGCTAGGACAGCCAAGGGGAGTGATCCAGCCAAGGTAAAAAGTGCAGGTCATGAACCAATCTTTATTTTCAGATTTACGTCATTCTAATAAAGCAAATACACCATTCGTTGGGGTGGGGGCCCTACAAAGGGTATTCGGGACCCAATACTGTGTCCTCTCTCTCTCTCTCTCTCTCTCTCTCACACACACACACACGCATGGGCATTTCGAGGCCTACACACACGGGGGCTTGGAGAGTGGGCAAAGACAAGAATGGAGGAGAGAGCTCGAAGGAGAGCTCTCATTTTACGCTTTCCCACCTTGGAGGCCAAGAAGGATTTCTTGGCCAAGCGCTCCGCAATTAAGAAAACGGGCATCTTTTTAGGAGATGACCTCACCTTGGCACAGCTAGCACATATGAGGGAGTGCATGCCGGAGATTAGGGCAGCCAGAGAAAAAGGGAAGCTAGCATTTTATAGAGGAGGCAGAGTGGTGATACTAGAGAGACGCACCACCTGACAGTGCGAGACCTATGGGACCAGTCTGAGACTTGCAGTATGGAACTGCAACGGAGCATTGAGACTGGATGTGGGGGCCTTTGAGGACAGCTTCAGAGATAGGGACATCATCTTCTACTCGGAGACACATCAGGCCCCTGGCAGCACATTACCGAGAGTGGCGGGATACAGATGGGATACGACTTGTAGACAGGAGGCCCGTTCGAAGCATGGTGGTCGCGGATCTGGAGGAGTTGCGGTCTTTTTAGAGAGGAGCTTCAGCCACTCATCCATGTTATGCGCCGTGATGAGACGCGAGGTACATGTGGGTCAGAGTGAGGGCAGATGAGGGTAGACCCCTATACATTGCTATATGTTACTTTCCACCCAGCACATCTCATTATGCAGCGCCCAAGGGGCAATCTCCATATATGATTCTAGATAAGGACAAATGGGAGTTCTCCAGGGAGGGAGATGTTATCATACTTGGGGACTTCAATGCTCGAACGGCTCAGTACCAGACCTCCTTCTTTGACACTTCGGAGGAGATGTTGAGAGAGATAGATGTGGAGGAGATGTGTTTGACCCGGAGATCACAGGATGAGATGGAGTGTACTGAGTATGGGAGATACCTCTTGGAGAGGGGGACTGCACATGGGCTGGCCATTTTAAATGGCCTAGAGAGGTATCCACTTGCCAGTGGCTTTACTTGCTTTCCACACAGACATGGGGCCAGCGCAGTGGATTATGTTCGAGCCTCGCCAACCTTCATCCCGAGTATCTAGGATTTTGCGATTGGCCCCAGGCCCATCGGAGTGTCATGTGCACAATGTGTATCTACCGTGTGCTACACACATGCAAGACTAGTTTCGAGGCTTGGGGAAGCTTGGAACTAGGCAGGCTGATTGACGAGAAATGCTAACGGGCGGGCACCCAAGTATGGACGGGCGGGCGCCCAAGTGTGGACGCCCGATGACCGTCCAAGAGCCTATAAAAGGGTGGCCAAGGTTAGTTATTGGGATATAGAGAGTCTCGCGAGTTTGTGAGAGCTCTATGGTCTTGGAGCCTGGATCTAGTGCAGACGTGCACTTGCTTTACGCAGCCGAGGCCGGCAGCAGTCTCGACGCCCGCGAGGGCAGCTTCGTGGCGGTATGGGACGTCGCGAGGAGGAGATTGGTCGGTACATCATCCTAGTTAGCTCAGCTCGTGGCTCGGTGGGGACAGCCAAGACTGTGGGCTTGCCCACGGCTGTCATGGTTGGGGGGTGAGTCAGGCCTGGACCCCCTTGTTGTTTGTTTGTTCGTTTGTTTGCAGGTTTCGAGTTTCGAACCAAGATCGATCACGAGGAGATCCGTGGGGATTTGACAGTGGTATCAGAGCATACCTCGTGAACAAGCAAGTCGGTAGGTAGAGAAGAAGAGGTCGAAGAAAGGTATGTGTTAAAAAGCTTGCTGTTTTTTCTATGCATACTGCAGATTTCGGAATAGTATGTGTTTTTCTTCATCAAAGAAACCCATGTTGATGGGAGATGGTAGGTTTAGAAGGGTCGTTTGCTTTTCATGAAGAAGAGGCCTGAATCGTTTGTGGAGTCGCATGTACTGTAGTGAGAGAAAAAAGGAAAAAGCAGGTTTGCTTTTTTGGTTCGAACGAGAGAGAGAGAGCGAGAGACGTTGATGGAATAAAAACAGATAAAAAACTTGAACAAGTATAACTAGCCATTGGCACCTCACTCCTCACAATCTTTCACCAAACATCATTCTTTCATTTAATTCTAAAAAAATCAGCCCAGAAAGAAGAAGAACACATGGAACCATCAAGATAAATAGTTAACTTCCACATACACTCAAGGACATTACTCTTCAAGATTATAGCAAAACCCTTGCGCTTGATTGCGAACAACAGAACACCCTTGTGGAGAAAAAAAACGATGGCGTGAGCGTCCCCTTTCGGAGATGCTCGACGGAACTTCCTTCCAGTCTCCTCTCTTCTTTCACATTAACGGCTTCCTTTGCCACAAGCCAGCATCACGAGCTCCTTCATGACAGTGAATCGAGAAGCGAACAGTCTTTTTCCTCTCCAGCTCCACTCTATTACGATGTGAGTACCAGCAATTTTTTTAGACACGAGCAGGCTTCTTCAAAGTTAGCAGGCTTCATGCATGCCTACCACGAAGAAGATCGTAATTTTCCTGGAATAGCATGTATTCAGTTGTGGTTGCCACCTCTCACCCACGTCGATCAGCATTGAGCCCACGTCTTTTGCTTTCCTTTTCTGATTTCTGCTTCGTAGCCATTTGAAGGAAGATTGCCAGCCACCTCATTAAAAAAAATCACCCCAAGACATAATTAAATCCACACCTTTTGACCCCCTAGACTCACATTCTCCCCATAGCCATACACCATGCATGCAACCCCATTGGTTTTCAAGAAAAAACCCCATGATGAGCCTAAAAAAACATATTCTCCTCATATGTACATAACACCCTCTCACTAGCTATCCTTTCATAATTCCACACCTTATTTACAAGCATAAACCCAAAGAAAACTATACATTTTTTGTCCTATCATTTTGCCCATCTCCCAAGCTGCAGACATTAATGTCTAGCAGTCAACAATCAAACATAGTCGTCATTTCGGTGGAGATATCCTCATCCATGAGGTCTTTCATCTGCTTGGTCTTCATGATAGCAGGTCCACAGGAACTCACCTCCATAATTCTTACAACATACTTTTTTAATCTCAAACCATTCACTCTATTCTTATGAAGACTTCCATCAAAATCCGCCAGCTGGTATGATCCATTGGCAAACTTTTGGACCACAAGGTATGGCCCTTCCCATTTAGTCACGATGTCACCAGCCTGGACATTTCCTAGTCTAAAAGGGGTCTGGTGGACTCCAGGATGTTTAAATATTTGGAAAGTACAAGCTTTGGGAATGGGGGATTATCCTAGAATACAAAGGACCACACTCCTAAAATTTAGAAGAGTTGCTATTTTTGGCTCGACTCCGATGGAAATTCTGTTCGCGTCATTACATCTGGAATTAAGCAGATACCAAGAGTTGGCAAAGTGCCTATGACAGAATGTCTACCAGTTGGGATATTTTTAGAGAGAAAGTATATGGAAGGACCCATCTCTTAGATTGGGACATGTGGCAAGAAAGTGGACCAAAGTGAGACAAGTGGCTTGACACTTGTTAGAAAGTGGATCAAAGTGAGACAAGTGGCCTCACACTTGTCACTTCAGCTATTGTGTGGCTCTCCACTTGTCATTGTAACGTTCTCTTGCCATTTTAGCTCATGGGAGGCCCAAATCTATAAATTGGAGCCCTCTCTCTTCATTAATGAAGGCTCTCTTGCTGCACACTAGCCTCTACCACCGTTGAAGGCTGCCCTAATGATGGCTACTCTCTTTCTCTCTCTCTTGAAGGCTGCCCATGAAGAATACCGGCTGTTGGGGACTGTTTTGGAGGCTTCCATCGCGAAGAAATAGTGAAGGCAAGGGTATTTAATCATTTATTATGATTTCTAGCCATTGTACTTGTTGCACCAGCATTTGTACTTGCTGTACCTACTGTACCAGCCACCGTATCGGCTGTACCAGCCTCTGTACCTGCTGTACCAGCCATCGTACCGGCTGTACCAGCCACTGTACCTGCGGTACTAGTCATTGTACTTACTGTACCAGCATTTGTACTTGCTGTACCTACTGTACCAGCCACCATACCGGCTGTACCAGCCACTGTACCTGCTGTACCAGCCATTGTACCTGCTGTACCGCCTGAATGGAGAGTTGTACTTGCTGTACCAGCTCTATTGCATGAAGACCCGTGGTTTTTGGGGAAGAATCAGTACCCACACAAAGGTATATGGATTATATTGATGGCTCGGCATTTCTACAGCCTATGTTCCGGCTTGGTTAGCCTTGTGTTGGGCTGTGTTATGGCATTTGTATAGGGATAATCCGGCATCTCCCGTGGGGAGAGTAAGGCCCTCAAAGCTTGTACATGATATTATTCTCCTTGGGTAATAAAATACTCCAAGGGGGGGGTCGGCCCATTCCAGCCTCTATGCGGTGTCACACATGCAAGCTCCATTTTCAGTATTTGTGGATGTTTTGTCCAGTTTTATGTTTTATGCAAAGTGATGATGGATATGTGTTAAGGTTGTGGCCATGTTTAAATGTTTTAATATGCATTGATGGTATCAACAAGTGTGTCAAAGGCCCTAGTCCCCTGGGCACCCGCCGCGAGTTTCATTGGTATCAGAGCATAGGCTTTCTTGGAAGCGGAGCCTCCTTCTATCAATAAGGAAGAGAAAAGATCTCAAGTGGGGACCACACTTACCATCATTGCTGTTAAGCATGGCCAGCCGCTTCATAGCTTATGAAGCAAGAGCATGAGCAGTAGACAGCTTGTTTATGAATTCACAGAATTTTATCGTGGAAGTGTGAAGTTGGCTTTATGTGCACACGTTTAGCACTCTTTCCATATGGATATTGTGGATTATATTATCAAGCTTACAAGCAAGCTATATGGAGATATATCTCAGGATATCTTAAGGATATGGAGATGAGATAATTCTTTTGGCTTCATGACCAACCTGGCAAAGAAAAGCTAAGTATACTTTGAGTTTGCAAAGTTAGTGCTTTTGCTATGAAGTGTTTTTGATGTTCACTAACCCTTGTATAACTATGCAAGGAGAAAGGTGTTATTGTTTGCCTTGAGATGGTTTCAGGGAAACATTGTTTATGGCTCCCTTTATTGGGATGGATTATATCCATGGAGATTTCTTTCTTGGACGAGATTTATATAGATATTGGGCTTCACAAGCAATTTCTATGGACGAATTTGTCCGAGTTTATAGAGAAGAAATCTTTGGATATCTCATGGATATGATGCTTTTATGGATAAAGTCCACCTCTACTCCAAGGTGTGTGGTTAGCACAGAGTATGTGGTAAGAGTTATGGTATACAAGGATTATGGTATACAGGTCTATGGATTCTTGGACTTCTTTTCTAGGGATTTGGATCCATCCTCAGGTTTATGGATTATGTTTATGGCTCCCTTTTACTGGGATGGATTATTCTTTTTGGCTCCCTTTATTTGGGATGCATTGGACTTATGAACCTAATTGTTCACATACCCTGTGTAGTGTTCTCTTTTCCTACGTGCTCTCTTGAAGATTGTTTCTACCATGTGTGGGTGGAACAATAGAGAGCAGATGGAAGGGAACATGGGCACTTCAAAGGGTAGTGACAAGCACAACATACCCTGTGTAGTGTTCTCTTGTCCTACGTGCTCTCTTGAAGATTGTTTCTACCATGTGAGGGTGGAACAATAGAGAGCAGATGGAAGGGAACATGGGCACTTCAAAGGGTAGTGACAAGCACAACATACCCTGTGTAGTGTTCTCTTGTCCTACGTGCTCTCTTGAAGATTGTTTCTACCATGTGTGGGTGGAACAATAGAGAGCTGATGGAAGGGAACATGGGCACTTGAGAGGGTAGTGTGAGTTGGTGGCCGAAATGCCTACAAACTATTGGTGGCCGAAATGCCTATAAACTATGTGTAGCAGAAATGCTTATGGAACACCAGGTTATCTATGCCTGCGAGTGATTGTTTTATCTTGTTACTTGAGCCCACCTCTCATCCAAGGTGTGTGGTCAAAGTACCAACATGGAGTGCAAGTGGTAAAGTGGACATGACGGGACTTATGTCTATGCCAAGGGTCATGTGGACCGATGTCTTGTTGGCAGGAGACTTATTTTGTCTCGCCCATTTACTTGGGACTTATGGGACTGTTTTGTCTCGCCCATTTACTTGGGACATGGATTATGATATCTGGACTTATGGGACTGTTTTGTCTCGCCCATTTACTTGGGACATGGATTATGATATCTGGACTTATGGGACTGATTTGTCTCGCCCATTTACTTGGGACATGGATTATGATATCTGGACTTATGGGACTGATTTGTCTCGCCCATTTATCTTGGGACATGGATTATGATATCTGGACTTATGGAATTGATTTGTCTCGCCCATTTACTTGGGACATCATTATGATATCTGGACTTATGAGACTATTTTTTATCTCGCCCATTTACTTGGGACATGATTTTGATATTGGTATTATGGAGACTTATTTAGTCTCGCCCAGTTCTTTGGGACATGGATTCTTCAGTTATATTGGATTTTTGAGACTGTCTTGTCTCGCCCACTTGATGGGACATGATTATATCTTGAATATATGGCTTGAAGCTTAAAGTTGCGGACAACTTTTAAGAAGCTGGGGAGAATGTCACCAGCCTGGACATTTCCTAGTCTGAAAGGGGTCTGGTGGACTCCAGGATGTTTAAATATTTGGAAAGTACAAGCTTTGGGAATGGGGGATTATCCTAGAATACAAAGGACCACACTCCTAAAATTTAGGAGAGTTGCTATTTTTGGCTCGACTCCGATGGAAATTCTGTTCGCGTCATTACATCTAGAATTGAGCAGATACCAAGAGTTGGCAAAGTGCCTATGACAGAATGTCTACCAGTTGGGATATTTTTAGAGATAAAGTATATGGAAGGACCCATCTCTTAGATTGGGACATGTGGCAAGAAAGTGGACCAAAGTGAGACAAGTGGCTTGACACTTGTTAGAAAGTGGATCAAAGTGAGACAAGTGGCCTCACACTTGTCACTTCAGCTATTGTGTGGCTCTCCACTTGTCATTGTAACCTTCTCTTGCCATTTTAGCTCATGGGAGGCCCAAATCTATAAATTGGAGCCCTCTCTCTTCATTAATGAAGGCTCTCTTGCTGCACACTAGCCTCTACCACCGTTGAAGGCTGCCCTAATGATGGCTACTCTCTTTCTCTCTCTCTTGAAGGCTGCCCATGAAGAATACCGGCTGTTGGGGACTGTTTTGGAGGCTTCCATCGCGAAGAAATAGTGAAGGCAAGGGTATTTAATCATTTATTATGATTTCTAGCCATTGTACTTGTTGCACCAGCATTTGTACTTGCTGTACCTACTGTACCAGCCACCGTACCGGCTGTACCAGCCTCTGTACCTGCTGTACCAGCCATCATACCGGCTGTACTAACCACTGTACCTGCTATACTAGTCATTGTACTTGCTGTACTAGCATTTGTACTTGTTGTACCTACTGTACCAGCCACCGTACCGACTGTACCAACCACCGTACCTGCTGTACCAGCCATTGTACCTGTTGTACAGGCTGAATGGAGAGTTGTACTTGCTGTACCAGCTCTATTGCATGAAGACCCGTGGTTTTTGGGGAAGAATCAGTACCCACACGGAGGTATATGGATTATATTGATGGCTCGGCATTTCTACAGCCTATGTTCCGGCTTGGTAGCCTTGTGTTGGGCTGTGTTATGGCATTTGTATAGGGATAATCCGGCATCTCCCGTGGGGAGAGTAAGGCCCTCAAAGCTTGTACATGATATTATTCTCCTTGGGTAATAAAATACTCCAAGGGGGGGGTCGGCCCATTCCGGCCTCTATGCGGTGTCACACGTGCAAGCTCCATTTTCAGTATTTGTGGATGTTTTGTCCAGTTTTATGTTTTATGCAAAGTGATGATGGATATGTGTTAAGGTTGTGGCCATGTTTAAATGTTTTAATATGCATTGATGGTATCAACAAGTGTGTCAAAGGCCCTAGTCCCCTGGGCACCCGCCGCGAGTTTCACACGAACTGAGTTTTAAATGTGAAATCCATCCTACTGTCATATCTCATCACCAAGTCTCCCTTATTGATCTCTTTGTCTTTGAATTTCTGATTAGCTTTCCATTGATTCTTTTCTTGAACCTGTGTGTAGTGCTCCACTGCTTTCATTCTGTCTAGTTGTGCTTCTTGCATATCCAATATCCAGTTTTATGTTTTATGCAAAGTGATGATGGATATGTGTTAAGGTTGTGGCCATGTTTAAATGTTTTAATATGCATTGATGGTATCAACAAGTGTGTCAAAGGCCCTAGTCCCCCGGGCACCCGCCGCGAGTTTCACACGAACCGAGTTTTAAATGTGAAATCCAGCCTACTGTCATATCTCATCACCAAGTCTCCCTTATTGATCTCTTTGTCTTTGAATTTCTGATTAGCTTTCCATTGATTCTTTTCTTGAACCTGTGTGTAGTGCTCCACTGCTTTCATTCTGTCTAGTTGTGCTTCTTGCATATCCAATAACCTATTGGTATAGGTTAAGTATGGGTTCTTATCTAATTTCATCAACATTTGCAAGGCAGGTATTTCTACATCCAACGATAGAAGTGCTTCCTTTCCATAGACTAAGTGATAAGGAGAGAATTTAATGCCTTCTTTCTCTGCTATTCTGTATGCCCATAATGCCCAAGGTACAACTAGATCCCAACTCTTTTCATGAGTTCTGATCATCTTTCCCATCATACTAGTTAACTTCCCATTGAAGTATTCATTCATACCATTACATTGGGGATAATGTGGAGAAGAGTATCTATGCTTGATTTTCAATTTTTCACAAAGCAGATCCATTAGCTCACTTCGAAAACCAGGCCCACGATCAGAGACAAGTTCCAAAGGAACCCCAAAACAGCAGCAAATATCTTCATATACAAACTTACACACTGTTTTGGCATTGACTGTTTTCACCGGTCTTGCTTCAGCCCAACGAGATAGATAATCAACAGCAGTCAAATAACAACTTTTCCTTGCAGTCATTGGCATAGGACCAATTGCATCAATTCCCCATTTCTCAAAAATGTTATAAGCAACCATCACATTTCTGAAATTGTGCAAAGATTAAGTGCTGAAATGTGCATGAGGATCACACGTGAGAGAGAAGGAAGAGAGCAGTTGAGAAATGAAAACCGTAGGGATGTGAAATCCCACGATTCCCTTCATGCATATATTATTATTATCAATAAAAAGTCATAACCACTTACAAAGGTTTTGTACCACTTATTCATGTCCATACATTTATTAATGTCCATTGTGCATTGTGCACATTAGATTGACCTCATTAATTCTAACACTCCCCCTTAATGATCAATCTATTTTCTTTTACACCCAACATATTTCTAAACTTTTCAAACTTATCCTTTGAGAGAGCTTTTGTGAGTATATCCGCTGCTTGGTCTTCAGTAGAGCAATAAATCAGCTCTATCTCCTTTGATTGCACCTTTTCCCGTACAAAATGATATTGTATTTCAATATGCTTTGTACGTGCATGAAACACTGGATTCTTTGCTATTTGTATGCAACTTTGATTGTCACAATATATTATTGTTGGATCAGCCTGCTTCACTTTGATTTCTTCCATGATTCTTCTCAGCCATATAGCTTCACATGTTGCACTCTTTGCTGAAATATACTCAGCTTCAGTAGATGATAAAGCAACGGTGGGTTGCTTCTTACTTTTCCATGATATTGCTCCACTTCCAAGAGAAAAACAATAACCTGAAGTAGATCTTCTATCTTCAACACTGCTGGCCCAATCTGAGTCACAGTAGCCAGCCAAAGTGAGAGTACATGCTGAATTATATTCAATACCATAGTTGAATGTACCTTTAAGATATCTCAACACCCGCTTTGCTGATTTTAAATGAGGTTCTCTTGGATCAGCCATGTATTGGCTGAGCATACTAACTGCATATGATAAATCTGGCCGAGTTATTGTTGCATATATAAGGCTGCCCACAAGCTGCCTATAAGCGGTAGGATCCACCTTTCTTTGATCTCCACTTGATGTGAGCTTTTCATTGACTTCCATTGGAGTAGAAAGAGCTTTTGAATCAGCCATATCAAACTTCTCAAGCACATCTTTGATATACTTTGATTGTGTGAGAAACATGCTATTCTCTTGACGCCATACTTCAATACCAAGACAATAATGAAGTTGGCCCAAATCTTTCATATCATATTCCATGGATAAGCTCCTCTTTATCTTGTCAATAAGAGAGCTATTACTTCCTGTGATAACTAGATCATCAACATACACTATTAGAAGCAAAAGATCTTCATTATGCTGAAATATATATAAGTTTGGATCACTTTTACTTCTCATGAAGCCATTGGACAGCAAATACTCATCAATCCTTGAGTACCATGCACGTGGAGCTTGCTTTAATCCATACAATGCTTTCTTGAGCTTGCATACCAGCTTTTCTTTGCCTTTGACTTCAAATCCTTTTGGCTGCGACACATATACCTCCTCTTCAAGAATGCCGTTGAGGAAGGCACTCTTGACATCCATTTGAGCAATCTCCCAATCATGATGAGTTGCTACAGCCAAAACAACTCTTATAGTATTCATCTTTGCCACGGGAGCAAAGGTTTCTTCATAATCTATACCTTCTTGTTGCACATAGCCTTTTGCAACCAGCCTTGCTTTGTATTTTTCAAGAGTACCATCAGCTTTGTATTTGATCTTATATACCCATTTTGTTCCTATGGCTTTCTTCCCATGTGGAAGATCAACAAGACTCCACGTATCATTCTTCATAATGGAATTATATTCTTCTTCCATGGCTGTCCTCCACTCTTTGCTCTTGTTGGCTTCTTCAAAAGAATCTGGCTCTTCTTCACTTAACACTCTTGCCATGAGTGCTAAATTGACATTGGCTGAATGTTTGCTCTTCAATCTTTGGCTTCGTCTTTCACCTTCAATACTAGATTCTGGCTGCTCCTTCATTTGACCATCTTCTATGGTCTTTATGTACCATTTTGGAAGCTTTTTAACATGGGTAGGTGCTGTCTCACCTCCCCCATCATGTGAGATTCTCCTTGGACTGTTTGAGACAGCCCCTTGAGGACTTTGAGGATGTCCCATATCATCATTAGTGGCTGGTCCCTTATGCTTTTGCTGATTTTCATCAAGAACACGAGCACCTGTGTCTTCATCAATCTCATAAAAGATTAGTTGATCATCAACTTCATGAATTTCATCATTATGGACAGCAAAGGTACCTTCATTGAAGATCACATCCCGGCTGATTATGATCTTCCTTGCAACCGGATCATACAACTTATATGCTTTGGAGTGTGTAGAGTATCCTATGAAGATACACTTTCTTGACTTATCATCAAGCTTTTGCCTCCTTTCTTTGGGAACATGTGCATATGCAACACAACCAAAAACCCTCAAGTGAGAAACATTGGGTTTATATCCGGAATATACCTCTTCGGGTGTCTTTCCATCCAACACTTTAGTTGGTGATCTATTTTGGAGGTACACGGCTGTTTGGACAGCTTCGGCCCAAAAATTTGATCCAATATTTGCATCCTTCAACATGCATCTTGCCGCTTCCACAAGAGTGCGGTTCTTTCTCTCAGCCACTCCATTTTGTTGTGCACTATATGCTGCGGTTAATTGCCTAAAGATGCCATGCTCCATACAATGAGAATCAAAAGCCTCCGAGTTAAACTCACCTCCCCGATCAGTCCGGAGTATCTTTATCCTTTGTCTTGCTTCATTTTCAGCTTGAGCTTTCCATTCTTTGAAGACTTCAAGTACATCTGACTTATGTTTGAGAAAAAACAGCCAACACTTCCTTGAGTAATCATCAATAAGGGAGAGGAAATACCGTGAACCACCCAATGAAGGTCTTTGGGCTGGTCCCCATAAGTCACTATGAACCAATACAAGTGGCCTCCTTGCTCTAAATGAGCTTGCTTTTGGAAATGGAGCCCTTGCATGCTTGCCAAGAACACAAGGCTCACATACTCCCGGTATTCCTTCAATCTTGGGTAAGCCCGTCACCAAGCCTTTGTCATGAAGATACTTCAATGCTTCAATATGCAAGTGACCATACCTCCTATGCCATAAATGAGATAATTCAGCTTTTTGAGTCATCAGAACTTGCTGTCCACCCATTGTAATCAGCTTATACAGCTTGTCATTGCTTCGTATGCCACGGGCCACCTCTTCACCATGCTTCTCAAGGTCTTTTATGATAAAATGGTCCTTAAAGAACTCCACGGACATGTGCTGGTCTGTAATACAGCCAACGGAAAGCAAATTTCGTGCAAGATTAGGAATCCAAAGCACATCTTTAAGCATACCTGTGTCACCATTTCTGAGCTTGATTGGTATATCACCATGTCCTTCAATGCTTTGAGTGCTATCATCACCCAAAACCACTTTGTTTTTGTTGCCTTCATCAACATAAGAAGAAAACCAATCACCATTGCCCGTCATATGGGCTGTAGCTCCCGAATCAACATACCATTCTCCTTTGTAATGAGAGTGAGTTGATTCAGCCATCAAAAGGAACTCATCTTTGCTTTGTCTTCCATCATGTGGGCTATCTTCTTCCACATAATTGCTGTTTTGCTTTCTTGAGTAGTTGGAGAAGCCTCTCCCCCTACCTCTCATGCTTTGTGCATGTTGTTTGATTCTACATTCACTTTCAATATGGCCATCTTTACCACAATAAAAACAGGGACCTTTACCTCTTGGATTGTTGTTGAAGCCTCCTCTTGAGCCTCCTCTAAAGTTTCCTCTTGAATTGCCTCTATAATTACCTCTTCCACGAGAGGTGTAGCCTCTTCTATCATCATGGGAAGAGCTTGAATCTCCCCCTTCTTCATTGCTGGTCTGATTTTGCCTTTCATTGTTTCTCCAAGTTCCTCCTCTACCACGGCCACGCCATGGTTTGCCTTTGACATTGAAAGCTTCATCCTTTGCTTTGACACTTTTTGTGCTATTCCCTTGTCTTCTTAGCTCTTCTTGGAGAAGAAAAGCACTCAGCTCTTCAAATGATGGTGTAGATTCTCTCACCATGAGAGAAGTAACTAGTTGTTGCCATGGGGAGTTAGGCTCATTCATTGTGAGCCCATTCATTGCAATGCTCACCATATCTACATCACTCACCATCTCATCCACCGACACAAGCTGATCAGTAATATCCTTTAAACGAGTCAAATAAGATGTGATTGACTCACTAGATTCCTTCTTAAATGTGTGTAACTTTTGCTTTAAAAACAGCAACCTTGTTGTGTTTACCGATTCATAAAGGCCTTGAAGTATGCCCCATGCTTCATTTGAGGTTGAAGCACTACTTATTTGTGGAATAATGCTGTCCTTCACATTCATGTTGATGTAGACAAGAGCCATTTGTGCTCTCCTATCATACTTCTCCCTTTGAAGGAGTTCTCTTTCATATCTTTCCTCTTCAAGCTGTCTTTGATTCTCTTCAAGAACCTCGGTGATCATGGGTCTTCTCACGGTTGGTCTTTCTTCCTTGCCATTCGTGATGTCCCACAAGTCCTTCACCTTGAGAATATTCTTTAACTTGAACTTCCAAATGGGATAATTTTTCCCATCCAACTTCCCACTCTCCGGTAGGATCAGCATATCAAGCTTTGCCTCTGCCATGTAGGCTTTTGGACAGCACACACTTAGTGAGGAAATCTTCTCCACACAATGGAGATTAATGTGGTTCAATAACCACACAATGGACAGCACCACTCTTCCACAAATGACCTTTAATTTGTCATAATTTAAATGCTACATACATTACCAACATGTTGCAGCTTTCCATCAGCTTCATGGTTGATCTTTGACCTTGCTCTTTGCTGGTCATACATGCCATTAGCCCTCTTCCCGGGCAATCCTTTGAATGCAAAATTCTTCAAGTCTTCAAGGGCCTTGACATGCCCAAACACATGGGTTGTGGACAGCAGCACTTTACTTCCATTTTTGACATAAAATCAGGTCCTAACTTCAAGTTTGACACTTCAAACATGAAATGCTCCACTTTGGCTTGAAAAATCAGCAAGTATGTGGTCCCTTGAACATCACATGCATGGCTGGAGCAGTAATTTCTTCTTGGACAGCAACTTGGGCAACATTTGCCTCAACTTTCTCCATGATTTGGAAACCCATTGATAGGGCCATCAATTAATCATTCATTTGCCCCAATTTGGGCAAGTTTTCCATCAAATTTTGGAAGAAAAACAGGGCTGAAACCCTAATTTCAGATTTTCATACCTTCCATTGATCAAATTGGCTTCGTTTTGGGACTGATTTGCTCACCTTTGAGGGCTGAATCATCTCCAATTCTTCATGCAAGAAATCGCCTCTGATTTGGGGCCCAATTCTCCATCGATTTGCATCAAAACAGGTCGCTTTGCTTCTATGGTGCTTGCTCCTTCAAATCGCCTCTTTCCTGGGATTGCATGGGACTTGAATTAGGGATTTGAACCCTCTAAATCAATGCTGGTCACCCCTGGACAGAAATCGTTTTTCTCCATGCTCTCTCTTTCCTGCGTTTTTGCTATCCCTGGAACCCCCTTCTTCTCCTCTACACGTTTTGCTCTGATACCATGAAATTGTGCAAAGATTAAGTGCTGAAATGTGCATGAGGATCACACGTGAGAGAGAAGGAAGAGAGCAGTTGAGAAATGAAAACCGTAGGGATGTGAAATCCCACGATTCCCTTCATGCATATATTATTATTATCAATAAAAAGTCATAACCACTTACAAAGGTTTTGTACCACTTATTCATGTCCATACATTTATTAATGTCCATTGTGCATTGTGCACATTAGATTGACCTCATTAATTCTAACAATTTCTGAGTTCCGGATGAAGAATCCTCGTACCCATTTGTTGACATTGTAGGCATGACCTACACCAATGCCGGATGTCTCTTTGAAGTGAAGGCCAAATATAACCTTCAGTTAAAATCTTCCTCATCATAATCTTGAAAGCAAAATGGCCACCACATATGCCTTCATGGTTAGCCTCCAAAATATGCATGTTTTCCTCTTGCCAGGGTATCCTTGTGAGAATCAGATCTGTTCCCTTCATGTATAAGACATCATCTATCATAAAATAAGGTGCACAGGATTTCACAAATCTATATCTCTTCGGTTTGGGAATATCATCAGAAACTTTCCCAGTCAACAAAAAGTTCTCAACCTTAGCCAAAAATTCTCTACCTCTAAACAGTGGTTCTTGTATCTTTACCACATTCAGACATACCTCAGTTTCACTCTGAGCTGCTTCATGAGCTGCAACATTTTGCCTCCTCTCCACATGTTGTAATGTCCATGCATCAAACTGCCTCAACATTTTCTTAATAGCCAACAACCAATGCTTGAGATGAGCCTTCCAAACACCAAGTATCTGCTTAACAATCAACAAAGCATCACCTTTAATAGCTAATCTTCTTATACCTTTCTCAAGACATACCTTTAAGCCTTCATGTAAAGCTGAATATTCAGCTTCATTGTTGCTACTAACATTGAGCAGAAAACCTTTCTTCTGAACTAGCTTCCCCCCAAGATCATATAATACCATGCCACCTTTTGCTAAGCTTAGACTTTTCCTGTAAGAACCATCAAAATGAAGAACAAAAGCATTGTCCAGCATCTTTTCTTCCAATGGAACTGTATGATCATCAACCTCTTTCACTAATATGGGACCTTCTTTGTATGTAAGTAAATCTGCTAGTGAAGCTCTAGTTGATTTTTCAACAAGGAAAGTAAAAGAATACTCTTGAAGTTCAGTTATCCACTTAATCATACACTTTGAAAGAGCAGTGTTATTCAGCAACTGAGGTAGCAGGGTGCAGCTAGTCAAGACAACAAATGATTGAGGAAGTAAATAAGATCTAAATCTTCTACAAGCAAAAGTAAACTGGCCATTATTAATTCAGCTGCTGTGTACCTTCTTTCAGCTTCTGCTAGCATAATACACAGGTCGCATATACCGAGAATTTTCTCCCTGCTGTAATAATACAGCCCCTATTGCATCCACTCCAACTGAAGGATTCACATAAAATGGCTTGGAAAAGTCAGGAGCCTTCACACTAGAAATCTGTCCTAACATTTCTTTTACTGCCTCAAACACTTCTTCACTTTCATCAGTCCATTTTAAGGGATCATGTTTTACTACTTGCTGAAGAGGATATAATGCATGTGACAACATGTGAATGAACCGTGACAAATATTTTACTTTCTGTAAGAAAGTATGCAATTGCTTTGTGGTCGAAGGAGAGGGCAACATCATCAATGCCTTAATCTTGTCCGGATCTGGCTCTATTCCATTCTCAGACACAATGTGTCCAAGAACCTTAATTCTTCCTTGTGCTAGATGACACTTTCTTGGGTTCAGCTGTCCACCACTTTCATCCAATTTTTGAAAGACTTCATCAAGCTTCTGACTATGTACAGCACGATCACTATAGACACATATATCGTCAATGAAAACTTTACAGAACTTATCCAAGAATGGGGCCAATACCTAGTCGGAGTTTTCCTGATAATGAGACGGTGCATTTTTGAGCCCAAAGGGCATTCTTTTGTAGCCAAAGCAACCCCATGGTGTAAGGAAGGTAGTCTTCACCCGATCTTCTGGAGCTATGTCAATCTGGAAGTAACCAGAATAACCATCACACAGACTATACATCTGATGGCCTGCTACCCGATCCAAGATATCATCAATATGTGGAAGAGGATAATGATTGGCCCTTGTTGCTGCATTTAAAGGTTTATAATCCACACAAATTCTCCATTTGCCATCTTTCTTTGGCACAATAACCACTGGGCTGGCCCAATCAGAAAGACCAACAGGAAAGATGATATCAGCCTTAAGTAACTTTATTACTTCCTCTTTCAAAACTGAAATCTGTTCGGGATTCAACCTCCTCATCCTTTGAAATACTGGCTTTGCATGCTCTTTTAACTCAATTCTAAGTGGCTTCCCTTTGAATCCTCTTATTTCCTCACAAGAAGTGATGAATAAGTTGGGATATTTCCTCAGCACTCTGCAATATTCCTCTTTTTCTTCAGGAGATAGGCCAGGAGATAATGACTCTTCCATTAGAGCTAAAGATGACTTTGCATAGTTTTTTGGTTGCAAGAACCTTTCCATCTCTTCAAATCTATCCTCTTCCTCACTATCATTGATGGTTGTACTACCCAAATGCAAATCTTCAACCCCACCTACAAATGCTACATCAGCTATATCACTCTCAGAAGTTGTACTACTGTCTTCCTCACTACTGGTAGATGACTCATCTTCTACCTCTCTCTTTTCAACTTCAGAGATTTCAGTCCGACTCACCATATCAAAACTCATTTTTTTCCCTGAAGAAGCATGTACAGTAATCACTCCATCTTTCCAATTCTGAATAGCCCCAACCTTCCTTAACCAGGGTCTCCCCAAAATCAAAGGATAGGCCCCTAATCCCGCAGGCATGACATGACAATCCACTTTACATAGAGTATTGAATACTTCAACATTCAAATCAGCCACCATTCCCAAGCATTTTACCTTTGCATGATTAGCCATCCGTATTCGGAAAGTTGAAGGGGAAGTTACCTTCAGATTTAGTTTCTCCATACAAGATTGAGTGATAACACAGATCTGAGCACCACCATCAATATAAGCTTCACCAAGGTCCAAACCATACGAAGAAAGGTATGTGTTAAAAAGCTTGCTGTTTTTTCTGTGCATACTGCAGATTTCGGAATAGTATGTGTTTTTCTTCATCAAAGAAACCCATGTTGATGGGAGATGGTAGGTTTAGAAGGGTCGTTTGCTTTTCATGAAGAAGAGGCCTGAATCGTTTGTGCAGTTGCATGTACTGTAGTGAGAGAAAAAAGGAAAAAGCAGGTTTGCTTTTTTGGTTCGAACGAGAGAGAGAGAGAGCGAGAGACGTTGATGGAATAAAAACAGATAAAAAACTTGAACAAGTATAACTAGCCATTGGCACCTCACTCCTCACCATCTTTCACCAAACATCATTCTTTCATTTAATTCTAAAAAAACCAGCCCAGAAAGAAGAACACATGGAACCATCAAGATAAACAGTTAACTTCCACATACACTCAAGGACATTACTCTTCAAGATTATAGCAAAACCCTTGCGCTTGATTGCGAACAACAGAACACCCTTGTGGAGAAAAAAAACGATGGTGTGAGCGTCCCCTTTCGCAAATGCTCGACGGAACTTCCTCCTAGTCTCCTCTTCTTTCACATTAACGGCTTCCTTTGCCACAGGCCAGCATCACGAGCTCCTTCATGGCAGTGAATCGAGAAGCGAACAGTCTTTCTCCTCTCCAGCTCCACTCTATTACGAATTTACGATGTGAGTACCAGCAATTTTTTTAGACACGAGCAGGCTTCTTCAAAGTTAGCAGGCTTCATGCATGCCTACCACGAAGAAGATCGTAATTTTCCTGGAATAGCATGTATTCAGTTGTGGTTGCCACCTCTTACCCACGTCGATCAACATTGAGCCGTCTTTTGCTTTCCTTTTCTGATTTCTGCTTCGTAGCCATTTGAAGGAAGATTGCCAGCCACCTCATTAAAAAAAATCACCCCAAGACATAATTAAATCCACACCTTTTGACCCCCTAGACTCACATTCTCCCCATAGCCATACACCATGCATGCAACCCCATTGGTTTTCAAGAAAAAACCCCATGATGAGCCTAAAAAAACATATTCTCTTCATATGTACATAACACCCTCTCACTAGCTATCCTTTCATAATTCCACACACCTTATTTACAAGCATAATCCCAAAGAAAACTATACATTTTTTGTCCTATCAACGTGCTGGATCACCTATTCGCTGGCAGGTTGTACGCTAGCGGGTGATCTTTGTTGTCGTGTTGTAGGCGACACTGCTGGAGGCGGCCAAGCCTGCCAAGCCAGGCGGCTTGCGCAGCCAGCCTAGGCAGTGTAGGAGCGCCTACGCCAGGTGGCCAGGCCTGCCAGGCATGCGGCCAGGCCTGCCAGGCATGCGGCCAGGCCTGCGCAGCCAGCCCAGGCAGCGCTCAGGCAAGGCCGGCACGCTGAGGCCCACGCAGGCTGGCGAGGCACACGTTGGCGAGATGGCATAGGTAGCGCAGGTGACAGCCGCATGTATGACACACGTAGGTGCCGGCATCTCCAACCGGCAGCTAATCCAGGAGCCGACAGTTAATCCTGGAGGAAAAAAAAAAGGTAAAAGCACACGTTTTTTTTTTATGGGCTCTCTTTTTTGAGTTAATTTTTTTTTTTTAAGTTTTAAACGAACCCTCCAAGGTTTCCAAGGTGTGTTATTTTTTTTAAGACAATAGAATATATATATCTATATGTGTATATATATATATATATATATATATATATATATATATATATATATATATATATATATATATATATATATTCAAGAAAAAAAAACACACAAAAGCAAAGAAAACGCTAAGCTTAGCTTTTGGAGATTTTTTGGCTTTTGGGAAACCTTTATAAATCCCCTCAAGTGGTCTTCTTGCCACACATCGCTCAAGTTTTCAAGCTCTCAAGCTCTCAAGTTCTCTCGCACTTTTGTTGTGCAAAGATCGAATTTTCTCTCCGCGTACCCTCTTCACGATGTCGACCCAAGAATCAGAGTTGGAGCCCCTTGTGGAACGCGAAGGCTTGCCGGCTACGGAAGGTACCGATGCCGATCTTTTTGACGATTGTGTCAAAATCAGATTTCCAAGAGTTCAAAGTAGCTCTCGAAGCTTCTTCGATAGAACGTCAGGCACAAATCGCAGCCCAGATGCAAGCTTTGCAGAACTCCATCGCTCTATTGACCACTACCCTCTCTACTTTCTCGGGTATGGATACCTTGGCTTCAGCTTTAGGCCCCAATATTACTCCGGAACTGTTCGGGGGCGAGCAAAAGCAACGCACCAAGGAGATCGTGGACACGTGGCTACATAAGTGGCAAGTTCACTTTCAGTTTCATCCATATGATGATGGAAAGAAGATCCAATTAGCAGCAGATTTCCTGTCCAGCAAAGCTTTGCTTTGGTGGAAGGAACTCAACCCTAAGCCAACGACTTGGGCACAATTTGAAGACGTTTTCAAGAAAGAATTCCTCAAGAAAGAGGATGATTATGATGTTGTTGCCCGGTTTTCACTTATAAGGTCTACCTCCAGAAGTTTCGTGACTTGCAGATGAAAGCTACAAAGATGGATCCCACTACTCTTTTGGAGTTTTTCGTAGCTGGTTTACCCGACTCGTACCGATTACAGGTTAAAAATAACAAATGTAAAACATTGGACGAGGCCATTCATTCAGCTCGTATCTATGATGATACGATGGTCTCTTCCAAGTCGAAACCCGTTACCGAGCAGGGGAACAAGCATAAAAGAAAGTTCTCCACACCTATGGCTAACACGACTGAAGGCAAGTCTTTGGACCAACCTTCGAAGAATTCAAGTTCGACACCAGCGAAGAAGAAACGACTTCTTAAGGCTTTAAAGCTCAAGAAGGAAGGACGTTGTTTTATCTGCGAAGAAAAAGGACACATGCGTAACGAGTGCCCGAAGCAAAAGGGTACCAAGACAAACGCAGGACCCAAGCCAAAGGCAGCTAACCAGTTGTCTTTGACAGGTACGTCAATTACTGTACTTTCTCGCCCTAGTGCTTGTTCTGATTGTCTGTTCAATTCTAAGGTATTTGGCTTGCATTATCTTCTCCGAGTTTATGGAGAAGTGAATGGCCATAAGATTCACATTCTTTTAGACCCTGGCAATTCGCATAACTTTGTTAACTACAAACTTGTGCAGAAATTGAGTCTTGATACGACACTCAACGACCATACCTATGAGGTACGTCTACCTGCGGGGAAGGCAAGTTTGGGATCGCAAGGTGGAGATGCTTCCAATCCAGATTCAGGACTACAAAGATACTCTGGAATGCTATGTTATGCATCTGGAAAATGTAGACTTGTTATATTAGGGATTGAGTGGTTTAAGACTCTTGACGTCCAGATAGATTGGTCTAGTCATATTTTTTCTTTTCAGCATAGGGACACCAAGTATAGTATTGTAGGTGATTGTATCCATCTCTTTCAGGGACCTCTTGTAAATACAATTAATTTTGGAAATATAATGGATTCTTCTTTGTATACCGCTTTCCATTGTGTATTGATTCCACTTTCTTCTTTTCTCATCCCTTTCATGGATGTAAATGAATTGAGTGTGTTTGAAAGCAAAGAATTACAGAAGATACTTGATTTGTTTCAAGATGTATTTCCTAAGGAACTGCCATCGGGTTTACCACCTGAACGGGCAGTAGATCATCGTATTGACTTGATCCCTGGTGCTCATCCTGTCAGTATTCCACCTTATAGGATGAGCCAAGCTGAGGAAGATGAGTTGGCTAAACAACTCGCAGATTATTTGAGGATGGGCCAGATCCGTCCAAGTAAATCACTTTGGGGTGCACCTGTGTTGCTTTAGGAGAAAGAAGGACAATACTTGGAGAATGTGTATAGATTACAAGAGATTGAACAAGCTGACCATTAAGAACCGTTATCCTCTCCCTAGATCAGATGACCTGATTGACCGGTTAGCAGGAGCGAAATATTTCACGAAGATAGATTTACGTACTGGCTACCACCAGATACGTATTCATGAAAGGCATGTCGAAAGAACCGCCTTTCAGACTAGGTATGGCCATTACGAGTTTCTCGTATTACCTTTTGGGTTAACCAATGCTCCAGCCACTTTCCAGCAAATGATGAACGATCTTTTTCGTGAACATTTGGGGAAATTTGTGGTGGTGTTCCTCGATGATATTTTGATTTATAGTCGTACTCTTGAGGATCATGTCAGACACCTCACGATTGTCTTATCTATTTTAAGACAGAATCGACTATATGCTAAGTTGAGTAAATGTGAGTTCTTTATGACCGACATCATTTACTTGGGACACAAGATCACTAGAGATGGATTGAGCATTGACTATGACCGAGTTCAGAAGGTTCTGGACTGGCCTATACCACGAACAGTGAAACAACTTCGTTCTTTTCTCGGTTTTGTTGTTTTTCTTCGGAAATCTGTACGGGAGTACTCTCAGCTCACACTACCAATGACCGACTTATTGAAAGGTCGTGGACATAAGTCAAATCAGCCTATCACTTGGAATAACGATTTGGATATGGCCTTGAGACTTTTGAAAGATAAAGTCAAGGAAGCATCTATCTTAGCATTGCCTGATCCTAGTCGGCCTTATGTTCTTGAAACTAATGCCAGTGACTATGCTATCGGGGCTGCTTTATTTCAAGATGGTAGACCGGTTGCTTTTGAAAGTAAAAAGCTAGACGACACTCAAGCTCGTTGGCCAACCCTTGAGAAGGAGCTTTATGCTGTGATTCATGCTTTCAAGGTTTGGAGACATTATTTATATGGGTCCAAGTTTGTGGTATTGACTGATCATCAGTCAATCAAGTATGTGTGTGATGCGGATGATTTGAGAGGAGGGAAGCTCGTTGGGCAGAGTTAATGCAAGATTTTGATTTTGAGATCCGTTATTGGAAAGGGTCCATGAATAGTATTACAGATGCGCTTAGTCGGATTAGAGAGGTGAATACTTTGTCGTTCACCGAGATTTCTACTGACTTATTTCAGTCATTGAGGGGGCTTTGCAGGACTGATAGTTATTTTGGTCCATTTTGGCAGAAGATCCAGGACGGGAGCTCATTGATTGTCGGTGACTGAGCAGTCTACTATTCAGGCTGCAGGAGGCCAGTGGATGATTCAGAATGGTTTGCTATTCTGTAATGACAAAATTTGTGTACCACAGATCCCGGACATTAAGTCCAAGATTCTTAAGGAGTGTCACGACGCCCCTTCTGCTAGACACCCTGGAGTACACAGGACACTATCGTTAGTGAAACACACTTTTTATTGGCCGAAGATGAAAGGGTATGTAGAAGATTATGTTCTCAAGTGTCAAATTTGTCAAGCAAATAAAGCTGAACGCTTTAGACAGGCTGGGTTGTTGCATCCTTTTCAAATCCCAGGTAATAAATGGGAAAGTATTTCCATGGATTTTATTACTGGATTGCCAAGAACACATCAAGGCCACGATTCTATTTGGGTTGTGGTAAATCGCTTGACAAAAATGGCTAGATTTTTACGACCCGGAAGACTATTACAGCTACGCAATTAGCACGGCAGTTTATCGAGCAATTGTTTAGATTGTACGGGTTACCGCAGGACATAGTCAGTGATAGGGACTCTAAGTTTACGAGTGATTTTTGGAAACTTGTTTTTGAGAAGTTGGAAACAACTTTGAATTTGAGTTCCTCTGATCATCCTCTGATCATCCTCAATCTGATGGCCAGATTGAGGATGATCAACTTTGAATTTGAGTTCCTCTGATCATCCTCAATCTGATGGCCAGATTGAAAGAGTGAATCAGATTTTGGAGGATATGCTTCGAGCATATGTATCCAAAAGACAGAGTTCATGGGAGGATTATCTTCCTATGTTAGAATTTGCATATAACAGAGGTGAGTCAGGCCTGCACCCCCTTGTTGTTTGTTTGTTCGTTTGTTTGCAGGTTTCGAGTTTTGAACCAAGATCGATCACGAGGAGATCCGTGGGGATTTGACACGGAGTTACGGTGGATCATGCACTTCTCTCCTTTACGGTGGATTTCCACTACAGTACCCGCCAGGTTGGGCAGTCCTATCACCCGAGATATACCTTATGTAGAGAGACTAATGGAGTATACACCGCAGAGATCTACAGCTTGTTGTGTGCAGAGGATCTATAGCTCACACAGATCCTGACAGAGGCTTTACATACAGCTGCAGCAACGGCCTTCCCACACACGCAACCCACAATATGACCACGTCCTGGGAGCATGCCCCATAATAGTTGGTATGATGATGACTGTAGGGAGCTCAGAGCCCAGCTACAGAGAGAGGTGGCCACAGGTGTCACTACATATAGACAGTCACGCATCATCTTCCGATCCCTATTTCAGGAGGAGATTCTCTACTTTGGATCATATCTTTACCCTCAGGGCTATCATTGAGGAGGGCAGAGCACATGGGAGGAGGATCTACTATGGCTTTGTGGATTTCCGCAAGGCCTTTGACACAGTGCCCAGAGCTAGACTAATGCGCAGGCTACAAGACTTGGGGGTTCCATGTGAGCTCATTTGGGGTATTATGGCACTTTATGAGATAGTAGTTGGGCAGGTGCGGACTTCAGAGGGTCTCTCCCAGCCAGTACACTCCACTATAGGGGTGAAACAGGGCTGCCCACTCTCTCCGACTCTATTTGGACTATACATTGATGAGATCTCTGATTATATTGGGACACAAGGGGTCAGAGGAGCCCAGTTGGCTGGCACTTGGATACCTCTGCTCTTATATGCTGATGATATTGTGCTTATAGCAGACTCACCAGAGGGTATGCAGAGGCACTTGGATACTTTACATGCTTATGCACAGGACAGTGGGCTCTCAATTAACCTTGGTAAGACCAAGGTTATGGTGTTTAACACTACAGCTTAGTGGGTTTGGAGATTAGCGCCTATTTTCACATATGGGCAGGAGACAGTGGAGTATGTTGACTCATACACATATCTTGGAGTGGTGTTCACTGGGCCCACATTTTCCATGAGAGGGGCAGCAGAGGCCAGATTGACTAGAGGATATGCAGCACTAGGAGGTCTAGAGAGGATGTGCCTCACAGGTACAGTTTTAGGAGCCACGCACTAAGCTGTGGCTTTTTGACACGCTGGTCACATCGGCTATGCTATATGGAGTACAGATCTGGGGGCCTAGCCTAGATCATCACAGTCGACCAGGATGCACATACGATGGATGGAGATCGATGGGTGGAGAGACCACTTGTGTCCATGATCTCCAGGATGATTCGGGCTAAGGCCTCGGTACCCCATGAGATTATTGGAGATGGGAGCACCACCGATCGTAGTCGAGGCTCTTGCCAGATCAGTGTCCTTCATTCATAGCACCTGGGAGCTTTCCCAACACCGGTATGCACAACTTGCTTTAGAGTCCTCTCATCAGCGAGCCATGGAGGGAGACACTTCATGTTGGTATGCGCAGATAGCATCCTGGTTTGAGCTCGACGGGTTCAGTTTAGACAGACTTCCACCCTTCCAGTACTCTCTGGAGGCACCCTCTCTCACCTTGACACATTCTGAGATTAGTAGAGTTATCAGACAGGACCTCATTCAGTTGGACACTAGGAGGACATGGCTAGAGCCCTCACAGGAGTTGGGGATGAAGATGGCTTTCTATAGAGACCATCTTCTCCGCACCACTGAGGATGGCTTCCACCCTTCTAGTACTCTCTGGAGGCACCTTCTCTCACCTTGACACATTCTGAGATTAGTAGAGTCATCAGACAGGACCTCATTCAGTTGGACACTAGGAGGACATGGCTAGAGCCCTCACAGGAGTTGGGGATGAAGATGGCTTTCTATAGAGACCATCTTCTCCAGTACTCTCTGGAGGCACCCTCTCTCACCTTGACACATTCTGAGATTAGTAGAGTCATCAGACAGGACCTCATTCAATTGGACACTAGGAGGACATGGCTAGAGCCCTCACAGGAGTTGGGGATGAAGATGGCTTTCTATAGAGACCATCTTCTCCGCACCACTGAGGATGGCTTTATACTTAGACCGAGCTACATGGATACCCATCTGTCTCATGGATTGAGGTGCGCCATTGGGCAGATCCGCACCTCTTCACATCAGTTAGAGATAGAGACAGGCAGATTTAGAGGCATACCTCCAGGGGACAGGATTTGTTAGATTTGTTGGATAGAGCCAGAGACGGAGGAGCACTACATCTGTCGCTGCACAGCATATTATGAGATTCGAGGGCGCTACCATTGCCTTTTCAGAGAGGGATTTGGACCACTGGCTAGAGTCATGGACTATTGTGATCAACGATGCTTGGGTTTTTATCTCCTGGAGATCCGCAAGCTCAGAGAGTCCATTATTAAGAGCAGACGCCCGACTGGCAGGGAGTCCACACAGAGACAGATTACTGACTTCTTTAGAGGGACTACTCGGGAGGACACACAGCCGACAGCCCAGCAGCGGGCACCCCGTGGGACTCTAGTTGAGAGAGCTATCCAGTTGGGCAGATCTAGACACCCGAGGGTTCGCGGATCCTCACATCGGAGACGGTTCCTACACTGGAGGATTCAGAGCATCATTGCGAGGCATCGGGCTCGTCCGACTAGGCATCTCACTATGGCAGATATCCAGGCCATCCGGCAGAGACCCATGCTAGGGCTCCTAGGATGATTACGACTCCACCCATATACTGTTGTACTCACTGTCACTTTTGTACTCCCCCATATTCATGTATTCATGTATCCATGTACTCATGTACCCCATTTTGACTAGTAGCATTAGCTTCCCACTCTCCCTAGTTGCTGCTTCCGGATGCCCCCTACTGATGTATTGTGGGGCTACTTACCTTCAGTTCTTTCTTTTCTTTTCTAGACAGTGTATCAGATGTCACATGGTTGTAACTTTGGTCTCATAGGTCACTTTGGCCTTTTGAAGACGTTAATATAACATTTCATTTCTCTCTCTCTCGACAGAGCCACTGAATTATGCAGAGCTCGATGCCTCAAACCCCACGGCCCTCACCCACGGCCACGCCACCACAGGAGGATCCGGGCCATCATCTCCCATCATCACAGGACCTTCTCGCGTCGGTTCAGTTTTATCACCTTGAGCACCATGTCACAGCGGCCCATGAGGGATGTATTAGGGTGATATGATAGCTCTCTGCTCATGTACCTAGATCAGATTTTGTAGTTCTAGATTTTTGTTATCTTTCTTTATTACTATTTTGTACCCAGGATGATGTACCTCATGGATATGATGTAACCTTTTGGTCTCATAGGTCATTTTGGCCTTTTGAAGACGTTAATACAACTCTCTCTCTCTCTCTCTCTCTCTCTCTCTCTCTCTCTCTCTCTCTCTCTCTCTCTCTCTATTTTCGGCACATCTTCTTCTATGTTGTGCGTTATCTTCGTCATGAACGATTGCTGAATTATGAGCAGTGAAGTTACCGATTCTTCCACCGAGCTTCCGCATGTTACAGCTTGTGCTTGTACATGCTATTTTGAATGGCGTTTACTCTTCGACTGGTGGTCGTACTCCATATGAAGCAAACATTTTTTTCTTTTCTTAGCAGGCTCTTAGAAAATGTGCTGGAATCCTGACTTTTTGTTCTCGAGCCCTGATATTGCAGAAGTCAGCTGTTGGTTTGGTTCTAAATCATTGTTCTTTCAGCCCCTTTTCGATATTGCTGGTTTGCAGCAGCATCCAGATTCCAGCCCCTTCTAGAGGGCCATTTCACAGGTTTCTTCATTCCCAACATTACTTCTATGTTAATCCATAAATCAGCCCTCTTTTACAGAAATAAAATGTATTTTAGGTAGTACACGTGTTGTGCATTTGTGGTTCAGGCTCAGTCCAGCATGCAAAAGTTTGCTATCCAGTTTTTGGGTTGAAAGGTAATGTAAAACAATGTAGGCAGATCACGTGTCAATTTTTACGTCACCGTTTGCAGCTCCGGCCTTGCCAAAGGGTGTCTCCCTTAAAATCTTTGTATATTTGAACACCCGTTGATCACCCCCAATCAACTCGCTCAACCTTTTTCTTTTTGATTGTTTGTCAGATCGAAAATTTGCTACATAAGATTGCTTCCTTTTGCTTGGTTATGCATAGTACAGAAATACCTTTTCAACATGCATACGTTTATTTTTCTTCTGCTGTGACTAAAGGTTTTTGAAAAGGATGGTTTCAGGTTCAAAATCCTCTGAATCCCAAATATAGTGGTATGGTTCAAGGTTTAAAGTATATCTGGGCAAACGAAGGCATCACTGGATTTTTCAAAGGCAATGGGACAAATTGTGCTCGAATCATTCCTAATTCTGCGGTCAAGTTCTATAGCTATGAACAGGCTTCAAGGTTTTTCCTGAGTTTTATTTGTGGGTTCTTTACTTTCTATTTCAATTTCTTTACTGCTAACTTTCTCAGGCGACGTGGCTACCTATCTACAATGGCCAATTCACATTCTACATTTTTCTTCGTACAGATGTCTCTGTCCCCTACCATGGAATACCTTGTGGTTCTCTTTTTTGAGAGAGGGGGGGAGGGGGTTTCTTTGATAGTTTGTTCTACTTTCACGTATTTGTAGAAAACAAATATCTCATTAGTAAGCTCTGTTGACCTTTCAGCTGCTTAGAAATTCGCTTTTAAACAGGTGGGGTGGGTTCATTTAATTAAGGGTTGAGAATACAAGTAGGAATTGCCTGCGGCCGCTCAGTTATTATTCTTTGTATAAAAGGCATGATTACTAAGGCATTTTTGGTAATTGTACTCAGATCTAGGTGTGGAAAAGGGAGTTGATACTGAAAATACAACTCACAGCTTAGGAATCGGTTCTGAAAGTACAATTCACATCTCAGAGAACTTTACACCATTCTACTAACAATTCGCTTTGCTGAAGAACTTAAAAATGGAGAAGTCTGCTGTGCAAGGCACAACCCTAATGGCATATTACCAAAGGGTACAGATGGTGAGAGGAAGTGAGTGTGGGACAGAAAGGAGGGACTTGGGAGGGAGGGAGGATGGTTGCTGTATGTATGAAGTGCATTGTAGGGTTTCTTGTTTTAAACAAGTGAGTCTAATTACAAGGACAATTCTCACCTGGCGGCAGTGGCAGGCTAGCTTTTTCCTAGCCTCATTTTGGGGGTCTAGGGCTTATGTATATCTCACATGGGGAAGCTCTGGGAGTCTTCTTTCAGCCCTAAACACCATTGTGGAACATGCTGATGCAAAACACAAGCAGAAGATAGAGAAGAGAGAGAAGATAGAGAAGAGAGAGAGAGAGATAGCTGAGTATTCAGTATATTATAATGTACAAAAAGGGAGTACAAGTCCTACAGCCCGTGGCTGCCTTGACAAGGTAGAAAGTACCTAATCCTACATCCTATTCTATGACCCAGTCCATGGCTGGACTGAATGAATCAAAACAATGAGCATCTTTGCCTTATATAGGCCTTGGGAAATATTAGTGGACTGGCCGACTGCCAGTCGGCCAGGTCCTGAACAAAACCATGTGCTCTTGCTTCAGCCGACAGGTCTTCTTCTCCTGCATGCGCTGGCCAACAGTCTCTTTTGTCCACCACCAGTCCTTCCCTTGCCAATAACAGCAACCAATGCTCCCGACCTGATTCTAACCTTATTCTTTATCTTGTTGCCCTTTAGGATTAGTCTTGGGATCAGCTTGCACATGACATCCCCCTCTGCTAAACTTGATGACAGGATTCCAACTTCTGTTCTTGGATGACTATCATCGTTCCATTGTCTATTCCTAGAGTCCCCTTGTCATCCTTCCCTTCCTCACAACCTTTTCTTGAAAACCCTACCCGGTCTCCAAATTCACTCCAACTCTGATGAAGATCTATGCGTCCCTGAACACTTTCTCTGGTCTTCTTTCCCTGGGTATTGAGTTTGGCACTCTCACTCCTCCCCTTGGAGGATCATCCTCCCTTGGAATCATTGCCTGAAAGCCTTTCCTGGTGTGCCCCAGGTGGCACTCGACTCACAGGACTGCCATTCCCCTTGGGTCTTGTGGAACACCACCAACCAACCTCCTAGGAATTTCTTCCATGTCTTGTGTTCCTTTCCTTGGGCCTCGTACATGTGCACTTTCCTGTACCTTGGACTTGTGCACCTTCATCTGGGACTAAATCAGTGTTTAGCCTTGCTAAGCCTTATGCTAAGACAATGTTGCGTGGTTTCCCACCACCAAAAGATCAAGACACGTGCGATGGTTTCATCCATGCGCGATGCAGTAAGGGTGGGCTCCAAAGAGCCTGGAGTGATGAGATCTGAAGAACCTATAGAGATAGGCCCGGGGTCTGACCTGGCTAGCTGTTCTGAAATGGTGCTATCCCACTGGAAAATCGTACATTTGGTAATGTTTCAATGGAAATCCAACCAGATAGTGGCACATGGGCAGCAACAACAGACAGCAGGAGGTTCTTTAGGCTAGGAAGGAGATATCTTTAGAGGATATGGCCATCACTTTGCTGTCTCATCTGACCTCGTAGTATTCAGCTTTCTATTCCTCTTTGATCACCAGTGGAAGGGGCTCAATACCATCACCCGAAAGGAGCTTGTGCCTATGGTCTTGGACCAGGAAGAGCGGTTTACGAACCCTCCACAGGGCGGAGGTTGTGAGGCCCTGACTGGCCAGCGGTCGAAAGGCCGCAGCAACAACAAGGGCAAAGGGAAGTCTCCATCGGAGAAGTCTTCTAAGAAGAAGCCCGACTCAGAGTGTGATGCTTTGAAGGCCGAGCAAACCTGTAACCATTGTGGCCAGAAGGGTCACTATTGGAGGAAGTGTCCCGAGTGGAGTACCGAGAAGAGTGCTGATTCTTCAGGTGCAGCTGCAAAGACTCCAGCTTTTGTGCACTTGGAGATTATGGACACAGATGCTTCATCTTCTTTGAGCAGGGAGGCAGTTGGTCTCACCGCCAGGGATACTCGGGAGTGGATTCTCGATAGTGGTGCTTCCAGGCACATGACTACTTCTCGAGAGTTATTACAGGATCTTCAAAGACACAGAGGTCACATCCTTATTGGTGACAAGTCCACTATCCCTATTCACAATGAGGGCAGGTTAGAGATCGTTTCCGATGGCAGAAGAGGGAAGCATTCCTCCCAAGTTCTTTTTGTCCCATCCCTTGGTTTCATCTCTTGTCAGTGCATGAGGTTAGCAAGACTGGCATATGGGTGGAGTTTGATGAGCATTTTGTTGCTCTCTGGGACAAAGCAACAGGCCAAGTTGTTTGGGAAGGATGAGTGGAGAATGGGATTTACAGACTCTCAACACTCTCTCTTACATGTTCTCAGTTAGGTGATTTGTGGCAGTTTCGTCATGGCCACTTGAATGTGGATACGATGCGGCAGGCTTTCTGGGACCGGATGGTGGATGGCTTGCCAGATGTTGGTAGTAGGCAAGGACATTCTAGTTCTTGCATTCGTCAGTCAGAGGAGCTGTTTTTTACAGGTGAACTATGCTTTGATGTCTCGTATCATTCGGGACAAAGAGCCCACTTCCATTAAGGAAGCTCTTTTCCAAGAGACTTGGAGGAAAGCCATGCAAGTGGAACTTAAAGCCATTGAGAAGAATAACACTTGGGAGTTGGTTCCAAGGCCATCAAAACGATCAATCATCGGTGTCAAGTGAGTCTATAAGACCAAGTATACGTCTGATGGGTCAGTGGACAAGCACAAGGCCAGACTTGTGGCTAAGGGCTATGCTCAACGGCCTAGCATCGACTATGAGAATACCTTTTGCACCGACAGCGAGGATGGGATAGTTCTTGCCCTTGCCTCTTCTCAGCAGTGGCCGGTGTATCAAATGGATGTAAAATCTATGTTTCTTAATGGTGACTTGTAGGAGGAGGTGTATGTTGAGCAACCTCCAGGCTTTGAGGTTCCGGGATCAAAGAAGATGGTTTATAGGTTACGAAAGGCTTTGTATGGTCTTAAGCAGGTTCCCAGGGCTTGGAATCAGAAGATTGATTCCTTCTTTCCACGGAAAGGTTTTCAAAGATCAGCGATCCTAACTTGTGTCTCTTTCAAGGACGCAATATGGTCACTTTGATTATCCTTTATGTGGATGATCTTATTCTCACTAGCGGTCATGTGGAGCACATAGCTATGACGAAGGCTGCCTTGTCAAAGGAGTTTGAGATGACCGACTTAGGCTTACCCCATTTCTTTTTGGGATTGGAGATTTGGCAGACCCAGAGGGGGTTTTTTGTTTCCCAGCAGCGGTATGTTCATGAGTTGCTGGAGACCTTTGGGATGGAGAACTGTAAGCCTATTTCTTCACCGATGGACCCAAATACCAAACTTACAGTTAATGATCCTTGTGAGCAGGTTGATGCCCCCGTGTATCGGAAGCTTGTTGGTTCGTTGATTTGGTTGCTGAACACTAGATTGGACTTGAGCTTTCCAGTGGGACTGTTGAGCTCATTCATGCAAACACCTTTGAAGACTCATTGGGACGCAGGATTTCGGATCTTGCGGTATTTACAGGGTACAAAGGATGTTGGACTCTTCTATGACACTAGAGGGGGAACGAAGGAACAACTCCAAGGTTGGAGTGACTCAGATTGGGAGGAGATCTAGACGTGAGGAGACCTACATCAAGCTACGGATTTACCCTTGGCTCAGGAGCCATTTCTTGGAGCAGCAAGAGGCAGCCAACTATTGCCTTGTCTTCTATTTATTGAGGCAGAGTACCGAGCTACTTGTGGTGGTGCTTGCGAGGTTGTATAGCTGTGGAGGTTACTTGGCGAGATTGGGTTTCCACAAAAGGAGCCCACGGTCATCTAGTGCGATAACCAAAGCTGTATAGCTATTGCTCGGAACCTGGTCTTCCATGCCCGGACCATTTGATTGACTTTTATCACAAACTCTTCGTGATCTTCGAGGTCCATCCTCTATGGTCCACTCGGAGGGATACTCCGTAACACTGGACTCCCGAATGGTGTCCAACAACCACTTTGGTACGCGAACAGAACGCGGAGCATCCTACTGATGCTGTGGCTCATCTCCAAGCTCGACTACAACCTCATTCCGCTCTAGGTCATATAGCCTGTAGCCTTTGGAAAGAGAGTTATATCCCACAAAAACAAGCTTTTGGGACTTTGAGTCAAGCTTCCCCCTCTGCTTCTTGGGTATGTGAATATAGGCGTCACTCCCAAAAACACGGAAATGGGAGACATCTGGTTTCCTGTCAAAATAAGCCTCAAATGGAGTCATCTTAGGTACTGAAGTCCTTGGAGATTGGTTGAGGGTATGGACAACTGTAGCCCCCATGACATTGGTTTGTTCTTGCATTCTTTCTATGGTGCAAGGGCCTTCCATAAGTGGCCTAGTGACTAGATGGAAGAACTAAGCTAAGCCTTAGGCTAGTCCGTGTTTTGGTGGTGCCAAATATGTTCAAGTCAAGAGCTTAGATGCTTCGGCAGCACTCCAACTCACTGGGGTTGGTTCCACATCCAGGAGTTAAGAGGGGGTGTTAGCAGTCATCTCCTGTCCGTACCATATTACTCAGTAGGGAGTGAGGGCCTCTACTGTGGATGTGCCCGCCCGAGTTAGGAGTAGTCTCCATTTTCCTCATCTTCCGTGTTGTTTTCCCAAATTTTTCACCCGAGTTAGGAGTAGTCTCCATTTTTCCTCATCTTCCGTGTTGTTTTCCCAAATTTTTCTAGTTGTGGGGGACTGTTGTAGGGTTTATACCACCCTTGCCCCCCCCCCCCCCCCCCCCCCCCCCCCCCCACACACACACACACTTGTCATTGTACCAGTTCTTGTGTATATAGCAAAGTTTATACAGCTTCTCTCTGTCTACACTTCAGTGTTTTCTTTCTCACAGCAATTGTCTCATTTTCTACTATATGCATTTCGACATGGACATATGTGTACAGTAGGTGCAAGACCTGGAGTAGAAATTGGTCCCATGTAAGCCTCACTCTGGGACGAGTCAACCGGGGTTCCACTCTAAACGTCCAAGGTCAGGTGTGCAAGTCCTATACATGGTATTGGTTAGGTGTGCATTGTTGTGCACATGAAGCAGTGCCAGTCCGTACTGTGAGTCACCCTCTAGAATGATGTTAGGTGTTCCGGGTGTTGGGCTTTTGCTTGATACTAGGCTCCTGGGTCTTAGGAAGCATGTAGTTGCATGTAGGAGAAGGGGGCAGCCCTTTGGGCTACCCCAGGAAGGGGTTGTATCCTATGCATAAACTAAATGCTTATTGTCCTCCTGTGTGTGCGCGTGTGTTAGTGGCAAATGCTGATGTGGAGGTGTACTTGGTTGATCCAAATGTCGTGGCTACATGCCCTTGGTCTTTGCTCCGCAAGCGCCTTTTTATAGGGATCTTGATACCAAGTCGTATTCAGGTCGGTTTTGCCTTTTTGACCTACATAATAATGTCCAAATGTCATATTCAGCCTCCAAACTATAACCAAAATGTGTCCCACCTATTGGTCCATGTCCTTGGCACCTCCAGGCACCATTTAGGCTCCCAAAACTGCTCCAAATCACCCATATATGGCCCTAACTTTGCCCTTGAGGCGGTTGCAAGGTGTGCACGTGACAGGCCAATCATGATATGCATAGCATGTGACGTGCGTATTTGTATGTATCCCAGGATCTCAATGAATCCATCCTCGAAGAGTCTCAAGAAGTGATCTTTGTAGAACTCACACTTCTTACCAATCTTTGACAGCAACACCCATGTCCGAAGTTTGAGTAGATCTAGCTGGATGATTGGTTGATCTCATGTCATGAGAGGTTGAGGTAGGGGGAACCTTGGCTATGCTGAAATGGGGGGAGACAATCCATGTGTATGCCATGTGCATGAAACCACTCAACTACCTCCGAATACCATGTATGCGTTGGTAATGGTGGTGGCCGTGTCAATGAGAAGGGCAATCAAGCTCGTCTCACCCACTCCTCCTCCCTCTCGCAATATAACTGCATAGAGGACTAGTGCTAGCCGTGGAAGGTGAACTTTGTCAAGAGTGTAAGAGGGAATCTGTAACCAATGGGGCCACCGCAAACTCTGCACGTATAATTTCGTGTGGTACAGATGGCTTACTGCTGCTGATCATGCTTGACCACATCATCACCTGTAGCCTCTCTATGCTCGTCCACTGATCCTTCCCTAGGCCTAGCCCCCACAAGGCTGCGCCATAGCTGCCAGTCGTACTAAAGTGTCAAAGATAAATAATAGTATGGGGCTCCTAGATATGTGCCTGGAAACACTCTCTCTCCAGACAGGCTAGAGAGGCATGCCCCCTCGCTAGTCGGTCAGTGGAGCAGCCATGGTCATGCAAAATAGGGGGCTTGTAAAAGTGACTCCAAGGTATGCATAGTTCTTCACAATCTGCACATGTGCATCTCTGTATAAGAAAGATAATCATGAAACCACATAAGATGTGTTGAAGACCATAACCTTGGTTTTTCCAAAATTGACCGTAAGGTCTCTCCCTCTACAAAATCCATCCAAAGCATCCAAGTGTTTCTACAAACCCTTGGCTGAATCTGAGATCAAGGCAATGCCGTTAGCATATAGCAATATGGGCACTCCAATCTAGGCCAGTGGTGACCCTCTACCTCCGAAAGTGTCCACAAATATTGCAATCTCATGAATGTATAGAGCTGATTGTGTTGGCACTGTCAATCTGTGTTCACATGTCTGATGCATACTGTTCGTCTTCTATGCTCTGTACTTCATCTTCTCGGTTACTCTGCAAGCCGTAGATTATGGGCCCACTCACTCATCCCACTGCATAGTGTTAGACATCATCTTCTTGTTGCTGGTTTCCTATTTGGTGTCCTATTTTAGCCTCTAGGGCTGACCATGTTAGTCAAAGGGGCTGGTCACCCCTCACATATATTTCACCCATATTTATTCCCCATTTTATGGTCATGGGTATTTTCCCAGTCGTGGAGGCACTTTATCTCCAGTCGGCTGCCTTCATGTAGGCATATATATAGCCGGCATGCCTCCCTCATATCTCACTGCTTGTCTAGCTGCAGTCCCTCACATACAAGGTTCAACCCTCTTGCTCGGGACATGTATTCCTTTGGATGATGATATTGAGAGTAGGTTCTCACCTGGGTTTCCTCTCCATCTCTCTCTCTCTCACTCTCTCTCCTGTGTTTCCACTTTCCCTTCTTCCGCTGCACATTCTATCATGGTATCAGAGCGCCAGTGATCGTCAGCGTTGGATGCTCCCTCCTCTACCTCTTCAGATCTGCATTTTTCTGCCTGTGCGCAGATCTGCGTTTTTTCACCAGATGAAGCTTCCGTTTCAGTTCTTCAAGGGCTGACTCATCCCCAATTCAGTGGGCTGCAGTCCCTCTTCATCAGGGCATCAGTTGGCAGCCTTTAGGCGGCCTGACAGGGGTGTCTTTTTTAGGGAAGCATACCTGCCCTTCTAGCAACACCTTCCAGGGTTCTCAGGTGACTATTTTTCCAGGTCTGGGCAGCAACATTGCTGTCCCAACAGGCTCCGTTTCTGGCCTGTTTGGGCTTGCTTTCCCACGCCTTGTTCTTGGAGCTCTCTGGGCTCCCTTTTTGGCCTCTTCAAAGGGCCTTCTACTAGGCCCTAGGCCAAGGCCTGTCCCTTCTGGTTATCTTGTGCCATCCCTCCCCCCCTGATTGTACTTGTTCTCTGCAGCAGTTCTTGATCTGAGGCTTCAGCGTTTTCATATTCAGCCTGTTCTACAACCCCTTTTACCTCTGCGTTTTCAGATTTACAGCCATGGTTGCTGCGTTTTTCTGAACCGATCTTGCTGGTAGCTCTACCTTCACCTTGGCTTCATCTATTGGACCTGAAGGTACCATCTCTTTAGCATTTTTTCCTCATAGGAGGTGTGGACACTGGTTGACCTGAATTTTCAGGTTTGTAGCCCTTGTTTGGTTGCATTTTCTTCTCCAATGGACACAGATCACTTGCAGAGGGGGTTTCTTGTTTGGATTGTGGCTTTGGAGGCAGTTTGGTACTTGAGGAGGATTTTGAATTTCAGATTTCAGTCAGCGTTCTGCTGATTTTGGAGCATCTATACCTGTGTTTTGTTCCTGGCCATCACAGTTTCCTGGTTTCTCCATGTTCCTTGCCTTCTGTTGGCGGTGGAGTGTTATTTTTTGCTGGATAGGAGTGTTTTGGCTGCGTTTTGCTTCCCACAAGAGTTTTCTACACTCAAAGGGGGCCTATCTCTAGCTACTTCACTTGAGGATCAGTTTCGGGAGCTGTTTTGTATCTGTGTAGACTTTCTTATGTGACAGGAGTTTACAAATTTTGGAGGAGAGCAGTGATCTTTTCAGAGATCGTGAGCAGAGTTTATTTTGTCCGAGCTTGTGTTCTTTGCAATGTTTGCAAAACAAGGAGGGTGTTTTGCCCTTGAGGTGTGATCCTTTCACATGGATCATTTATTTGTTGCTGATTCTTGGGATCTGATCCCTTCCTCTTTGTGAGGAGTCTATCTCTGCATCTCTTTGTGATGCCTCTGAGGATGCCCCTCCCCCTGCCAGTTCTATAGGCTTGTTGTTTTGGAGGATGGTTTTTTGGACCCAGTGGGATGCTTTGGATCTGTGGTTGCTAACCGTGCCTGGGACACAGTGGTACTTCCAGAGGTTTTTGGATTTGGATCAGAATCAGGTTGGGCTTGTACCAGTCCGACAACATCAGTTTTCAGAGGGGAATGCGGAGTCCTTTCATCTTGTGATGCCCACCTCAGTGGCGTGTACTTACATACAGCATTGGGCAACTCATTGTACGGAGTTTGAGCAAATAGACCCCATCTTTTCTACAGAGTCTTTACATCTTGCGATGCCAACCTTTTCAGAGGATGCTTTTGTACAGCATTTGGCTACTCTTGGTACAAAGTTGGAGCAGATTGACTCTATTTCTTTTGAGGTTTCCAATGAGGAGCAGTTTGCTTCTCCCAGGATTGTTTCTCTACAGGATCTGTTCTTATGAGGTTTTTCATACCTTCTCCAAGCTGGATACACGACATTCGACTTCGGGGCTTGGGTTTGGCACCATTATTTGGAGCAGCACGTCAGCCTACATGGTTGTTTTCTTCCAGAGGAGCGGTGTACCTGGCAGCTTGTTTTGTTGCTTTTGTAGCTGAGTTGCTGAGGAGATTGCTTGTGGAGCTTTCATGGTACTTGTTTCTGCTATCTTTCGTCTTTGATCGAGGATGGCGTCTCTGGCTTTCTTGGAGTTCACTCAGCATCCGGTGCTGAGAGGGGGTGTTAGACATCATCCCCTTCTTGCTGGTTTCCTATTTGGTGTCCTATTTCAGCCTCTAGGGCTGACCATGTTAGTCAGAGGGACTGGTCACCCCTCACATATATTCTACCCATATTTATTCCCCATTTTATGGTCATGGGTATTTTCCCAGTCGTGGAGGCACTTTATCTCCATTCGGCTGCCTTCATGTAGGCATATATATAGCCGGCATGCCTCCCTCATATCTCACTGCTTGTCTAGCTGCAGTCCCTCACATACGAGGTTCTCCCCTCTTGCTCGGGACATGTATTCCTTTGGATGATGATATTGAGAGCAAGTTCTCACTTGTGTTTCCTCTCCATCTCTCTCTCTCACTCTCTCTCCTATGTTTCCACTTTCCCTTCTTCCGCTGCACATTCTATCAATAGTAGGTGTTAAGTCTTTCCCAAACTCTACCCTAAACACAGCTGAAAACACGGTTACATGAAACAGTTTTTGGAATCTTGAATGTGTATCTGTGATCTCAGACTCTGATTGACATAGGCACTACTCCGGAACGCTTTTAAAGGCATGATTGGAAAGTGCCTAGAAAGACTGACAGGTGCAAAATAGCTATTCTAGTGAAATGAGTAGAGCACCAAAGGAGACAATCTGCAGCAGAAAATGTGCAGCCAGGTGGTCAAGTGGGCCTCCTATAGTGCAAGCATAAGGCAGGATTGCTGGGCACAGCGAAGGGGCTCAAGTTGCACCGCAATGCGGGAGACACAAGGTACGCGGATGGATTGAGCACCATTTGGTAGCAGTGGATGACCAAAATTGGCTGGTGATCAAGAGGGCTGTCCCCACGTTGTTAAAAGGGCCTCTGTCTTTGCTTTTATCTATTTCTGTAGAATTGACATCTTCAAAGTTCACTGTCTGTTCATCTGCAGATTGCAGTGAGGTTAACACCTGGCTGTTGTAAGAGTTTTTCAAGCACTTCCTTTTAAGAGAAATATACAGCTAGACTTGTCATTTGCAAAATGGTTTATTTTGTTGTAAGTCTTTTCTTTGGTTGTCTTGCACTTAAACCCTATTCTGTGTTACATAGAGAAGTCATTAGATTTTGAAGTTTTTGGTGTGGTCTGTGTTGAACTTTCAGTGTGAAGATATGATGAAAAAATTGACAAGCTTGAAAGCTAATAATGCAGGCATACCGAATTTCATTGAATTTTTTTTCTGTTTGGGTTGCAGAGCTATTTTATGGCTTTACAGAAGGCAGTCTGGACACGGTATGCTGAACTTGCTCTTCCCATTCCCATTCAAAACTTATGTTTGGTCTTACCATTCTTGATTAATGGAAAATTTGTAGGTTCTCAAATATTGTGATTATTTTAAGACTTAGAAGCTCCTCAAGGTATATCACATCCAGGCAGGTTGTCGTTTGTTTAGCTTTTGCTAGGAAAGTGAAAGTAATGAAGGTTTAACAGGTTCTTTGATATAGCGGTGGCGGAATGAAGAGGCACGCTTTAGCAAAGTGGGGGTTGTAGGTCAATGTAGAGGCCAAAAAAGCACTTGATTAGTCAATTTTAAATAGAATTAGGATGACCTAGAGCTTAATCTGGTAAAAGATATTGCATTTCAACTTTGTAGTAAAAACATGGAGGCTGAACATCAAGTTAACTTTAGGGTGTGTGACTGCACCAGGCTTGAATGTGAAGCTTCTTTGCAAGTCTACTTGGTCTCTTACGCATGCCTAGTCCAGAGTTCATCACAATCACTGCACAGAGTAATGATGGTTAACGTATGTGCTTATTGTTGTATCTCAGGGGATGCTGAATTAACACCTGTACTCCGTCTTGGAGCTGGTGCATGTGCTGGTATTATTGCCATGTCTGCTACATACCCATTGGACATGGTGCGAGGAAGGCTTACCGTCCAGGTGAGGATCATGTTAGGGTCTGCTTGCAATGCCATTAGCCCTGGTTTGAAAAGAAACATTAAAAACTGTCTCTTTGCTCAATTGGATTAACAGACAGATGACTCACCTATGCGCTATCGAGGTATGTTACATGCGGCATCCACTATTGTCAAAGAAGAGGGACCAAGGGCTTTGTATAAAGGCTGGCTGCCATCAGTCATTGGAGTGGTTAGTGCAAATTTTGTGATTGTCTGCCTGCCTTAATGCTTTTGCAGCTCTGATTGCTCTGGTGAGCAGTACCAGGGTGCTTGTTTTCATCTATATATCTAGTGAAACTGAGGTAGTCAGGTCATCTTATCGTGGGTTTATGCTTGTTGAACTTGCAGGTTCCTTATGTGGGTTTAAACTTTGCTGTGTACGAGTCACTCAAAGACTGGATTGCAAAAAAAAACACAGAAGGGCCAGGAGAGGTTTCAGAGTTGGGTGTGCTTACAAAACTGGGCTGTGGAGCTGTAGCAGGTATGGTTGGCCAGACTGTGGCCTACCCTCTTGATGTGGTACGCAGAAGGATGCAAATGGTTGGATGGAAGGATGCTTCGGCTATCATTACAGCTGATGGACAGGTAAAAGCTCCAGTACAGTATACTGGTATGACAGATGCCTTTAGGCAGACAGTTAAGAAAGAAGGCTTTGGTGCATTATACAAAGGCTTGCTCCCCAACTCTGTGAAGGTGAGGCTGTACCTATTCAATTTGAGTTAAGACACTATAATAAGCTCTTATGATACTCCTTTTGCCTGAGTAACGTATTTTTTCTATCTTGCTCAGGTGGTTCCTTCCATTGCAATGGCATTTGTGACTTACGAGATAGTGAAGGATCTTCTTGGGGTAGAGTTTCGCATCCCAGAATAAGTGTGTTCAGTTGTAAAGGAAGACTTATTTCAGCAGAGAAGCTAGAGTAGTTTTCTAGTCCACATAGCAGAGGAAGATACGAATGAAAATCCAAGGGCTTTCGTAGGAATTTTCTCTTGGACTCTCGACTAAATTTCTGTGCATTTAATCTCGCACCTCGTGGGTGAAGTGATCATTGAAATGGTATGATGGGCAAGGTGTGGTATCAACTGATGTCCGCTCTTGATGATTAGTGAAGTGAAAAATTTACCCACCTTATATCAATGAGTTCTGTGCTTAATCATTGACAGACGGTTTCTGGAGGCATGGGCAATTATTGCCATGTGTCTCAGCAGATATTACTTGTGCTTGCCTAATTGGGAAAATTCATACCAGGATTTTTCCTTGGGCCCTGCGAGTTTAAAAATATGCAATGATTGTTTGTAACATGGTCATAAGAGAAACTATTGCTGGCAATTAAGGCTAATTTGTAATGGGACAGCACACTTTGGCAACAGTTCTTTTGCCAGATTTTACAAAAAGAGTGTCATCATGTTCATCTCTCTTGTGGCTGGGCTTTAACCTTTGTAACACTTTCCTTTAGGATAGGATAGGATAGCAAAGCACTATTATGTACCTTGACAATCTCATCGGGCCCCTTTGGGAGAAATGGCACACCACACTTTTTCAAAAAGGCTGCACGAAGGCAGGATGCTTAATTGCTTTAGGTGTTCTTGTTCTTCTGTTGGAATGTGCAATTGCTTATGATGTTCTTGATACTCTGTTGGATTGTTCCCTCTACACCTTACGTAAAATCCTACGTCACAAATATACCAAGATTACGACAGAATCATAGCTCTTTAAGGTTCTCATTACGTTCCCTTAAGGAATGGCTTAACCAAAAACAAGAGTCATGCTTCACTTAAAGTACTGGAATGCGCAGCATCTCTTCATTATATCATGAATGGTACTGGGGGGAAGAAAGCACAAGGGCATATGCTGTGGATGTATAACTAAGACGCACACAGAAAGCAGTGTCAACATGTAGGAAATGACTCTAAGAAATGTGGATGCTTGGATAGCCATTTTGGTTTCAAGGATGGCATTTGGATATGAATTGATTTCAAGTCAAGACAATGCTATCAGCTATTTCAAGAATGTGACACATGTTTCTAGTTGTTTCTAAAGGATTGTGTATGGTGTGTAACCATCCAGTTACTTTGTGGGTTGCTACATTGTTGTCTTGTAAAAATTGGGGCTTGGAACTTGGAAGGACTCCTTTCAGTGGGGTTTTGTCTTGGCAGGGGACAAATTATGATTGCTTTACATGGATTGGAGATGAGAGCACCATATACCTCGTGGTGGCGTGATGAGGATATCATTACCAGCAAATGGGCAATTGCAGAGGCGGTGATGCCAATTAGTTCTCCTTGAAGACGGCTGTGCCTCAGAAGATATTGCAATTTAAGTTGAGCTTAGACCCACCCTTAGCGGCTCAAGTTGTCTGACATTAAGGCGCCTGTTGGAAATGTACTTTATAAATCTTTCTTTATGAAAGTACATTATCGTTACGGAGGTACAATACTTGGATTCAAAGCCTTCCATGTTCCGAGGTTGGCTGTACTTTTGGTTCCTCTTCCACACACCCTCATCTCTTTCTTACATTGGAAGGCTTGTGCAGATCGATGCCGCTGTCCATACTAACATATCGCTTCCTCCTATTTCCCAATGACACTCTTGCCCCGGAGAGGAGCCTATTGGGACCCTTAACACTACACTGCTTTACAAGATACACCTATACTTTATGATTCTAATGATGTTTTGCAAGCTGGTAGAATATGAAGAAATGATCCGCATGTGAAATCCACACCTACAAGGATACACCCACAAGTATATGCCGCCAACCCCAGGAGACAACAGTACGCACACTCCGATCGGCAATGCAAGAGTGGGTGCCAATGGTAGGGGGTGGGGACCTTGTGGGAGAATCTAGCACGGAGCATAATGTTGGCCAACCCCCAACTGCAAGATCAATTGGAGACAAGGGAGGTCACATGTATGATCGCCAACATTGAATCTAGACACGAGGGGGTATTACGAAGTAGAGACAAATGATGATAACCCAAGGTTGGAAGATTTTGGACTACAACCAGATTGACGGAAAGGATTCTTAATCAATACTAGAATACAACCAAGTGTACAATACGCACAGGTATGCACCCCCACATATACGATCGACCCGAACTTCTCTCTACCCCTCCGTTTGCGCATAGTACAGGCCGCCTTTCAACTCGCCATCCCCTGCCTTGGCCCTCTTCCAAGGGTAGTGGGCTCAAAGCAGCAACACCATCATATACAACTTGACATTTCTCAACTTATTGGAAGATCTTATTATCTTCTATATGGACTTTAAAAGTGACCCCCAAACCCGATTTGCCACAGACACAAGCAGGTGTTTACATATGCATGCATGCACTCATACATACACACATATTGTTACACATGCACCATTCACAGGGTGTTTACATATGCATGCATGCACTCATACATACACACATATTGTCACACATACACCATTCACACATCCACAATCACACATTCTTACACATGCCTGCACGTACACACACACACACAGCCCACATACACACAATATTCTCCACGTACACACATATATACTCTTTCAAATGCATCATCTACCCACTCTCTCTCTCACACACACACACACTACATGCATCATCTGCCCACTCTCTTATCTCACACACACACATACACTCTTAACACATGCATCATCCACATACACACATACATTCACACACTTGACACACACTCTTACACACGCATCATATGTGCACTCTCTCTCTCTCTCTCTCTTAACACATGCATCATCCACTCTCTCTCTCTCTCTCTCTCTCTCTCTCTAACATGTGCATCATCCACACACAGACATGCACATTCAGACACTCTTCACACACACACACACATGGTTGTCTGTATAGAAACACATGCACATGCTCTTACACATGCATAATGCACACTCTTATACATGACTATCAACCCACCCACCAAAGATGGCTGTAACACACACACATACACACTCGTACACCTACATGTTCTACACACACACACACACACACACACATTTATACAAGCCTGCTGACCCATCCAAACGCGGCTTCCCACTTCCAACATACACACATACATGACACCATGCACACACATACACATGGTTGCCCATAAATGTGTGCACCACCACAAATACACTCTTACACATGCCAATACACACGTACACGCACGTATGCGCACACATGTACACACTTATGCATGTATCATCCACATTGAACCGCCACAAATAAACTCTTACACATCCCCCCCCCCCCCCCCCCCCGTCCCCCCCACACATACACATTGGGTATTCATCTCAGGCGATTAGTCATATCAAGGGTTGTCACAAGCCTATGCCCGAGCCGGTGCCCGACCTAGAACATCATAAGCCATATCAAGGGTTGTCTCACGCTTGCACACTCGGCGTAGCATAACCATAATGAGGGCAATAGGTCACCATAGCCATATCATGCATACAAGCAAAGTGTCGCCCGTATGGAGAAAGCATAGATGATTCGATTCTTGGCTAGACGATCCGACTCTGGGCAATTCTTCTTTTTATGTTGTGAGCAATTCGATGACAAGTTAGATGATTCGATCCAAGGAGAGACGATTCAACTCTTAGCTAGACAATCTGACTCTCAGCTAGCCGATCCGACTCTATGCAATCTATCTCACGCAATCGATCTCAGATGATTCTTCTTTTTATGCACTCGACGATCTGATCACAAGTTAGACGATTCGATCCAAGGATAGACAATTCAACGATTCGAATCTTGGCTTGATGATCCGACTCTTAGATAGACCATCCGACTCTGGGTGATTAATTTGTCATGTTAAGGGTTGTCTCAAGCTTGCGCCTGATGTAGGTCTCCATATCATAAGCCATATCAAGGGTTTTCTCAAGCCTATGCGCGACATAGGTCTCTTAGGCATAACCACAACGAGGCCAAGAGGTCCACATAGAGCCATATCCATATTAAGAGTTGTGCCAGTGTAGGTCTCTCTGGCATAACCACAAAACGAGGGCAATAGGTCTCCATAGAGCCATAGCCATATCACACATACAGGCAAGGAGTCACCATATAGAGAAAGCATGGACGATTCAACTCTTGGCTAGACGATCTGACTCTAGGCGATGAGTCCGAGGCGATTCTTCTTTTTGTGTTGTGAGAGCAATCCGATCACAAGATAGATGATTCGATTCAAGGATATATGATTTGACCCAAGGATAAACAATTTGACTTTTAGCCAGATGATCCGACATTGGCTAGACGACCTGACTCTGGGGGATTTGTAGACGATCTAATTCTGGGTGATTCGCCTCAGGCGATTCATTTTTCGACTATCTGATCATAAGTTAGACAATTCAATCCAAGGATAGACGATTCGTCGACTCTTAGCTAGACAATCCGCTCTGGGCGATTCATCTAAGGCAATTGGTCATATCAAGGGTTGTCTCAAGCTTGCACCCCAAGCATTGGTCTCACCATGAGCCATATCAAGGATTGTCTCAAGCATGTGCCTAACGTAGGTCTCTTAGGCATAAACACAACGAGGGCAAGAGGTCGCCATAGAGCCATAGCCATATCAAGGGTTGCACCAAGTGTAGGTCTCTTTGGCATAACCGTAAACAAGGCCAATAGGTCACCATAAAGCCATAGCCATATCACACATATAGGCAAGTAGTCACCATGGAGAAAGCAGAGACGATTCTACTCTTGGCTAGATGATCCGCGATCCAACTCTAAATGATCCAACTCTAGGCGATTTGTCTCACTCGATTCTTATTTTTGTGCTGAGCAGTCCGATCACAAGTTAGATCATTCAAGCCGATTATATCCTATAGGATCCCCCTTACTAGCCACCATAATGCCTAAAATGATGCAAAGCATGCAAGCGTTGTTGATGACAAGAGTGCAGTAGTGGGTTGTTTCTTACTAATCTAAGAAGTGCATCCTGAACCAAGTAAAAAATAATACGCCGTCACTAAGCACCCGATGTCAAAATCACCTGCCCAATCTGAGTCACAAAATCCACTTGGGGTCTTGCACATAGCATAGGTGATGTCATACTCTTGATGAGTACCTTGAATGTATTGCAACACCCGCATATCTAATTCTCTGAAGGCTTATTGGAGAACTTGTTCAAAACACCAAGAGTAAAACTAACAAGAAGATATGACTACTACCAACCAACTTCCTGTATCCACAAGGAGGTTGAGGTGTCTTTAATGGACAACTTTAGATCAATCTCCAGTTGAGGTACCAACTACCTTGCATTTGGTCATGCCAAATGCCTTGAGTATCTCGCATGCATATTTCTACTAAGAGATTTAGATCAACCTCCATTTGGGGTACCAATTTCCATGTATTTGGTCGTGCCAAATGCCTTGAGTATCTCACTTGCATATTTCTGCTAAGAGATGAAAATGTTATCTAGCTTTTTCTAGACTTTCATCCCCAAACAAAAATGCTTGAGCCTAAGATATGGCATCTCAAACTCTACACTAAGCTACTACTACTGTGTTTGTGTGATGTTTTTCTTGTGATCCCATGTCAAGATGAGGTCATTTACATAGAGAACAATGACCATATACTTTCCCTACTCACAAAAGACATAAATTTGCATCTGAAGGTCTATTTAAAAGACCAATACCCACAAACTAAGTATCAGAAAGACTTTTTGTACAACCTTCTTTAGGCATAAGTGAAATAGTACCTAAACCTTTTATTGGGCACTTCGCATCATTTCCCACTGCCACCATGATGTCATCCCTCATAGGCTTTAGGGAGGAATACCAATCCTTGTAACTGAACATTCTTTGTATCCTCATCTCCTTATCTCAAAGTAATGAGATGAATTCCTCAAATGTGAGAGGAGTAGACCCTGACTCCAACATTCAAAGATGCAACAAAACTATCATACTAGGTGGAAATGTCCATAGACATCAATCAGTGAGATCTGGGGAGAGCACACTCATGTTGGTTGTAACCATTTGGTCAAGGTGATCTTTGATTCTAGTGAGAAACACCTCCACTATTTCACCTTCATTAGTTTCTCTTGTTGAAGCTAATGTTCAAGCTTCTAAATTCTTGAGGGATTTATGGCCTCGTACTAGCTTTACAACAAAGTCCGTGTTGTGGACATGATGGACAGAAACCAATGAAGGATCAGATTTCAGATTTCAGATGAACCATGGTCAACACAATATCTTCCACACTTGTGATGATGTTGTAGAGAGCATATGAATCACTTTGTCTCCAAGCTTGGACAAGGCCAACAAGTGGTACACACGGTTGTCGTCTACATCCCTTGTTGGTGGGGTGATTGAACATCAACACCAATGACGATGTCCCAAAGTACATAGGAGGAAAGAATAACCTTAAGCTTGAAGCTTAAACTTTTAGAGAGGATAATTGGTACTGTTAAGCTTTCCATATCGCACTACATGTTGGTGGGTGGGGTCTTGCTACTACAAAAAATGTCATTTCTCAAGGGATTGCTATACGGTGATTAGCAAAGAAATTTTGTATCAAGCTGGAGCTCTGATATCATGTAAGAGGATACAACATGATGTGTATACAAGAGAACACTCACAAGAAGTAGGATCTTTTACATCACAAAACTTTAAAACTCAAATTACATGATAAGAGATATAGAGAAGAATATTGTATTACTAAAGTAATAAAATAGATGGCAAAGCCCCACTCGTGTGAGTCTTATGAAAAGGGAGCTTTAATGTGGCTAATACAAAACTACTAAGATAGAGGTTGTATGCTAGTAGAAGCTAGGAAGTAAACAATATTGACAGATAACATGGATGAAGAAGGGGATAGCCTTAGGCCTGTATACACAGGGCAACCATGACATGATCATGTAGGTCCATGGTCATAGTCGTCGCCTATAACGATAATGGATGGTCATTGGGGCTCATCTTGAGCCCTAGAATGTTACGATAAGGTTCCCAAGAGAAAAGTCTACCTACCCCATGTGTAGACTATTATGAGATAGCGGTCTAGTGTAGCATATAGCCTATTTGGTAGTGTGCCAAATCTAATCCACACTGTCTCTAAACCATCTCACTTTATAAACCACCTTCCCATGTAAATATGGGGATGTTGAGTGCCTAAGCTGCTCAATGATGTCTACTCCTCATAATGGGGGATATACAAATATGAGCTAGTTGGTGCCTAGATACTACAATAAACAATACAATATGAGGCTAGAGCATTGATATCCAAGTGTTTACTCATTATTTCCCAATATTATTTATCATCACAATCTTTCCAATCACATGAAAATTCCTTGTATTAGATATCATTAGAATCTTTCCAATCACATGAAAATTCCCTTTCAAGTTCCTAAAGACAAATTTCTTGATTGGTTGGCCATTAACCATTAGGTTTGGCAAGATCTATCTAAATAAATTACCCTTTTCTTTTAGGGTTTTTGATCGGTCAATGTTTTCTATGAGGGCAAGGATCTATTCCTTAAGCTTGTGTTTATAGAGCATAAACAAGTATTTTTTTTAATCTTTTCTACTGAGGGTAAGGATCTATTCCTTAACCTTGTGTTTATGGAGGATAAACAAGAATTTATGTTAATTTTCTTATTTTTCCGAAGGCTTCTTGAGTACAGTTTGGTTAAACCATAATCTAAAATTTAGTCATTGTCGCTTAATTGTAGATCCAATCTTCTTACTTATGGATTCTCACAAAAGATCCCATCAGCACAGTATTAAAGCCAAACTTTTAAGTTTTTTCATACTCTTAGGGAGAAACACAAGCATTAACAAGCCTTTTGCTTGTCAAGGAAAGCTTGGATTTAATTATGTAAGATTACCTAGGAGTGTTAGTTGATACTTAAGGTTCACTCTTAAGAAGAACAAACCTATGTAAACAAGCATTTTTTATAATTCTTACATATCTAGTAAAACAATTTCTATCACGAGGAAAAATTTGGACTTAAAAAGGTCCCTCTTAGAAAAGCCATGTCATCACTTTTCTAGAAAGAAGTGAGACGTGATGAACCTTATATATCTTACGTCAAAACCCCCACGTGTGACATACCGTTAGATACTATTTAAAAAGCCTTGAAAAGTAGATTCTAAATCTACCTATTGATGTGCTCAAGTTATGCCTTCTCCACTAAAAGGTATGTTCCAATGATTGTGACATCCATGTTACATGGTTATCACAATCGTTGGAATCTTCCTTTTAGTACATGGATGTCACAATGATTGGAATCTACCATTAGTGGAGTTGATGTGCTCAAGTTATGCCTTCCCCACTAAAAGGTAGATTCTGATATCCATGCACTAAAAGGTAGATTCCAACGATTCTAATATCCATGTACTAAAAGGTAGATTCCAATGATTTTGACATTCATGTAATGTACTAAAAGATAACATGGATGTCACAATGATTGTGACATCCATATACTAGAAGGTAGATTACAAACGATTATGACATCCATGTAGCATGGATGTCACAATTGTTATAATCTATCTTTTAGTCCATGGCCCCCTTCTGTCTAGAAAATTAATGACTTTGCTCTTCTTAGAGGGCCCTTTTTTAGTCCAAATTTTTCTTAATGACTTTATGAAAGAGTCCCAAACACTTGAGAACTCCCATCCCTTGATGGGGAAGGACAATAGGTCATTTATCATACCCAAGTACCTATATGACCTTTAAATAATACTTATTGAGCATCAAGACTCCTATGTAAGTAAAACAATCATCACTTTACTTATTTAGCATCAAGACTCCTATATGTAAGTAAAGCAATCATCACTTTACTTGGAAAAATAGAATCAATCCCCTTATTTGATTGATTTCTATCCTTCTTATGAGTTAACATTAGGTTTAATTGATAAGCATAGGTACTAGTATATACTATGGGCAACATGATCCAAATTTTTATTTAAACACTACATGATAATTTCCTCTAATTAATCTAAGGTCACTTAACTCAATAACCCTATTCAACCCTCAAGAAATACAAACTTCTATGAATGAGGGAAGCAACCAACCATAAACCACTTAGGTCACAGGAGTCAACCTCTAATCTTGCATTCACATAAGGCTAGAGACATTGGCAAACATTGATACAACCTTAAGAAATGAGTAGTCAATTTTTAATATGTATACTTCCAAAGATATAGCCTAATGTACAATCTCCCCTTAAAAATATAAAGAGATTTAATCATGCTAACTTCTTAAGCATGGTCAATGGATAACATTCACTCTATCAACACATTAATAATCAATAGGAAAACCGTGTCAACACACCAGTGTAGCTCTTAAACAACCCCATCTTAATCATGGTCAATGTATAACATTCACTCTATAACACACCGATGTAGCTCTTGAACAACCCCACCTTCATCAGTCTCATCTTTGTTGAAGTTTCTTTTCATAAAAGGGAAAACTCTAACCATGTAAAATGGGCAAGAACATAAGATACCTTGTATGCTTCTCATGAAAAGAAAAGGGTCCTAATCATGCTACTTTCTTAAACATGGTCAATCTAAGACACTCTAGCTATATCAAGAATGTTAATTATCAATCCCATTAATGAACTCTTGAGCAACCCAACTCCACAAAACATGCCAATCCAATGAACCCTTGAGAAACTCACACTCCACAAAATAAAACCGAGTTTATTGAATATCTCACAAAAGGGTGAGATTTCATTAGTCTAAATAGGTATATACACAAGATCTCTCACCAACTCATTTATCCAAGCTTAATCAGTGACCTAAAGAAGAGCTAACATCAATGTATTGCACAAGGGAAGGAGTGGGTAAGCCTTTCATCAAGAATGAAAACAAGCTTTTCTTAAGCTTCTAGCTCACTCATAAAAGATCCATAACCACATTAATTAAGCTTAATCGCAAGCCTAAACCAAAGCTAACACTTCACAAAAAATCCCATCAACCAAAGATGCTCAAGACAAGTACCATACATGCTCACAAAAGGAGGGCTGAATTCTGTGCTAAATTTAGCAAGGTTTAAATAAAGTATCAACAAGCCTGGTAAGAGGCCTACAACAATTAGGGATGAGTACTCATTAGAGAAAATCATAGCAATTTACCTTGGTGGGTTTGGTTGAGAAATTAACTTGCACTAAGCTTGCCAAATGCAGTCGACTGTGGTGGATTTGGTGGAGAAATCCATACCACCTTACCTAGGTGGATTTGGTGGACTTGCACTAAGCTTGCCAAATGCAATCAGTTGTGAGAGCCAAAATATGCATGGGCTTTAGGAAATTGTTAATTTAAGTGATAAGGATCAACCTTACTTAATATTTCACATGGGCTCCTTCACATGGGCTCCCTACACCCTTCACATGGTGGTATTCACTCCTTGAAAACGTTTTTCAAGCATGTGGCCCTCTTCTAGAAGCCTCCTACTCATGGTTCAATCGTAATAGGTTCTCAAATAGTCCCTTCAAGTTACCAAGGTTAAATACTCAATTTTTTTAATACCAAGGCCTCTAACTCTTCCAAACCTTCTAGATTCATGGTGCTTCTTCCTAACCTTCTAGATTCATGGTGCTTCTTCCTAACCTTGGTGTTGGAATTAGGGTTGCAAGAATGCACACACAACTTCAAGAAGATGAGGAAGCTTGAGCACAACACAGTAGTGTATTATGAGTGCCAAAAATGAAAGATAACAAGCCCTAGAAGATAATGGGCGTATATACAATGCACAGGGGAAAAAACCTCCTAGTGAGGGAAAAAGTGCCCCGGCGGTCCTAAGTGTGTTCACACACATCACTACTATAATATGGTAACAAATCCCCCCTGGAGTGATGCGGTGAACAAGAGCTAGCACTCATGTATAGGGAAGTGTCTAGCTATGTGGACGAATCCACAAAAGGGAGTAAGCCCAAAGCTTTGCGAAAAGCTTCGAACTTCTCACGAGGCAGAGCCTTTGTGAAAAGGTCTGCAAGGTTATCCTGTGTTGGCACATAAGCCAAACTGATCTCTCTTGCAGAGAGTCTCTCCCTGACATAATGGTAGTGCACCTCAATGTGCTTCGTACGAGCATGGAACACTGGGTTCCGCGCAACTGCCAATGCGCTCTGACTGTCAGTGAAGATGGTGGTGGCAGATGGCTGCCCAACACCCAAATCAGCCATAAGGCGTCTGAGCCACACACACTCAACCGTAGCTGTGAAAGCTGCCCTGTACTCAGCTTCACAACTAGAAGTGGCCACAGTAGGCTGCTTCTTGCTCAACCATGATATGCATGAGCTTCCAAGCATGAAGCAAAAACCACTCGTGGACACGCGTGTGTCATAACAACCAGCCCAGTCAGAATCTGAAAAAACATGTAAATCTGGCGGCAATGATCCCCCCTTGGGGTAAAACAACCCAAGATGCCGAGTACCACTCAAATAGCGAAAGATACGCTTTACTGCCTGCCAATGCTTAATGCCTGGGCTATGCATAAATCTGCTCACCTGTGAGACTGCAAACTGAATGTCTGGCCTCGTAATGCATACATAAATGAGGCAACCAACAGCTGTCTGATAGAGTGTGACATCAAAGTGATCTCCAGCATCATGAAGACTCAACTTCAAACCTGTCTCCATTGGAGTAGCAATAGGCTTGCAGTCTTCAAGGCCAAATCTCCGCAACAATGTTTTAATATACTTTGTCTGACACAAAGCAATACCTCCATCACACTGCTTAAATTGTATCCCCAAATAATGATGCAAATGCCCCAAATCTGACATCTCAAAAGAGGCATTCAAATCAGCCTTAAAATCAGCAATATGACTCTCATTTGGTCCTGTGAGCAGCATGTCATCGACATAGAGAGCAATGATTAGATGTACACCATCCACACGTTTAACATACAAAGTGCTTTCTGTTGGACTATTCTGAAACCCATGTGCAGTCAAATATGCATGTATTTTTTCATACCAAGCTCGTGGAGCTTGCTTTAAACCATATAAAGCCTTTTTTAACCTGCACACTTTGTTTTCCTGCCCTCTTTGAACAAAACCACGAGGCTGCGATACATACACCTCCTCATGCAAATCTCCATTTAAGAACGCAGTCTTTATGTCCAGCTGATGTACATTCCAACCATTATGAGCTGCTAATGCACAGATGCTACGAACAGTGGTCATACGACATGTGGGAGCAAAAGTCTCATCAAAATCAATGCCCTTCTCTTGAGCATAACCTTTTGCAACAAGCCTAGCCTTATGGCGATCCACTGTGCCATCAGGCTTACGCTTCAATTTGTATACCCACTTAGTGCCAATGGCCTTCTTGCCAGGGGGCAAGTCACATAAAGACCATGTACCATTCTTCATAATAGCATCGTATTCTGCTTGCATAGCAGCCATCCAATTTTCTGAACTTTGTGCCTCATCAAATGAAACAGGCTCACTTTCATCGCACATACTAGAAACAGCCAATGCATAACAATCTGACGCATAAGAGGCACCATGAGAGCCAGAACGAGTGCGACTAGACAAAGGGGCATCCAACTTGCTGTCACGCAAAGTCTGCACCAGCCATCTAGGCATATTCCTAGAGCCCTCAATCTCTTGTCTCTCATCCTCAAGTGCATCATGCACATCTGCATCAGATATAGGCTGATCTGTGCCATCATTTAAAACCTGCATAGGCTGAAAAACTGCCTCATGCGGTATTGCACTTGACTGTGCACCACTGAAAAGAGGCAACAATGTATCATAGACATCACGTGAGCTGATATCTGTCTCCTTAGTACATGAAACCAAGGGCTGAACTGCATCTTCCACAAATACAACATCACGGCTAACCAAAATGCGCTTTGTCTGTGGATGATACAAACGATAGCCTTTGCTCTCAGCACTATATCCAACAAAAATACATTTGACAGCTTTGTCATCCAATTTTCTGCGATGTTGCACAGGCACTAATGCATATGCCAGGCAACCAAAAACACGTAAATGGCCAACAGATGGCTTGCGGCTATGCCAAGCCTCATATGGAGTGACAACCTGTAATGCTTTGGTGGGACACCTGTTTAGTACATAAGTGGCACACATGACAGCCTCAAGCCAAAAACCATGTGGTAGACTTTGACTCTTAACCATACATCTTGCCATTTCCATGAGAGACCTGTTTTTTCTCTCAGCCACACCATTTTGCTGTGGTGTATACGGCACTGTACATTGGTGTTTTATCCCACGCTCAGCCAGAAATGCATTAAATTCTGAAGACATATACTCCCCCCCTCGATCTGAACGGAGGGTGCCCATCTTACTTTCTGACACATTTTCAGCCATAACCAAAAACTGTTTGAAGCACAAAAACACTTCGGACTTTGCCTTCAAAGGATATACCCATGCATGCCTGGTAAAATCATCAATGAAAGTCACGAAGTAAAGGTAGTTTCCAAATGATGGAGTTTGCATGGGACCACAAACATCACTGTGAACAAGCTGCAATCTGCGTTCAGCTCTCACTGATCCATCTTTGGGAAAGGAAGCACGCTGCATTTTACCCAATATGCAGCCCTCACAAACATGCTTGACAGGTGCCTCAAGCTTAGGCAAAGAAGACACCATTTCAGATTTCTGCAGGCGCAGCAAACTTGCAAAATTCAGATGACCAAAACGTGCATGCCACAGTTTTGCATTTGAAATAGCCTGCGTATCCATAATAGCACATGCTGAATCCTCTACACATTTGCCATCCATATTGAGCTTATACAGCCCTCGACATAGTGAACCAGATGCTACAATGATGTCACCACAAGAGAGATCATGAACAGTATATCTGTCATCCACAAATTTTACAACCAAACCTGTTTTGGCAAATGCGGAGACTGACAGCAGATTCTTTTTGATCCCTGGCACATACAATGCATCAAAAAGTGTAAAGGTGTTGCAATTTGCAACATTCAGCACAATCTGTCCAACTCCTTTAACGGGATAAGAGGAGTTATTGGCACAAGTGACAGTATTCCCTGTGGGAGCAGACTCAAGGAAAGTGAATAAACTGCGCTGCGAGGTGATATGCTTAGTGGCACCACTGTCAAAGTACCATACATCTGAATCTACTGCAGACATACATGTGTCATGCAAAGATGGGTCATAACTGCACTGCGCATTGAATGCCCATTCTGTATCTTGAACAACATTAGCAGATTCATTGTTAGAAGGAGAGGCATCTGCAACAGCCATACCAGCCTCTTTCTTCTTAGCCTCTTTCGCAGCCAGCTTAGGACACGCTTTGATGACATGATCATTTCCCTTACAGTACTTGCAAAATGTCTTCTGTTTGTCACCCTTCTTCTCATCTTTGTCTTCCTTCTTTGGTTGCGCAGCATTTGCAGATTTCTGCTTACTAGAAGAAAAGCCAGCTTTACCTTTCCCGCTTTTCTGACTAGCAACGAAAGCTTGATCTGCGACACGCATAATATTCCTGTTTTGCCTTGACTGGTCTTCTTGCAGCAAAACAGAAACTAACTCCTCAAATGATAAGGCATTGGGATTGCCTTTCATCATCAAGCGAAGAGTGGAAGCAAAACCCTGATAAGAATCTGGTAGACCATTCAAAACAGTCTGCACAAGTGAACTGTCTGACAGGATTTCATCTGCAGAAATGAGCTGCTCTTTGAAATCCTTGATCTTTGTCAAAAAGCTATCCATAGAATCACCTTCGTTCATATGCTCACTCTCCAACTGTTTTCGGAGGTAAGCAACACGAGCCTCATTTCTTGCCTGATACAATGTGGCAAGTACATCCCAAGCATCCTTAGAAGTCCTGCAGGAGCGAATATGTGGGATAATGGTACGTTTGACAGACAGCGCAATCAAGGCATGAGCCTGCGCATCTCTACCATCCCAACGAATCTGCTCTGCTGAAAGTGGTGGTTCTCGAACAACTGCTACAGCACTTGTGCCTGCACCATCATCAACAGTACCTGTTTCTGATGTGTTTGCAGCATTCCCAGCCACAATAGGACGTGCATCAATACCCTGCACAATGTTCCATAACCCCTTTGCTACCAATACATGTCGCATCATATATGCCCACAATGGATAGTTGGTGCCATCCAACTTATCCTCAGCAGCCAACATGCGGAATACATCATTGTTGTCAGCCATGGCCAATGACTGTACTACTAGATGTAAATGCTGTCTGTAAGAGGTAAACCTGTATAAAATCGACCTGTGCTATGTAGCACAACCCAAAACAGACGAATGGGCACCTGTCCTGCAGATTTTAATCTTGACAGAAAATCTGCACAGTAGGACGATTTTGCCTGCGCAGTACTTGGAATGCAAAAACGGAGGGCGAAATGACTTCAGATCAAAATTCTGAAACGACCATGCCCTACGGGCTTTACCCACGGCATATACTAACCTGCAGACGCTCGTGAAACCTCGTTGCAATCGGAGGAGATGAAGCGGCAGGTGCCGGTGATGCTGCCCGGGAGGAGGAAGCCTGCTCTGATACCAATTGTTGGAATTAGGGTTGCAGGAATGCACACACAACTTCAAGAAGATGAGGAAGCTTGAGCACAACACAGTAGTGTATTATGAGTGCCAAAAATGAAAGATAACAAGCCCTAGAAGATAATGGGCGTATATACAATGCACAGGGGAAAAAACCTCCTAGTGAGGGAAAAAGTGCCCCGGCGGTCCTAAGTGTGTTCACACACATCACTACTATAATATGGTAACACTTGGCTCATACTACTTTTAATAATTCCCCAAGGTCTAATATACGTGGGTATGGTATATGAGATACAACTTAAAATCCCTATTTAATGCAAGCGAAATTTTTAAGGTTAAAAAGTGACGGTGTTCTCAAGCATCTGTTCTCCCCAAAGCGTATGTACACACTCTTATAAGTGTGCGTAAGTAACCTTATCACGTTGACCTCATAGGAAATATGCTCCAAGACACATGTTTGGTCATGTGGCCCTACGATGTTGAAGTTCCTTGTTGTCTTAAAATGGGGGTAAGGGTCTAGTGTTATAATCCTTTGGAAACTGACCCAATAATTTGGTTTCCACAAGGTCTGAATCTTTACAGGACCTTCAGAGAGCTACTTTTATCACAAAGCTCTAATATGACCCGTGTTTCACTTGGGCCATTTAGGGGGTTTCCTTCATTTTGGTCCTATAAAAGTTCTTAAAATATTCAAATGATAAAATTTGGGATGTTAAATGACTATATTTAGATTCTGAATGAGCATTTTTGAAATTTCCACCGACTACCCTAACTTTATGTTTTCTGTCTCAACTTGTACCTTAGAAATACATCTTGTTTGAGGTTAAAAAAGAGTTCTATCTTCACACGGATTCCTAAGATAAAATAAAAATTTATATTTAGATAACTGTTAAAGGTGAAACTTTCTCTCTCTAGGCTGATTTTCTCTCTTTATTTTCTTACCGTGCAAATGAAGTGTTCTTCTCGTTTGATTCTTTTAAAATTTGTAGAATAATTAGACATCATATCTTAATAGATTACATGACCTCAAAAGGATCCAAGATAGATAATTTAGATACTTGCACCTACTAGGCAAAGCTGAAACTCTAAAAATTTAATTCATTCGTCTTTGTAGTTTTCTTACCTCCCCTTTGAGTCCTTCGGATCAAAAGAAAACTTTTCATTCAATCAATTTTTCAAAAGCCAATTCTCGCTCTAGGTTAATTTTCTCTCTCTAGATTTTTACTTGATAACTGCAAGAGTTTTGACTTACCTATAGGAAAACTTATAAGGAGGGATTTTACATCCTCCCCCACTTGAAAATTTTAGATGTCTAATAAGCCATTTTGGAGTTAACAAGATTTGTCCCTATAATTCTACATCAGATAGCAAAGACGAAGACACCAAAAGCATATATAATCAATCTCTATGAAGCAACGGTATCCAAATCCTAACTTCCTAGACTCTTCTCCTTTAAAATCTCAAAGTAGTGACCCAATACTTAGAATGTGCACTCGAAAATGGTCTGACGGAATACTTATGGCAATCCTGCTCCAAGAGCATGTGACAAAATATAAAATGGATTCTCTATGAATGTACTTCATGTATATAATACAAGATTAAGCAAAGTAAAAACAATAGGCCACTTATGAGCCTTTAGTGCTTTGTTGGTCATAGTTTAAGTGTATGTGAACACATAGCCTTGTATATAAGTCACTTTCTCTCATATAATAATATGCTCTCCCATTAGGTAATAGAGTCTTGCTCTTGTGCTAACCCTCTCTCTAATCTTCTTCTCTAATGCATGCTAGTGAGTCTGTGTGAGTGGTATGTGTGAGAGGAGGGACAAGGATCCGTAGGCCAATGCGATGGTGTGACAACGCTCACGTACACGGTGATGAAAATCACTATCTATGGAGGTGTGGAGCTTGAAGACATTGAGGGTTATGAGCTCAGCCATTAAAAAGATCGCCACGACGGTTATAGCTTACTAAGGTATCTCATATGAATATGTTTCTAAGAGATGTTAAAATCATGGATCAAGCTCTCCTAAAGACATATCCTAAAGACATAACATCTACCTAATGATAAACTAGTCCTACACTAATCACAACACTAATCTACTCTAATGACATTGCTAATCTAAGGTGGATAAAAATGAAAGAGACTCATTGTGATGAGTGTGTGCTATAATTAAGTTTAGACTCAAGTTCAGTTAGGTTACAAGATACAAACTTGTACTCATAAAAAGACTTGAGATGTTGTGCTTGTATTCCATTGCTTGAAATGTCCTCCTCCTATATATGAGGAGAGTATAACTTTAGCATTTCTCTTGCATGTGGGATAATTCTCACTTAGTGATGTGGCTTCTCACACTCACTCCATATTTTCCTTGTGCTCTTTGGCACCACATTTCTCAACACCCCCCCTTGGTGCCAAATCTTTGGGCTACTCAAGGTGGTTGGATGTCAGTTTTACAAAGTCTTGTTTTGACTTTTTACTTTCTACATTCCCATATGTGTTGTGAGCAACTTTGGCCCATGTGCTACTTTAGCCCTAGGTGAGAGAGAAATTTCCAGCTTGGGTACGTCATCGGTCCCAGAGGCTAGTTACAAGCACTTTTTGTAGGAAGCAAAATTTGCAATTTTTTGGTAGTGAGGTGGGTATGTCCTTTGTCTTCATGTTCGAGCTCTCGTGCTTTGCGAAGATTATTTTGATTGTTGCTCTTTGGTGGCTGTCAGGTTTTTTTTTTAATACATATGCATTAGAGTGCTCATTTGGCCGCTTACAATATATTTAAGATTTTTCTTTGACAATGAGATAGCCAACATTCGTGACTTACATTGATTATGTAAAGTCCATGTTGATGATGATCCAACCATTAAATATGGCATTGATGCCTATTGGTGTGAATTTGAAATCACATGTCAATGTAGAACACATGCTTATAAAGATTTTGATGCTAGTGATTATAGTGTGGAGGCCAATGTGAACAACCTCTTAAAAGAGGCTAAGGTTATATGAAACCTTTTTGAATTTTTTTTATTTATTCTTTTTTTTTAAGAAAATAAGGACCTTATCTTGGTGCGAGCGATGGTGGACTTTTCTCTCTGTCGACGGTGACAACGTTTTGTTCTCTCTCTGCCCTCGTCGGTTCTGCTGTGCTACGCATTTCTCAGCAGGAGCATGCGTTCACGAACATTCACTCCTTTTCCTTATCGATGGCCGCCTGCTCTGCTGATTGCAGAGATTCACTACCTTCCACTGTTGTTGCTGGCCACCTTTCTCTGCTAACTGCTTTCTATGCTTTGCTTAGTTGTGCCTTCTTCCCTTGTTGGTGCTACTGAACTATAAGCTTCTCCTTCTGTCTGTTGCTGCAAATGGTGGAGCGTCGTTTCTTATTGCTACCTCTACACCTCACAATGTTTCTCACAGTGCGTTGCTTGCCGGCTTCTTCTACTTTCCTCCCAAATTGCTGCACAACAACAAGACCTCTGATGTTTGTTGTGTCTGTGAGCTTATGATTGCTTACACTTCTTTTTTTTTTTTGGCTACTGCAGTAGGCGTTGAAATTTTACTTGCCCACCTTGATACTAGCACCACGACCTTGTCTTTGTGCTTTATGCCTTTTCTTGATGGGTAGATTGAGCTTTTGCTGGCCAACTAGGGTTCTTAGCCCTTTGAAGTTGTGTGCTTGTCTTTGTGGCTACTTCAAGACTCTAGTAGTTGTTCCATTTGTGGGGATTGTTAGGATTCTCGTGGTCTCAGCAATACAACTTTCACATGCTCGTGCTCTCACAAGAAAGAGACTAAAATGGAAGAATTGTTGAGGATAAGTGATTTGGAATGCAAGAATGTGGAGAAGTTTTTGAGAGCCCAAGTTAATTAATATACATCCCTAATGATAATGAACAAAGGACTTTTAATGATCAAGTACTAAATACCTATTAATCATTGCTAATACTAAACAACTAAGCTAAGAGAGCTAGACCTAAGCTCTGATACCATGTTAAAATCATGGATCAAGCTCTCCTAAAGACATAACATCTACCTTATGATAAACTAATCCTATACTAATCACAACACTAATCTACTCTAATGACTTTGTTAATCTAAGGTGGATAAAAATAAAAGAGACTCATTGTGATGAGTGTGTGCTAATTAAGTTCAGACTCAAGTTCAGTTAGGTTACAAGATAGAAACTTGTACTCATAAAGAGTCTTGAAATGTTATGCTTGTATTCCATTGCATGAGATGTCCTCCTTTTATATGAGGAGAGTACAACTTTAGCATTTCTGGATAATTCTCACTTGGTGATGTGGCTCCTCACACTCACTCCATATTTTCCTTGTGCTCTTTGGCACCACATTTCTCAACAAGAGAGGCCAAAGCAAGCTATACTATTTTTGGCGCCACTCTACCGCTAGGGAGCAATCTTTTACATTTTCCCATTGTTTACTCTATAAATTTATAGATAGCCCATTGCCCATACTCTCTAGTAGTGTATTCCCACAAAAAAAGAGTTGTTATGATGGAGATTTGTGATGATTTTAGTTGCCTTTTACTCTCTTTTTTGTTTTGAAACGAGTGTGTTTTAGGTTAATTTGTTGTTTTTTGTTGTGTTTAGATTGATTAAAAATGGTTCATTTGGCATCTACATAGGTCAATCTAGGCTTAGAATGCATCATTGATGTTATATTAAGCATTAGAAAGAGCAGAATTATCGGGTAATTTTGTACCTTTGATGACATTCCCTTGTCCAAATGCTGCTAAATTGATCCCAATGCTATTCTAAATGGAAAATGCTATACAAAGAATGGAAGAAGAAAAAACAAAAAGAAGGATTGATTGTGATTTTTATGGTTTATTTCTAGAACATACAAAACACACAAAAAATGCCAAAAAAAAAATGTCAAGCAACAATCTTTCCTTATGGCATTGATCATTGCAATTGCTAAGCCTTGCATGGTATCCTCTCCTTTATGTGGATTATAACACCAAAAACACAAAAATAAAAACATAAAAATAAACACACAAATTCACCAAAACTTATTAAAATAACATCAAAGCATCAACCTTGACTTTTACAGCTTCAGGCAATTGATGCTCCAATAAATCAAAGATACAATGCAAGAATGCAAAAGCACAAGGATAATCCCCAATAGTGCCACCAAAAATGTTTAGCCTCATTGATGCAAGGGCCGTTTTAAGAGACTTATCATAGTGTTAATCTAGTGGTGGAAGTTACACATGCTTGCACTCCAATCCCTTTTGTCACACCATAGTGGTCTTCATTTCGTCATGCTAGGATAGAGAGGTATCTAGACATCTTTGTTAGTACAATATGCTAGCCTCAAAACACTCAATGATGATAGAGAAGAGATAGAAAGCAATCTCTATTGCAATGGCATACAAACAATTCCTCTCTCATATGCACACAACCACACTTAGTACACACACAAGAGACTCACTGGATAAGAGAGCATGTGAGAGGGGGATTGCTTGCAATGGCATACAAGCAATACCTCTCTCACATGCACACAACCACAGTTTAGTACATACAAAGAGATTCACAAGACAAGAGAACAAGAGAGTTCACTACTCTAGTTTCAATAATGGGATTGTAGTTAGGATAGTGGGATTGTGTGCTTCTCATTAGAAAAAAGTATCTTATATACATGACCATCTTTTTACATGTGACAGCCCAAGACTATGTATCAAGGCGCCCGGGGTCAAAATCTACTATATACAATGCTTTTTTGGTTTGTGGATTTATGCATTTTAGCTTGGACCTCCATTCTCTCCTAACATTAAGCACTTAGAGTGGACAATTACAAAGTAATGTGCTACCACACTTACAAAAATTTGGCCTTATGCCAAAGTATTGCTCATGCTAACCATAGCGGTTAACATTTACAAGCAAGCTTTAAAGCTTCAAGAAACACATAACAATATGAAAATAGGATTAGAAATCAAAAAAGGAGAGAAGCCTATGTAAATTCAGGGTAAAAAATCAGAAAACCAGAGAAGCCCGTGTAATGTTAGTGCAAGGCTTTCTTCTCTTTGCAACCCTAACATTACACGGGCTTCTCTGATTTTTGACCCTCAATTTACATGACTAGAGTATTGGTGATGGCAAAATCTTTGAAGTTCTCAGGATTAAACCTTTTTGAAAACCTATAAAGACCTTAGCTTACTAAGGTTAAACGATACAAAATCTTATGCACCCATAGCTATGTGAATCGCCCACAACTAGCAAGTGCTTCACTTGACTGGATTGAAGCACCGGATTTAGGACAATTGTAAAGCATCAACTGGTCCAATTCTACATATGCCTTGTCTCTTTTCCAATTCTTTTGATTGTAGAATAATAACATTTTGAATTTTGATAATTATCTATTATTTATCTCTCCCATGTCTCTCTCTCTCTCTCTCTCTCTAGGCACCTCTAGGCATTTGAGATTATAAGACGGAACTACAAGCAAAATAAACGGCATTGAAAACATCTAGTTTGAGCCTATCATGATGTAAGTACAACATTCCATGTTATGTAACAATGTAAAAACGAATCTATTGTGATTTTGAAAAATTGGAAGGGCAAGTTTTCCTCTATGTTTAAGCAAAGAATTGTGTTGGAAACAACCATATCATTGTCACTATGATGGTGACAGGTTGCATATTTTTATAATGTCCCCTATAAGATATGAGGAGTAACCATTATGTTGCACTTACCATGTGCTCCACAGTTCCCAATAATTTAGACACTATATGTTAGCCATATGTGGTGGGATGATTAGGAGATGGCCTATGTAGACTTGGCAACATGCCAAGCAAGATGCATCTAGAATTGGAACCATGGTAACAAGCAAGATGCATGTAGATTTGGCACCCTGGCAAGCAAGACACATATGATTGCAGGTTAATTGACAAGTTTTCCTCTATGTTTAAGCAAAGAATTGTGTTCAAATCCAAAGCTCCATCCTTATCATTGTCACTATGCGGGTGATAGCTGTGCATATTGTTCCTCATGTTTAAGGACACATAATTGCGGGTTAATTGAAGGACAAGTTCTCCTCTATGTTTAAGCAAAGAAGTGTGTTTGAAACCAATGCTCTATCCTTATCACTATCACTATGAGGTTGATAGGTGCGCATTTTTCCTTATGTTCAAGCAAAGATTTGTGTTTGAAACCGATGCTCCATCCTTATCATTGTCACTATGATGGTGACAGGTTGCGTATTTTTGTAAGGCCCCCTATATGATATGAGCAGTAATCATTATGTTGCACTCACCATGCACTCCATAGTTCCCAATAATTTAGACATTGTATGTTAGCCATATGTGGCCGGTGGATGATTAGGAGACAGACATGTCGTCTTGTGCTTATTCTATTATTAACCTTATCAAGTGACGTGGTCGGCTCGATCAATCTGGACCAGTTGAACAGTGGGTTAACCTACAAAATGACCACCCCTGGGTACTATTTATATAAACACATTCAGTAGCCTCTCTGTCATATCATGATCACAATAGATCTTACTTCACTGCATTGTGCATCCTTGCTACTCTTCATCTAGAGTCTACCTAGATCTCTATTAAAGCTCTTTGCTAGTGCATGATAATCCTTTCCTCAATATCATATATACCAGGTTTACCAATCACGACAAGTGTTTGTACGAGACTCACAATGATGAGGCTCTATCAATGAAATGTTCAAATTTCACAAACATTCAGCATCTTTCCAGGCATAACCCGGGCCATGATAAGGAGATCTCAGCTGCCCAGCCATCCTGGTCAGGGGGGATCTTCCATGTCCATGGACGGGGATATGTCTGAAAGGCACTTACTTCCAGAAACATATGTCGAAACACAAAAAAATCCCTGCACTTCCTTTATAGGTGAATGAACAAAAAACAGCTCTCGACTCCTAAGAACTTTCATCTCAATAGACCCTTTATTTTTGTAACATTATAGCTGTTATTCAGCCTATATTAGATGTGGCCTTTGAAAGGAGCCTAGACAAAGGTCAGTTGAGTTTACAAACAGTCCAACAGAACAACATGTAAAAAGGTTTACTGCAAGTGCCTCAGCAGCACATGCATAATGAGTACATATTAGAAGATTTTAGAAGCACAATACCGATGAAGAAGAGAGAACTGAACATTGCTACCCCCACATTTATATTACGATGGAGAAAGATTCAACCTCCTCAGCTAGATCATTCTTGATTTTGATCCCCGCCAGACTTCGATTGCGGAACTTCAATACCCATCTCCTTTGTGAGGTCGCCAATGCTCTTCTCCAGGTCATCAATGCGGGATCCCATTTCATCGAGTGAGACTGTTAAGGTGACTACCTCAATGCTTATAGCTCAACCTGTTAACGTGAAGCAGGCTATTTATGCAAAAGCACAAACAACTACCCCTTGAATTGACTGGCCAAGATCTAAGACTGGATACACATATAAATTGATGGTGTAGGACAGGGGCTTGGACTGGCAAGGTTGCCCATCCAAGCTTCATGGCTGGCAGTAACACTGAGCAACCCCCCAACATGTGGAGATGCAATGCAGACAAAACAAAAAGGCACAGTATTTATGTTTCTTGGGCATTAATAAGCCCCTACTACCAAAGCTCCACACAATGATATCAAGGATATTTTTTGTTATGATGGATTCGGACATTGTTTGAAACCTTGCTTGCTGCAACATCGACAACATAAATCTCAGTATTAGTCTTTACATGCCCACAACTTTCTCAAGATTGATTTGTTGGCATTATATGTAGTTCAACCAATATGGAGAATACTATTACCATTTGTTGCAGCAGATTTTGGACCTGCAGCAAACAAAAGAACACAAAAAATCATGATCCTCTCATCTCGATACATGAATAATCACATTCAATGAATGACTCTCGCACTAAATGTATTTCCCATAATTGGTGCACATAGTTTATTACCCACAGACCACACTAACAATACATCATGATAATGGCATTTAGCAGATGGAGGGCATGACGACTTACGCTTGGTCTTGGGTGCTGCAAAGTGCACATCAAGTTCCATAATAATAGAGGCTTGGGGTGATTAACCTAATGTTATGCTCATGGATATCCCCTCCAGTAAATGAATGTTTTGCCACTTAAAAAAGCAAAGAACAGCTTGAGCAATGCTTCCAATTGTTGACAGCCATTAGATAAAGCAACCTTAAAAGATAAATTGGTGTTCTGTTTGCAATCAAGGCCAGACTAATGATAGAGCGTGCACAAAGCCGAAGCAAAGGGAGCAATAGAATGTGCTGAACTGAGAGAGAGAGAAATGAAATGAAATGATATATTAACGTCCTCAAAAGGCCAAAATGACCTATGAGACCAAAAAGGTTACAACAATTGGTGGATCTGATACAATGTCTGTGTGAGAAAAGCTAAAACAACTAAACAACTAACTAAAACTGAAACAACAACTATGAGGAAAAGTAAGGTACTAGGAGCTCCTAATGGATAGCATCTGGGAAGGAAAACTCCAGCAACAAAGGTAAGCATCATATACATCACTATCCAAAGATGTCTCTCATCGGTCGATGGCGGATATCCTCAATGTCCTCCATGGTGAGTACTCTGACTGGACGTCTCCCATGCCGTGCTAGTATGGTCCTGATCCTCTGGTTGTAGTCTCCGCCGGTGTCGAGATGGGCCTCTCATCTTGGGGCGCCTGGACCACCCCAGCTCTATAGCCCGATCAATCAGTGTACCTCTAGTGCGGCTATACTCTGGGGCTAGCTGCAATGCCTGCTGGCCTGACTACTCAATCTCTTGTCGAAAGAAGTCTGTAATCTGCCTCTGTAGGTGTCTCTCCCTCTCTGATCCCCTCCCTCTCAAGAGACCCTCTCTATGTCTATGTAGCTCCAGCAAGTATAATCCGATGCATCTCTGATCCTGGTATCTCATGACTTTGGAAAGTGGTCCGAAGCCCTCTCTGAACAGGCAGTGAAAACGGCCTCGTATCTCATAATATACTGGACAGTGACATGTGTAATGCAACTCTGTCTCTAACTCCATCTGGCACAACTGACAAATCCTGGCCTCAACTGGTACTCCTCTGAATCTGCCAGTCTCAATCTCTAGCTGGTGTGAGGATGTGCACATCTGACCAATAGCACACCGTACCCCATGAGAAAGATGAGTATCCATGTAGCTGGGTCTAATCACAAACCCATCCTCCGTGAGCTGGAGAAGATGATCTCTATAGAAAGCCATCTTCGTACCAAGCTTGTGTGTTGGCTGTATCCATGTCCTCCTAGTGTCCAGCTGAGTCAAGTCATGCCTAATAAGTCTGGTAATCTCTGCGCGTGTGAGAGAGAGGGAGGGTGCATCTAGCGAGTATTGAAATGGAGGTAGCCTGTCCATACTAAAGCCATGCAGTTGGAACAAAGCTGTCATCTGTGCATACCAACATGATCCGTCTCCCTGTGATGCCAACTGTCGTGAAGACTCCAGGGCTAAGCAAGCATATCTGTCTCTAGGGAGAGCCCAAGTGCTATGTATAAAGGAGACTCATCGAGTGAGTGCCTCTACTACCAATGGGGGGGCAACCATCTCTGCACGGATAATATCATGTGGTACGGAGGCCTTGGCCCTAATCATCCGGGAAATCATAGAAACCAAGGGCCTCTCCATACACCTCCATCCATCAGTGCTACCAGCTCGGTTGTGGTGATCCACTGAGGGTCCCAATATCTCCACTCCATACAGCATGGCTGAAGTGACCAAAGTGTCAAAGAGCCAGAGCTTTGTTCGAGGTTCCTGAAACTGAACCTGCGAACACATCCTCTCTAGTCTCCCCAATGCTGCATAAGCTCTGGTCAATCTGGTCTCCGCTGCTCTCCTCAAGGAAAATAGTGGGCCACTAAAAACCACACCAAGATAAGTATATGCATCTGTATACTCCACTGTCTCCTGACCATATGTAAAGGTGGGTGCTGACCTCCTACCCATTGTATTGTGTTGTCCTGTGCAAACGTGTGCAATGCATCCAAATGACGCTGCATCCCCTCTGGAGAATCTGAGATCAACACAATATCATCAGCATACAATAACAGCGGAATCCATGTCCCTGCTAGCTGTGCTCCTCTATCACCCTCCCGCTCTACATAGTCCGAAACCTCATCCACATACATCCCAAATAAGGTGGGAGAAAGGGGGCAGCCCTGTTTCACCCCAATAGTGGAGTGAACCATCTCAGATATACCCTGAGTAGTACGTACCTGCCCCACAACTGTCCTGTATAAAGCCATGATTCCCCAAATCAGCTCTGTGGGCACTCCCATCTCCTGTAGTCTGCGCATCAGTCTGGCTCTCGGTACTGTGTCAAAAGCTTTGCGGAAATCCACAAAGCAACAATAAATCCTCTTGCCATATGATCTGCCCTCCTCAATAATAGCTCTGAGTGTCAAGATATGGTCAAGAGTGGAGAAACCTCTCCTGAACCCTGCCTGCCCTGATGCATGTATGCCCTCTCTCTCTGCCCATCTACTCAACTCCTGCTCAAGAATAGATGCATATAATCTAGCCAATGTGTGACCAATCATGATGGTACGATAATTCCCAGGAAGCATGGGATCCCCTGACTTGAAGATAGGCACAATCGTGGACATATTCCAAGCCTCAGGAAAACCCTCACACATGGCTCGGTTAAACATCATAGCAATAAGCTCTGCAAGCATATCTCTGGCATGAATAAAGTGCTCTGCTACCAAACCATCATGATCATATGCTCTCCCAGTCCTCATCCTGTCAATAGCTTTCCTTACCATCTCAGCAGTAAAGAAAGCACATGTCTCTGGGCATGGCTCCGATGGGTCTGGCAAGGGCGGCTGTCCTGGTGCCGTGTACAGGGATGCTGCATACTCACCCCAAATCTCTGTGGAGGTAATGGCTGGTGATGGTGAATGCTCATGGACTAGTCTCCATGCTTTGCCTGAGTCCTGACTCATAAATAACTGATACAAATCCCTCTCTCACTGAGCAAGATAAGCCCTCTTCTTCCGTCGCACTAGGCGCCGGAAGGTAATCCGTGACTGTCTGTGAGTGATAACACCCATGAGCACCTCTCTCTATAATCTGATCCTCATCTCTCTGCACTCCTCATCATACCAGCTGTTCTGGGGCATGTTCCCAGATCGTCTCCGTGTAGGCTGACTATGGGGATATGCCTCTGATGCTGCACCATGAAGCGTCTCTATCAATATCAGAGTGAGCTCATCTAATGGCCGTCCCGGCTCCTCGGCAAATAAGCGTCTGTATATCTCATCCGTGTACACAGTGTCAGTCTCCCTCGTAAAGGTATAACGAGTGTGTGTGGAGACCTGTCCCAATGGAGCTGTGCTGAACTGAAATGTGAGAGTGAAGGACAAGATAGCATGATCCACTGCTACTCCAACCGGCCTAGTGCCTACCATAAAATCCTGAAAAGAGGGAATGAGATTGGGCTAAGCCATAACATAGTCCACTGTACTAGCACCATGCCGATGTGGAAAGCTAGTGAAACCGCCCGCTGTCGGGAATCTCTGTAGGCCATTCACGATGGCCAATCCATGTGCAGTCCCCATGTCTATCAAATACCGCCCATACTCAGTGTATTCCTCATCCTGTGAGAGTCTAGATAGGCCCATATCCCTAACATCAAGCTCCCTCAACATCTCCTCTGAGGTATCATAAAATACTGTCTGGTTATGGGCGGTCCTGGCATTGAAGTCCCCCAGGAGAATGATGTCACCATCCCTAGAGAACTCCCAAATGTCATCATCCAAAATAGAAAAGGGAGACTGCCCGCTAGGTGATGCATACATTGATGTACTAGGAGCAAAATAGCATATAGCAATGTAGAGATATCTGCCTGTCTCTGCCCTCAGTCTAACCCACATGTACCTAGCCTGCTCATCTCTACGGACTATATGTATCAATGGCTACAGCTCCTCTCTAAACAATACTGCCACTCCTCCTAAGCCGCGTCCTCTATGCTTTGAACGAGTCTCCTGTCTACAAACTGTCTCCCATCAGTATCCACTAACATGTGGCATGGACTGTCCAGGAGCCTAATGCGTCTCACAGTAGAAGATGATGTCCCTCCCAGTGAAACTATCCTCAAAAGCCCCTACATCAAGGCGTAGAGATCCATTACAATTCCAAGTAGCAACTTTGAGTGTAGTCCCATAGGTCTCGCGCCGTCATGAAGAGCGCCTCTCCATAATCACCACTCTATCATCTCTATAGAAGGCCACTTTCCCTTTCTCTCGGGCTGCCCTTATCTTGGGCATAACTTCTTTCATGTGGGCAAGTTGCGAGAGTGTGAGGTCATCTCCAAGAAATATTCCCGTCTTCTTGAGTGTAGGACGTCTCTTCAAGAAGTCCTTCTTCGCTTCCATGGAGGGGAAACGAATGATAAGTGCTCTCTCCTTAGAAGATTCGCCACTACCTTCTCTCTTCTTTCCCACTCTCCATGCCTTTGTGTGCGTGGCTTCAATGCCCATCATAGAGAAGAGCTCCTTGGTTTCCCCTTCCGCATCATCACTGTCTTTTAGACCGGACACTCGTACATGTAAGGCCCGGGTCTTCCTCCTTTGCTCCTCTTCAAGGGTCATGTTGATGATGGTGGGAGTGGGGATGGATGGCGATTCTTTACCTTTCCCTTTCTTGGCGACCTCGATCCATTTCTCTGCCTCGTCCATCTTCTTTTGTGTCTCTGTGATCACCTCCACCCATGAAGATGTCTTCACTTTATGTTGCTCCTCCTCCTCTCGAATGATCCTCATTTGTTCCTTGACTTTTAGCATGCAATTTGGCCTTCACTAGTTCCTCCTTTAAGGCTGAAATCTCAGCCTCTTGCCTCGATGTTCTCTCTTCGAGCTCTTGGATTTTGTCAAATCACTTCTCGAGTTTGGAGAGGCGGTTTATGATTGTGGTAACGGAAGAGTCGACCATCTTCTTGTTTTCTTTGATAATTGTGCTGAGCTTGTCCTCCACCTTCACAAGCTCCTCTTTAACTCCGGTCTTGGCCATGACTTTTTGCAGTACTTCCCACAGCCAATGGATTGGAAATTAATCCATGACACTTGCGCCCAGCGCGAAACAGCAACAGCGGGGGGGGGGGGAGGGGGGTCCGGGGGGGGGGGGGGGGGGGGGGAGTCAAGCCATGTAGAGAAAAGAGAGAGAGAGAGTGTGTGTGTTATGTTGCTGCCTTGGGGGCCTGAGAAAGGGTGGGTGGGTGGGAAAAGGAGGACGAGGGGCTATCAGACAGCCAGACGGCCCAGGGAGCAGGCGGCGGCGACAATACCGAACAGAGGCGCGAGAGAGAGAGAGAGAGAGAGAGAGGAGTAGCCAACAGAGAACAGCAGGGAGAAGGCGGCGGCGAGCAGGGGCGGCCCAGGGAGAAGGCAGCGGCGACAGTAGCGAACATTAGCAAACAGAGGCGCGAGAGAGAGAGAGAGAGAGAGAGAGAGAGAGAGAGAGAGAGAGAGAGAGAGGAGCAGCGAACAGCGACAGTGGCAAACAGAGAACAGCGGGGAGAAGGCGGCGGCGAGCAGAAGCGGCGCAGGGAGAAGTGGCGGCGACAGTAGCGAACAAAGGCGAGAGAGAGCTATCAGACAGCCAGACGGCCCAGGGAGCAGGCAGCGGCGATAGTCAAAAGGCTGAATATACTGCAATGAATACAATCCCGAGTAAGAGACCTTGTAGGCTCATAAGTGAAGGATACAAAAGGGGGGCAGGTCACACAACAATGAATGAACATAAGAATGGGAGAGGCCAACCCACCTATATATAGGTATGGGGCTGGCCGACTGAAGCTGGCTAACAGGTCATCAGGGACCAGAGCTAGAATAATGCTAGAAAAATGGGAAAAATTAGTGGAAAATAGGGTGGCCAGCCCACAATCAGGGGGGATAAAAAGGGAACAAATATGGGCAGCATACAAGGATGAAATGCTAACACACCCTCTCAGCAGCACTAGATGCTGAACAAACTCCAAGAAGCCAAAGATGAGGAGCCAAGGAAGCCTGAGACACCGGCTTGGTGAACAAATCTGATGCATTCTCTGCTCTGCAGAACAATACTCCAAATGCAAATCTCCCGCAAGAACCTATTCACGAAATAGTGATACTGGATCTCAATGTGTTTCGTACGAGCATGAAACACAGGGTTCTTGGCGATGGCGATGCAACTCTGATTGTCACACCAAAGAAGAGTAGATCCGGTAAGAGGAAAGCCGAGTTCTCTCAATAATCTATACAACCAAATCGCCTCACATGCAGCATAGCAAGCTCCTCGATACTCTGCCTCTGTAGAGGAAAACACCACAGTAGACTTCTTTTTACTGCTCCATGAAATGGCTCCCAACCCAAGTGAAAAAACACAACCAGTGGTCAAACGTCAAGTATCTAGATCTCCAACCCAATCTGAATCAGTCCATCCAAGAAGAGTACAACCCTGGCCATAAAAGATGCCAAAATCCAAAGTACCACTCAAGTACCGAAGCACCCTGAATCCTGATAGCACACTGCCAATGCTGCTGACGAGGCTTGGATGTGAAAGAACTCAATAAGCTTACTATGAAACAAATGTCCAATCGGGAGAAGGTCAACCATACCAAACATCCGAAGAGAACCCAATACTGTCCCAAATCAATACCTGGAGAAGCATCAAGAAGAGAAAGCTTCTCACTAGTATCCATAGGAGAAGATATTGGTCTACACCCAGTCATCTGAAACCTGTCAAGAATCTCCCGTGTGTACTTCTACTGAGAAAAGAAAATTTCTTGAGGGGTCTACCAAATCTCAAAGCCAAGAAAGTAATGCAAAAGACCAAGATCTGTCATCTCAAACTCTTGCTCCAAAGCATCCATGACTGATCGGATCCTCACAGAATAAGAACCTGTAAAAATGAGATATTGGCTACCTCATTTTGATAATTCATACGATGATGGTTTTCTTTTCTTCCAAAAGAAAATATGCATTACTAGACCACAATGATAACAACTAACCCCCTCTCAAAGAGGATATATATATATATATATATACCTAGATGAATCCAAGAACATGCCCAATTCACCTTTTAGAAAAGTGCATGTTATATACTCATGGTAGTCAACCCACAAGACTATATAACTATCAACCCCATTATGCATAGTATGGACTAGATACTACGACATCCCCACTAACGTTATCAGTGTCCAATAGTGGGTGTAGAACTCTGTATCAAGATATGCTCTCACACGCACTCCACACACACACACACACACACACACGAGCATATATTCACACAAATCCCTTCATACTGAGTTTCTGCATGAGAGTGGTTTGAATCTGCACCAGAGTGGTGTAGGCCAAGCTTCGGAAAGAACCCATCAATCCACTGGTACCAAGCCCGCGGAGCCTGCTAAGTCACACTGAGACTTCAAGTCCAACTTAGAGTGATGCTCCTTGGACACATGTACATATGCCGAACAACCAAATACCCAGAAATGAACAACAAAGGACTTTTCACCATGGAAAGCCTCATATGGAGCTTTATCTAGAAGAGCAACAGTAGGAGACCTGTTCTGAATATAGACAGCAGTAGAAGCCGCCTCAATCCAAAAACGTAGAGGTGAAGAGGAGTACTCAAGCATAGCACGGGACATCTCCATGATAGTCCAATTCTTCCTCTCTACAACTCCATTCTGTGATGGAGAGTATGTTGTGGTTAGCTGTCTCTGAATGCCCTGATCCTTGCAATACTATTGAAACTTCTGGGATATAAACTCACCCCCTCCATCAGTCTTGAGAGCCTTGTCCAAAGAACTGGTCGCTTTCTCCACCTCAGTCTTCCAATCACGAAAGTACTGAAAGACCTCTTCAGAAAAAAACCAAAGTAGATACTAATTGATGACTTTAGTAGGAAGATGTGGATGTATTTTCTTTTGGATAACGCTGAAGCTTTTGAAAAGTTCAAAATATGGCATAACTTGGTAGAGAATGAGACAAGAAAGAGGGTAAAGAAGTTTCAAACAGATCAAGGAGAATTCACATGAAGTGAATTCAATGCCTACTACAAGGAGCACAGGATCAAGAGAGATTTGACAATTGCTCATACTCCACAACAGAACGGTGTTGAAGAGCGCAAGAATCGAAGAGTGGTGGAGATGGCGTGGTGTATGCTCAAAGGCAAAAGATTACATAATTCTTTTTGGGCCGAGGCAGTAAACACTGCAATGCATATCCTTAGTAGAAGTTACACAAAGGCAGTGAAGGGCATGACACCTCAACAAGCTTATTCAAGTAAGAAACCCTCAGTTGCATATTTCAAGCATAGTTGTCACGGTACGAAAATACGATACCGTACAGGAATTTTTGGTACGACATGAAATTTTCGGATATCGTACGATAAAATACGGTTTTTTTTTTTTTCACTTAACAACCTATGGAGCTTCAAGCTTGAATGTGAGGGAAGGTTGGGAGGGGAGGAGTATATAGTGCTTGAGGAACCAGAACATGGATATGTGTCTCCCCCAGTCGGATCTCCCGATTGTCTCCAAAAAAGAACCTAGATGGGTAATGCAATACCAAAGGTCTCCCAGTGTAGCGTTTATGACAAAGGGACCGTCCTTGCACAAATACAAGCAGTGCATCTAGGGTGATAGGTTTAGGGACTCCTCTCTAGATCAAAATGGCCATGTCCAAATCTTCTCCCTTGTACATAACTTGAGAATCTAATTGTCTAGCCTACCTATACCAGGGATCTCCAAGTGATGTAACAAGATTCTCTCATCCTACCAATCAAGTGTACACTACCAGTCTACCTTGGCAAATTTTTTAGGTCTCTCAACAACCCCATATGAAATACTGAGTGGACACAAAAGTTGCGAAGTATTGCAGGCATTTGGGATTTTTGTTAAGCAGGGTTTCTATATTTTTTTTAAGTATTTGGGAAAAAAAATCAAAGTTTTTTTTTTGGGAGGAGGATTTTTTATTTTTTTTTAACGTTCCATACGAACCCGTTACGGTATCATACCGTACGAACTGTACAGTACGAATGGGTTCATACCGGTAGTACGAGAAACAACTATGATTTCAAGACATGTGGATGTGATTGTTTTGTGCATGTTCCAGAGTCATCCAAAACCAAGTGGGATTCCAAGAGTGGAAGTGTATCTTCTTAGGGTACAGTATGGAATCAAAGGGTTATCGATAATACGAACCGGAGGCAAAGAAGATAACTGTTAGCCATGATGTGGTGTTTGAGGCATAGTCTCATCAAGTGGAGGAGAGGACTCTCTCCATACTATCCCTCAACGAAGAAGTAACCCAGCACAACCACCAGTGACAATACCAACTCCACAAGAGGCGGATTCATCAGATGATGAAGAGAAGCTTGCAACGCCTCAGAAAGGACCATATCCTAAATGGGTGAAGCAGCTCTTGGATGGAAAAGCTTCGCTAGCAATCACAAAAGAGCCAGCAACTATTCGCATATCCAAGAGAAGAGAAGAGAAAAAGAGGACCTCTGCTCACATTGTCAATATGGCCTTGATGGCTAAGATAATGAAAGTATAGGAGCCAACAAACTTGGAGGAAGCATTAGCAGATCCAAACTGGAAGGGGACCATGGAGTTGAAGTTCGACTCAATTTTGAGAAACCCCACTTGGGGTGGATCGTCTTGCAAAACAAAAGGTTATTTGCACCAAGTGGGTTTGAAAAGCCAAGGACAAGTCTAATGGCACATTGGTTAAGTACAAGGCTAGGCTTGTGGCGAAGGATTTCTTCCAGGAGACATTTGTCCCCACAGCTAGATTGACCACACTATTCGTACGGTACTTGCCTTGCCCGCTCATGGGAAGTGGCCGATATTGCAGATGGATGTAAAGTCAGCTTTTCTGAATGGCCATCTCAAGGAGGATGTTTATGTGGCACAACCACCTAGGTTTAAAATACCCGGTTCAGAAAACAAAGTATGCAAACTCCGGAAGGCATTGTATGGGCTAAAACAAGCCCCTCGAGCATGGTACCAACGGATAGATGCTTTCTTTGTAAGTATTGGTCTTTCTAAATGCCCATCACATGCAAATTTGTATATTTTCTCTGAGCAAGGCAAGTACATGATCACTGCCCTATATGTGGACAACCTCATTATGACAGGGAACCATAAAGAGAAGATCTAGCAAACACAGGAGATATTGAGTTCAAAGTTTGATATGACAAACCTTGGACTTATGCATTTTTGTTTGGGAATAGAGATTTGACAACAATCAGATGGAATCTTCATTTCTTAGTAAAACTATGCACGTGAAATTCTAAAGGGATTTGGCACATGTGAGTGCAAGTCAATGGTTACACCCATGGAGGTTGATGCAAAGCTTTCTGTTGTGGATATAAAGGAGTACAGGAAATTGGTGGAGAGTTTGATCTTCCTATGCAGTACACGGCCTAACATCAGCTTTGCAGTTTTGGTGTCCTACGCAGGTTCTCAAATCAACCTCGAGAGAACCATTGGAAGGCTACAATGCAGAGTTTGAAATACATCAAAGCTACCATTGGGTATGACATCACTTACAAATCGAGCAATTCCTTGACTAGATTTTGAGACTCAGATTGGGTAGGAGATTGTGATAGCAAGAAATATACTTCTGGTTACTGTTTTTGTGACTCAGATTGAGTAGGAGATTGTGATAGCAAGAAATATACTTCTGGTTACTGTTTTCTTACTGGGTTTGGAATTACGTCCTAGATCAACAAGAAGCAGCCTACAATGGCACTTTCTTCATTAGAGACTTAGCACAAGACAACATGCTTTGCTTCATGTCAAGCAGTCTAGTTGAGGAGGATCTTAGAAGACATGGGTGTTGCTCAAAAGGAAGTGACAATATTGCTACACGACAATCAGAGTTGCATCGCTATTGCCATGCACCCGATGTTTCATGCTTGCACGAAGCACATTGAGATACAGTATCATTATGTACATGAGCTAATTATGGATGGAGAGGTGAAGCGTGTCTATTGCCCGACAACAAATAATTGTGTAGACCTTTTCACAAAGGCTTCATCGACTCGGCGTTGAACCGAAGAGATAGTTCACCTACGGGTAACATTGAGGGGAGGTGTTGGGAAAGCATTTGCTCAATGATCCACCCTTCTGTTGTTTCTGTGGGTGACGGATGTGCTCTATTTTGTAAGGCTCCCTTTATGAGTAGTAGTCGTTGTGGTGAGCACCCAAGCACCTGACAATTCCTAGTTTAGACACTGGTGGCCAATGGTGGCCAGATGGTTAGGAGACAACTTACGTAGACTTGACACTGCCAAGTATGATGCATGCTTGTGTGGTCTACGTGACTGCATTAGTGAGTGCTAGACAACAAACCGAGGACACACTGTTCTCGGGTTGCGGGGCCCGTTTGAGTGCTGTGGTTGGTTAGTCATTTTGGACAAAGTCGTGAGTTGGCCAACATGGACAACCTTCGTCTATGCCGACCTTGGGAACTATATATAGCCTACTTTGGTAGCCTTAGTTCATCATCGAGTGCATTGTGTTCAAGCACTCTTGAAAGCAAGACATCCTCCGTCTAGAGTCTGTCTAGATCGCCATCGAAGCTCCTTACCCGAAGCATAGGGTTGGGCAGATGCCCATCAGTTTTGTAATCAAATTTTTGCAAGCAATAATATTGTTTACTCTCTACTTCTTTCTGCAATTCGGTGCTTTGAATTGTGTTGATCTTGCTTCCGCTATTGTGTATTCTTACACTACACACATGGATATGGAAGGTAAGTGATATAGAAGGAAATGCATCTTGATTCAATTTGGGAAGTGATATAGAAGGAAATGCATCCTTATTCCCATCAAGAGCACAATTTGAAAAGTGATATGGCCTCCCAACCAACTGGGAGTTGTCACATGGAGCCAATGCGGAATATATTTTGGCAACATGCAAAAGGATTTGCCCTTTACTAAGAAGCTTTAGTCTTTCTTTCTAGAATGGCAACACTCCTTGACCCATAAGATGGTTCAAGGCCTACTAGAAGGCCTTCAAAACCAATTTTTTTATCTTCTTGATTTGACTTTTCTTTCTTTCAAAAACAAGTGAAAGCACAGGCCTGTCTTTGTTGTTATTCACATACAAAGGTGCATGCACACACTCACAAAGATTATTCGCTTCATAAAGCATGGATGAGAAGGTTCAATGTGAGGTTCTTTGAGCTAGGGCACATTCTAACGTTAATATTAAAGCCAAACATGGGAATTGTGTCCCCAAAGCATAGAGGTTAGGGAGTTGTTTGAAACGGGTTTCCTAAAAGTTTCAAACGCATTTCAAACGGGTTTCGTAAAATCAGCCCAAAGTTTCCTACAAGTTTTTACATGTACAAAATTTCAAATATATATTGTATAAAATATGTAAAAATAACACTGAATGCATAGAATACATGGAAACATCAATTTGATGCCTACGGTCTTTGAATCACAAATAACCAAAACCATATAATCATCCATCATCAATGCTCATGATTCATAGACCATGGTCCACCGTCCATGATCCATGATCCGATCATCCATCATTCCATGCCACAAAAAAAAACCATACATGACACTACATAGGTGAAAAGTTTGGAGTGTTCATGTCACATGAATCATGATAAATCACCAGTCATGGCCTAATGCCCATAAAAAATACAAAATAAATCATGATAAGCCACATGGCTCATGGACAATGGCTCAAGCTCTCAACCTAGCTAGTAGCTAGTCTTGCAAGTTCTCAATCCCCTCGCCCTCATCATCGTCATACTCAAACTCACTGTGAGAATCTGAATCGGATGTGGAGAAAGACTTAGCTGCTACACTCGCCTCTACTGTTGCAATGGTACTAGCACCTGCTGCTCTGCAGATGAATGTGCACAAATAACACGTGCAAATGCTATGATCTCCTCATGTGGCATGGCATAAATGTCACACTCCTCTCGAGGAATCTCTCGGACTTCTTTCACTTTCTCAATGTCAATTTTATCGACAGTGACTTGGCGAGACTCAATGGGATTCCCTACCTGCTCAATTAGGCAGAGGTTGCAATGACAAAATACCAACCACTCTAATTGAACAGTAGACAACTGTTTCCTCTTCTTTGTGTAGAAGAGGGTCCAAGTGCTCCAATTCCTTTGGCAAGGACCCAAGCTACAATCCTGTGATAGGATTCGAATGGCGAGAGATTTCTATCATAATTCATGCAACAAAAGAAGTTGAAGCCCCTATTAGTAATAAGTATACTACAAGTGGATTCTTATGCAGGACTCAAGAGTCAAGAGTTAAGACTCACCAAGTGAGGAGTGCTAATGCCATATTTCTCCCACCATGACACTGGTTGTAGTTGTGTCTCCCGCATTTTGGCCGTCACTGAACCAAATTTAAATCTCCATCTTGCCCCAAATTGGCCTAAATTAGCAAGCTTCATGTACTAAGCAAATTTGATTTTTTTTTTTTTTAAACACACACCTGGTTGCAGGCACGCGACCCGAGGGAGGAGTGACGGATTCGTGAAGAAACATGCACGTCAAGGACGGCGCAGATTTCGATGTTGACGATGAGGGAGAGCCGCACACGGAAACAAAGACTTTATTAAAATAGTCGCACCCAAGCGAGGTTGGATTTGGGGAAAAATTTTGCCTTAAAAAAACGTGTTTCCTACAAGGAAATGTTTCCTTCCGTGAAGAAAACGCGTTTCCTAGCAACTATGCCCCAAAGGGCATAGCTTTGTCGCATTAACCATGAGGTGAGGCTAACACTAATTAGTAGTATTAATTAGAAATCAATAATTAATAACCCCATGTAAAATGACCTGAAGCTAAAAACGAATCATTTATGGAGTATGTAAGTGAGCACAAGCCTCGTTACTAGGACACTTCCTCTAATGGAAAAATCCACGGGAAGACTGACCTATGTCAAACTCAACCTCGTGGGCTCTCATAGTATTGAACACTACGGTTGTGCAAGGGGCTTTGGTACGATGTTGGTCTAGCCTCAAGCTCAAGGGAGCTCTCGTAGAGAAGCTATGTCGGGGTGAAGAGCTAATCATTTTCCTCTTGATCGGCTTGGATTAATCTACCAAATTGTCCTCCCAAGGATCACCTAATACACAAGCACAAACAAAGTTAGAGAGACCAAATAAAAGGGGTGTAGGGCCTAGGCAAGCTCACCACCCAACCGTAAGTTCGCTTCCGCAAACCTCCTTCAAGCCAAGGGCTAACGTTCCACTCTCACAAGCCAAGCCAGTCAGCCTTGGCATCCCATAGCACCTCAGCCTGCTGTCCAAGGGGACCCTCGGCAAGACCGCATGTGATCCGCCACGTCCATGGCAGGAGTAAGCCTATTGGTCCAGGTCCAAACCACAATGAATCAATAATAACCCAAGACTCGCTTATATAGTACTTATTGCTGCTATAATTAAGAGTCCAGTTATAAATAGCCCATAACCTTGGATTTATTAAATATGAAGCCTAGCCACCTGAATCTACTTGCTTTCCCTAATCCCAAGGCTCCCCTAACCTTGCTAAATTAGTCCCTAACCCCAAGGGTTAGTACTAGGTACCTAACATTCCTCCCCACTTACGACATTTCCACCCTTGGAAATAAATGAAGAAGAATATCACACAAAAATATTTGCTTTAAGGGCCTCACACCCTCTGTATTAAGAATCTCTAGAGTTTTTCTTTCCAAGGTGGCAGCATTTAATGGATCCATGAGATAATTTATAGCCTATTAGCAAGCTCACAAAACAATTGCTGCATAGTACCCTTTTCTCCTCTCCTTAACCTGCAATTTCCAAGTGACGGCTTCATCACATGCCTGCCTTTGCTATTCTTCACACAAACACGCCTGCAGACTCCCAAGAAGTAATTATATTTATATAGAATGGATAATACAAGAGCCAAGGTCTAATGTGGAGTTATTTCAGCTAGGGTGAGATCACTTTTATTCTTTTTAAACTTCTTAGAGAGAGATTATTATGACGTCTTCTCAAACTGAAAAGTCTTTATCCCTTGCAAAGGAAAGCATGGAATCATACAAACGCTGTTAGATCAGCCGTGCTTTGGCCTGAGTCGCCTGTTTCACCATGTGCCCTCCCATCCTACATGAGACCAACCATACCTTGCAGTCAAAAAAAAACTCATTTTCCTACACAGAAAACTCCCCAAAAAACATATTTAAGACAGTTAAGTCATAGGCAGTGACAAATCAATCAGATTAGCACATCTGTGAGTCCGACTCACAGATTAGCACATCTGTGAGTCGGACATGATATGTTAACAACATTGACTCAAACCATACATACAACATTACTATGTCAAATTTTATTAAAAGGTGTGAGGGAAAGACAACAGGTCTAGACTTGAATTTCAACCAGAAAAGCCTTAAACTAGCAGCCAATTATAAATCTGACAGTAAAGAACACCTGCCATTACCCATTTCTTCTAAAAGCAAGAGCAGGCCTCAGTAAAACCAGCAAAAACCACATCGAGAGAAAACATAAACTGCAAAAGAAATTAGCATGGTGTCCGCCGACGACAAGCCACATTGCCAAACACTTTCCCAAGCCAAGGGCTGCCCTAGGAAACGGCACAAACGCACCCTCCAGGCAACACAGTCCAACCCCCACTACCTCCAAACCTCGGCTTGTTTGCGTTTATAGACAGGTTGACAAACATGAACCCACTCCTGGTCGGCCTCATGATGCTCACGTGAGAACCCATTATAGTGGGCGAAATGCCGATGTTGATGCATCACCTTCGCAGCACGATGTGTTACATAGGGATTTATTGCTTGAGGATGTATTGCATGGTGATGTACAGCAAAGTGTGCAGGCAGATAAGTCACATGTACACACCTTGCAGCATCTTGGTTATGATGTCCATGTTGACAATGATGTCTTATGCTCTTCCATTGCCATCATACCTGATAACTTTCCAACCCTTATAGGGGTAGTGCAGATCTATGAGAGGCACCAAACTAGATCTAGCGCCATGTTTTCTGCCTCCATGAGAGTTGTCTCATGGAATGTGCAAGGCCTTGGTGGCGTCTTTCCTCGCCACCCCGAAGTAGGTCATCAGGAACCAGCTTGACCCTCCAGTTACACATGGTTCCATAGATATTTTGCTCATGCAAGAGCATAAGCTTGATACAGTACACTAGATCTAGCAAGCTTTTATCTGAAAACACTTTTTGATCCGCTGCAAATGGAACTAAAGGTGGAGTATGTAATTCAGCAAACTAAAGGTGGAGTATGTACTTCAGTGACAGCTGCAATATGATTGGTCATGGAGTCATAATCCCTTCCAGAGCAAGGCGGATTATGCTTATGCAAGGTGGATTGAAAATTGGTGTGCTGAATGTGTATGCTCATAACCGCAGAGGAGAAAGAATTCTTTTTTGGAATGCCATCATGGACTCTCTCCCTCAAGCAAATCATTGGACCGTTGGAGGTGATTTCAACATGGTTAAGCAACCTGCACATAAGAAGGGGGGGACATGAAGGCATCATTCACCCGCTTGAGAGAGCATCTTGGGAAAGATTTATCTTTTCCTTTCATGGGGTTAAGGACTGTTGGTTAGAGGATGACTTCCATAGGAAGCCAGATTCACTCCTCTTTTCTTGGAATAATTGCAAGAGCGGTGCATGTCACATTTATATATATACCTAGATGAATCTAGGAACATGCCCAAATTCACCTTTTAGGAACGTGCATGTTATATACCCATGGTAGTCAACCCACAAGACTATATAACTATCAACTCCATTATGCATAGTATGGACTAGATACTACGACATCCCCACTAACATCATCAGTGCCCAATAGTGGGTGTAGAACTCTATATCAAGATATGCTCTCATACACGCACTCCCCACACACACACACACATAAGAGCATATATTCACACAAAGCCCTTCGTACTGAGTTTCTGTCAAACCTCCGGAGATGCAGGGCAGACTCAGCCATAATGAAGCCTAGCACTAAGGGAAGTAGCAAATAGAAAGAATTAGTACAACAAATAAGTAGTTGATAGGGCAATTGCACCACTAAAGATAGAAAGAATTAGCACAATATCAACTGGCCGCAACTCGGATGAAAACTTCACAATGTGCAATCTGCATGTCCGCTAATACAGCTGAATTATATACCTAGATGAATCCAGGAACATGCCCAAATTCACCTTTTAGAAACATGCATGTTATATACTCATGGTAGTCAACCCACAAGACTATATAACTATCAACTCCATTATGCATAGTATGGACTAGATACTACGACATCCCCACTAACGTCATCAGTGCACAATAGTGGGTGTAGAACTCTGTATCAAGATATGCTCTCACACACGCACTCCACACACACACACACACACACATAAGAGCATATATTCACACAAAGCCCTTCGTACGGAGTTTCTGTCAAACCTCCGGAGATGCAAGGCAACAAACTCAGCCATAATGAAGCCTAGCACTAAGGGAAGTAGCAAATAGAAAGAATTAGTTCAGCAAATAAGTAGTTGATAGAGCAAATGCACGCTTGGACTGTAGCATGCAATAGGTTGACCATCGTAACACGCAACAAAGCCTTCTTCAAACCTGTGAGTTCATGCAATCCACTTTACTTTAAGAGAGAAGAGTAGAGAGAGAGAAGATGAGAGTCGACACCAGAGTGGGTCCCAACTACCTAACGCAAGGACGAGGAAGACCGTACGCAGGCCGAACCATATGCTGAACTAATAGCATTGTAGAAGACTCTATGAAGCCACCTATGTGAATCCAGAATTGATGAGGATATGCACATATGTTGGCTGAAGATGAGAGGACCTTCTATGCTGTCTTGGATTGAAGCACAGAGTGCTTGAGGCTGTTTGTATGCTCCAAGAACCCGAGAGATCTCAAGCACACATGTTCTCTTGAATTGCTTTGCTGAATTCTGAATGAATGAAGTGATTTATGCAATGGGCTACGCATATTTGCTGCTGGTCGCTGGAGGAAAAGGAGCTGTTGGCCAATTGTACATGCCCATGATTTGTGTAAAAGAGGCATTATGATTGACATTTGATGCTGCCATCTTGTTATTTGATGCTGGCCGACTGCTATATGCTAGCTGACTGGCTGTTTAGGGGGTGTATGGTATGTGAACACCATACACAATGCCTTCCCCAATGTGGTAAGCCTTATGGGCTGGCCCATGCCCTAGATGATGCTTACATGCTTTCTATATACTTCTATGTGACTAACCTAATGCTAGGCTGACTTCTACATGCTTCTAAATGACGAATTCTCCAAGTGGATAAGAGAACTGACATATGCAAACTCTCTAAGGCTTGGAAGACTGACCTCCTACATAGCTCGTGCCTGACATGTCCTAGACTGAGGCTCACAATGGGCCCAGCATACGACAAATAATCCTAAAAAAGGTATTAATACTGTATGATGGTACATATAATGCTGAGCCAGTGTGTCACATAGCACCATAGTGTAGGGTGCATGTGACATTCCCTCCTGCTTAGCTTGGCGGCAGGTTCATGGCTTCCAAGAAGTCTAACAACATTTGCGAGTACTCCTCGAAGCATTCTTCATCTAGCCATATGCTTCATGAGTGCCTGGGTCCTTGAACTTCATATAGAATTGTCTTTGGCTTCGTCAACCATCTCTAGTTGTTGCTCATCAAAGACCACCTGCAATGTTTGTCCAACATAGGGCTTCAACCAAGAAACATGGAAGACATTATGCATAGTCCAACTACTTGGTAGCTTTAGCTTCTTGGAGACATTACTAAGCTTTTGGATAATCGGAAAAGAGCGAAAGCTTCAAAATGAGAGCTTGGAACACTGCTTGCCCACTTGCTTTGATCTCTGCTTCATGATCAGGAGATACACCCAATCCCCTTCTTTATAATTGATATCTCTTCTAGACTTATTGGCTTGCCTAGTATATGCTTCATGTGCTTTGGTGAGGTGCTCTTTTAGTGACTCAATGATTTCTAAAAATGTTTCTGTGGTCTTGTTGGCCCTCCAAGGAAGGCGACACTATCCTCGTAAGAAGTGACGAGAAACAACGCCCAAATGCTGCCTCATAAGGAGTCTGACCAATACTGGATGAATGATTCAAGATTGCATGTACTAAAAGAAGATAATGTTCCCACCTCAACTGTTGATCATGGCAATGCGACTTGAGAAACTGATTATAGTTCTGTCAAGCCATCTATCTGAGGATGGAATGCGCTGGACAACTGTAACTTGGTTCCAAAGTTGTCAAATAATGCTCTCCAAACATGTGAAGGAAACTTTGGATCCCTATCAAATGTAATTGTCATTGGCAAACCACATATGGGATACCAAAGGCGAAAAAATATCTTCTACTGTGGCCATTGGCTTGCACGGAATGAGCATGCAAAACTTACTGAATCAGTCAACAATAGTCATGCGTTGTGTGTTCCTGGACACAAATGCTACTAGAAGGGATCCCATGCTGATGTTCTGGAAAGGTCCTTCAGGAACTGGCAAAGGCTGTAGCAACCTTGCTTGCTTCATATGAGGAACCCTCACCTTTTGGCAAATCTGACATGATTGGACATATTGATAGACATCCCTTCTCATAAAATGAAGGCTCTATCTTCTCCAATGTACTGATACCGCAATGTCCTCCAACAAGAGTCATGGGCATCGTGAAGAAGTGTATATCGCTTTTTCCTAAGTATGCATAGCCGGTTCTTGAAATAACCAACCATCTTGGATGGTATAGTGACCCGGTTCTGACTCAAGGACCAATCTACCAATCTATACTGAGTCCCGCATTTTATATAATCCTCATATTGTGCCTTGATACTATCTAAATCTTTTCCATGTATTTCGAGCACAATGGACTCCTACACAGTCTGAATGGTACCTTAGCAATTTAGAGCATCAGCAATGGGGTGATTCTTACCAGGAATGTATTCAATCATTCCTCAAAAATGCTGGAAGATCTGACTCCATCTGGCTTGTCTGTCACTCCATTGGACAATAGGGATGGTTTACAGCCATTTAAGTGCCTGATGATCTGTCTTAATTGTGAACTCCCTCCCGTAAAGGAAAGGTTTCCAATGCTTAGGAGCCGTCATCACCCCAACAACTCTTTGTTATACACTGAATAATTCTTCTCTGCATCATTTAATTTCCGGATATAATAAGCCACTAGGCGCCCTTCCTACCGGAGGACAGCTCGCATTGGTAATCAACTCAAAAGGATCATCCCATGAAGCCAACTTGAGAACCAGAGACTCAGAGGCAACTTTCTTCATTGCATCAAACGCCTCTAGTGCTTTGCCCATAAACGGACACTTTCTGCCGACGTGTCTTCACGCCCTTAAGCAAATCTGTAAGAGGTGTGCACGGTCGGAAAATTTGTGCATGTGGAAATTGTATGCTTGATAGAGACCTACAAAAGATCAGATCTCCTGAGCATTCTTGGGAACATCCCATTCAAATTGCCCTTACCTTTTTAGGGTCAAGACTAATCCCATCTGCACTGATAACATATCCCAAACAGTGGATTTCGTCTACTCCAAATTTGCTCCTTTTTGCATTAATATAGAGCTAATTGTCTCGCAATAGTTGCAAGACCTCTTCAACATCCCACTCATGCTGCTCTGCAGCAACAGAAAATATGAGGCATGCCCATCATTTCCATGGGGTCTTGACACTCGTTCCCGTCACACACAGGGGATGCAGACCGCTATATCATCTAAAAAGATGAACACACACTTTCCTATGAGCTCCACAAAAACTCAAGACATCATCTTGTTAAACATCGCCAGTGCATTGGTGAGTCCGAATGGCATTACGGTGAGTCTGAATGGCATTACCACAAACTCGTATAGTTGTCGCGTTCAATCTTAGCTATTTTGGAATGTCAACCGTAAAGATCCGAACCTGATGATAGCCACTTGTGAGATCTAGCAAAAGAACTTCGCACCATTAAGTCACTCAAGAATATACTAAATCTAAGGCATTGGGAACTTGTTTTTAAATCTGAGCTTACTCAGTGCCCTATAGTTCACGGATAATCGTGCCGACTTGTCTTTCTTTTGCACAAATAAATTAGTTGCATCAAAGGGCAAAGATGAGAGACAGATAAATCCAGCTCGGAGTAACTAGGAAAGCTACTACTCCAGTTTGCCCTCCAAGTTCCAACACCTTAGAAAGACGACACGGGAACTTATTGGGCGGTTCTATCTCGGGGACAAACTCAATGTGATGATCCTTAGGGTGACTAGGTGGAAGATCATCCTTTAGCATAATGTCTTGAAACTGTGCAGGAGACCATCCAGCCGTTGTGTCAAACGGGTTGTTGATTTAACAACAGACTACTAGCTACGAACATAAATCAAGGCACATTCGGGTCCTTTTCTGATGGGGCACATTGCAGGATAGTGACCCTTCCCGTAGGGACGTAAGGTGTACCCCCGACATAGTTTAGGTGAGGGACAGGAGAAGCGACCCATGGATCTTGCACGGGGATGTGGTCCATACAACCCCATGGCCCCTAGTTCATGAGGTGCTCAGGCTCAACGAGTCTGAGGATCCTAGGCTATGTTTTTGCGGGGGGTACTTATGTGAGCCGCATCTAATAATGGTCGGAGACGTGTGTTGTCTATCAAGGTGTGCGCCGCACCTAATAACAGTCTATAGTGTGAGCTGCACTCAATGATGGCTGGATGGTTTTTCGATGAGTCATCTGCATAGTAGTTCTGTATACTTGCATAGCATTATGTACAGATCATTTAGCATCAAATAAATCGAGATAAAGAACTCTTTTAGAAAGAATTGTCTTGTTGTTTTACAAGTGGGTGAGTAAAGGAGATTGGCTATGTGGGAGAAATCTGTAATAACCGTCTGAGAAGTATTATGTCAGGTCTGTTGCTCGGTATACTATCTCAGTCCTACGTCCCTGTGACATCTGCGTCCCAGCAAGTACATGCCCACGCATCTCTTACAACATGACCCGTGTGAGTGGACCAAGCCCCTCTCAGAAGAGGCAATGGAATCTCCCCTGTATCTCATAGTAAACCGAGCACCTAAGCATGTATTGTGCCTCATCTTCCACGTGTGGTGCATACTCTGCATATCTTATCCTTCGATGAGATCTCATCAACTTTGCTAGTCTCGACTTTGAGGCAGTGTGGGGATACCCTGAGCTAGCCAATCACGATAAGCATGCATATGACATGTATCTATATGTATCTCGGGATCTCAATGAATCCATCCCTAAAACTCTTGGTAAGTGCTCCCTATAAAACTAGGATTTCGTGCCATCTCCGAGGAAGGAGCCATGTCCGATATATAGCTCCAGCCAGGAAATCCTGTTGATCTCTAGTCGTGAGAGGTCCAAGAGTGGAGAGTCCATACTATACTAAAAGGGGGGAGACAGTCCATCTAGAGGCCATGTGCATCAAACCACTCGACTATCTTGCAGTACCAAGATGGCATGGATAATGATGGTGATGGTGCTGATGAGGTGGAGGGTAGTCCAACCAGCCTAACTCGCCGCCTCTCCCTCTCCTCATGTACCTGCATAGAGAAGACTAGTGCCAACCTCGGGAGGCGATACCATCAAGTGTATATATACATGCTGGATATAGGTGATGTGAGTGCAAGTGCACGATGTGTGCATGAGGCAAAGGGAATGTGAGTGTGCATGTGGTGCACATGTAAGTGTACATGTGGGTGCAACTAGTTACAACTTTTCACTTTAACCCTGCTCATAACTCATTTATGTCCTATCCATCCATCCTAGCTCGCAATCGATAAAGCCTAGCCTCAAAAGACACACCAGCCAAATTAAGACCTTTGGAGTCATAACAAGATGCAAGAGGCTAAATTGTAGACACAATTAAATGTGGTGAAGATCATCTTTCAAAAACCTGATCTAAAACTATGGGAACTTCCAAATCCTCAAACCTATAGAGGTTTTGGTTTTGCCACCAATGTGGTGAACTTCCAAACTACAATCTGTTGAATCTCTCTTGTCAGTGCTGCCATGAACTCTCGCTTCTATCAATTTGTTGATTCTTCAAAAAAGTAAACCAATAATTGGTCCAAACTCTCAAAAAACTTACGCACTTTTTAAGTTTCAAAACCCTCCTTCCAGTTTGGACCTTGCCCTCTATTCAATTCTACATGTATCCACATGGGCCTGAATCTAGACTTCCTCACTCTCAAACATTGTAAGTTGTTTGCTCTAGAGCTTTCTTCCCAATTACCACTTGCTCTGTGCAAATATGTAGTTCTTCGCTTGTCCACACGCAAATCCAAGGTTTAAAACATGGTGTCTATATATGTAACTCTCCCACTATATAAATAAAAATAAAAAAATTGGAAAAAAAAAACTCAAAGAATTGAATATCAAAATGCCATCTAATGTAAAATTAATCTCTCCAAAGAATTAAGCATCAAAATGGCATCTGAATATATAATCAATAGGATTAAGTAGAAAAAATGGCATTTAAATATATAATCAAACTCTTCCAAGAATTAAATAGCAAAAAGGCATCCAAATGTATAATTATCTCTCCAAAGGATCGCTCTAACCCAGATTAGCCGAAGGTCCAAGGTTCCAACTGTAATGTTTTACCCCCAAAAAAAAAAAACAAGAAACGAACACAACATGTCTGTCTGCCACGATCAATTCAAAGAAAGATTAAAACACAGAGAAAAGCATGGAGTTGAGCGTACCATGGGTTTTTACTGCTGAAGGATTGAAGAGCTACGCTGCCAATTTTCAGATCGTGTTCTGCGGTGTGGTTGCTGCTGCAAGCAAAGAAATGAACGTTTTGAGGATAAAAGGTTGTCCGCAGCACATTTGAAATTACCCAAACAGTAAGCAATCTTGCCCGCCCTTCTTCCCGTCCAAGTGTGTAACTAGAATGTTGGGCACATCTGTCCGTGTGGTTTCCCATGGCCAAGTGTGGACTATTTCAAACTAGGTTTTTTTTGTTTTTCGTGTGGTTTCTCATGGCCAAGTGTGGACTATTTCAAACTAGCTTTTTTTTGTTTTCCGAGCCGGGGTCACGACGGGCGGCCAAAGCATGCCCAAGTGGTTTCCCATGGCCAAGTGTGGACTATTTCAAACTAGGTTTTTTTTGTTTTTCGTGTGGTTTCTCATGGCCAAGTGTGGACTATTTCAAACTAGCTTTTTTTTGTTTTCCGAGCCGGGGTCACGACGGGCAGCCAAAGCATGCACAACACTACTAAGTCGCCGGTTCACTCTAAGTGTTGTACGAAAAACAAAGACAAAATTTATGGAATGATATTAGACTACCGAAAAACAAATGGACTCTGATTGCTCTCAACTTGGAAACAAAGATGTTATCACAAGTGCCCATGTTAGATTTTGTGAGTTACTGTTAGGAACGAGGTGGATGCTCCAGCTATTGAATATGGCCACATAGTCCTTGCTAATAACATGTTATTTATCATTGCTCTGTCGTTGGTGAAGTTAATTGTTTTGATTACGACTAGGCGTATTAAGTGTATATACGTGTGAGTGAAAAAAAAAAGACCATACATAAGGCATGGCCAAGAGGTGGCACAATTTGTAAGAAAATACAAGTTGTGTTTGTAAATAAACCTCAGAATCTTCACAAGACGAAGAACTTATGCAAGAGAGATGAAGATTAATATTGAATTATTGTTTGTAAAACTAATGCCGTCTACGCACCATGTGCACTCCGACAATGAGCACACATAGTAGGTAGATGGCATTGTTTGTAAAACTAATGTCGTCTACCCACCATGTGTGCTCTAGCAAGGAGCTTTAATGGTGATCTAGATAGACTTTCGACAAAGGATGTCATGCACTAAAGGGCGCACAACACAATGAAGTAAGATGATCACGATGTGATAGAGAGAGGCTATCAAATACATCTATATATAGTACCCAAGACTGGTTGTATCATCGGTCGCCACCCTACAATTGGTCCAGATAGACCAAACTGACCACATCACCCGACTGTGATAATAATAGACTAAGTGTTCTTGGCACAACTTTCAAGCCCATCCACCAAGGTCCTCTAGGCACCCATTTGGGCCTCGACTATGATAATAATAGATTAAGTGTTCCTGGCACAACTTTCAAGCCCATCCAACAAGGTCCTCTGGGCACCCATTTCGGCCCGGACTATGATAATAATAGACTAAGTGTTCTTGGCACAACTTTCAAGCCCATCCAAGGTCCTCTAGGTACCCATTCAGGCCCGGACTAGGTGTCCGGGGAAGATCTCCTTCTATCTAAGAGTGTAGTCAATCAACCTGTACTTACACACATCCTACTTGGCATGGTGCCAAGTCTACATAAGCCACCTCCTAACCATCCCTGGCCACATATTGCCAACATCTGATCTAAGCAGGTACATGGGTGCTCAACACATTGGCTACTCTTCATATAGGGAGGCTTACAAATTAGAGCAACCATGACGAGGGTGGAACGTTGATTTCCAACACTCCCCCTCAATGTCCACCCAAAAGTGAAGTACCTCTTTATCATATCGATGAAGATGCCACTCTAACACACCTCTCCCAAAAGCCTTTTATCAAGATATCCGCTAAATTCTCCATCATTGGACTTGACCTCTCCATTGTCAGGTGATAAACAAGGGGCAATAGGACTAGCTCGACCTCTCCATCCATGATGAGCCTACACACAAAGCGATTGTATCTCAATATGCTTCGTGCGCGACTATGGAACACTAGGTTCTTTATAATTGTAATACAATGTTGCCGCACAACAACTCTATCAATGGGGTGCTCTTGAATAGGTACGATGTCCCCTAAAATTCTCCTCAACCAAACTGCTTTCATGAGCCAAAAGCATTGTAGAGAAGAAAGGGCCATTGTAGGTTGTTTCTTACTAATGAGGTAACTCTAGACCCAAGTGAAAATTAATAACCAAAAAGCACTGTAGAGAAGAAAGGGCCATTATAGGTTGTTTCTTATTACTGATGAGGTAACTCTAGACCCAAGTGAAAAATAATAACCAAAAAGTACTATAGAGAAGAAAGGGCCATTGTAGGTTGTTTCTTACTGATGGACCATTGAGGTTTACTCCAAACCCAAGTGAATAACCAAAAAGCACTGTAGAGAAGAAAGGGCCATTCTTGGTTGTTTCTGTACTGATGAGGTAACTCCATACCAAAGTGAAAAATAATAACCAAAATTTGATTTCCTGCCATCACAATCTCATTCCCAATCACATTATCCAATCAAGGGCATGCCTAAGATATAGGTGATGACATACTCTAGTGTATCTCGGATGTATTTCAACGCCCAATTTCAAAGTTAATGTTTGACTATGTGTGTTGTACAAGAAAATCAAACCGCTTACCAACTTCATGTATTCCTTCATAGAAGTGTCTTCTATAGACAACTTCGCTTAATAGACTTTATCCTTCCACTTGGCAGTAGATGAGGCTAGAACATGCACATAATAATCGCACATAATAATCGCATCCAAATGTTTTGAAATATGACACTAAAGGCTTCTTACCAGAATATGACACACATAATAGTCGCATCCAAATGTTTTGAAATATGAAACTAAAGGCTTCTTACCAAAATATGCATGTTGAGGAGTCGTCCTTTCCACCACCTTGGTATAACTCCTATTTCTTTCCCCTTTAGCATTCTCTTAAACATTTCCATAATGGTGTGGTTCTGTCATTTCGTCACTCCATTTTGTTGAGTAGTATGAGTCTATCTTTTGATCCCATGCTCCTTACATTACGCATTCAAGTCAGTAAAGGAATTGATGTAAGAGAGATAAAGCACAATGCTAAATTAAACTAATTATAAACTAATGGTGTCTGCCCACATGTGCACTCCAGTAAGAAGCTTTGATAGAGATCTCTTGCATGGCAATTATAGAGTGATGGTGATGTGGCATATCCATGTGTACATGCATGCATGACATGGCATTATGTGAGGCAACGTGCATGACAACATATGGGAGGTGGCATGCAAAGGTGGTAGGAATGATGTGGCGTTATTAATGACTAGGATGATGACTTAGCAACTCAATTAGGTTGACCATGTTAACATGGATAGTTGAGGTGTGGCAAGGTCAAGTGCCATGATGCTTATGTGAAGTTTCCCCAAGCTGAGATGGACATAAGGTGGCATAGACATGTAGGAGTTGTACCCACCAAGCCTAGGATACAAAAGCTAAATTAAACTTATGCATGGCATGGCTTCTAGGCTAGGATACAAAAGCTAAATTAAGCTTATGCATGGCATGGCTTCTAGGCTTAGTTCATTACCAAGCCTTGATTACCAAAGCTAAATAGGATTGTGTTCATATTGTTGGATATTCACAGTGGAACTACAGTGAGGCCACGCACTGATGCCATGGGCACTTTTGTCCCACCGGGTTTTTTCCCATGGCCATCCAAGTGTGAATAGACTCCTTAGGGCTAGTTAGTATATAAGCAACCACATCCATTGTTTAGGGTTATTGCTCATATATACTTTCTCCTTCGTACTTGTAGAGAGCTTCATCTCTCTCCATGATGGTGGTGGCACTTTAGAGTGGCAGTTTAGAGAACTTACCAACTAGCCTAAATCCAGTGCTTCAATCCAGTCATGTGAAGTGCTTGCTAGTTGTTGGTGATTTACATAGCGATTCACAAAACTGACATCTTGGCCCACAAGTCATTCCTACAAGTCTAGACATCAATTAACTTTTCTAAGCATCTTACACTATTGTTGCACCCTCTTATGTCGAGTGTAAATTCCTAAAATAGAGCTCAAACAAGTAGACATGGCCAATAACTAACAACTTTATGATCAACCACTGACTAATGATAATTGAATAACTCGATAACAACCAATTGATCAACAAACTAGCTATCCAACTTCAACTAAGCATCCGGACATTGATTTGACCAAGAAGAGCTCCATTTGGTCCACCATGAGCATTAATAGATGGAAGCATTGACTTACTTCCTTCTACTTAAACTTCAACTTACACATAAAAGATAAAGGTTTAAAAATGGCATCCACATCCAAGGCTATGTGTGAATACAAATTTATATTGTTTAACCTTAGTAAGTTAAGGTCTTTCTATGACACTGTGTTTTAAAAAAGGTTTAAGACTGGAAACTTCAAAGATTTTCAATCTGAGAGTAGTAGGCCATGAATAGGATTTTAGCTATTCAGTTATGATTGACATTGGTGCTCGAACTAGGCCAAAGATTTATTGATTTTGTTGTAAACATTGGAGTGCCATCTCTCCTTCTTGAGCTACATTTGTTGCCATTCATTCTCACAAGAAGAATTTTATAATTTAAAAAAGGTTTAAGACTGAAAACTTAAAAGATTTTGCCTTCACCAATTTTGTTGCATTAGGTGCTTGGAAGTTATTATGAGAGAAGCATAGCAATGGCACCAGTGAGCTCCTCTTCAATGAAGACAATGAATCTAGCAATAGGCCATGAATATCTGAGAGTAGTAGGCCATGAATATTTGAGAGCTCCCAATATCAAGGATTTTAGCAATTCGATTATGATTGACATTGTTTCTTGAACTAGGCCAAAGATTTATTGCTTCTACAGTGAAGATTGGAGTGCCATCTCTACTTCTTGAGTTGCATTTCTTGCCATTCATTCTCACAAAAGAAGAATTCTTTATAACCCTAATCACCTAGGCTAGGGTTACGTGCACTCTTTGCAATCCTAACATTACATGGATTTCTCTTCTTTTCATATTTTTAACCCTAAATTTGCATAGGCTTCTCTCCTTTTTTAATTTCTAATCCTATTTTCATATTGTCCTCTCTATCTTGTAGCTTTAAATCTTGCTTATAACTGTTAATTGCCATGGTTAACATGAGAAATACTTTAGCATAAGGCCACATTTTTGTAAGTGTCATAGCACATAACTTTGTAATTCTCCACTCTAAGTGCTTAATGTCAAGTTATAATGGAGAATCTGGCTCTAAAATGCATAAATCTAGACGCCAAAAAGCCTTGTATATAGTAGATTTTGACCATGGGTAGCCTTGACACATAGGCTTGGGTGGTGTAAAAAGATGGTCATGTATATAAGATACTTTTTTTTAATGAGGAACAATCTCATTATCTAAACTAGAGTGTATTCTCTTGAGAAAGAATATGTGCTTATCAGAAAGACTGTGCTAGAGAGAAAAACACAATCCTATCATCGAAACTACAGTGTACTCTCTTGCTCTCGTCTTACGAATCCCTCTCTCACATGCCATTGCAAGCAATCCCTCTCTCACATGCTCTCTTGTCATGTGAGTCTATTGTGTGTACTAGCCTGTGTGGTTATGTGCATGTGAGAAAGGGATTGCTACATGCCATTACAAGCAATCCCTCTCTCACATACTCTCTTGTCTTGTGAGTCTCTTATGTGTATTAAGTGTGGTTGTGTGAATGTGAGAGCGATTTCTTGCATGGCATTGCAATAAATATTGCTTCTCTGTCTCTTCTCTGTCAACATGGAGTGTGTGAGCATATTGTATAATCAGAGATGCTCACATACCTCTCCATCCTAGCATTGGTCCAGACTTCATGAAATGAAGACCACTATGGCGGCATGACAAAATCGAGGGTACTCACTAAACCAAATCTAGTGATTATGGTCTTGTATATAGGACTTTAGATGTATATCTTACATCATCCTTTTTGGTATCATGGGCATTGACCCATTTTGTCTATTAATCCATGATGATATAGGGTGCTTGCATGTTGTGAGCTATTGGATTGATAGGTATATCAATCAATTCCCCATTTCTAAAAAGGCTAGGGAAATGATAGGGTACAAGGGCACTCTATCCTTATCATGCATGATAATGAATCTTTGACATTTGTCACAATGTTTCACACATGTTTGATGTATCACCAAACAACATAGGCCACCACAAGTCTAGTTGTAGGACTTTCTTTGTGGTGGTGTTTGCTAAAAAATCATGCACACTAGAGTGAGCTTGCTCTACGATATTGATATATTCATATTCTTGTAGGCATCATCACATTATCACATTTTGGTCTAGCTTGTAAAATTGTCTTATTATCAATTGATAAGGAGATCCTTCAATGTTTTCGACACAATCTTGGCAAGTGATTGTTCTTGGGGCAAGCTAAGGCTAAATAGTGTGAACAATTTTCTCAGCCCATTTAGGACCAGATAAACTAAGACAATGGATCATATGTCATTAATACAACTAACAATTTTCCATTAGGTATGTGTGCAACATTTACATTGAGAGTCTTTCCAGAGTCTTTATGCACAATGATGCTTTGAAGCTAGTAAGCCAATGGGTAATAATCCTTCCTATAGCGTATGGTTTGTTGAGAGCCTTTACAACTTTTCTACACAATGATGCTAAATCTAGTAGGCCATCACAAAGAACTTCCCTCTCTATCGTGGTGTAGTTTTACTATGTGTTATTCAATTAGAAGTGCTAGAAAAGCTAACAAACAAGTCCAGTTTATGCTCACTAGGTTGGGCTAGTGCATAACCAATTGCAAAGCTAGAGGCATCTATGTGCACATGAAAGATAAGAGCCATTAAGATTGGTGCACTTGCTAAAGCTTTTTTTAAGTGTGTCATAAGCTCCTCCTTCCACTTAAAAACAACAAGCAGATGTGGTAAACAACAAGAAGTAAATGATGGTAAAGGGCTATGTCTATGTTGACATACATAATGATAAAATGTCTATAATAGCCAATCTATCCCATAAAGCACTCCAATGTCAACATATGTAGTGATAAAATGTTTATGGTAGCCAACCTATCCAACATAGCAATGGACACCCTTTGAAGTTGGTTGTGAACTTGGTTAGATGTGTACTCTGGCATTTTATAGGTTTAAGGGAGATTTGGTGTAACATATATCTCTTTAATACCTTTTATAAACACCAAGGATGTGGTTATCACTTTTAGTTGACATATTCATCCATGAAGATTTGGTGTAACATGTATCTCTTTAATATCTTTTATAAACGCCAAGGATGTGGTTCTCACTTATTCGACATAAAGTTCATCCATGATGACAAGGAATTTTCACAAATGTTTCATGTATGAAAAGCACATCAATCTATGGAAAGTACTCGAGTCTCATTCACGAAGTTAAATGGCATAGCCATGTATGCATAGGTTCCCCATTCTATTGGGTCTATTTTCACTTGTCTATACCCCAAAATTTCCATCAAGTTATAAGCCCCCTTGCTTGTAACTTGCTCTAGCATTAGTGAGAATGACTATAGATAGTGATCCTTAATAGTGGTCGTATATTAAACTTTTAGAGGTTAGCATAGGCTTTGAATTTTTAGTTTTTCTTTAGCACTATCACAATGGGGTAAACCCATTCTATATGCTTAATTCACAAAGAAAATCCGACATTATGTATAAGCCTAGCAATTTCCTCTAACCATCGTAGAGTATTTGGGGTTCATCGTTAGAAAAGATTTATGTCTTGAAGCCTACCAATTTTATCTTTGAGCATCTTTGAGTATTTGGGGTTCATCACATAAGCCTTACGTCTTAAAGGCTTTTCTCCTTCCATGATCAAAATTGTATGCTTAACTGATTTGGTAGATACACCTTTCATGTTTGTAGCAAAGAAATCTTGGAAATTAGTGAGAAAACCAACAAGTTCTTTCTCCTCCTAATGAGCCAAATCTTTCCTTGTGTACATATGTTTAGGGGTCCTTGCCAAGTCTCTCTAGATTAACCTCCTCTATTTCAACTAGCCCACCATAAGCATCCTAGCATAAGATGCCCCATGTACATAGGTTTAGGGGTCCTTGACAAGTCTCTCTAGATTAACCTCTGCTCAAGAACATAATTTTCTTGGCATGTCTTTTTACTTTAGTTAAGGCTCTATTCCTTTTTCTTCTTGCAAAGCAAGGAAGCTTCTCAATTTCTAGGATCTTACCACTAGTTTGATTGGAATTTGGGTAATGTCTAGCTCTCTTTGCCAAATTGATGGTAGAAATCCACACGGTTGTCAGTTACTTTGATGCATTAAAGTAATGATTCTCCTTTCTGCCCTTGTTGAGGAGAGAAGGCTCTTTGTTCTTGTCACCTTCTAGCCCTCAAGTTCTTAGCTCTTGATTAGAAGCTTCCCTTTAAATCTTAGGGACTACACTTAGCATGTAGATATAAGGGATCTCGTTTTCTTTTATTGTGACATGTCTTGCATCTATCTTGTTAAGAATAATCTTGCATCTATCTTGTTAAGAATAATCTCCATGGTTGCTAGAATATGTGTTTCCAGGGGTGGGCTATTGTGGTGGTGTATTTGAGTGCCAATATGCTCTTTGTGGTAGTTTTATAGTAACTACACACCATTTGTCTTGAGAGTGGGCTATTGTGGTGGTATGTTTGAATGCCGATATATACTCTTTGTAGCAGTTTTATAGTAACTACACACTGTTTATCTTGGCCAGGTAAGTGAACCATATACTATTATTCAAATATCAATAGAGTTTCTTAGCTTATTGTCTTGTTTTGCAGGCAATCATAAGGATTTCAACTAAAGGTTACGATTCCTTGTGGTGTTTTTATTGCATAGCACTTTGTGAAGCTTTTTGTGTATACTATTCTATGTCATCTAGTGCACATTTAGCATGGGTGATGAAACACCAAGGGTTTCACATTAATGAGGGTAAGAGGCACATCGTGGGAAGCCATTACAAAAACCAAGGAGCTTGTTGAAGAAGCAATTTTTGACCTACGTTCCTCCAGCCCATGAAAGATTCACATGTGCATTGCAAAGTGGCTTGTCATTGATGCCATGGGTGGTTAACATATAATGCACTACATAAGCAAATAAGCCCAAGAGTTTTTTGATTTTCTCATTTTCCACTTGTTCAAAGAAATAGTTTAGACAATACTTTTAAACATCTCTTAGGGTGGTATACCTTCAAGGCATAGTTTAAGGTGGGACCACTATGAGATCACTCACATGTATGATCCCAGGTAAGGGGCATAATAGATTACTATACACAAATTTTTATGTATTAAAAAAATATTCCTATTTGGAGATCTAGTGTGTAGGAACTCATGATATTAGTAACATGCAAGATGAAGGATAAGGACATGAATGCTTAAGTACTATTCTAGAGAATGCTAAATGAGATTATAGAGAGGAAAGGATTTCAAGCGTCGGATTTCTTTGGCGTTGACAAGGTGGGTGCTAATTCAAGGGTAGTATGAACTGTGTACAACGATGGTCTTTACAACATGATGAAGGGAAGGGAATGACTCTTTCATTGGCGGTGGGGCTGTTAATCCAATTCTAGGATTAACAAGAGCTACCAACATTATCTTACATCAAGGATTCATAATAGTGTCTAAAGCTACAACTTGGACGGGTGCCCGTAATGGTGTGACGGAGTATTTATGGTGATTCCCGCTTCAAGAGCGTGTGGTAGCAAGATAGGAGGAAGTCCTAAGTGATGTACTTCATGGATATATTATGAGAGTAGTCATTGTAATAGCATTAGGCCTCTTATGAGCATGTGGTAGCAAGATAGGAGGAAGTCCTAAGTGATGTACTTCATGGATATATTATGAGAGTAGTCATTGTAATAGCATTAGGCCTCTTATGAGCCTAAAGTGCCCGGCCGGCCACAGTTTCAGTGAGTGTGAACACTTATGGCCATGTATATAAGTGAATTTCTCTCATAATACAACATACTCTCCCAATGTGCAATTGAGTCTTGCTCTTGCTAATCTCTCTCCCTAATGCATGTTAGCGAGTGTGTGCGAGTGAAGTGAGGTGAGAGGAGGGACGAGGACCCGTAGTGCAACGCAACGGTGTGACAACGCTCGCGGGAGACGCGGTGGAATTGCTTCTCAAGGAGTTGTAGAACTTGGAGACCTCAAGGGTTAGGATCTCAGCCATTGGAAAGATCCTCACAACAGTTGCGGTTCACTAGGTAATCCCTTTTTGGATGTGTTTTAAGGAGGGTTAGGGTGAGCCATAATATTTTTGGTGTCGCTGCCGGGGAGCCATCCCTTGGCTTTTGCCATCATTTGCCTCTAATCTATGCATAACCCATTGCCCATTATCTTGATTAATGGTTTTCCATGAAAAAGATGTGGATTTGATGGTGATTTGTGTGAGATTTGGTATAGAATAGCTCTCTTTTTTGTTTTTGAAAAGAATGCTTTTTGCTTAATTTTTAGATTAGTTTTTTTTTTGTGGTTTTTCATGTTCTTAGGGCTTGCACATAGTTTGTATTAGGCTTAGTTTGCATCCATTGCATCAAACAATGCAATAGAATGCAATTTTTAGTGAATGTTAGCTCTCTTTAGTTTAAACATAAAACTAAGATCATTAATTTTAGTTTAATTGTGTGTTTTTGTTGAAATTATTTGGATTAGAGTGTTAGCAAGCATTAGGAGTAGCTTAATCTTTCAAAAAATTTCTTAAAACCATAAAAAAATCCTTGAATTTGACTAATTTCTCTTAATGGACTGGTTTTTGTCATTAAGGGTGATTAATATTGTTCAAGAGGCCAAAAAATTAGAAAAAGTGTTAATTGGGGTCTAAATTAATCATGAGTAGTCGAAATTGGAGTTTTTGAGTGTTTTGAGAGCATCTAGATGCATCAAAATACATAATCACATCAATTTTTTCATCAATTGAAGAAATTTGACTCTCTTTGCTTAATTGAGCACATCATGGGATAAAGCAAGGAAAAACCAATCTTTGTGCATCAATAATTATGTAAATTAATTTAGATTAGGAGATTAATTAAACTCTTAATTATGGTCTCCTCTTTTAAGGCAAAATTAAGCAGAGAGTCAAATTTCTCCAATTGATGAAAAACTTGATGTGATTAGGTATTTTGATGCATCTAAATGCTCTCAAAACACTTAAAAACCCCAATTTCAACTACTTATATGATTAATTTAGACCCCAATTAACACATTTTCTAATTTTTTGGCCTCTTGAACAAGATTAATCACCCTTAATGACAAAAACCAGTCCATTAAGAGAAATTAGTACAATTCAAGGGTTTTTTTATGGTTTTAAGAAATTTTTTAAAAGATTAAGCTACTCCTAATGCTTGCTAACACTCTAATCCAAACAATTTCAACAAAAAACACACAATTAAACTAAAATTAATGATCTTAGTTCTATGTTTAAACTAAAGAGAGCTAACATTCACTAAAAATTGCATTGCAATAGATGCAAACTAAGCCTAATACAAAATATGTGCAAGCCCTAAGAACATGAAAAACCACAAAAAAAAATAAATTAATCTAAAAATTAAGCAAAAAGCATTCTTTTCAAAAACAAAAAAGAGAGCTATTCTATACCAAATCTCACACCAATCACCATCAAATCCATATCTTTTTCATTGAAAACCATAAATCAAGATAATGGGCAATGGGTTATGCATAGATTAGAGGCAAAACGATGGAAAAAGCCAAGGGATGGCTCCTTGGTAACGACGCGAAAAATATTATGGCTCACCCTAACCCTCCTTGAAACATATCTAAAAGGAGATTACTTGGTGAACCGCAACTGTCGTGAGGATCTTTCCAATGGCCGAGCTCGTAACCCTTGAGGTCTCCAAGCTCTACAACTCCTTGAGAAGCAATTCCACCGCGTCTCCCGCAAGCGTTGTCACACCGCTGCGTTGCACTACGGGTCCTCATCCCTCCTCTCACCTCACTTCACTCACACACAATCACTAGCATGCATTAGGGAGAGAGATTAGCAAGAGCAAGACTCAATTGCACAATGGGAGAGTGTTGTATTATGAGAGAAATTCACTTATATACATGGCCAAAGTGTTCACACTCACTGAAACTGTGGGGTCGGCTGGGCACTTTAGGCTCATAAGAGGCCTAATGCTATTACAATGACTACTCTCATAATATATCCATGAAGTACACCACTTAGGACTTCATCCTATCTTGCTACCACACACTCTTGAAGTGGGAATTGCCACCATAAATACTCTGTCACACCATTACGGGAGCCCGTCCAAGTTGTAGCTTTGGACACTATTGCTTCATATCTTGAATGTATGACCCTTTGGTGTATCTACTGTGACTCCTTGATGTAAGATAATGGCAGTAGCTCTTGTTAATCCTAGAATTGGATTAACAAGGGCCTACACATATACACAATGCAGTATATTATCAAGGGTTTTCAAGATCAACACAAGCTTCTATGTAGAAGATGGCATGGTGCAACACCTGAGGATCATGCACTAATTCAGTACATGTATATAAGAGCATGGTGGGGGAGAAAACTAATATATTACCAACATGGATTGTTGGTTGAGTCGGAGAATGTAAGGTTTCCTCATTGGAGACATCACCTAGTTGGGAAGCAACATTAGTTTTTAACCATTCAACAAATCAAATAATCAATGCATTAAAGCACTTGTTTTTTTTCACATGTAGGTGGTTGACAAGATATCCTTGGATGTCTTGCCACAAACCAACCTAGCAAACTCAAAGCGTGCTAGTAGCCAGCTAGTTAGCAAAGGATTTAAGGGAATAATAACCTTGTACGATGTAGTAGTGACCAATCTTGCAAAGGCACTCTTGCAGAGCATGCATTCTAAGAGGGAAAGCACCTCTGATTGGGTCCTAGCATTCCAAGAGGGAAAGCACCTCGGCTCAAGTCTCCTAGCATTGCATAAATCATTGGGAGAAATGTGCAGGTGAATGCTGCATCTTCTAGTCCAACAATAACAAGCAAATTGGTCAAAGAAATAGTTGCAAGAACCCCAATGCATCTTCTAGTCCTATAATAACAAGCAAATTGGTCAAAGAAATAGTTGCATGAACCCCAATGCATCTTCCAGTCCAACAACAAGCAAATTGGTCAAAGAAATAGTTTCATGAACCCGAATGCATCATGTGCCCAATGTAGTAGATGACAACAAGATAGTACAACCAAAATGCCGCCCAATAACCATCACAATAGAATTAATAGCTCCCATCAACTAGAGTACATCACACAAAGAATCAATCTCGAAATGTTCCCATGGTTGACATTTGCAATTGAAGGGTCAAGGACAAATCCATCTATTGAATTGAACAAAGCCATCCAAAGGGTCAATGAGGTCGAGATTCATGATACCATAAGGGCAATCCGCCACACATGTACCAATAGCAGGGTTGCATGCTAAGCTTGGTTAGGCTGTCAAGTGGGTAAGTGTTATAAACCTACTAGGTTAATACCATCTCACCCCACTTTTAACTCACTTGCCGAGATAATGTCACTAACAAAAAAACATACTAACATTTCTTCTCCTCCTCCACATTTGGATTTTCCCACTAACCCTACCCTCTTAACCTCGAGGAGTTACTGAGAGGACTGATTCTCATGATAGGAGAAAGAAATTTATGGGAGAATTCAACCAAGCATACAACGTTAGCAAACCCTTAATTGCATGATTTATTAAAAATATGCTTGGTCACCTACATAATTATGCACATATATAAGAGATGGAAGCATAAAAGAGGAGGGTATATGTAAGGATAACTTATGATGGTGTGAATCTTCCATTGATGCATTTGGCATACAACATGCGTACTGGCACACAGAGTTCTTATGTATAAAAGAATATGCTAGAATCTATGTACACGAGATCTCAGATTCTAGGGAAACCCAATATACATGCCAATAAAAGAGATAGTTTACCCCACTGGATTTTCAAGGTGAGTAGGCATAGAATTCACATATATGATATGACTTTCATTTCATCTAGCTAGCAATCTTTGAGACATTGCAAAAAAAAGGCAATAAATTTTTTTGTGGATTAGACCTTGGAAGAGAACTTGATCCAACCATTGTCACAACATGCAAATTCATGAAGCTGGTCATGGTACTCATCGACCAAAGGAAAGAAAGATATGAAGGGTACGATCCAAAGGTATTAAGGCTTTGACATGAACAAAGGAGCCAACAGAGAAAGTGGTAATGCATTATTATCATTGACTTAGATGTTGACTTAGATGCCTACCAACTTACATGCACCAAACATTTGAAGACATGGTGGACATGGGTTTCTCGATGCTTGATCCTTACTCTTCATATGCACACTTAAGAGGCGCCAATCGTGTTGCAATCATTACAAATACAAACTCGATGACCAAGCATTCAGGTCGTAACCAAATTCTAGGGATAGAATATGCATCAAGTTGGGGAATGTTAACCCATTTTGGGTTAATTAGGTACTCTGTGCCATATATGATAGTGAAGAATAAGTGTAGACATTTGAAAGTTGTAACATTTATGAGAAATCTGGCCACACACAAACTCATTTAGTTAATTAAGTTAAGAGTTTTAGGCGCCAAGTGTGAATAAGGGCCATTAATATACAATGCATTATCTAATAATAAATGGACATAATCTCTCTTTGTGCTAAACATATTCTCTAGTTTTCTCCTTTGCTTCTTTGTGTGTGTGTGTGTGTGTGTGTGTGTGTGTGTGAGAGAGAGAGAGAGAGAGAGAGAGAGAGAGAGAGAGAGAGTTAAGAGTAGAGATTATATTGTTTCTTAGTGCATGTTCCTATAAATTCATTGTACGAGAGATAGTAGATAGTGAGATGTGTGTGAGTCCTTGTAGCAAGGTAAAGCAGCTTCCTCTGTGGTGACAGAGAGGAAGAGAGGGCTTGAAGGAGAGAAGTTGGCAACCACCAATAAGGCGCTTTCATGGCTTCAAGAGACCCAAGCTTGGAAGCAAGGTAAGTATCTCACAACGTTTGATGATTTAATACAAGGTTTTTGATACTTTCGTGCGATGTTATATAAACCATCACTGTCCTTTAGATGAGACATTGACGAGGGGGATAGGGTGTTGACACCTTTGATTGAATTGCAAAGTCCTACTATCTCGGCTTTGTGGGCTATATTGTAGCTAATGGGGTTGATATAGCTTACATACTATGTATCCAAAAAAACTCATGGAAGTCATGGTAGCTTTCTCATGGTTTCCTTGATATGTAACCAGGGTAAAAAATAAGATGCCTCCATGAATATATAGGTGTAGGTGGGTTGACGATTATTCCTCCTATATAAATCTAAAATTATAGAAAATGGGGCGAATGTTTTCAAAAAATGTCTTAAAATGTCCAAAATTGGGTGAATATTTTCTAAAACCCTTCAAAAAAGCCAAAATTTGAGCGAATGTTTTAAGATGCCGGGCAAAATGTTTTTTGGAAAAATCCCAAAATAGCCAATTGGAAAAGATTAGCCCTTATTTTTTTCCTTGTATATAACACAACATTGAATTGTGTTCAAAAATTATTTTTTTAACACTATGTTGCTTGACTTAATTGAAATTGAATTTTGGTATTTTGTATATGGGATTGGTCTAGATATCATTTACTTTTATTGAAGTGTTAGTGATGATAAATATTACTTTTGAAAACACACACACACACACACACACAAAGTAATAAAAATACAATATTGCAACTCTGACCAAATGATGCATAGAGACTAAGAGATATGTTTGGGGTGCTATCCATTGCTGAGGCAAAATAAAGTAAGTATTATATTAGATAAAATTTTACAATATTTATAAATATATTAAAACACACACACACACACACAATTCAAACATGTTGGAATATTATAAATAACAATAGCTATACAACTTATGCAACAAAAAATTTGTGTATACAAGGATTTCAATGATATCATATTTCTCAACACTTAATACATATCATTTATCCTCTCATTAGCAAACTATAACATAGTAATAAGGGTATTATGGTATCATTCCCATATTCCTAATTGGTTAAAGGGATGAAGTTTATAGTGCAACATCATGGGTTCAATTGCTACAACTACAATAGTGGACTTGCTAAATAGTACTCGAAAACCTCGATTTGTAGTGTATTTTTCTTAGTTAAATTTTGACATTGCCTTTATTTTCAAGGAACACAAATCAATAATCTTGATATTTTCTCTAATTTTTAGTAATAAGCAAAATCCAATCATTGATTGGTGGGATTTTTTCAAATAAAAAGCACAAGTGTTGAATGTAAAAAAAACAAGCCTTGCTCAAAACCCCAATTGAAAAAAACAATTATTGTGGAGAACAGAACACAAGCAGTGCAACAAAAACCTACGTAGCAATACTTTATACATGAACCGTGATTAGCTGAGCATCTGCTTCGTTGACACTGTAGGGTTATGTGTGTGAGTGGCGTAGCTTCTAGCTCGGCTACATCGCGAGCATAGTTGCTTTTCGACGGGTGTCACGACTGTTTTTGAGCATTTTGGCTGTAAAATACTTGCAAAATTTCAAAGTGCCCTTAAAAAATTACACTAAAATACCAAAAAAAACTCGCTATATGTCACCAAATCTGTCAGTTTTGAAGGGCAAGGGTGCTCGATGAAAATCAAGCCGAGCTTTTGGGAGAAAAAATAATAATTTATGTATGAACTTTTGAAGGCAGAACGAAAAAAAACAAAAATAGGGATGCCAACAAGCCCAATATAAATAAATAAATATATATATTGAGTGTGTGTTAAAATTCATGGAAATGGTAGGTTTTCGAACAATAGATACGTTTTTGCAATAAAAATTTATGATAATTCCATAGACAAGATGCACGTGTTTACATCGGAGCTTCATTCCACTCATCAGAGAAGGCACCCACAGGCTCTCCAACAGGAAACCTTACAAGGATTCTCAACAGCACAGGAATGGATTTTTCCTTTCATGGTTTCTCTGTCTTCGAGCACCACGGACCTTCTTGCAGCCATAACGCAGCCGCCATCACTAGCTTTGCTAGATCAATGATGCCACAGATATTTCTGTGGAACGTACACACCAGCGACTTGGCGATGATGGTGATGACCATAACTATCATGGGTACAGGTGACGGATAATGAATAACGTTGCTGCTTCATGGTAGCTCAGATGATGCAGTATGTCTGTACAAGGTTTGCATGAGGGTATGACACACCCATGGCACACATCAACTGCAGAAGGGCACACATCAGACTGTACCATGTCCCATGTCAACTGCACCATGCCACACATCAACTGCACCATGGCCCACATCAGAGTGTACCATGATACTCATAAAATTGAGCTCTTTTTGTTGCAGTACTCGAGCATCTCAGCCACCTTTCTAATGATGGTGAGGGGCTTGATGATGGATGGTGCTTCATTATGCATGCCTATAAAACGGCTTCAATGAGGGTATTGCACACATCAGACTGTAACATGAAAGACTTCAACACAACAAAGTGGACCTAATCAAAGTGCAAGAGATGTAGCTAGTATGATGCTATCTTGTCCCAAGTATCATGCACGCCACTGCTCGCCAATGGTAAACCGACTGCTCTATTGCATCTCAATTGGATTGTAGAAAAAGTAGCAGGTGTTGGTTTATGGTATATATTTTTATTTGGGGTCAATGGCAGCATCTCACTTGTTCTACTATCTGCAGGTCTTTCATGAACACATGTCTTACTATAGCAGTCCACAACGTGAGGAGGAGTTGGTTGACGCCCTACAAGCAGCTAAACTCATGGACCAACAAGGGCATCACGTATGCAGAGACATCATCTATGATCTTCTGCAAGGATGTCTCAAAAAGAAAGACTTGGCATCGGGTAGGCATGTGCGCTTTATTATGGTTAGTAATGGGCTTGACTTCATTGCTCCTTTAGGGGACCAACTTATCCGCTTGTTTGTCTTATGTGGGAGCTTGCTTGAAGCAAATGGAGTTTTTCTCAAGGTTTCAAAGCCAAGTGTGTTTACATGGAATGCAATTATTTCAGCTCATGTGAATCTTGGAGAAGGAAGTAAGGCTCTCAAATTGTATGTGAAAATGCAGCAGGATGGATTGAAGCCAGATAAGGTCACATTTTTGTGTGTTTTGAAAGCTTGTAGCGCTGCACAAGAAATAAGGCCTGGCAGAGTTGTACATGATCAAGTCATCCATTCCGGACTAAAGTTTGATGCTGCCATTGGGAACACTATTGTTGACATGTATGCAAAATGTGGCAGCTTAGAAGAGGCTCGCATAGCGTTTGATGGATTGCTAGATCGAGATGCAGTATCATGGGGTGTCATGATTGCAGGTTATGTCACACATGATTGCTGTCTACCTGCTCTGGAACTCTTTGAGAAGATGTGGCAGGAAGGTGCCACGTCCAGCAGAGTTGTACTTTCATGCACTTTGAAAGCTTGTGGCGGCATGAGAGCTTTGGGTTTGGGCAGACTGATACACAATGAGATAGAGAAATCGGGTCTTATAGCAGATGCTTTTATTGGAAGTGCTTTAGTTAATATGTATGCATTGTTTGGGATAGTAGAAGAGGCTCGGAAAGTATTCGACCAGGTCCAGGATAGGAATGTGCACATCTGGGGTGAAATGATTCTAGGATATGCACAGCATGGGTTTTGTGATCAAGCCCTTCAATTGTTTGAAAGCATGCAACATGAAGGCATAAAACCAGACAAGGCCTCATGTTTGCGTATCTTGAAATCTTGTGGGAGCATGGGTGCCATGAGGCAGGGCAGGCTAATGCATGACCACATAATAAGAAGCGGGCTTGAATCTGACACCATGATTGGAAACACCCTTGTTGATATGTTTGCCAAGTGTGGGAGCCTTGAAGAGGCACAGACAGTGTTCTACAGAGTTAAGAATCGAGATGTCGTGTCGTGGAGTGTAATGATTGCAGGGTATGCTCAGCATGGGGATGGTTTTCCTGCTCTTAAATTGTTCCAGAAAATGCAAGTTGAGGGAATAAGACCAAGCAAAGTTTCATTTCTAGGCGTCTTGAAAGCATGTGGCAGTATAGGAGACCTACACCAGGGTAGAAGGATTCATTATCAGATTGCTAATACCGGGCTTATGTCCGATTTACTCATTGGGAGCACTCTTATTGACATGTATGCCAAATGTGGAAGCCTTAAGGAGGCACATGAAGTGTTTGATTGTCTGCCCAACCGAAATGTTGTTGTTTGGAGTGCAATGATTGCAGGGTATGCCCAGCATGGGCTTGGGGTTCCTGCTCTTGAACTATTCAAAAAAATGCAGTGGGAAAATATCAATCCAGATAAAGTATTGTTTTCATCTGTTTTGCAAGCTTGTGCTAGCATTGGAGCCCTAGATCAGGGCAGGCTTATACATGACTGGATCATCCATGATGGGTTTGAATCACATCTGATTGTTGGTAATACGCTTGTTGACCTGTATGCTAAGTGTGGAAGCATGGAAGAAGCACGCAGAATTTTCGATAATTTGACCACCCGGGATGTTGTAACATGGGGAACCATGATTGCAGGATATGCCCAGCATGGGTATGGCCTTGCCTCACTTCAACTGTTTGAGAGTACACAAGAGGAGGGCATAGAGCTTAACAGAGTTATATTTTTGGGTCTTCTAAAAGCATGTGGTAGTATTGGAGCATTAGAGCAGGGCCGGATGATACATAATGACATTGTCAAAGGAGCTCTTGAATCAGATTTGGTTGTTTGTAACACGCTTCTTGACATGTATGCGAAATCTGGGAGCCTAAAGGAGGCACGTGTGGTGTTTGATGGAATGCCACGTAGAGATGAGGTTTCATGGAGTGCAATGATTGCTGGTTATGCCTGGTGTGGCGAGTGGAGGCGGGTGCGGCAATGTCTTCAGGCCATGCAACAACATGGTATGAAACCAGATGACGTGATGTTCACTAATGTTCTTACTGCCTGCAGTCATGCTGGCCTGCTGGAGGAAGGCCGTTGGTTTTTCAGATGTATGAGAGAAGATCATGGCATCAAGCCAAGCATTGAGCACTACAGCTGCTTGGTTGATCTTCTTAGCCGCTCAGGGTGCTTGAATGAGGCTGAGGATCTTCTTCGGAGTATCCCGATTCTTCCAGATCTTATCATATGGATGTCTCTGCTTACAAGCTGCAAACTATATGGAAACATGGATTTGGGTAAACATTGTTTCAATCACTCTCTGCAACTGGATCCCAACGATGCCTCTGGCTATGTGCTTATGTCGAGCATCTACAGTGATCTGAACATGTGGGTAGATGTTGAGAGAATGCTGGAGCTTAAAAGAAGTGCAGGAGCACAGAAAAAGCGTGCGATGGCATGGATTGAGGTCAAAGGCAAGGTTCATGAGTTCCTTGTAGGAGATGATAGCTACCCACAGGTTGATAAGGTTGAAGCTATATCAAGGCAACTCAGTAGGGCTATGAGACAGGAGTTTTATGTACCACATTTGGACTTGTTGGTATGTAAATCAGGGTTTGACCAGGATGATGAAGATCCATTAAGTGGACAGTTAAAGGAATTTGCTAGAGCTTTTGGCCTCTTCAAGCCACCAGAGGTTTCCATTGTCGAACCTGAGGAGGCTATTCAGGTTCTTAACACTTTGGAAGTCACGGATCTATACAAACCAGACACGTGATTTCCTCTACATTTGATAGCTAGTGTGTGTTCTTGCTGATATCATCTTCGCTAGGCGTGACCTCATTGTCCAGGCCCCGTTGCATCAGCCGGCTGATTGAGACCGCCCTCAACCCAAAACAATCACTGTGTTACATGCATGCACATTTTGGCAGAAGGAGCTGGTCTGGGTAAGTAAGCCATTGTAGAATTTCATTGGCATCCTGCCTAGGTTGAGGACATGTCCTGGTGTAGAAACATCAGAAACATCTTACCCCACCCCAAAAAGGGGTTGGCAATTACTTCACAAGGCATATCAAATTTTTCATATCTGCCTTATTGATGCTAATACAAAGTATGAGCAGAAACATTTTACAGAGCAACGGCATGCTCAAGTTAGTTGAAATGCTGTGTGTAAACATTTGTTCTATTCACATAGTCATGGGGAATGCTGCTCTGTTATCATGTTTGAAGTGGCTAAGGAGAATATCTCAACAACCATGCCATTGCATCCCTGGCAGCCCACGGGGGATCACACACACCTGCATGAGCCACAGGAGCGGCTAGCATGAATGAGCAGAGCCCCACTATGCCTAACCAACACTGCTCACCCGAATGGAGGGGATTGTGCTAGAGTGTGAAGGAGGTGCTAGTTTATCCACATTGGAAGATGTGGAAGATGAAAGGACAAAACAGCCTTGTGGTGCCCTTCACATCCCCCCCACCCCCCCGCCCCCAACACACACACCCACACACCCACCCACACACACACACACACACAGGCACCCCGCCCCAAGCTTGGTCTTTTGGATAGGGGGTGACTTTGGGCCACTTCTCTCTCTCTCTCTCTCTCTCTCTCTCTCTCTCTCTCTCTCTCTGCACACGCATACATAACGCAGTTGCTGCAGGCCTGAATTGTTTTTTCCCCATCATGCAGCATTCGTGGCTTGGTCAGTTACATTTCTTCGTTTCTAGAAAAATTTTTCCCACCTGTTAATGCATTAGCATTGGTCTGGTCACTCTTTTGTTCATTCACGTGTTTAGCACAGCAAGTTTGAAGACAAACAGAACTGATGTAGCTAATGGTTTGACATGCGGATGGTGGCCAGGTATTGTAGCGCTTGGTATGCACAGGAGAGGTCCGCTTATGCAAGGGTGTACATGAAATAAGGCCAATGGTGCTGCAGAGCATCATGGAGATGCTGCTGGCTAAAGAAGGCTGAGCAGCAACAGCATAGATGGTGCATTCTAGAAAGGGAACAAGACAAGCACAGTGTTTGATCTTACAGATAACAAAAGTTGAAATGTTCATCTTTGGAATTGGAATTGGTACTACCTCATTATTCTTTTGGAGGTGGCATGTCTTCATGGATGCTCAAGAGAGTGCAACCAAACACAAGCAGATACTGCATGAGCGAGTCCCTAGACGACACTATGATGAAGAGTGAAGATCTTCTTTGGGGAGATGCTAGTGAAATTTATGGCACCAAGCATCTTACAGGAGCACCTACTTCTTCTCTAATACACAACACTCAAATATGAGGGCACTCTCCTTATGAGCTTCTCATTTTTTACAACAACAAGGTTTACAATTACATATGTACATATAAAGTGCCATCAAAAAGCTCCAATCATATATGCATGTATTAATGAGAAGATTTATGGCAATTGAAATGGCATAGCTATCAATTCAAGTTCATTGTCATGTTTGAAATGTATGTATACGCTCTTGCTGCACCTTTTTTTATGTATGACTTGTTTATTGTGGGTTTCTATATTGAATGCTTTTAGTTTGGTACAATATGTGAGCCTTCTTCCCTTGATCCTGTCTATTACCTTGCCATCCTTTTTCAGTGCTATCATGATTGTTTATGGATCATCATGAAAGACAAAGGCCTTTCTTATATGTTTCTTCTAGTAGTTAAATGATAGAACTCTCATTATTCTCTTAGAATATTGCATATTCTTTTATACAAACCTTGAAAAAGCATTGTTGGTTTCCACACATTTTGTCTAAAGCTACTAGAAAATGGATGTTATAAGAAAACTCATGTTACCCTCCGGTTCTTTTGATAATTTGCATGGAATCACTTTGAAGATGGAACATGATCTAAATTGTGCAATGATATAAATGCCAATATGTAGCAAATAAGTTCTAAAAATATGGCCAGTGTAGCGCGGTTGGTTAATCCCAAGTGTGGCATTGTGGGGTTACACCATACTCAAAACAAAATAAATTTTTTACCGAGGACTACTATGAGTCTTGCCGAATTAGGTTTCATTGAATATTGATAGTTATTGATTTTTTTAAAAATAGTTTTTAAAATATTAGCAAGGTAGTTAATATGAGCACATATAAGTGATATTACTAGTATGTAAGAGATGGTTTAAAAATAGCAACTCTATTTTGTGGCTCAAAAATTAAGCCTTGAAAATAGAAATAGGAAAAACAACATTTCTAAAAATAAGCTAAAAAGAACCATAAAATGTTTTAGGCCATTGAAATTTTAACTATCAATCTTTTAGGGAATCTTTTTTTTTAACACCTCACAAGTGACCCATTACTCGCAATCGTGTTAGTAACTCACCTCACCACGCCACCCACATTGTGTATTGCACCCTTGATGTTGTCACTAAGAGTGGGTGTAACAATTTGCACACATTTTGAGTGAAATCATGGAATTATGAAAATTATAATTCGTCCTTTCCATTTGAGGTTTTCTTTGTTGGAGCCATCTTTGTGAATGAATATATCATGTTGGTGTAACAAAGAGAGAAAGTTTGGCTCACACTCTTGTCCACCTCTGCTAAGATCCATGGTGCCTTTGCAACATGTACCTTGCTATTTAATTTATATTGATCAAACATCCATGGTGCCTTGCAAGGTGTACCTTGCTTTTAATTTATATGGATCAAACATCCATGGTGCCTTTGCAAGATGTACCTTGTTATTGACTTCTTCTACTTGCTTAATTAATTAGATGCATCCTCTCATAGCCTTATGGTTCTTGCTACCAATCATTGCTATCCTACCAATCAAGTGCTCCCAAACCAAACAGCCCACATTGTTACCATCTAAAAGGTTTTTTATCTTTGATTTAGATCAATGTTGTCCATAAAAGAAGATGAATAGTCTCTACATACTTGGTAGAGGCTTCTCTGTACTTGCATTCCAATACTCTTCCCACCACGAGCCCTTCTATTAGATGGAATCCTTGCAAGATTTAAACATAACCTGGATGACCCATTACAATGCTTCAAAGCAAGTGAAGGTTATTCACCAAGGGCCCCAAGAACACATCTATATTCTTCACCTTATACTTTCTCCATAGGAACAAGGAGACCAAGCATGTTGTGGCCTTCTTTAAATGGTGGATGTTATAGCCATGTGAAACATACTCTCGAGTAGTGTACACCATTCAGGCCAAACCAAGGCACAAATTCCATGGCTTCTTCCTAAACTCTGCCCACTACTCTTTATGCACTTCTTGTGATGGGAAATCTATTAAGTATCCTCATAATAATGTCCCACAACATATGTGTTGGATTCCATTCCATAAGCTCTACCATAAATTTACATTGAAACATGTTGTATTCATAGTAGTATGATAGGAAATTGTATCAACATTTTTACAAGTGTGGTTTGTCCTTGTTAAAAAGATGCAGGGGAGAAGAGAGCTTGAGTTCTTGCAAGCACACACACACTCACAAAATTCTAAAAGAGAACACACAAGGCGAGAGGCTGAAAATCTTCTTCTTCTTCACACAACACTCAACACACCATATACAAAGATAAGAGTACACACAATATGAAAAGGTACTCAACCAAATACATACTAGGGTTCTCTATAGTGTGAACCCAACTAAATGAGTTGGCGCTATAACTATGCCAGCAGTCTCTAGAATGACTGTCACACAGCCTATCATACCACTGGCCGCATATCACCCATGATCTCACCAACCATGCCAGTGGTGTAAGTGTGGGGCCTATCCCCCCAAGCGGGTCATCAGTGTCCACCGCCTCACTAGATGAGCTCGATATCTCAACACTCCTCCTCGAGCTCAACCCCATCTCATGTACACCAAGAGAAGCCCTGAATCTGTGGAGCTTCTCTGTACCCAATGCTTTGGTGAAGATGTCAGCGACCTGATCCTGTGTGCTGACATAAACAAGGTCAACGTCTCCTGCCAAAACCTTCTCTCTGACAAAATGGTAGTGGACCTCTATATGCTTCGTGCAAGCATGAAAAACTGGGTTCCTGGAGTGGCCAACTGTATACTGCTAATGTTGTCACAGAAAATGACAACTTGTCTACCACTAATAGACCCAAATCTGCAAAAGTAGCTTTCTCAACCAAGCTACCTCAGATACTGCCATAGCAACACCTCTGTACTCGGCCTCTGTGTACTGGATAAAGCAACCGTAGGCTGCTTCTTGCTGCTCCAAGTCACAGCAGCACTCCCCAAAGAAAACATGAAGCCACTAGTAGATCTTCTATCTGAGATACTACCAGCCCAATTAGCATCTGTGTACCCATGTACACATATCTCTGTCCCAGTTTCATAAAATAGTCCACAATACAAAGTAGATCTCACATACCTCAGTATGCGTCTCAATGCATCCAAATGTGGCTTCTGCATAAACTGACTCACCAACCCAACAACATAGCTCAAATCTGGCCTGGTGATCATCATGTAGATCAAGCTTCCTACTATGTGCCTATACATAGTAGGATCCTCCAAAATCTCTCCTGAATCTGCACTCAACTTGCCATTCTGATGGCACTGAGATAGGCTTACAGCCTGTCATACCATACTTGGACAACATGTCCAAGCCATACTGCCTCTGTAGTAATCCAATACCATGTGGTGACCTAATCACCTCAATGCCCAAGAAATATCTGAGCTCCCCCAGATCCTTCATCTCAAACTTCTATCTAAGCAAGATCTTTACATCGAAGATCTCTGCATCATGGTCCCCCGTAATGATTAGGTCATCTATATAGATCCTTCATCTCAAACTTCTATCTAAGCAAGATCTTTACATCGAAGATCTCTGCATCATGGTCCCCCGTAATGATCAGGTCATCTATATAGATGACAACAAGCACAACCCCTCTATCACTGTCTCACATACAGCGAGAAATCTGCATTGGCTACATGAAAGCCAATAGTGACAAGATATTCAGAAATCTTGTCAGACCATGCTCTTGGTGCTTCTTTTGAGCCATACAAGGCTTTCTTCAACCTGCAAACATGCTCGGGGTGACTCACATCCTCATAACTAGGTGGCTGCAACATATACACCTCTTCCTGCAAATCCCCATGCAAGAATGCATTCTTTACATCCATCTGATGTAAAGACCATTGCTTTGACACAGCCACTGCTATCACAACTCTCACTGTTGCCATCTTGGCAACTGGGCTGAAAGTTTCCTCATAATCAATGCCATATGTCTGTGCATATCCTTTGGCTACCAATCTAGCCTTGTACCTGCTTATGCTTCCATCACTGTTATGTTTTACTTTGTACACCCACTTGCATCCAATGGCTTTCTTGCCTTCAGGCAATTGCACTAAATCCCAAGTCTCATTTCCATATAGTGCATCCATCTCCTCATCCATAGCTTTCTCCCAACACACATTTTCAACAGCCTCATCAATGCATGTGGACTCTACAACCTGTACAACTTTTGCCATGTATGCATAGTGATGTGCCACATAACCATCATAGGTAAACCTCTGCACAGGATTCTTCACTCTCCCAGATCTTCGCAGCTTTGCATTCATGGCTTCCATAGCCTTCTTTACACCAGGTGTTTTCATAGAGCTGGTAACCCAAGATCCTCATCAAGGCTCGTCTTTGAGCCATTAGACTCTCCATCAACGTGAGAATGCCCTACAGAAATGTCAGGCATACTAAGGGGCTCAATCACTTTCTCTTTGCCTTTATGTGATGTACTAATCACATTTGCAGGACTGGTATTATGACGCAGCCTGGCACTCCATGGTCTATCAATTGAACCACTAGATGAGGACTCTCCTCAAAGACTGTGATTGCTGACTTGCATTCTGTGCAACCACATTTCCACTCACATCAACCCCAACAACTTCTTTTTCAGTAGTATACCAGCTACTCATCTCATCAAAAACAACATCCCTGCTTAGCCTCAACTCACGTGTAGCAGGGTTATAACACCTGTATCCCTTTTGCTCAAGGGAATATCCAATAAACACACATTTTTCGGCTTTTGGATCTAGCTTAGTTATCAGCTCATCTGGCACATGCACATATGCAATGCATCCAAAGACTTTCAGATGAGACAAATCAGGTTTTCTGCCAGTAAACCTCTCCTCTGGAGTTACATCATGTATTGCTGCAGTAACTGGAGTCCTGTTCATGATGTAAACTACTATAGAAACAGTCTCAGCCCAATAGCTATGCGGCATATTCTTCTCTCCCATCAATGTTCATGCAATCTCAGCAATGTGCCTGTTTTTTCGCTCAGCAACTCCATTTTGCTACGGAGTGTATCTGCATGTAAACTGTCTCCGAATACCATTCTTCTTCAAAAATTCAAAGAACTCATTGGAGAAGTACTCTCCCCCTCCATCTAACCTTAGGCACTTTACATATTTCCTTGTTTACTTTTCAACCATAACTCTGAAATTCTAAAAATGAGTGAACACCTCACCCTTATCCTTCATGAAGTATACCCACACTTTCCTTGTGTAGTCATCAATAAATGTCACATAATACCTGCAGCCTCCCATAGGCATGGTCTTCGTAGGACCCCATACATCTGAATACACAACATCTAGTGCATTTCTGCTTACATTTCTGTCACGTGAAAATACATGCTTTGTTTGCTTTTCCAAATTGGCATACTTCACATATTTTCTGCATACCTTCAACTTTAAACTTTGGCAGCCCTGTCACAAATTCCTTTAGTTCTGCGCATAGACTTCATTCTCTGTACATTCACATGTCCAATTCTTTTATGCCAAATGTCTGTGTCTGCAACAATTCCTGAACCATTTGCAAACATCGCAGCAACACTCACTTCAGGCATGTTTACATTCAATGTAAACATTCTGCCCACTCTGTTGCCTTTTGCAACCAACCTGCACTTGTCTTTAAAGTCTTCAACATAACAACCATCAGGGTTAAGCCGAACCTGCAAACCTTGCTCAATCATCTGGCCAACTGAAACCAGATTCTTTGTTATGTTCGAAACATGAAGTACATCCGCAAGGTACTTCACTTTGCCACCCTGCATAGACAATGGCACATCTCCAACATGGGCAATTGGACGAGCAGTGTCATCCCTTGTTTCCACAAAACCTGGTCTTTCAAGGTTTTTCATCTCCTTGAACCATTCTCCATGACTTGTCATGTGATTCTCAAAGCACCTGAATCAACATACCATACATCATCTTTATGTGCTGCTTCAACATTTTCAGACATGGCATTAACAACATGCTGCATAACAAACAACCTTTCATTATCCTCATTGTTTTTGCTCGAGGATGCATAGTTGTTTTGCTGCAATTTTCCATTTTGCATGTCAGCTTGCTTTTTATAACAATCTGCCTGCACATATCTAGGCTTACCACAATAAAAGCATCCACGTATATCATTATACTGCCTTTGCCAATTTCCACGACCTCTTTGACTCCCCCTGCCTCTGAATTGGCCTCTTCCACCTGCGTGTTGTTGTTGTTGTGAATTCTGGGATTGTTGTTGTTGCTGCTCTGCTGGCCATAATTCTGATTACCTGTTCGGCCACCTCCTTGGCCGTGTCCACGGCCTCCTCTACCTCGTCGTCTTCCTGAACTTGTGTAGAAGGCTTGTTGCTCTGAACTGTTTTTGTTTTGTGTGGACTGTTGGTCTTCACCCAAGCTCTTCTCTTCTCTATAATCAACATAGACACCAAATCTGTAAAATTGGGAATGTTTTCCCGAGTCTGAATAGATGTCTTGAACCCCTTGTATTCTGGCCCGAGACCACGTAGACAGACTTCCACCTTATCATCATCATCTACTGAAACGCCAATAGATGCAAGGGATTCCACAATACCCTTGATCTTCAATGCATAGTCATTTACAGACATACTCTTTTTCTCCACAGTATGAAGTTCATTCTTCAACTGTATCTTTCGTGCCTTGGTATTCGTTTCATAGAGTTTTATCAAGGTGTCCCACGTCTCCTTGGGGGACTTGGCATCCTGTATGTGCCCAATCATGGTGTCTTGTATACTGATAGAGAGCCAATACATAACTTTTCTGGCTCCTTGGTTCCAATCCTTGAACTCTCACATCTACAGCAATCGAATTGATCTCCGGTATCTCCGTCGGTGCCTCTTCATGCTCACCTTCCATGTAGTCCCAGTAACCCTTTCCCATCAGGAAATTTATCAACTTGAACCTCCAAGCATGGAAGTTCTTCTTATCAAGCTTCTCCGCAACAATCTGGTTTATGCCATCATTTGACAGCTTGCCAGACACACAAATTTACCAGAAACAGCACTCTCGTTTGTCCTGCACAAACTGCTGTATTTTTTGCAGTGGTGCTGTACTACACTCAAATGTCACAAAACCAGTGACCTCAATGTGCATACATAAACCCAATGGCAACTGTTGACCTCCTTGCAGCACACACAATGTCTGCACAACCAATCTGTCTTCCTGCAGTTCTTAAAATAGAGTTCTGCAGAGAATCGATGACTTACCCGCAATGCTCGAAATCGTCTGCTTTCTGAAAACCGGAGGTCCTAACGCGCCCGAAACGCGTTTTCGACCCAAAAATATCTATATAGTTTTCCTATAGCTTTACTCCCACGAAGAAAGCTCCTCAATCAGAGATCGTTTGTGCCGGTGCCTCCCGTAGAGCTCCCCCGACAAGGTGTAGTCTCGCCAACACAAATAGGGAAGAGTAGATGAAACTCTTACCCTTGTACCGCTTTTTGTGCTTCTCTTGCTTGCAGCTCAGCCCTTAGCATGAACCAGGCTCTAATACCATGAAAAGATGCAAGGGAGAAGAGAGCTTGAGTTCTTACAAGCACACACACACACTCACAAAACCCTAAAAGAGAACACACAAGGTGAGAGGCTGAAAATCTTCTTCTTCTTCACACAACACTCAACACACCATATACAAAGATAAGAGTACACACAATATGAAAAGGTACTCAACCAAATACATACTAGGGTTCTCTATAGTGTGAACCCAACTAAATGAGCTAGCGCTATAACTATGCCAGTCTCTAGAATGGCTGTCACACAGCCTGTCATCCCACTCGCATATCACCCATGATCTCACCAACCATGCCAGTGGTGTAAGTGTGGGGCCTATCCCCCAGGCGGGTCATCAGTGTCCACCGCCTCACTAGATGAGCTCGATATCTCAACACTTGTGAGTCTTCCTATGGTAAAGACCGCATTATAAACAATTTGAAAGATCTATATAACTCCCACATGATAGACAATGCAATCATTAGGACATGTAATTCTCTATCGTTAGGAAATGTATAAATAAGAATAACAACATAATCCTTTTCCAAGGAGGAGAGCAACTTTGTGGCAAGAGAACCCTTGTTTACAACATTCAGTGCTAGAAGGGAGCATATCCCTATCGTCACCCTACTTGAAGAAGCAGAGGAGGGGAATAACATAAGCTTCCGGGAATTATGTATTAATATATGCATACCAACATTATGATGAGAGGTCACATCCTCAAATCTTTCATAATCTCATACATGTTTAAGAGCTCTCCTAGTACACTCACTTGTGATAGCCCACTTGTATGCACAACACCCTCCTATATGAACAATTTTTACATCGATAAAATGATACAAGATTGCTAAATGAGTACATGTATAAGCCAAGTGGGTGTCCCATTCATATCTCTACCCATATATACAAGGTTTTTGGCTGGCAAGCTTCAATACAATAGTGACCCACAGCCTAAACATAATGTGAATACAATTGAGGCTAGAGGCAAGGATTTTAGGAGTTAACAACCTCCCCTACCTAGATCTTCTTCCATCATCAGAAGTTAAGAAAGACAAGTATGTCGATGTGAGGATCTTTGCTTCATCATCACGATCGCATCTGGTGGAAGTGCTGCACAGCTTTTAGTTGGAGAGGTTTCTCATTGGTGCTGGTGAACACAAAAACTGTAAAACATCTCCTCAAAAGCTTGCATAATACGGAAGGCCAAAAACTAGATCCTAGCAAAAAGCCTATAGATTTGGCATAGTGTAGGCCCAAGATTAAGGTTGAAGGCGAGGCCTTGCATATGAGACTCATCATATGGATGCTAGTGCATGAATCCCTTCTCATCCTTAAAGTCTTGCAAGCAAATAATGATTGTGTCGAGGAATTTTATTGAAGCTTGGATGGTTACATCCACGGTGTCCTAACAAGAAGCAATGAATTGGACGATCAACCCATACATCCATTCCTTTGTGGGAAGCATTCCAAAGGACGACGACTTGAACTCTTGGGAAATTGAGTAGTAGATGATTGGTCTTCTTTCTAGCTTCATACTCCTTCCAATGCATGCACATATGCACTGGCATGTGCAACATGTTGATTCTTTGGTTGATTGCCTTGACATTGTATGTAGCCTAGCAATCATGATTATGGAGGTATTTGAATTGCCACTTTGGCTAATTCTTCATCTCCACACAATTCCACATCAACTGGCCTTCTATAACTTGCATTCTCTTGGACTAGTGTATTCTATATCCATTGTTTGTTGAAAGGATGTTCTTCTATAACCTGCATTCTCTCGGACTAGCGTATTCTATATCCATTGTTTGAAAGGGTGTTCGAGGTACATTTGCATAAGCGGGACCTCTAATCTATGCACACCATGGATTGGTTTTCTATAGGGAAGCTTCTTGGCCATTTTCTAGATTAGATAAGTGGGGAAAAGTCTCCCAATATCTCTTCGGATATTCCTTCCTTAGCTTCAAAGAATAATTCTATAGGGTTGAAATCTCTAGGGAGAGGGTCATGTGCCTATGCATCGGGGGCAGGACCTCTACTTGTTTATGTCGCTTGCTGCCCTCTGTCGGCCATGGTGTGCCCTCAAAAGCATGATCGAGGGGGTCTGGAAACTCTATCTGCTTAGGCTGGCTCTCTTGCTCCACTGTTGTTTCTTGGAAAGGCTTTGAAGGTTGCCTGCCATGTGACCCAATCCCTCTTCATGGGTCCCTCTACATGTCTTAGATTGGTCCCTCTTCAAGGCGTGAAGGGTTGCATAGAGTTGCATTGAATGCGTGTGTGCCAGCAGGCGATCCGATCGGCCGCTTGATCAAAGCTAAACGATCGTAATTGGCATGTGCGCGATCTGGATGTGATGATCGATTGGGAACCTGACGATCTGATCAAAACCAGACGATCCGGAATAGGGCGATCTTGATGGGGACGATTTGAAAGATGGCGATCGGTATTTGAAGGATTTTGTCATGGACGATTCGATTTGGGATCATCCAGGAGTCGGATTCCCACGATCGAAGAAATTGAGTAGTTTTAATGCTTTTTCAGTGCTTGGACCTCAACAACTTTTTGTGCCTATGTGCTTTTTCAGGAAAGTGGGATCATTCAAGGGTCGGATCGCCACGATCCAAGAAATTATGGATTTTTAAGTGCTTTTTCAGTGCTTGGACCTTAACAACTTCTTGTGCCTAATGTTGCACCTTGTAATGTATTGCCGTAGATATACTCAATGCATTCATTGCTCTCTTGCATGCTATGCAAGAGAATGTAGTGGGGATCCATGGGTTGTCGGCAACACGATTTTTACCTTGGGTTCTCGGTGTATGAATGATGTGCAATCATACAAAGTGCATTAGTTAAAATAATAAAAGCGTGCCTAATGCAATTGTTCACCCTAAAATGTTTCATGAGATTAAGTCATGCGATGTAAGAAGGAATATTATGATGGGCCCTCAAGTGATGGGTCATACACACTAGGCCAAGACACTTTAAGGTTTTTTATCTGCCATGTGGTGCTTATCTGCCATGTGTCGGCACTGCATGAAGTGGTGGTTTTTGACAGAGCAAACAGACGGATTTGATGATAGCGGCGGACACCGATCGAAATTAGCCGTCATGATGACAAAGTGCTGCAGCATCGAAAATGAGAAATCTTCTCATGTGTTGTTGACAAATTGAGCGGTCTGTAACCCAATTGCACATGGATGTGTGCATGATTGAACTGTAGTCTTTGAAAACCTTGTCACCTAAGCATGTGTTTACATGACTATATACTATAGTCTACACTCTATTGAATAAAGTAAACAACTATGAAAGCTTTAATAGTTGGAACCCACAGTCTTTTGAGGATGAGGTTGCTTATATACTAGCTAACTCTAAGGTACCCATTCACACCTGGATGGCCATGGGAAAAAACTGAGTGGGACAGCAATGCCCATGGCATAAGTGCATGACTTCACAAGTAGTACTATCAAATATCTCACACAACTTTCTAATATGGATGCGCCAGCTCATTCGTTGCATTCTCATGCCAGCATCATCGGAATGCTCTTTGTTGCCAAAGGGGTGAAGGGAGAGCTCTCAATGCCTAGATGGAGGCAAGAATAGATGGTCCTTTGTAATGGTTCTCTCTCACAAAAAGTAGGGGAAGAAGAAGAGATGGTTCTTCGTGATGGTTCTCTCTCACAAAGAGCAAGGGAAGAAGAAGCTAATTGAAGAGGGACGCATACGCTCAAACACATTCAAGCATGCATCCACTTGCATTATGCATTTATGCATCCACTTGCATTTATGTATATTTTTCACTTCCTTCTATATTGTTTTCTTGTTTAGAATCTCAAAAAATAAAGACCTCTTGCATTATGCATTTATGTATGTAGCATCGACTGGAGGATAAGGACCACAACTCTCAAGTTTGAGCAAAGGACCATGAATGTCTTTCTATCTGAAGAAGAACCATGACAAATCTCCTCGAAGATCTAGAGATTGCTCACTCTATTAGAGGCATGTCCAATCGAGCTGGTAAGTTCGATCATCCACAAACTCCAAGAAGCCTCATTAGAAAATTCCAACCCCTCACTTCTACCACAAACAAGGGCCAACAAGCCAAAAGCTAAACCCAAGGCAAATAATCTCGAGCCTAAATTGAGGAGGAACCACAAGAGGAACGAGAAAATGGCCCAAGCATCACCAATTCCTGTTGCTTTCTCCACTTTGCCACCAACACCCAAGGATAAACTTTGGTAGGTATGGGTCCCAAAGGCTAATATACCAAATATACAACAAACCACTTACAACAAGTTGGTATGGATCCCAAAGCGAGAGAGAAACATAAGGCGAAGAAATGATCTAACCATGGATAACCACAGAACAGTCCCTCGAGGCCCAAGGCTATTATCAAGGACAAGGCTTGTTCTAGTTACCAAAGGATTAGTCCAAAAAGGGGGAGCCATCACCAACAATCGAGCACATGAGTCAAAGAATGCCCAAAATCATCATCATGCTTAAAGCCACCAATCCAAAAGAAGAGTCCATCAACAAACCTTGCCATGGAAAGGCCTAAGGACCATAAAGTCTTCAATCCTGACATGGGTAGAAACCTTGTTTGTAAAGATGATGTTGTCACTCTCATTCCAAATCAAAGGATAAAGAAAGTTGTTGCTTACCCAATAGCAACATCAAGCAAAATAAAGCAAAAAGAAAATACCCAGGGGCTATCCGCCACGCAAATTGTCAAGTTACTGGAGGCTAAAATGTACAAAGGGCATAAAAGTCAAGAGTCAGGTTACTAAAGGCCAAAATGTGCCTAGTGTAATTCCTAATCAAAACATGCACATACTTGACACACAGTCTTTTTCTATCGACTCGCTTGTACTAGAGAGACAAGCATAACGGTCAAGTCAAGTCGCCTATGCGGGATGCGATGGGCATAAGGGTCAAAGTCCAAGTCTAGGTAGATGGAGTGAAGGAGTAGGTATCACTCACGTACTAATCGCATACTCCAAGAGCCTCTCATGTACATCTCTGGATGGGGGGGACCTTAGCGAGTCATTTTCCAATCACGGCTTTTGCAATTGACTAGTCCAATTGCCCCATTGTACTTTTCCAATCATGTGATTCAACTTTTCTAATCGACAATTGTACTTTTTTGATAGTCAAGATCAATCATCCGATTACACTTTCCAATCGTCTATTTTCTAATCGACCGATCGGTGTCTTTCAATTGCCCGATTAATCGTCTCCAATCATCAGATCAGTAACTTTCAATCATCTACTTCTCCAATCGTCCATTTCTACAATCATCCAATTTCACCTTCTCTCGTTGGTGATCCAAGAGTTCAATCGGCGATTCTTCATCTCCAATCGGTGATTTTCAATCAATCGATCGTACTTCTCCAATTGTCCATTTTGCGATGGCATGATTTCACCTTCTCCAATCAATGATCCAAGAGTTCTATCCGAGTGATCTCTCCAGCAGTAGTCCAATTGATGATTCTTCATCTCCACCAATTGTCCAAATCTGAGACTCCAATCATCAAATCAGAGACTCCAATCAACTAACCGGCTGATAATTTTCATCACCGTTCCAAACACTTCATCAACCACAACCTACTAACATAAGTTTAAGCTTTCTTTTCGCATCTTTCCTTCTCAAATTCTCAAGCACTCAAGTATAGCCACCAATAACTTGCAAATAATTTGTTTGGAATTCTTTCCAAAGAGGATAAATTGGATGGATGAAATTACTCCTTATGGAGTTTTATGGCTAGAAATATTTGTTACAAAGGGCTTATGGGGTTATGATAGTAGTGACATTGGTAACGACCTCCGCCCTAGCCGCACAATTACTCCTGTTACTCTTCAAAGGGGTTAGGGCAACAGACCGAGCAACAAGCTTTTCAAACTATTGCTGAGACCAAAGAATTCACATGATGCTTAAGCTTTGGAATTGACTTGTCTTGTCAGTCAAAAGGTATATATTTTTTGCATATTCACGCTTGTAAAACATCCATGCTTGCTTGAAACACTTTAGAAATTATGTATCAGGCTAAAAATGATGTAAGGATTGCCTTTCTCACAAGGTAACTTAATAATGAAAATATTCAAGAAAAAGGAGTCCATGAATGAATATTAAACAAAACTACAAGACTTGAGAGAACAACTTCTCGCAATATTAATGAAGTCATTCCTAAAAAGGATAGACTAACATCACCCTTAACTGTTTGCCTGGATCTTATCTGGATTTTAATACTTCCTCTATCTTTCTTGGAGAGGCAATGTAGCCCCTCTTACCTATGAGAAGCTTGTTAGCTTGTTGGAGAAGAAACAGTTCAAAAAGAATGTCTCTAAGAGTTCTAGCAGTATCAAGCTTTAGCAACCAAGGATAAGAGCAAGAATATTTGACAGAAGAACAATTCAAGTAGAACTTTTCAGGCTCAAGATGATTCCGAAAAGCCAAAGAAGAATACTTACCAGTATTGCGAGAAGCCTGACCATACAATTGAAAATTACTTCAAACTTCAAAATAAGGAAAAAAAAAAGAAAAAGAAATCCAACAAGGGTTCCAACAGTTTTGCCTCCTCTGACAATCAGAGTTCTAAGAAAGAGTCTGCTAATGTTGTTATCCATGGAAACTTTTTACTAATGAGTTGTAATCCTGAATAGGATGCATGACTCAATTTAACTATATATGACAATTGGTTTCTTGACAATGGTGCTTCTAAGCACATAACTTCTTAAAGAAGTTTGGTCAAACATATGGAGACTACACAGTGGTCACACTGTTACGTATGCCTTTTATCCCATGAAAGGTGTTGGTGAGATAGTCCTCATACTATAAGTGGTGAGGATCTTTATCATCAAAATATATTTTTTGTTCCATATATTCAAAAGAATCTACTTTATATGCCCACTCTAGCAAGGGGGATTCTTAATGTTGAATTTGCAGATGATAAATATATTATTTGTGACAAAGAAAAAGATAAACATATTATACTTACTGGATATTTAACAACCACAAGCGATTTGTACAAATTGAACATATATTAAAATGTTGCATGTGTGGCAAACACTTCTAATACAATGAAAGATGCCCAGTTGTGGCATGGTAAGTTTGGCCACACTTCTATTGGTGGTTTGATGCTTTTGCAATAGCATGGGACATTAGATCTTTCTCAACTTGATCAATCGACAAGATATGTTTGTGCCTTGAAAAACTTGCTCACAAACCTTTCCCCAAGAATGCAATAGATAGAGTTAATCACAAATCGCAACACATACACAATAATGTGTGGTCCCAATGCAGACTACTTCTTTACGAGGAAACTTATACTTTGTTACATTCATTAAGAATAATAAATACAACTAGTCTTACCCTATGATGAAAAAATGAGAGGTATTTTCTCATTTTCAACACGATGTTGCTATGGTTGAAAATGAAGCTAGCTTAAAAATTAAACTCTGTTCAAATAGAGGGAGAATATATGTCCAATAATGCAGTCAGATTTTTTGACACACAAGGACATTAAACTTCAGTTTACAACTCCTTATACACCACCATAAAATGGTATTATCGAGAGACAAAACAGGACTCTCATGGAGATGGTTGGATGTATAGTTAAAGGTTAGCATCTTCTACATAAATTTTGGATGAAAGAAGTTCTATGTGCTACGTACATGCTAAACAAGTACCCCACTAAAGCTTTAAAGACTATCACTTCTTACGAGGCTTGGTTCAATCAAAAACCTAAGGTTTAACACGTGTTTTTTGGTTACTTTGAAGACTATCCCTTCTTATGAAGCTCGGTTCAATCGAAAACCTAAGGTTTAATACGTGTTTTTGGTTATTTTGCATATGCACATGCACCAGCACAAAGTAGACCTACGCTTAATGACAACAGTGAAAAGCATTTTAATTGATTATAGTGCCAAAAGCAAAGGTTAGTCTCTACAATCCTCACTAAGAAGATTATTATCAATAGGGATATTATTTTTACGGAGAATTCTATCCACCCAATGAAAGAATTCAATAAGCATTCTTACGCTAATTCTCCGAACATATTCAATGGGTTGTTACCTCTGCCAATATTTGTTGATTCTCAATAAATTTTGTCTACTGATTCTTGTTTGTTAGAAGGAAGGAATGCTCAAGTATTTTATGCAACAACTTTAAATCAAAGATGCACTAAATGCTAAAATCAATGTATCTAGAATTATGCCTAGATGGATTACTACATAGCAAATTATCTCCTCCCTTACAAAGCAAAACCAAATCAGTACTCGAACCACTTCTTCGGTAGATATTATGAAGTTCATATTCCTTAGTTCTCTATATGATGTAGATGAACTTGAGTCTTTTCAAGAGGCTTAAGAAGATCCAAATTCAGTGAAAGCCATGTAAGATAAAATTCATTCCATTTAGAAAAATGATACTTGGGATTTAGTAGATCTACCACTTGGCAAAAAAACTATTGGTTCTAAGTGAGTTTTTATAGTCAAGAGAGAGACATATAGATCTATTCATAGATCCAACACCAAATTTATTACAAAAGATTATGCCCAATAAAAAAGGATTGATTATTATGAAACTTTTGCTCCACTTCTTATATGCCTGCTATCTTATTTATTATTGCTTTGGCAACCCATCATGGATAGAAAGTGCACCAATTGGACATTAAATGTTCTTGAATAGTAACTTACAAGAAGAAGTTTATGAGAGTCAACCAACCAAATTTTCCCAACTTAGCCAAGAACAAAAGTTATGCAAGCTTAATAAAGCTTTATATGGTTTGAACAAGCTCCCAAGCTTTGTACCAAAAGATTCATGCCCATCCGACAAAAAAAGGATTTCAAAGTAATCATATGAAAAGCACTTTATATGTGAAAAAAAACAAGCAAGATTTGCTTGATATCATTCTCTTTGTACATAACATGCTAGTGGCATGCACCAATGAAGATTTCATTATAACTTTAAAGACTAACCTTACCTTCAATTTTGAGATGTAAGATCTTGGTCTTTTGCACTACTTAAAGAAAGTTTATAAAGCAAGATGATAGTATAGTCATTAAGCCATCAAAGTACATCAAAGCACTGCTCAAAAGGTAAAGTTGCAAACCAATTTCTACACCAATGAAACCTAGTGTAAAACTTAGTCTATAGGATGCCGCATCAAGCTCTGAAGCTCCTTGACTTTTAAGGTCTTTCACGAGCCAAATGTAAAAAGAATCCAACTTGCATTAAAGAAACCTCAAGACTTACTAGGACGTCTTATGCCGACATCATTACCTACCCCATTCTAAAGGACATAGCAACATTATTGCACACGATTTTGTCTTGCCTTCCAAGCAGTTCAACTCATTCAAATGGTCACCAACTACAAGCAAGTTCCAACTCATCCACTCATGAATGCAATGATAGTCTGCAAGTAGCTCCAGAGGCAAACAACGGGATTCGGATATGATTGGGACAACCAGTACATCTAAATAATAGCCCCCGTTATCATGCACACCATGGAACATCCCGAGGTCGCTCATAAAGATAATACTCTAAGGAAAAAGAACAAGCACTGAGGGCTCTCTTTGAAAGCATCAAATCCATGGGGACTCCTTAGAAGCTTCAAAGCTTTCGAAGGCTGAGGATCTAAAGAGTTCTGATACCCAACAGCTCATCCCTCAAACTCCGAATGAATTAGGGTTACTAAATACCTACTTGATTAGCAAAGAAATATATGAACAAACTAGTAGCGATGGGCTTGACAACAAACACATAAAAGCTAAGCTTGACACAAACCTGTTTACTGGTGAGACGAGCAATGGTAACATTAAGGTGATCTCACAAGCATACACCAACCTTCTACTCATTCTCCACTTCCCATATCCTTCTGAAATTGGAAACCTCTAATCAAGCTGCTTGGACATAAGGCACGACTTCTTGTAGAGTTCGAATGTGCATATTTTTCAACTGAAAGTAAGTAGTCGTTTCAAGTGCAAAAAGACTCCAAAATATATAGGGAATGGGAAGATGAAGGACACCAGTACCACTGCCTTGGAGCTAGGAGACAATCAGTAGAGTTCTTCATGCAATCAAGTGTGCAAGATACAATTTGATGCACGTGCATGTGCATATAGAGAGAGAGAGAGACTGCCCAACGCCCTATAAAACATTGAATATAATTTAAAAATGGCATGCTTTTCCCTTTATAAATAGAGGACATAGCATATAAGCTCCCTCAAGAAATGGCCGAAATTCCAACCAAGACCAACATTATCAACAAATATATGGCACAGAGCTAGCTCAAAGAACTTTCAGGTAGATTACCCAAAGGCTATACTCCAATACAAATATGGACATGAAGGCAAATCGGTCAAGCCCAAGAAGGGACCCAGAGCTCTTTATCGCCTGGGATGAACTGTTTGCTGTTGGAATAAACAAAGACGAGAAGGTGATGAAATGCTGCTTGGTGGAGATGGCTCTCGACTCTCAGATACCTCATATTGAGTTGGTAACAAGTTCAAAAAGCTTCCTTGAACCTGCTGATTGCCACCTGGGGTTGTGTCTACACACCAGCCAAAAAGAATATGTTAGTGCAAGTCCAGGAGCGCAAGTACCAAAGAGATCCACCTGAAAAACCATGTGATTATGGAAGACCTTGACCAAGCATATGAAAGCACCGATAGAACTAGGTAGTACAAAGGATCCTGAAAATCAAACTCATGTAGACATGGGTATTTTGAACCAAATCAAGGGGGGTTCCCTCATGTAATGGGTGTGCAATATAGGTATGTAACAGATGGGTGCACAATATGGGTTTTTGAGGCAGTAGACAAACCACAGGCCGAGTCCCATTAGTGAGTCGCTCGGCCAATCGGAGTGAATACCCAGTACCGTGTGGTTAGGACCATGCACGCAATCGAGTCACCGACGTGTAGTTGGGACCATGCATCGCCAACATCCCTGATCCAGATTCAATGGAGCTTGAAGAGCTGAAGAGCTGGATCGAACACTGTTGTTACCGCAGGATCATCGGAGATGAGGTGGAAGCAACCAGACAAAGCAGACCCACTTGCACACAGACACACATTAGAGTTTGGGCCCCCAAGAAGATTCAAACTCAAGACCTCCAAGGTTGGGAGAGCTTAGCTCTTCTTTCCACTAGGCTACTGCCTTGGGGATCCCTTGTGGCAAATATTTGGAGATGATAGCCCCTTTGTGGTACTAGGGTGCATGCATGTTTCTGAGCTTGAATAAACCACTAAGCCTCTACAAGTATAAAAATAAGGCTTTATACATGTAAGAGGGTCTAGAAACTCCACACTTCTGGAAGCCAGATGCATCAGAGAAACAAGGCTTCATGAGAAAGCTCAACCTCAACCAGGACCTCACTAAACACTTAGAACGAGGAGGGTACGAAAATGAGCTTCAAAAACATGAACCTTACCAAATAAAGTCTTGATAGAAGGTCGCTTCGGTTTCCCTTTCTTCCGTAGCTCCGCTGCATTGGAAATAAAGCCACAAGATGACCATCATTCCAGCCTTCGTAGGGTGTGAAAACAAAGAAAATAGACCATTGTAATGCTTACCAACACCAGGAACATGGGTGTCCTGAACAATCTCGAAATTCTTGTAGGTGTATCCCACAAAGTTGACATCCTTGGATGGAAGCATCTGCACATAGAAACCAAAGCCAAAACCAAGTTAAGAGCGCCCAAATTAAGAAAGAGAGAGAGCCATATGCCGCTGCACATCTTTAGGACAAATGTCTTGCATGCAAATCTTGCACAAAGTAGATGTTCGTAGACTAACTAACACTGGACCGTAACTACATCAAAATTTTGCATATCCTCTGTACATACTAGATGAGTACCAATGCAGTTCTGAAACCCAAGTTCCTAGCCTTGACTAGCAGGTTGCATAATGGTACCTTTCTCCAAGGACCAGATTTTGAAGGAAGCTGTGCCTGAGGTCCTTCCTGCATCCCAAACCAGAATCTCCATAAGCACAAAGATAGAACTAGGACATATCTAAGCCAAAAATTTTGAACCATTCTTGTGAGTTTACATTAATGTTTCATTCTGCTGTTGTCAAAGTCCAACTAACTAGCAGATCCAATAGCAAATATCAACAAGAAGTAAAACTTCTTACACTGCTTTAGAAAACCTCTCTCTCTCTCTCTCTCTCTCTCACACACACACACACACACACACATCTACCATGGCATTGTATACCCATGGTTTCATTGTAGTATTCATGGTCTCATAGGCACTTTGGGTCTTTTGTACACATTAATAGATCTTTCTTTCTCTGCAAGAGGTCAACCACAGCTGCCTCGACCTGGCTGTCTCCACACAAGCCAAACATGGTTGTCCTCACCAGAGCTTCCTACGAAGCTTCATTTCTACAAGCATATGCAGGCCCTTGCAATGGGAACATTGAAGAGGTGGCTTGAGTGACATGTTATTGAAGGCTCTCGCTCTTTGTTGCACCATGGCTTCGAACAAGGAAGCATAATCAATGGTTGGAGGTTGTTCTGGATATCCATATGAATCATATTACTCATATGACTCAGTTCTCCTGTTCCGGGCTCTCGGAGTCCACTGACACAATCATCAAGTATTGTTGTACTGGTGCAATTTTAGAAGGAACTGGTTGTGGTGATAGTACCGGAGATGGGTACGGCTTCAGTGCCGGTCTATACATACCTCTCGGTGACAGGTTTTGATCAATGGACACTAGATTATGAAACGGTTGAGCTGCAATTGGAATGGCTGATAGGGCTAGTGGTCACTTTAATGCAAGAAGCATCTGTACTGGTGCTTGAGTCCACCGTGCCAACAATGAGTTGTATCATGGTTCTCGTGGCACTGGCAATGAGCACAAAATTATTGCGGTCTAGGCCTCAACAACGCACTCTCTGCACTTGTATGGTTTCGGCAGAAAATTGCACACCAAACCATATCTCTTAGTGGCAATAAGTGTGGGTGTCGGCAAGTATGAAATTGAGCCAACCTATAGATCTAGATGATCAATAGCGAGCTGGAGCTCCCACTTCCCCATGCGCACCTGCCCTGGCTCCCCTTGTGCCCTCCGCCTGTTTTTGCCCCCCTTGCATCACATCTCCCTCCCTCCTGCTACGCGCAAACAAATCCCCCCCCCCCCTCTCTCCGCCAAAAGCATATGTCGTGGTGCTTGAGTCCACTGTGCCAACAATGAGTTGTATCATGGTTCCCGTGGCACTGGCAATGAGCACAAATTATTGTAGTCTAGGCTCCGCCCTCTCCTCCCCCCCTCCTCCCTCTCCCATTTAGCTTCATCCCCCCAGCCTCCTTATCCTCTCCGTTCTCCCCGGGCAGGTGCTTCTAGCCTTGGGGTTTTTTCTCTATATGAAGCAAGTTTCGGCATTTTCTCGTCTTGAACCCTCACGAGGACTCCATGGCAGCCACGCCGTCATCCACCATGACCGAAACCGCCATCCCTTGCCTATCCTTTTTTGAAGATGATCTCCAACTCCTCGCTATACAATAGTCACCTCCTTGGAGGCTGCCACCCCGGTATGCAAGATTGTGGGTAGCCACCCAGCATGCGGACAATTCAGGGATCTGTTTTACAGGCAAGTCTTCTCGGCGCGCCTAGAAAGATCACAGACATTCATCCTTTGGGGCGTGGCTACTATAAGGTCAAGTTTGATTCGCCTACAACTTCGGACAGATTCATGTAGCTGAGCTCCGTCACATTGTGTATGGCACAAGCCTTCTTTGCGAGATGGCAGTGCGGCTTCGACCCTTGGCTGGTGTCTCAAGCTTTCTTGTGACAGTTTACTTTCCAGGTCTCAAGAAGGAATACCTTCCTCTCCTCCCGGTGATCGGTGGCACTATCGAAAGAGTGATGAACCCCCCCCCCCCCCCCCCCAAAAAAACACCGCCTTCATTCTTGCACTGACAGTAGGCATTTCATCCCTTCATATCCGCATAGCCTCCCCCATGTCAATGCCTCACTCCACTCTACTCGCTAGTCTACGGGGGGATCCAATTTTACAGAGAGTGGAGTACTCTGGCCTCCCAAGCCAATGTTTCATTTGTTAGCAGTCATCTCCTGTCTGTACACTATGTCAGGGCCTTTGTTGTGGGTGTGCCCACCCGTATTTGGTGTCTTCCCATTTTTCCTCACTCTCCGTATTTTTTCCCATTTATTTGGAGCTGTGTATGGGCTGTCGGCTGCCCCTAGATGGCTGGCTGACTATATCTGTGATGCCCAACTGATCTGGTGCTGCCCGACCTTTTTTCAGTGCTGGCTGACTGTTTCTTTTCTGGCCGACTGGATATTTCCTGGTCGTGGGCTGCTGTTGGCTGATTCTAGGCTGGCCGACCGGCAGCCAGGGGCCATATAAAATGGCCCCTTGCCCACACACTCCATCATTGTATATTTCCCGGATTTATTGGTGTATATAGCAGAGTTACACAAGCTTCTCTCTCTCTTTTCATCTGTGTATTGCTCTCTACAGCAGTTGTCTTCATTTCCATTGTGCATTCTGACATGATGGTATCAGAGCCCTAGGCAGCTTGGAGACAGTGGGACGTCGACGGTTTCCTGATTGAGGTGCTGATTGGAGACTGTTTTGGGCTGTACGGTACTTGGAGATCCGGTAGAAGGCGGCCATCACCATTGGACAGCCACCTTGCATTCTATTTGCAGGCTCTTCTTCTTCTTTTTTTCCCACCCTTTCCCACCCACCCTCCCTCCCTTCACAAGACCTTGTGAACCCTTGAGATGGCAGATTTGCTTGAGATGGCTGAGAAGCACGTGAAGATCCCGACACTGGACGGAAACAACTACAGCATATGGAAGGTAATGATGGAATCTATTTCGAAGTCCTATGACTTGGTTGATTTCATTGTTGTTGGGGTTCCACGGCCGGAGTTGGAAGAAGGGGAGTTATCCTCTATTCGGAAAGGAACGGGAGGCACACGCATAGTTATGGAATCGTGTTAATGCCCACGTCCGTTCTTTCATCTTCCTCAATTGCACACCACAGGTGATCAATCACATAAAGCATATGACGCTGGCCAGAGGGATTTGGCAGCATTTGGCTTCTCTCCACAATAGGGTATCACCCATGAAGAGAATCTCCTTGGAAGTTCAAATGCGGGTGATGAATCCTGCAAAGTCGTCGACGATGCGGGAGCACATCAACAAATGCAGGCTCTTCAGCAGGAAAATCTCCAAGCAAGGAAAGAGATATCGACAGAGGATATAGCCATAACGTTGTTGTCACATTTGCCCTCTCAGTACTCAGCCTTTTACTCCTCTTTGATCACCAATGGCAGGCTCAGCGCCATCACATGGGAGGAGCTTGTGCCCATGGTCTTGGACCAAGAAGAGCGATTCACGAACCCTCCACAGGGCGGAGGTTCTAAGGCCTTGACTGGCCAACGGTCGAAAGGCCGTAACAACAACAACAAGGGCAAAGGGAAGTCTTCTTGCATTTGTGGTACGCAGCACAAGGAATCTTTTCCAAAGCAAGCTTCTAGGCAGGCTTCGAAACCTTTGGAGTTGGTACACACTGACTGGTGTGAGCCTATGCAAACTGCATCCTTGGGAGGTCCTTTATACTTTATGTTGCTTGTTGATGATTGTAGCAGATTCACATGGGTTTATTTTCTTTCACAGAAGGACCAAGCTTTTGCTCGGTTCAAGGAGTGGCATGTGATGGTGGAGAAAGAGTCTGGCTTGCAGATAAAGACTCTTAGGGCTGACAAAGGAGGCAAATTTTCTTCCAATGCTTTGGTGCGATTTTGTGCAAAACATGGCATCAAGCGAGAGCTGGCCAATACAAGTTCGCCCTCAGAGAATGGAGTAGTTGAGCGTAAGAACAGGACTGTGGTGGAGATGGCGAGGACAATGCTGGAGCATCGTGATCTTCCTCGTCCACTTTGGGGAGAGGCTGTGGAGCTACGGCAGTCCATATCCTCAATCGTTCTCCGACGACGTCAGTACCGAACATGACTCCCTTTGAGGCGTATTTTGGCAGGAAACCAAATGTCTCCCATTTCCATGTGTTTGGGAGTGATGCATATGTTCACATTCCAAAGAAGCAGAGGAGGAAGCTCGACTCAAAAGTCCCAAACGCTTGTCTTTGTGGGATATAACTCTCTTTCCAAGGGATACAGGTTGTATGATCCACAGAGGAACGAGATTGTCGTCAACAGGGATGTGGTTTTTGATGAGCATGTTCCGATTTCCACTGTTGATGAGCCTCCACCTCTTAGAGACCCAAATGATTCTGATGGTGATTCCTAGTCGATTGTTCTAGCTGGACAGCCTTAGTTGAGGAGGTTGAGCCCACAACTGGAGATGAGTCCCCGCAGCAGCACGAGGCTCCGCGTTCTATTCGAGTACCCAGGTGGTTGGTAGACACCCTTCGGGAGTCAGGTTTCACGGAGCTTCCCTCCGAATAGACCACAGAGGACGGACCTCGAAGATCACATAGAGTTCGTGATAAAAGTCATTCAACGGAGCTTTTACAAGTAAACCATGCTTTGATGTCTCGTATCATGCAGAACAAAGAGCCCACTTCCGTCAAGGAAGCCCTTGCACAGGATACTTGGAGGAAAGCCATGCAAGTGGAACTGGATGCCATTGAGAAGAATAACACTTCGGAGTTGGTTCCAAGGCTGTCGAAATGGTCTGTCATTGGTGTCAAGTGGGTTTTTAAGACCAAGTATACGTAAGATGGGCCGGTGGACAAACACAAAGCCAAACTTGTGGCTAAGGGTTATGCTCAGCGGCCTGGCATCGACTATGAGGATACCTTTGCACCAACAGCAAGGATGACCACGATTTGGACCATTCTTGCCCTTGCTTCTTCTCAGCCGTGGCCCGTATTTTAGAAGAAACCGAACACAAAACTTACAGTGAATGATCCTTGTGAACCATTTGATGCCTCTTTGTACCGGAAGCTAGTTGGTTCATTGATCTGGTTACTGAACGCCAGATTGGACTTGAGCTTTCTTGTGGGCCAGTTGTGCTCATTTATGCAAACGCCGTTGAAGTCTCATTGGGACACACGATTGCAGATCTTGTGGTATCTGCAGGGTACGAAGGATCTTGGACTCTTCTACACCAATGGAGGTGAAACGAAGGACCAAGTTCGACTCCAAGGTTGGAGTGACTCAAATTGGGGAGGAGATCCAGACACGAGGAGATCTACATCAAGCTACAACTTTACCCTCGGCTTAGGAGCTGTTTCATGGAGCAGCAAGAGGCAGCCAACTATTGCCTTGTTATTGATAGAGACAGAGTACCGAGCTGCTTGTGCTGCTGCTTGCGAGGTTGTGTGGCTACGGAGGCTACTTGGCGAGATTGGGTTTCCAAAAGGAGCCCACGGTCATCCAGTGTTATCGCTATTGCTCGGAACCCAGTCTTCCATGCCCGGACCAAGCACATAGAGATACAATATCACTTTGTTCGTGAGAAGATCTTGACTGGTGACATCTTGCTCCTTAATTGTTCAACGGAGGACAATGCAGCGGACCTCTTTACTAAGTCTCTACCTCATGCCATGCTCCGGCAGCACTCCAGCTCACTGGGGTTGGTTCCACATGCAAGAGCTGAGAGGGGGTGTTAGCAATCATCTCTTGTCTGTATACTATGTCAGGGCCTCTGTTGTGGGGTGTGCCCGCCTGTATTTGGTGTCTTCCCATTTTTCCTCAATCTCCGTATTTTTTCCCATTTATTTGGAGCTGTGTGTGGACTGTCGGCTGCCCCCAGATGGCTAGCCGACTGTATCTATGATGCCCAATTGATCTGGTGCTGTTCGACCTTTTTCAGTGCTGGCCGATTGCTTCTTTTCTGGTCGACTGGATATTTCCTGGTCGTGGGCTGCTATCGGTTGATTCTAGGCTGGCCAACCAATAGCCAAGGGCCATATAAAATGGCCCCTTGCCCACACACTCCATCATTGTATATTTCCGAGATTTATTGGTGTATATAGCAAAGTTACACAAGCTTCTCTCTCTCTCTTCATCTGTGTATTGCTCTCTACAGCAATTGTCTTCATTTCTGTTGTGCAATCTGACATCATCTGCAGGCAGATGGGGCACCTCACTAGAGGTTGTCCCCACCATCGGCAGTCCAAGCGGCCACCTCCAATTGTCCAAGGAGAGTGGGACGCAGGCCCCCAGGTACTAAAGCACTAGTACGTGTCCTCGGTTGAGACCGGCGCATGAGACCAACAGACCGCCAACATGTGGCAAAACCGTTGGCTGACTTCCAGAGCACAATGGCGTCAACAAGCGCCCCAGGCTCGCAGGATCCAAGAGGATGCGGTTGTGTTAGAGAACCATTTTGAGCATTTACCTCAAATTGACAGTAATGCAACCCCCCCCCCCCCCCCCCCGGTACCGTCAAGGAACCCCGCCCCTATCCTCCCCTTCTGGAGACCGCTACCTTGTTGACCAGGCTTTCAGGTTCTCAAGGGGCCAGCTAAGCCTCCAGAGCCAGTTGATTACAATTTCTTTTGATGTCTCCCCATCGAAGGCATTGGCATGTTCGAGGAGACAGTGGCTCCCATTCGCATATGTGTGGTGCTATATCACTCCAAACCGTCCATCCGAGAGAGTGGCGCAATGATCTTCTCCTTCTCACTAAGTGCAGCTCAGGAAATGGACTAGAGCATGGAGTCTGTCACCAGCCTGGACATTTCCCAGTTTGAAAGGGGTATGGTGGACTCCAGGATGTTTGAATATTTGGAAAGTACAAGCTTTGGGAATGGGAGATTATCCTAGAATACAAAGGACCACACTCCTAAAATTTAGGAGAGTTGCTATTTTTGGCCCGACTCTGATGGAAATTCTGTTCGCGTCATTACATCTGGAATTGAGCAGATACCAAGAGTTGGCAAAGTGCTATGACAGAATGTCTACCAGTTGGGATATTTTTAGAGAGAGAGTTTATGGAAGGACCCATCTCTTAGATTGGGACATGTGGCAACGAGGTGGACCAAAGTGAGACAAGTGGCCTGACACTTGTTAGAAAATGGATCAAAGTGAGACAAGTGGCCTCACACTTGTCACTTCAGCTATTGTGTGGCTCTCCACTTGTCATCGTAACCTTCTCTTGCCATTTTAGCTCATGGGAGGCCCAAATCTATAAATTGGAGTCCTCTCTCTTCATTAATAGAGGCTCTCTTGCTCCACACTAGCCTCTACCACCGTTACAGGTTGCCCTAATGATGGCTACTCTCTTTCTCTCTCACTTGAAGGCTGCCCATGAAGAATACCGGCTGTTGGGGACTGTTTTGGAGGCTTCCATCGCGAAGAAATACATGAAGGCAAGGGTATTTAATCATTTATTATGATTTCTAGCCATTGTACTTGTTGTACGAGCATTTGTACTTGGTGTACCTGTTGTACCACCCATTGTACCGACTGTACCAGCTTCTGTACTTGTTGTAGCTGCTGTACCAGCCATCGTACCTGCTGTTCCAGCCACTGTACCGGCTGTACCAGCCATTGTACCTGCTGTACCGGCTGAATGGAGAGTTGTACTTGCTGTACCCTCTCTATTGCATGAAGACCTGTGGTTTTTTGGGGAAGAATCAATACCCACACGGAGGTATATGGATTATATTGTTGGCTCGGCATTTCTACAGCCTATGTTCCGGCTTGGTTGCCTCGTGTTGGGCTGTGTTATGGCATTTGTATATGGATAATCCGGCATCTCCCGGTGGGGAGAGTAAGGCCCTCAAAGCTTGTACATGATATTATTCTCCTTGGGTAATAAAATACTCCAAGGGGGGAGTCGGCCCATTCCGGCCTCTATGCGGTGTCACACGTGCAAGCTCCATTTTCAGCATTTGTGGATGTTTTGTCCAGCTTTATGTTTTATGCAAAGTGATGATGGATATGTGTTAAGGCTGTGGCCATGTTCAAGTGTTTTAGTATGCATTGATGATATCAACAAGTGTGTCAAAGGCCCTAGTCCCCCGAGCACCGCCGCGAGTTACAGAGTCAACGGCCGCCGCTAGTTAGGGGCGCACCATAGAGCTCTCACATCATCTCCATGCCGTGCATATCCCTATTGTGTTGACCCACCTCTCACCTTTGGCTCAGATGGAGTTGGGTGGATCAAGCCTTCGGGACCATGCAAGGGGAGATAGTGTCCTACGGCCTAGAGGTGCTTCTTTTTGTATTTCTTCATGTTTCAATGACAGTACCACTTTCCCTCTCCTATAGATACCTGCACATTGACAGGTGGAGTCCAAAGTATGCATACTCTAGGGCTCAAACAAAGTAGCTACACATGGAGGCTAGGATTTGTGCCCATCTAGCGCAGCTTCGCCGTAGGACCAACAGTGATTATTCTCCATCGAAACCCACGCCCAAGACTCTTCGGCTCAAACTGTTCCGCTTCCCATCAATCTTAGCTATGCGGATTGTTTCTTGGAACATCCAGGGTTTGCGGGTCGGTAAAAATCTAGCCATTTTTGTCATGCGATCTACCACAACCCAAATAGAATCGTGGCCTTGATGTGTTCTTGGCAATCCAGTAATAAAATCCATGGAAATAATTTCCCATTTATTACCTGGGATTTGCAAAGGATGCAACAACCCAGCTTGTCTAAAGCGTTCAGTTTTATTTGCTTGACAAATTTAACACTTGAGAACATAATCTTCTACATACCCTTTCATCTTTGGCCACTAAAAAAGTGTGTTTCACTAATCATAGTGTCCTGTGTACCCCAGGGTGTCCAACACAAGGGGCGTCGTGACACTCCTTAAGAATCTTGGACCTAATGTCCGAAGTCTGTGGTACACAAATTTTGTCATTACGGAATAGTAAACCATTCCGAATCATCCACCACTGGTCTCCTGCAGCCTGAATGGTAGGCTGCTTAGTCATCGAGTCTTGGTCAATCAATGAGCTCCCGTCCTAGATCTTCTGCCAAAATTGACCAAAATAACTATCAGTCCTGCAAAGCGCTCTCAATGACTGAAATAAGTCGGTAGAAATCTCGGTGAACGACAAAGTATTCACCTCTTTAATTGGAGTAAGCGCATCTGCAACACTATTCATGGACCCTTTTCGATAACGAATCTCAAAATCAAAATCTTGCATTAACTCAGTCCAATGAGCTTTCCTTCCTCTCAAATCATCTGCATCACACACATACTTGATTGACTGATGATCAGTCACAATACCACAAACTTGGAGCCATATAAATAATGTCTCCAAACCTTGAGAGCGTAAATCACAGCATAAAGCTCCTTCTCAAGGGTTGGCCAACAAGATTGAGTGTCATCTAGCTTTTTACTTTCAAAAGCAACAGGTCTACCATCTTGAAATAGAGCAGTCTCGATGGCATAGTCACTGGCATCAGTTTCAAGAACATAAGGCCGACGAGGATCGGGTAATGCTATAGGATACCACTGTCAAAACCCCATAGGATCTCCCAGAAGAACATTCTTAGTACGAGACTCGAAACCTGCAAACAAACCAAACAAACAAGAAGGGGGTGCAAGCCTAACTCACCTCCCAACCACAACAGCCATGAGCAAGCCCACAAGACTTGGCTGTCCCCACCGAACCACGAGCTGAGCTAACTAGATATACGTACCGACCAATCTCTACCTCGTGACGTCCCATACCGCCACGAAGCTACCCTCGCGGGTCTCGAGACTGCTGCTGGCCTCGGCTACATGAAGCAGGCGCACATCTGCACTAGATCCAAGCTCCTGACCATAGAGCTCTCACAAAGTCACGCGAGACTCTATATGACTAATGACTAACCTTGGCCACCCTTTTATAGGCTCTTGGCCAGTCATCGGGCGTCCACACTTGGAAGCCTGCCTGTCCATACTTGGGTGCCTGCCCGTTAGTCTATCCCTAACTCAGCTCGCCAATCAACCTGCCTAGCTCCAAGCTTCCCCAAACCTCAAAGGTAGTCTTGTGTGCATGTAGCACACGGTAGATACACACTGTGCACACGACATTATTGGACACAGGCAGGAGACACGATCACTGGAGAGTTCTTGAGATTGCAGGCCCATGCAGGCAGAGAGAGGATATCCGCAAGTTACGAGGCCAAGATGGAGCCATTGTTACAGAACCCCCTTATGTGAGAGCCATTGCCACATATTTCTTCAGCACCCTTCTCTCAGGTGCCCCCATTTCCTCACGAATGTTGGATGTGTCACCAATTGGCCGACCATTTGGTCCATCTCCAGTTTTTGCGTCTCATTCACTTGAGGCCAGGCCGGTGTCTCATGTGAAGAGGCCTGTATTTTGCTAACATGGACGGGAGCCAGGCTAGTGCCACCCGTGTGTTAGCAGGATAGTCTCGTATGGACAGGAGCCAGACTGGTGCCACCCGTGTATCACCTGGACTGTGTTCGATCCATGGGATTGTCACGCCAAGGAAGACCCAGTATTTGTGCCGTGTCTTACCTATGGGACTGTCACTCCATAGGAAGGCTCGTGCCTGGAACTGTGTCTTATCTATGGGACTGTCACTCCATAGGAAGACCAGGTTTTTATGTTTTACGTCGTGCCAGTTTTGTGCCGACAGATATTTTGTACTTGTTTCATGAACGGGAGATATGTCCATGTTACTATTTGCACATGCACACATCTTTTGCATGTTTGAAACTGTTTTCGCATGACTTATATTTTTGTGTTTGCCTGCTTGACGTGTTACTTACTGAGCGGGGACGCCTGCCAGTGAGTCGTGAAGTCTGCTCTGTATTCTGACGAGTTTTGGTGCATGTGAACAGGTGGTAAGTATATTGCACAGGTTGTTTTAATGTTTCATATTCTAACCCTTTGTTTTATAAGGTTTAATGTTCACACACTTAAAAGTGGGCACCCACTTAGAGACCAAGGTGGGGAGCCCCACTTAAGTGTGTGTGGGGGTGGGTGCATGGGCACCTACCCAACCCACCTTAGAACTGGCCACCCACATGCAAATCGTGGGGAGCCAGCCAACACTAAGGTTGAACTCCACTTTAATTTTATTAAAAAGAAAGGCCTTCTCCTCCAGCGTAGACATAACCCGGCGATCACCTTCTTACGTAGAGGAACCGGCGACCATCTCTTCGCATGCTTTTCTGCTGGCGGCTGTTTATGCTACTGTACGGCTGCTTCTCCCTCCCCTACCAGACGGCTGTGGTTCCATCAGCAGGCGGCTGTACAACTGCAGGCTGCGTTACCCTATCCTCTGCGCTTGTTTTACAGGCAGGCTGCCCACCTTCTACAGTGCACAGGCTGCGCCTGTTTTCCCTGCAGGGCTGCCCACCATCCTCATAGGTGGCTGCCACAGTTCAGACTATGTTTCAACTTCTCTCCACGCTGCAGCCAGGCCACTCCTCCTTTGCAAGTGGGTACTCCTCCTCTCACAGCAGGCGGCTGTGGTTTTGCGGTGGTACTTGTCTTGGTGGCTGTGCTAAGTTCACCACGAGGCGACCGTGCCATCCTAACAAGGTGGCTGTTTCTTCAACAAGGTGTTAAATCTCCTAAGGCTGCCTCTTTATTTTCTACTTTGAAAGAGGTTGCCCATCTTCTCCATGGGCGACTACAAGAGGAATTCACCTCTCCTGGGTGGCTACATCTTCTACACAAATACCACGGGTATTGGTCCTCTATCTGCCATCCACAAGTAAGTGAATTTCCAATTTAAGTAAAAGTATTTTGTGTTAAATCTGATAAAAAATTTCCCGACTCCCTATACGGCCAACACCCGTTCGGTCCCGGGTAGTCCAAGCTCTATTGGAGAACCTCGGTCCAAAGGTGCTGAGATCGGGAGAGCCAGGCGTTAGTACGAGAGCGCCTGTTTGTGCGTGGTCTCGGAACACTAGTGAGGCGCTCTCCGCGGAGTCCAGTGAAAGCACATGACCGTAGTGATTGGACCACGCTAGTGGTCGTTCTGCTTCGAGTATCTTCTTCGAACGTCGACATCGAGCATATTTGTTTGGTACTGTTTTCATATGTACATGGACATCATCTGGTTCTTGGAACCCATGGAGCATTGTATTTGTTAAATACTCCCAATAAATATATCATATATTGAGGGGGGGGGTCGGCCCGTTCCGGCCCCAGTGCTGGTGTCCATCTTTCCATTTCATTTCGTTTCAATTTCAAGTTGTATTAAGTTGTCCATTTCAAATTTGTGGTTTTAAAGTTGTGCTATTAAGCGTGTGGGTGTCCAACGGAGTCTTCCCACTTGACGAGATCGGTTTCATTGGTATCAGAGCACGGTTGTTTCCCTCTTCCTAGTGGGGAAACGAACCTGTGTACTGGACATCCCGCTTTTAGCACACTTTAAACACAATGGACAGCCAAGGCAACCCTTTGGAAGTGCCAAATTCGAGGGGTCCATCTAGTGCCTCTCGTGGGTCTGATGCCCTGCGAGGAAGACACAAGCCCCTTGAAAGGGTTAATGATAGTGAATCAAAGGGTCAACTGTCTCCAGGAAAGACAATCATGCTTGAACAAGAGCCTGATGCTATGAGGGCTGAAATGGAACATATGAGAAAACTTCTGCAGGCTCAAGAGCAAGAGTTAAAGTTTTTGCATGAAGATCCCCATGTGCAAAGTGCTATTGAAGCTAGAAAGACTGATGCAATGGTAGATGTAACGTTTGAATCAATAACACGAGAAGTGGGCAAGAAACCAAGGGAGTTGGCACTTGCCTACCTCCTCCGCAAAGGTGATATCAAAGAGGGGGATGACGGAGAGCTGAAATTCAGAAATCCACCTCGTTTAAAGCATGGAGATCCCACATCTCAAAGGCTGAAATCTTTTATGCAAAAGGAAGAGGTAACAGTCACCTCTCGACATGCATCTTCTCCACAAGGCACAAAGCCTGACAGATATATGTATGCCAGTGCTCATGGAGGGCATGAAAGTCACATGCATGCAAGACATGAATTCCATGGTAAGGGTGACAGGTCTGCTTCCAGAAAAATTTTACCTTCTGAGTTGTCTCATGGAGAGACATTGCCATATGCAGGTAAGTCACATGCATCTGAGTTTCAAGTTCATGGAGCACATGCCACCGTGCCTGATGAAACTTCTATGACGGCCCATGGAGCCCATGCAAATAGGGCTGCCTCGTTGGACAAGGGGAAAAGAAAAAGAGAAGACCATGAGCCTCATGCCAGAAAGCTCAAGGAATTCAACGCAGGTGACAAATCTGTTAAATTTGATGTTTCTCATGGTGAACATGATGCTTCTAAGGTGTTAGCATTTGTGGCACAGTTCGACATTGCTTTTAGCGATGAGGACTTTACTAAAAAGTCTAAAGTACGCCATGCTAGCATGTTTTTGAAAGGGACTGCTGCTCATTGGTGGATCACTGAAAAGATCACCAAGGATCCCATCTCCACTTGGAAGGAATTTAAAGACAGATTCTATGCTCAGTTTTTGCCACCAAATGCGGAGCAAACTCTCACTCAAAAGTGAGACAGGTTGGAGCAAAGAGATAATGAAAGCGTGCAACAGTATGTTAACAAGTTCTGGAAAGTGTTGCTGGAAGTAACTCCCTTCATGCAAATCACTGAGGATGAAAGAAAGAGGAAGTTTCGTTCTGGACTGCAACCAGCATATCGTTCGGGCATTGAATTGCACCCGAAACATACTTTGCAACAGCTCACAGCTTCTGCTCTTGCTACGGAGCAATTGGTGCTCAAGATTAAACAGGATCAAGGAGGTTCAAAGGGGAAGGACAAGGCTGTCCCAAATCTGCAAAAGGGTGGACAGCCACCTAAAAAGAACTTCCGGGAGTCCTACAAGGGTGGTAAAGCTGAAAATAACACATCTAAAGATCAGGGCCCAAGGAAAAACAAATTCGGCTTAACCCCGGAGCAAAGAGAGCAATATGCCAAGGATGGAAAATGCTTTTCTTGTGGTAGCAAAGACCACATGTTTCGACAATGCCCAGATCGCAAACCAAAGCACGAGGACAAGCAGACCAAGGCTAATGTACATGCAGTTCCTGATGTGTAAGGAAATACAAGTCATGATGCAAAAGAGCGAATGGTTTGCAAGGCTTGGGGGCAAACCAAGGATCAGCCCGCCTTATTCATGTTTGATGACTGTGCAACTGACAACTTCATCTCTATGCAAATGGTAGCTGCATTGGGTATTGAGGTTGAGAACATGGGACCTGAAATTGAAGCCGAAGCTGCATTTATTGGTAAAAAGGTGCAGGTTACCCCTTTGATAGGGAAGTTGCGCATCCATATCCAGGGCTACCTTGATAATGAGCGTTTCCTAGTTGCTCCACTGAATGGATGTGATGTATTGTTGGGCAAGCCGTGGCACCATAGGCTTGAGCCCCGCAAAGACTACAAGTCCAATATGATTTCTTTTATGCATAAAGGCCGCATGCATTTTATTGATGCTAGCAAAGAAGGGAATTCCATCCCACTTCTATCACACATCCAAATTAATAAAGCAATGAAAAAGAGTCTTTCAACGTACTTGGTTTTTGTTCGTGATAGCCTTGTGCCAAATCATCAAAATGTGGATGCTATGTTTAATGATAGTCTAAATTTTCTTAATGCATTCAACGACTGTTTTGCTGATTCATTGACAGGTGAATTACCTCCCCAAAGGTCCGAAGATCACCGCATAGATCTTGTGCCAGGTAGTTCTCCTCCTAACAAACCCGCATACCAAGTGAGTGTTGCACAACAAGAAGAAATCATGAAGCAGGTAAATGAGCTTTTAGAGAAAGGTTTGGTTCAGCCCAGTTCCTCACCTTACTGCTCTCCTGTGCTTCTTGTTCAAAAGAAGGACGGATCATTCCGTATGTGTGTGGACTATAGAGCTTTGAACAAGCTTACCATCAAGAACAGATTCCCAATTCCACGAATTGATGATATCTTGGATAAGCTTGATGGCTCGGCTTGCTTTAGCAGACTTGACTTGAAGAGTAGTTATCACCAGATACGCGTGGTGCCACAAGATGTCCATAAGACTGCATTCAGGACAGCCTTCAGATTATATGAATTTTTGGTAATGCCTTTTGGTCTCACCAATGCTCCTGCTACTTTTAATCGTATGATGGATAGGATATTCCGACCCCATCGCAAATTCACAGGAGTATTCTTTGATGATATCTTGGTTTTCTCCAAGAATGAGCAGGAACACAGAACTCATTTGGTCACAGTATTCGAAGAGTTGCGGAAGCATAAACTTTTCATTAATGCCAAGAAAAGTGAGTTTTTCCTTTCAGAGATTCATTATTTGGGTCATATTGTATCCAAAGATGGAGTTACAATGGATCCTGCAGAGATAGAGACCATTCGCAATTGGCCCGAATTGCAAAACGTACATCAAGTACGTAGTTTTCTGGGATTATGTTCGTATTACAGGCGTTTCATAAGGCATTGATTTGCGTCCAAAGGTTATGGACGAATGTCACGCTCCACCTTATGCTGGTCATCGAGATATTATGCCTGCTACACGTATGATTCAGAGGTTTTTTTTTTGGCCGAGCATGCGTAAAGACATTGAGGCTTATGTGCGTGCTTGTATTACTTGCCAAAAGGTGAAATTTGATAGGCAAAAACCTCCAGGTTTTCTTCAGCCATTGCCTATTCCCTCGCAACCTTGGGAAAGTATTACTATGGATTTGCCTAGATCCCAGCATGGGAATGATGCTATTTGGACCATTGTGGACAGGTTTAGCAAGCAAGCTCATTTCTTGCCCGTCAAGAAAACCATCAAAGCTGATCATATGGTAAAGCTTTTTCTTGCTAATATTTTCAAGCATCATGGTATGCCTAAATCCATTGTTGGGGATAGAGATCCCAGGACTACAAGCCTCTTTTGGAGGGCTTTATTTGATAATATGGGTACTAAACTTGAGTTTTCATCAACTTATCATCCCCAAACGGATGGCCAAAGTGAGGCTGCAAATTCAGTCGTGTTGGATTTCTTGAAATGTTATGTGGCAGATCAAAAGACTGCATGGGAGAAGTATCTTCCACTTGTTGAGTTCGCCTACAACAATACGATCCATACTTCCACGGGAAAGGCTCCGTTTGAGATTATTTATGGCAGAGTGGTATTGCCACCCATCCTTTGTACTAAGGATGAGATATTTGCAGCTGATGAATATGTTCGTGACTTGGATGTTGCCTTTGGTCAGGTGCGGACAGCCATTGCAAGATCTCAGGATAAGCATAAAATGGCTGCCGACAAGCACAGAAGGGACTTGGAAGTCAAAGAAGGTGATTGGGTTTTGCTGAAATTTGAGAAGGCTCGGCTTCGGAAGAGGCCAGGACGAGAAGGATCATATCCTCAGCTTTCTCCTCGCTATTATGGACCCTTCAAGGTGATTCACAAGATCAATGAAGTGTCCTACAGGCTTGCTTTACCTAGTCATTGGAAGATTCACAATGCTTTTCATGTGAGTCTATTTCGGAAATATGTGGGGCCAGATCCTGATGAGCCTGTCACAGAAGATCCGCCACAGATTGAAGAGCTTGAGGAGATCCTCCAGCCAGAACAGATTGTTTTTCACAAGGAGAGAAAGCTACCTACAGGAAAGCTTTCCAGGAGATATCTTGTGAAGTTTAAGAATTATCTGCCTATTGATGCCAAGTGGGTAAATGAGGATTATTTTGTTGATTACCCACAACTGTTGCAGGCATATCTTGAGGCTTTTCAGTTGAGGACAACTCTTTAGAAGCCCGGGGGGATGTCACAATTTGGCCATCTCCAAGTTTTTGTGTCTCGTTCACTTGAGGCCAGGCCGGTGTCTCATGTGAAGAGGCCTGTATTTTGCTAACATGGACGGGAGCCAGGCTAGTGCCACCCATGTGTTAGCAGGATGGTGTCCCATGGACGGGAGCTAGACTGGTGCCACCCGTGTATGACCTGGACTGTGTTCGATCCATGGGATTGTCACGCCAAAGAAGACCCAGTATTTGTGCCGTGTCTTACCTATGGGACTGTCACTCCATAGGGAGGCTCGTGCCTGGAACTGTGTCTTACCTATGGGACTGTCACTCCATAGGAAGACCAGGTTTTTATGTTTTACGTCGTGCCAGTTTTGTGCCGACAGATATTTTGTACTTGTTTCATGAACGGGAGATATGTCCATGTTACTATTTGCACATGCACACATGTTTTGCATGTTTGAAACTGTTTTCGCATGACTTGTATTTTTGTGTTTGCCTGCTTGACGTGTTACTTACTGAGCGGGGACGCCTGCCAGTGAGTCGTGAAGTCTGCTCTGTATTCTGACGAGTTTTGGTGCATGTGAACAGGTGGTAAGTATATTGCACATGTTGTTTTAATGTTTCATATTCTAACCCTTTGTTTTATAAGGTTTAATGTTCACACACACTTAAAAGTGGGCACCCACTTAGGGGCCAAGGTGGGGAGCCCCACTTAAGTGTGTGTGGGGGTGGGTGCATGGGCACCTACCCAACCCACCTTAGAATTGGCCACCCACATGCAAATCATGGGGAGCCAGCCAACACTAAGGTTGAACTCCACTTTAATTTTATTAAAAAGAAAGGCCTTCTCCTCCAGCGTAGACATAACCCGGCGATCACCTTCTTATGTAGAGGAACCGGCGACCATCTCTTCGCATGCTTTTCTGCTGGCGGCTGTTTATGCTACTGTACGGCTGCTTCTCCCTCCCCTACCAGACGGCTGTGGTTCCATCAGCAGGCGGCTGCACAACTGCAGGCTGCGTTGCCCTATCCTCTGCGCCTGTTTTACCTGCAGGCTGCCCACCTTCTACAGTGCACAGGCTGCGGCTGTTTTTCCTGCAGGGGCTGCCCACCATCCTCATAGGTGGCTGCCACAGTTCAGACTATGTTTCAACTTCTCTCCACGCTGCAGCCAGGCCACTCCTCTCACAGCAGGCGGCTATGGTTTTGCGGTGGTACTTGTCTTGGTGGCTGTGCTAAGTTCACCACGAGGCGACTGCCATCCTAACAAGGTGGCTGTTTCTTCAACAAGGTGTTAAATCTCCTAAGGCTGCCTCTCTATTTTCTACTTTGAAAGGGGTTGCCCATCTTCTCCACGGGCGACTACAAGAGGAATTCACCTCTCCTGGGTGGCTACATCTTCTACACAAATACCACGGGTATTGGTCCTCTATCTGCCATCCACAACAAGTGAATTTCAGATTTAAGTAAAAGTATTTTGTGTTAAATCTGATAAAAAATTTCCCGACTCCCTATACGGCCAACACCCGTTCGGTGCCGAGTAGTCCAAGCTCTATTGGAGAACCTCGGTCCAAAGGTGCTGAGATCGGGAGAGCCAGGCGTTAGTACGAGAGCGCCTGTTTGTGCGTGGTCTCGGAACACCAGTGAGGCGCTCTCCGCGGAGTCCAGTGAAAGCACAGGACCGTAGTGATTGGACCACGCTAGTGAAGGAGCAAGGAGGACCTGCGGCTTTAGGGTTTCATGGGAGAGACATACACAGAGAGGGAGAGTAAGAGAGAGAGAGAGGGAGAGAGAGCACACCAATGTTTGGTGGGTGTGAATAGTTGGCTTGTTATAGTTAGGGGCACACCACAACCCCTTTATAAGAAGAGTGACCTTTACAATGACTTGGAGTGCACTCCATACATATGACTTGGAGTGCACTCCACACTTATTAATAAGTGAATGTGAAACGGACCAAATAATGGGCATACACTTATACACATGTACACACTTGTACATACTTGGGGCCTTTACCCCAACAACCTCCCACTTAAAGGCCAGTGTGTGCCTAAAAGAGGAGAGAGATCAGCAGATGTCTGATCATCCAATGCCCATCAAGTGCCTGCAGTGAGCAAACCTCTCTGGAGGTAAACTCTTGGTCAACAGATCCGCTGGGTTGTCATCCGTATGAATCTTGACAAGCTGAATCAGCTTGTCCTCTATCACCTCTCTGATGAAGTGATACTTCACATCCACATGCTTCGTCTTTGCATGAAAGACAGGGTTCTTTGCCAACTGGATGGCACTCTGACTGTCACAATGCAACAATGGAATATCCCCTGTATAGCCCAAATCTGCCACTAACCGAGATAGCCATAATGCTTCCTTGCAAGCCTCTGTGGCTGCAATATACTCGGCCTCTGTAGTAGATAAGGCAATGCACTTCTGCATCCTGGATATCCATGATACTGCACCTCCTGTGAATGTAAACACATAACCGGTAGTAGACTTCCGGTTATCTGGATGACCGGCATAATCCGAATCCGTGTAACCATGCACTAATGCATCCTGTTTGCCAAAGCAAATGCACATATCCTGTGTGCCTTTTAGGTATCTCATGATACCCTTCACTGCTTCCCAATGCTTCTTGCCAGGGTTGGCCATATATCTGCTTACCACACCAACTGCAAATGCAATGTCTGGTCTGGTAGCAACCATGGCATACATGAGACTGCCACAAGCTGAGGCATACGGAATCTTGGCCATATCAGCCCTGTCTCTATCTGACTGTGGGCTGTCCATAGCACTGAGTTTCACATATGGAGGCAACGGAGTACTAGTCTTCTTCCCCCCATCCATATTGAACCTCTGCAAGACTTTGCCAATGTATTCCTTCTGAGACAAATACAACACATGCTGATTTCTGTCCCGAAGAATCCGCATACCCAAGATGTGATTTGCATCACCCAAATCCTTCATATCAAAGGTCTGATGCAGCCTCTGCTTCAAGGCATCCATCTCCTTACGAGATTTCCCGGCAATCAACATATCATCAACATACAAGATGAGGATCAATAGACTGCCATCCAAAGCTTTCTTGGTGTACAAGCAGTGATCTATGTCACTTCTCCTGAAATCTTGGGATTTCATGAATGTATCAAATTTATGATACCATTCCCTTGGTGCCTGTTTGAGCCCATAAAGACTCTTTTTCAGCTTGCATACAAGCTTCTCTTTCCCTTTCACTGCATAACCCTCTGGCTGCTTCATATATATCTCCTCATGGAGATCTCCGTGAAGAAAGGCTGTCTTCACATCCATCTGAACCAATTCCAGATCCTCATGTGCAACCAAAGCTAACACAGCTCTAAGTGTAGTCATTTTGACCACTGGAGAGAAGATCTCATCAAAGTCCACACCATATTCCTGCTTAAAGCCCTTTGCCACTAATCTGGCTTTGTACCTTGGCTTAGTCCCAGGTGTAACTTTGAGCCTGTAAACCCACTTGCATGGCAATGTCTTTTTGCCAGTAGGTAGCTGCACCAAATCCCATGTGCTATTCTTATGCAAAGAATCCATCTCTGACTGCATAGCACGCTCCCATAGAGCCTTATCTGCCCTCTGTAAAGCCTCTTTGTAACATGAGGGCTCCCCACAGTCAGTGAGCATCAAGTAGTCAACCCCTGGAACAAACCTGTCAGGGACTCTGGAGGGTCTAGTGGACCTCCGTACCCAATGACCATCATTTGCAGGTTGCTGTCCAGCCTGCATATCACCCATCGGTGGCTCCTGTTCCATGCCATAAGGCTGAAAAATCATGCCCGGTATCTCCTCTAACTGTGGTATATCCATAGGGATATCTTCTGCCATATCTGGCTGTCCATTTGGACCATTTTCAGCACCATTTAAGGGCTGGTTTTCCTGCTGTAATGGCTGATTTACAGCCCTTTGTTGTTGTCCATGATGTCCATCATCATCAAAGATGACTCTGCCAGGCTCCTGTTGCCTTGCAGGCTCCTTATACATGCATGTTTCATCAAAAATGACATCATTGCTGCGTATGATCTTTCTATTCATGGGATCCCAAAGTCTATACCCCATTTCACCTTTGTCACCATATCCTAGGAATATGCATTTATGAGACTTAGGATCAAGTTTGGTGCGCATTTCCCTGCGTATGTGCACGTACGCAACGCAACCAAACACTCTCAAGTGCTTGTATGACGGAGGCTTCCCTGTCCATACTTCTTCTGGCACTTTCCCACCAAGCCTCGTGTTAGGTGACCTGTTTATAAGGTGAACGGCTGTCATAACAGCTTCAGCCCAAAAACCATGAGGTAATGCAGCATGTGACAACATAGAACGGACCTTCTCCTGAATGGTCCTGTTCATCCTCTCTGCTGTCCCGTTTTGTGGAGGATCATAAGGAGTAGAGAGCTCCCTCTTGATGCCTTTAGCATCACAAAAGTCCTGAAACTGTTTGGACATATACTCTCCACCATTATCGGAACGCAAAGCCTTCAGTGTTTTGCCAGTTTGATTCTCAACATGAGCAACAAACTTCTCAAACACTGAAAATGTATCACTCTTCAGACGAAGAGGATATGCCCACACCTTACGTGTGGCATCATCAATAAATGACACAAAATACTTTGCCCCACCCAATGAAAGCTGAGGCATCTCACATACATCTGTATGCACAAGCTCTAACTGAGCATCTTTCTGTCCAAGAGCTTTCTTGTGAGGGCACTGTAGTTGCCTACCATAGATGCAATGCTCACAAAACTGAAAACCTGAGAACTTAAGAGAAGGCAAATAACCATAACGAGATAAGAGCTCCATTCCTTTGACACTCATGTGTCCCAACCGGTTATGCCACAAAGAGATTTGCGGCAACTCGGTTGCATTCACATCGGCATGGTGACAAACACCAGCATACATGAAGTATAGAGTATCAACCTTAGAGCCTCTGGCAACAACCAGTGAGCCCTTACTAATCTTCCACTTTCCACTACCAAATGTGGTAACATAATCAGCATCATCAAGCTGTCCAGTAGAAAGCAGATTCTTCTTGATCTCAGGCACATGCCTGACATCATGGAGCATAAGCTGTGAGCCATCTGAAAATACAAGCCTCACATCACCTCTGCCAAGTATCTTGCATGCATGGTTATCACCCAAATAAACAACTCCTTCATTGCCAGCAGTGTACCTGACAAACAAGTCTCTGCAACCTGTGACATGAAAGGAGGCACCTGAATCAATGATCCATGAGTGCATACCATGACCACCTGTAAGAAGTGAATGGGCATCAAGTGAAGACGTAAATAGGACTTCATCCACACTGTCACCTGCATGTGACACATTGACTTCTTCAATCTTGACTCCACTTTTACCCTTTGGCTTTGCATCTTTGGCTTCACTTGCTTCATCCTTGTCTTTGCCTTTTCCCTTTTCCTTTTGATCATTTTTCCACTTGTAGCATTGCTTTTTGAAGTGTCCCTTCTTGCCACAATAATGGCATTCCAAGTCCTTTTTGGAGCGAGACTTGCTCCTTCCCCTTTCTTGGCTTTTCCCCCTTTGCTGGGATCTCCCACGTGCATTCATTGCATTGGACTTTCCAACAGAGTTGTTTTTCCTGTTCATCTCTTCTTGAAGAAGAGCACCCTCAACATCTGCATATGACAGCATAGCATGCGAATTGCTAGTGGCTGTCCTGAATGTGTCCCAACTCTCTGGCAAAGTGCATAACAAAAAGGTGGCTTTGAACTCATCGTCCATTGCCAACTTTTGATTTATAACCTGGCTGACAATACCATTAAACTCATTGAGATGGGCTGTCATAGAAGCCCCTTCCTTCATCTGAAGGCCTATGAGTTTCTTCAACCAATACACTTTGCTTGAGGCACTTTGTTGGGCATACAAGTCCTGCAATCTCTGCCACATTCCCCAAGCAGTCTTCTCTTCACGAATGCTGAAAAGTAATGAGTCTGACACAGACAACATGATAGTGGATCTCGCAAGCTCATCCACATCTTCCCACTCTTCAGCAGTAAGAGAAGTAGGCATTACACCCTTTTCTTTGATAGGCTTGTGCTGCTTCTTCTGGAGCAACACATTGTAGCACTGAGTTTGCCAAATGTCATAATTATGAGAGCCTTCAAGCTTCTTGATGTGAAGCAAAGAAGAACTTTCACCTGTGGTTGCCATAGCAAAGTACAACCAAAGTCAATACTTGACTCTCTACAAACCTGTGCAAACACTACACCCAAATGCACACAAAGTGCTCAACCCTGTGCAAACACTGCACCCAAATGTTCTCCCAAGGTATATCTCCCACTGCGGAATCTGTGCAAAACACTGCACCCAAATGTTCTCCCAAGGTATATCTCCCACTGCGGAATCTGTGCAAAACACTGCACCCAAATGTTCTCCCAAGGTATATCTCCCACTGCGGAATACTCCCACTGTCAATGATCAAACTGACACAATGACATAAAATACATCTCCCAAAACTGTCATAAACAGTGCAGCCACATACATTTGCCAAAAGCCCCAAATTTTGACAGTCAAACTTGGTCAAAATTGACCCAAAATTGTCAAATATGCATGGACAGTGTTACCACAAGACATATGCATCACCAATTGTCCAATTACATGAGAAGCCCCAAATTGCCACTGCAATGAGCTTCGATTGACGGTCAATTACCCAAAATTGGACTCAATTGATGCAATAATGCTTCAATTAACACCTTAATGCCTGCAATTGTGACTGTCCGGTGCCAATACATGAAAAGCCCCAAAATTTCGGCTTCAATGTCTGCAAATTGGCTTTAATTGACAAAAGCCCCAATTGTTTTCCACCATTACCTGCGTAATCTGCACAATTGCATGGAAAACAAGAAAAAGCCCCAGAAAATGATGCAAAATACCTCTTGAAATTTGCTGGCTGTGTGTCTGCAGATCTGATAAAGGGAGGCACTCCAGGAGCCCGTGGGCCTGCTGGGCAGCCACGTGGGCTGGGTGGCTGGCTGGCTGGGCAGCCCCGTTGGCTGGCTGCGTGGGCTGGCTGGGCAGCCCTGTGGGCTGCGTGGGCAGCCTGGGCAGCCCCCTTGAGCTGCCTGGGCAGCCTTCTTGGCTGCAACAGCAGGGCGACCAGCAAAAGGAAGGCGGCCAGCTGCAAAAGTGAGGCGACCAGCAGAAAGGGGGGCGACCAGCAGAGGAGAAGAGGGAGGGGAGCACCGGCGACCAAGCTCTTGCAGTTCTTCGCGACAGAGTTGAAGTTCTTCGCGACAGAAGTCGTCCCCAAGCTTTCTTCGCTACAGAATTGGAGTTCTTCGCGACAAAAGTAGTCCCCAAGGTCGAGGGAGATGAGAGGAGAACAGAAGAGCACCGCAGCCAAAACCCTAAGCAAGAGAACCAGGCTCTGATACCAGTTGAAGGAGCAAGGAGGACCTGCGGCTTTAGGGTTTCATGGGAGAGACATACACAGAGAGGGAGAGTAAGAGAGAGAGAGAGGGAGAGAGAGCACACCAATGTTTGGTGGGTGTGAATAGTTGGCTTGTTATAGTTAGGGGCACACCACAACCCCTTTATAAGAAGAGTGACCTTTACAATGACTTGGAGTGCACTCCATACATATGACTTGGAGTGCACTCCACACTTATTAATAAGTGAATGTGAAACGGACCAAATAATGGGCATACACTTATACACATGTACACACTTGTACATACTTGGGGCCTTTACCCCAACAGCTAGTGGTCGTTCTGCTTCGAGTATCTTCTTTGAACGTCGACATCGAGCATATTTGTTTGGTACTGTTTTCATATGTACATGGACATCATCTGGTTCTTGGAACCCATGGAGCATTGTATTTGTTAAATACTCCCAATAAATATATCATATATTGAGGGGGGGGTCGGCCCGTTCCGGCCCCAGTGCTGGTGTCCATCTTTCCATTTCATTTCGTTTCAATTTCAAGTTGTATTAAGTTGTCCATTTCAAATTTGTGGTTTTAAAGTTGTGCTATTAAGCGTGTGGGTGTCCAACGGAGTCTTCCCACTTGACGGGATCGGTTTCAGGATGCGCATGAGCGGGTTTGCTTGCATATGAGAGAGGTGGTCTCGCACGCTCTCCAGACTTTGCTCCTGACCCCCCTCACCTCTGAGGAGTTGGTAGAGACGTTGACGGCATTACCCGGGGAAAAATGCCTGGGAGAGGACGGGCTTGCAGCCTCCTTATTTCTTTGTCACGGGGATCTCATGGAAGGCAGCCTTAGGGTTGACTTCAATGAGATGATGGTCACGAAAGCCATGCCAGACACGTTGACTAAGGGGTTTGACTCGCTTGATTCCCAAGGAGGGTGGTGACAGACTTGAGATTCGGCAATGGAGACCCATTGTAGGAATGAATTCTTGCCCTCCGCTTCTCACACTACCATGTGGCAGTCTATTATCCCACATAGTAGGTTGGGGTCAACTTAACCCCTCTATATAGGGGAAAATGCTCCTTGGTCTCCCCTTATCTCCCACCTCTATTTTGCTTGGTGGGATCTTCGGGTGGAGAGGGGGCCCCGGCCGGTTGTTGGCCTCCGTCCGCATGGTGCATGTGCATGGTACTCTACAATTTTGCGTTCTTTCACGGTATCAAAGCCTCATCAACTCTTGCCACTCGGCTTCAAGGATCGCATCCAGGGGGGGTGATGGAATGAATTATTGCCCTCCACTTCTCACGCTACCATGTGGTAGTCTATTATCCCACATGCTAGGTTGGGGTCAACTTAACCCTTCTATATAGGGCAAAATGCCCCTTGGTCTCCCCTTATCCCCCACCTTTATTGGTGGTCTCATCAAATGTTTGGATGGGGGAGGGACCCGTTTGATGGCCGTCTTCCATGTGCTGCGCCTCTCTTCGCTTGGTGCTTCACGTTCCAAGTTCTTTCAAACATCACCCTCCTAGGGATGGCCTACAAAATCTTGGCCAAGGCCATCAGCCAAAGACTGCAGCCCTTCCTCCCCAACTTGATTCATGGTACACAGACGGGCTTCGTTCAGGATCGGAGTATTCTAGACAACATCCGCGTCGACCAGGACGCGTTAGCAAGATCTGCTAGTTCTCCTTCTTGATTTCGAGAAAGCCTACAACAAAGTAGATTGGGGCTTTTTGGAGGGGACGATGTGCAGGATTGGTTTCCCACAGAAGCGAGTCCAAGGTGTATTAGGACTCTACTCGCTTCACAAAACTAGGTTCTTATTCAGGGAGCTAAAGGTGACGGATTTCTGCTCTCCTGCTCAGTCCGACGATGGTGCCCTCTAGCACCTTATCTCTTCCTATTTGTCACTAAGGTCATGAGCAGTTTTCTTTTTGCCTAGGGAATTGGACTTCAGTGACTGCGTCTTCCCATCCGAGCACAGGAGGAGCTGCTCAATTCTGAGTTCGTCGATGATACGACAGCATACCTGTCGGGGGGGACGAGGGGAACCTCCAAAGATTCGCCAAGGTGATTGAGATTTTATGTCGTGCAACAAGAGCACAAATCAACTGGCACAACTTACAAGTCATGTGGATTTTGGGTTGGCCCATTGCCTGCCCCGACTTGCCGTCTAGTTGAGGCTTTTCCATGGGTCCCGAGGGGCACTCCACTTCATTATCTCGGATGCCAAGTTGGCACTGACATCTCCCCAGAGCCACAAGTAGCTCCTCTTCTTCTGCGCATTCAGAAGAAGCTACTTTATTGAAGTTCCACCAGGCTTTACGTAGTTGGCGGGGTTGTGGTGGCGAACCAGGTTCATCTCACCACCCCACCATGTGGTACATCACCTCCTACTAATCCTTCTCCCAGGCTTGTATTGGTTGGGTTCAGCGTTTGATCCGAAACTTTCTGTGGGCTAGCAATGATAGGGGACTTGCCCGGCCCAAGGTGGCCTGGAGAGTGATCATCCAACCGAGACGCAGAGCTGGCCTGGGCATCATTGACCCATCCATTCAGAGTCGTCGTGCCCTGTTGGGCAAGTTAATTGTTCGAGGTCTTCTTCTAGGTGGTGAGCCTTGGAAGGACTTCCTCTTGGCTAGAATCTCTGCCTGCACCCCGATCCTACGAGGCCCTTGGCCCAGAGCACAAGATGGATTTTCATAGCGATGCAGGCACGAGGCTTTAGCTCAGCATTTGAGGACAGATTTGCAGCCAGTCTCTTAAACGCTTGGGATCATCTCAAGCCCACCCTACAACGGTCAGCTCCAATAGCCTCCGAGAAGTACCTCCGATCCTAGGAGGCCCTTGGCCTCAGAGCACAAGATGGATTTTCATAGCGATGCAAGCACTAGGCTTTAGCTCAGCATTTGAGGACAGATTTGCACCCAATCTCTTAAATGCTTGGGATCATCTCACGTCAACCCTATAGCAATCAACTCCAATAGCCTCCGAGGAGCGGCTCCGACAGCCTCTGAATCGGAACCTCTGAATCGGAATCCCATGGTCCGTTTGCCTAGTGGGCACATGCTCACGGCTCACCCACACGTGTTGTGGGGAGCTTTGCGTATGGACCCAACTAGTTCACTTAGAGATTGGCTTACATTCAGACAGCTACCCCTTGAGAGAGGCCTTATTGGGATCCAAGACAAAGCTATAGTGGCTTTACTGAAACATGGCTATGGCATTGGAGCACAGGGAGAGAGAGAGAGAGAGAGAGAGAGAGAGAGAGAGAGAGGACAAGAAGAAGAAGATATATTAACATCTTGAAAAAGATCCAACGGGTTTATGAGACAAAAGGTGTACAATGTGTCCATGGAATCTCATCATGGAAAAAAAGAAAACACTAATCCCTAGGTAAATGTAGATAAAAAAAGAGAGATTTGTTACGACTCAAATGATGTGACTTGTGTTATATTCCTTCACTCAAGTACAATGCTTTTATAGGCTTAGAGTCTCTCTTGGATGATGTCACTGCTTAAGTCAGTGCATGTATAATATCTAGATATTTACGTGCACCCCTCTAAGAGTGGGTTCACACACACACATTAGTCAAGCCACATTTTGTGTAGTAGACCTTTAAAAGGTCCATGAATCTCCATACTTTGCAAAGTTTGCATCTTCTTTGCAAGCTGCTTCTTCTTCTTGTAGATGAACATGTGGGCAGCCATGATATGCTATGAATTTGGGAAGGTCTAAGTTTTCAATGCCTATCTAATCCCTAACAAAAAATGCCCCCAAAAAATAAGGGTTTCCAACTAAGGGAGTTTTGATCAATGATGCTTTAGCATACTATAGCAACACTTTAATGCTTGATTTGTACCCTCAATTTTGAAAAACGATGGAGTAATTAGGGTCAATTGCTCTACTTAAGCAAGATTTTGTAAAAAATTAAAAAGGCCCAAATTGATTTTACTTTCTTGATTGATTGAAGCTCTTTGATTTGTTGATTGTTGCAAGTGATTTTCTTTGTGTCGATTTGATGCAGGCTCTTCCTTCTTTTCCTCAAATCAGCTGCTCTAAGTTGCAAGGCCGCTAATTTGCTTATGCCAAAGAAGCCAAGGCGCTAAGATACCCCAACTGCTATTGTTGAACTTGTCTTTGTGCACAGCCTTGTCGTCGCTAATAGTGGGTAGATTGAGACTTCTTTACTGTTGCAAATGAAGATGTCAGTCGAGAGCTCTCTGCTGAGAATTACAATGCTTGGCTGTCTGTATAAATGGAAGGTGTGTCACTACTTCAAAGTTGAACACTGATGTGCTTGTCAAGTTACTGTGTGCACAATGTTAATGAATTCAGTGAATGCCAGCTTCGCTTGTGTCGGATGGCCCGATGCCGTAGATAAGCGTAAGCCTCTCTCTCTCTTCCTTGCTCAGTTGAGAAAAGACCGCCTCACCGCTGGTTTGCAGCTTGAAGATGAATACGTTGCTGCGTGGAGACGATGCAAAGATGCTGAGTTGATGGAGTTGTGCTGCACCTCTTCTTCTATCTGTTTATTTCTCTGCTTGTGACTGCTTGCACTGGTGTGCAAAGCTCTCTACCCTAATGCTCTCATACCAATTGTTAGAAATTCATGTTAGGGTTAGCTGCCTGCACACAAGCTATGGTGGCTTGTACTGAAACATGGCTATGGCATTGGAGCAAAGAGAGAGAGAGAGAGAGAGAGAGAGAGAGAGAGAGAGAGAGAGAATAAATGCACAAATAAAGAGAAAGATTTGGACGACTCAAATGATGCGACTTGTGTTATATTTCGCCACTCAAGTACAATGCCTTTATAGGCTTAGAGCATCTCCTATATGATGTCATTGCTTAGTTCAGTACAAGTATAATATCTAGATATTTAGGTGCACCCTTATCATTTGTTACTTGGATAAGGCTTGTTCTCCAACAGTAAAGTGACTTTTAAGTTAAGGGCACCTACCTTGATAGTTTGTGTGAGTGAGTAGAACGATCGCTAATGGACATCAATGGGGAGAACCCATTGGAAGTTAAGAAATCGAACACACCTATGCTAGGCTCAAGCCTAGGTGGGTCCTAGTGGTATGGAACCCCAAGACCAGAATGAGTTGTCATAGTGTGGGGTTCGCCGATGCTCCTCTACGAAGCTATGGTTGGGTGATGAGTTAGCGAATCTCCATGAGTGGTCTTGGACTTCTCTATTTGTATATGAAGTGTCTACAAGCTAAAGCTCATTGAGAAATACTCTCAACAGAAAATGGTAATGATCAATCCCGTTGTGTATGTTTCTTCACTTCTCTCTTGAAACTTTAGAAAAGAAGAGAAATACTCTCAACAGAAAAAGGTAATGATCAATCCCTTTGTGTATGTTTCTACAAACACGTTGTTCTTTCTTGCCTTCAATTCTCTCTTGAAACTTCAGAAAAGAAGCCAGAAAAATCCATTGATTGATAAAAGGCTTTTGCCATTTAAAAACTCGTGTGATGTCCTCTAAGCAAGGACTGTCCTCTAAGCAAGGACTTGATTGTAACCTTGTAGCATGCTTACCTTTGAACATAGCCCTTCATTTTAGAATGTAAGATGTCCTCTTAAGCAAGGACTTGATTGTAACTTTGCAGCATGCTTACCTTTGAAGATAGCACTTCACTTTAGAAAGCAAGAAGGTCACAACAGCAACACCACACTCCATGTATATGACCGCAAACAGGTGCCTATCATGCTAACATAATTTCTAAACTAGATAACAATCAAAGAAGCTTAATACAAACACACGGACAACTGTGGAGTATACCTCTTCAAACTTCTCAAAGTTCTGAGTGTCCAACTCATCAGTCACCTCCGGCTTGAAAGCTGCCTCTATCTCATATAGCTTTACCCAAGGTACACCTCTGAACCAGGGATGGACCTGCCAAAATCAAATACAACAGAAGATAAGGTAGTTTTTATTGCAAACACTCTTTTACCATCACTGACCACAAGGCTAACTTCTAGGGCTAGAAAAACACCTTGATTTCATCGGCACCTTTTGTACCCAACCTATGCTCCACATCACATAGAAGCTTACTTATTAAATCTTTGGCTTCTCTGGATAGCTTAACCTCCTCTGGAAACTTCAAATTACTCCTCCAGTTGACAATCTGCTCACACGAATGCATGCATTTCTCCATTAAAAGTGAGGTGCAAGAATTCAGCTTGCATGTGTGGGCATTGAGCATTTAGAGAAACTGCCTTCAAAAGATTGAAATACAACCAAACTTACAAATTGAGAGAAACATTTGTGCTTATTTAACAACAAACAAATACAAGCAAGAAAAAGTTTTGCAAAGAATAAAATGGCATAAAGACAAAAAGGAAATGAACATACTACACCTGCACTAACCAAAACAAAGCAAACATAATGTTAAGCAGCCATCAAGACAAAATAGAGAATGAAAGCACAATGCAAACATAATTACGAGCAAACAACAAATCAAAAAACATTGAACATGTTAAGCAGCCATCAAGACAAAACAGCACAACTAGAGAATGAAAGCACAACACAACCCAGAGAGAAGAAAGAACTCACCTTTCTACATGTCGCCATCGGTTCATCAGAATAGAAGGGTGGATAACCTATAAGCATTTCATACATGATGGCTCCAAGTGACCACCTGCTAGGGCATATGACATTACATTAAAACAACCAAGAACCTACTGTGTACAAGAGTAAAACTCAATCCTCCTTGTCGCTAATCGATGGTGATAAACAATACTCAAGTCAACTCCCAGAAATTTGTCCAGACAAGTTAGGAGGTAAGGGCTCACCAGTCACATTCCATACCATAGCCTTTTTTAAGTAGAACCTCAGGAGCAATGTAATCTGGTGTGCCAACCGTGGAAAATGCCTGCAAAAAGAAAAGTATATATCATAGGTACATCACTAAAGACCACATTGGAAAATTAGAGTGACAGCAGTCTGACAGTCAGCAAACCAAAGTATACCCAAGGGCGACTTTCCATACGCCTTTGAGGATGTACATGATACATCTGAAGGGCCAAGGAGTAGGGGCCAACACGTCCAGCTTGTTATGTCCCAACATGCCTAGGGTTAGGGCTAGGGACGTGGACTAACCCAGATTAGGGTTAAAGCTAGCTGGGACGTGGGGACCTAAAGGGTTCACACATGGGCTAAGGGCGCTAGTAGGATAAAGTCTAGATTGGCTAAACACTTATAATTAATAGAGTAGGGCTAATAATGGCTAAAAGCTTATAAATAAAGCGGGAAAGCTTATAAATAAAGCAAGGGTCAATAATGGCCAGGTTATTACTAAGTGCCTTGGGGGCACTTATGAGTTATTAAGGTATCCACGCGGAATCCAAGAGGGCTACCAAAGCGTGCAAGACCTCATGGCCATGGAGCTTCAAAGTGGCCTAGAGGTATGGGACGCTAGGTTGGGGCCATCAACACCAAGCACGCTCACGGCATTCAAACCGCAAGCTTACGGCAATAAGATCTTGAGCGTGGGGGTGTGTCCGGAGGACTCTACAGTTGCGTGGTGAGTTGCTAGCCACAATCTATCGCGGTCATGAATTGTGTCATGTCTATGAAACCTTGTTAGGGTTTTGGTTCTCGGTCAGATGGTCCTTGGGCTTGGTCCATGGAGGCCTTACATTTGTATCAAAGCATGGATCAAACATGTGCTAGAACTCAAGGCATGGAGGATGTACAAGGCAGTACCCTCATGCGGGCTGAATTTAACAAGAAAGCCTAGTTTCTCTGCATGGATGTACGGGAAAGCAAGAACGGGAGAAATCCCTTGCAAGGATGCACAAGGATTGTTGATAAGTGAAGAACTACAAAAAAAAGAGTTGAGAGACTTGCAAGTGAGCACCAAAATGTATGCATGCAATTTTCTTTTGAATGGGGGAAGGAGAGAACAGCATACCAGCATACGCCTATTTCTTTGCCAGTGTAACAACTGTTCTTGTTGTGTGCGCTTTGGTGCAGGCGACTGCCTTAGCCTGTCTGCAGTATTACTTTCTCTAACCCTTTCCTCCACGACGAAATTGTTTTCTTGCAATTTAGGCAGCGTACTGCAATCAAGAGGTTTGCAGAGCCCAAAGTCTGAAAGCTTCATATGACCATGCTTATCAAGCAGTAAATTATCTGGTTTGATATCCCTGTCCAAGACACATACAAGAGAAACATCAGCTTTCTTTCTGCTAATGGCATTTTTCTAAGTAATGCAGCAGCATTTTGGTACAAGAAAACAAATGCAAATGACCAGTTTACACACAGGCAGCCTCTGCTTTGGAAATTGGTTTGGCTGCAAACAGCGGCAAACATGCCAGCCGAGCACCTTCATGGCACTCTAGTAGAAATGCAAGACAAGTACATGACAATATCCCTCCAAAAATGGCCATCCATGGAGGCTTCTTCCCCATACTGTGATGGAGCCTCCCCCCAACCCCCCCCCCACCCCCGCAAGGGTGGTGAGGGGACTTGACATGCTTTAAAGCTATTGTATTCAATTTATTAATTAAGTGCTTTCCTCTCTGTTGGAATTTAAAAAATGAACTAGAGAAGAATTTCTCAGTAAGGGGCGGGCATTTGTTGGCAAGGAGAAAGAAAGAAAAAGAACTATTAACATCTACAAAAGATCCAAAGGGCATAGACCAAAAGGCAGTACATGTGATCCATGATGTCGACAAAGCATGAGAGTAACAAAGCAAGTATCCCAAAAACAGGGCCCAAGAACTACCTGATCCCTACAAAGAAAGATGAAAGTAGCCCATCTCATCATGTAGTATCCTCACCAATGTCCACCTCTCGTGCGGTGCTGCTCTATGGCCCCAAAGTATGTCTCTCATCTGGAGCTGGCAGAAGGATGATCCGGCTCTAAAGGAGCATGTCCCTGATATGGAGCTGGCGGACGGATGGTCCGGCTCTCCAGGAGTATGTCCCTGATCTGGAGCTGGCAAGAGGAGGGTCCATCCCTCTCTCTCTCTCTCTCATACTTGTATCGCCCCTTCAGCATATAGAGATGCATTAGTAGCCCTAGTACTCCATCCACACCCTCTCGTTTGTACATCACCATTGAGTCCCCTATGGTCGTGTTGTCATACTTGTACATTTTATTCTCACTCCACATTTTCCTCTTGATGACTGGAGGAACATCATTGTACTACTTGTTTGTCTCATAGGCCAATTTTGGCCTTTTGCAGACGTTAATCTCTCTCTCTCTCTCTCTCTCTCTCTCTCTCTCTCTCTCTCCAGGCAGTTCCACCCAAAGGAGCTTGTCTTCATGCTTCAGCAACCTATGAGGGACTTCATCCACTGAGGGCCGGTCTATACTCACATTCATGAGCCTCACATGCCCAGAGATGTCTGTGTGTGGACACTTTCGTCCCCTCTTAGTAGCTTCCCAGGTTTCCCATTTTCCCATGTTACTCGTGATCCCTAGATCTATAGATCTTTAGATCTTTTCTCACTTTTTTTTGTTACACACCACTAACATTTGTACTTCATCTGACCAGATTATTATAACTTTTGGTCTCATAGGTCATTCTGGCCATGCGAAGATGTTAATACAGATTTCATTTCCATTTCATCTCTCTCTCTCTCTCTCTCTCTCTCTCTCTCTCTCTCTCTCTCTCTCTCTCTCTCACACACACACACACACACACACACGACTCCACGTATGTGCACTGCAGGTGGTGGCTAGAGCATGTTGGGTGTGGAAAGTACTCCCACTCAGGTCAAGGGGGGCTCCCATGAGCTGGCTGTACCCTTGGAGTGCTGAGTGGGAGCAAAAAGAGTCACTAAGAGCTATCTAGGTGGTATCACGCTGGACCTGCATCCTTGTCTGCAACCTCATCAGAATCTCTCAGTGGGGACACATCTCTAGCAAGAAAAGACCCAAATATCTCTGGTCTCTGTAGTGCACCACCCATGACAGGGGACCATAACCCTAGAGGCAGTGGAACTGGGCATCTGAATAGGTGGTACTCCTCTGTCTCTACCTCCCCAGATGTACATGATCTGCAAACGTGCTCCTCTTGTGGAATACCCTCTACCCTCCCTGACTCAATCAGAAGGAAGGGGGGGAGAGAGAGAGAGAGAGAGAATTAGAGAGAGAGAGAGAGAGGTGGTGTGTGTGTGTGTGAGAGAGAGAGAGAGAGAGAGAGAGTAACTGTTGATGCACGTCGCCTATTCCTGCTTGTGATGGGGCCGTCGCCTCTTCTTGCGGAAGGCTGTCGCCTGTTTCTGCAGTGAGCTGTCGCCTCACCTGTTCCTGCATTTTCTGCTGGCTGTCGCCTTTTCCTTTGTTCCCTTCCTGCCTGCTGGCTGTTGCCTGTTTCTTGTTCCTAGCTGCCTTTGTTCTACTCAGCCTCCAAGGCTTGTGTGTGTGTGTGTGTGTGTGTGTGTGTGTGTGTGTGTGAGAGAGAGAGAGAGAAAGAGAGAGAGAGAGAGAATACACAAGGTGCTGATTTAGGGTTTGCAGCTACTGATTTAGGGTTTGCAACTGCTGAATTAGGGTTTGTAGGTGCTGAATTAGGGTTTTTAGTGCTGAATTAGGGCTTGAGAGAACAGGTTTTCTTTGCTTTTGTACATGGATTTGGATGACCCGGCTGCTGCTATTGGTGAAATGGCTGCCAATAGCCTTAACATGGATCTTATTGAGGAGATGATCGAGAAGGATGTGGGTTATGCTTCAAATGCCTCGGAGCAACAAAAACGTCAAAGGCTTGATGTTGATGCAAGCTACACTCCGGTGAATGTTGGAGAGAATGCAGAGGAAAGTTCTCAGGTACCTTCTCCGGCGTTTGCTGCAGATCACTGGTGAGCTTCTGCAAGAATATGTGAAGGCAAATAGCGTGCAAATGGCTGCAGTAGATAATGGTGGTGTGGCTGATGTATGCATGGAGACTCCTTTGTTGCTACAACAGCTAGCAAATTTTCATGATCGTGCTGCTATCTTCTTCTTTACTAGGCGTATTCCGTTGTTGCCTCGTCTTAGAGCATGGTTGGGCCGCTTGGTGTCGCCTGAGGCACTTGAGGAGATTTATGATGGTCCGAGAGGCTTTTATGAAATACTTTTTCGCACTTCAGAAGCCCGTAGGGCAGTCTTGGAGCAGGTGCAACTCTTTTTGGATGGGCAGTTGGTTCATGTGGTTCCGTGGAAGCCTATGGCAAAGTACCAAGATATGTTGCGCTAGGCTTGCCCAGTTTCGGTTGAAGTGAAACAATTCCCACCAATGTTTTGGCGTGTTTTACTAGGTCTCATGCGAGGTATCGGTGATGTCTTGGTGGTGCCTCGAATGACATCTAGAAACCGAAATCGTCTATGCATGTTGTGGGATACTGGGAGACCTAGGCCGACACATTTGCGTGTCAATATGGCTGGGCTGCAACCTTTAATGTATGAATTGAGGTGGGATACATTTGCTGGCCACTGTTTCAAAGGTGGTGAGATGGGCCACTTTGTCTCCGAATGTCCTAAGAAAGAACAAGTTGTTGCTACCAAGGATATCGTTGATGGGCAGTTGCCCATGGAAGATAAGCATGATGCTCCTTTACATGATGCCCAGCACATGGATGTACATGTGGATGTTCAGAATGAGGTTGAGCAGCCATGGGTGGAAGTACGTGGTAAAAAGACACGATTTGTTGCCCCGCGGGGGGGTTTCTCAGATGCTGTTTGGCGGGGGCCTTTGCGTACTCATCAAGGGCCCTTACATACATATGCTCGTCGCCCTTTGGGTTCAGGTGCCCAGCAACAGACCAGGATTGAGAGGCCGGGAGGCCAACTTTCTCAGGGTATAGGGGCTTGAAAAAGCTTTCGACAGCCGTGGGCTTTGGTCCCAAAATGGCTAATTTGGTGCATTTACTGGCTCTAGCTCTATCACACGGATTATGCTCAATGGAGGACTTTCGGATGGTATTTCTCTCACCCGTTCTCTCCGCCAGGACAGTCCTGTTAGCCCTCTTTTCTTTGCCATTGCCACTCATCCTATGTTATCTCGCCTAGATGCTATGGCATCGCATGGTGAAGTGGTTAGTTTGCATCTCCCTCATGGCAAGCAATTGGTTGCTCAAGCCCTTGCGGATGACACTTTTACTTTTCTCAGGGCCGAAAAAGCCAATATAGATCGAGCAATGGAAGCTTGGAATAATTTTGCATTGGCTTCTGGGCTGAAAATAATTCAACAAAATCAGCCCTCATTGTATGCACGAAATTTGATCTTGAGGCATTAGGGTGGCAAGGCCGTGTGGTGCATACAGGAGACATTGTTCGTCATCTTGGGTATCCGAAGGGTGTGGATGTGGACCCCCAAGCGCTTCTTACTTGGATTTCTGCTCGGATCTCGGATAAATTTGTGTATTGGAAAGCTCAAGGGTGGCCTATGCACGTGAGGGTTAAGGTAGCTCAGGTTATTATGCTATGTATGATTTCCTATTTTTTGCCTTTGCTACCTTGGACGCACAAATCTCTTCTCCGTTTGGTTGCTCCCATTCGGTTTATGCTGTGGAAGAGAAAAGGAAATATTATGGGTCAAACATGGATAGCTTGGAATCACATTACGACGCCCAAAAGAATGGGTGGGACTGCTTTACTGGATGTCTGCTCGCATATGGTGGCACGTAGGTGGGCGCTTTTTCAAGATATGTGTTTGCAGGAGCAGCCTTGGGTATTCATGGCTCGTGACTTGATTGAGTTGGAGGGATTGTCACATGGGCAGATACGTGTGCAGGCTTCATGGTGGGACATTGTGAATGCAGCTCATCCTGTCCATATTCGCTCATCTCACATTTTATCGCATATTCTCCTTTCTTGGCATGAAGTTCTACTATTGGCTCGGTGGGATCCTGGTCATGAAAGACTACTTTTGAACTCTTTGCAGTTCGAAACATTTGTGGAGTCGCGTGTCATTGTTTGGCCAGACAGAGATGCTTCACGCATACGACTCAACCGCATGGTCAGGTTAGGCTTGGTAAGAATCCGAGATGCTGTGATACCTGGTCGTGACATTCGTTTCGTCGTATTCGGCAGCACTTTAAGGTTCCTCGGACATTTCAGCCACTATGGGTTGACATCATGCATGCAGTTGAGCCTTTTACTCCATCGCCTCGGCCATCTGCAGATCAGCCTTGGCTTGATTGGGCACTATGTAAATCTGGTGACTTGATATCACTTTCAGATAACCAGGTCTATCATGAGCTCGTATCAGAGAAAGATTGGGTTTCAGCCAAGGCCAATAAGGTGTGGGGATTGCACAAGTCTAAATCATGGTGGCAGAAAACTCTTATGCGTGGTTGGCAGTCTAAACTCCCTTACCAAGGTAAGGTTTTCATTTGGAGGATGTTGGTGGGAGGGTTACCTACATGGGATAAGCTCAGCCGTCGTAAAATTACATTGGCCTCTTGCTTCTTCTGCACGACATGCATTGAAACAGTTATGCATCTGTTCATGAGTTGTCCAATGGCCCGTCAGATTTGGTCTTTTGTCTCTCGCGTTTGGGAGGCAGTAGAGAGGTCTACTGTTTCGGCTCATCAGTGGATATTTGGGATTTGTCCTCAAGTCATTACTTCGGACAGTCACCTTGTGATATTCCATTTCCTTGGATGGACAGGACTTTGGCATATTTGGACTACACGGAATGGGTTCATCTTTGATTCCTTGTCTGGAATACATGGACACATTCTACATATCCGCGGTTTGCTGCTTTCGCAGTTTTCTTCTCTTCTCTCAGCTCAGCTCTACTGGATGCACATGTTATTTCGTTATGGTCTACGGCGGCTCGGTTGGCTCATCTTTGATGCTTTTATCTGGGATGCTTATTTGGCTAGGAGGCTTTCTTATTAGTGTACAGGTTTGCATGGTCATGATCCTTTAGAGGATCTTTTGTGGGGGTTTTTTTGGGGCCATAGTTTCTGTGTGAGCCATGTGGCTGATGTACATTTTTACATATAATATAAAACACCATTTCACGAAAAAAAAAAAAGAGTGAGAGAAAATAAAGGGGAGAGACTGAGATACTAAAAGTGATTTTCTTAAGCAAAAATCAGATTTATCGCTTAGTCCTTCCTTTGTAAACCAAAAAGAGGGAGGGAGGTGTCAGAATGAGCAGCGGAAATGAGACAAAACAGAGCAGAACAGAAACGCAGAAGAGCTGGAGAGAGAAGTGATGTATAACCTCTACTATATACACAATATCCGGTACAAGACAAGTGTGGGGGGGAGTGGTATATATACCACCTGGGGCTGCTGGTCGGCCAGTGTAAAACAGGCCGACAGCCCCAAAAAAAGCACACGACTGGAATAATAACCAATCGGCCGAGTAAAGACACCAGTCGGCCAACAGAAAAGAAATCTACAAGCAACATGATGATTTCGCCATTAGATAAATCAATCGGCAGACTCCTACAGGCGACCACGGAAAAATAGAACCCCCCACGACTAGCAAAACTAGGAAAAATATGGACAATGAGGAAAAATAGAGAAACTCACACATGGGTGGGCACACCCACAACACTCCCTACAGTGTAATATGGTACAGCCACGAGATGACTACTAACACCCCCTCTCAGCTCTTGGATGTGGAACCAACCCCAATGAGCTGGAGTGCTGACGGAGCATCTACTGAGGTAGAGGCTTCGTGAAGAGGTCCGCCGCATTGTCCTCAGTCGAACAAAAGGCTAGCAAGATGTCACCAGCCAAAATCTTCTCACGAACAAAGTGATATTGTTTCTCTATGTGCTTGATCCGGGCATGGAAGACCGGGTTCCGAGCAATAACTATACAGCTCTGGTTGTCACACTGGATTACCATGGGTTCCCTCTCTGGAAACCCAATCTTGACAAGTAACCTCCGTAGCCACACCACCTCGCAAGCAGCACCACAAGCAACCCAATACTCTACCTTAGTAGAAGACAAGGCAATAGTTCGTTGCCTCTTGTTGCTCCAAGAAATCGCTCCTAAGCCAAGGGTAAAGTAGATCTCCTCATGTTTGGATCTCCTCCCCAATCAGAGTCACTCCAACCTCAGAGACTGAATCCATCCTTCGTTCCCCCTCCAATGTTATAAAAGAGTCCAAGATCCTTCGTACCCTACAGATACTGCAAGATCCGCAATCTTGCATCCCAATGAGTCTTCAAAGGTGTATGCATAAATGAGCTCAACAGCCCCACTAGAAAACTCAAGTCCAATCTGGTGTTCAGCAACCAAATCAATGAACCGACAAGCTTCCAACACAAGGAGGCATCAACCTGCTCACAAGGATCATGTATAGTAAGTTTGGTATTCAGGTCCATCAGAGATGAAATACGCTTGCACTTCTCCATCCCAAAGACCTACAACAACTCATGAACATACCGCTACTGAGAAACAAAGAACCCCCTTTGGGTCTACCAAATCTCCAATCCCAAAAAGAAATGAAGCCTAAATCTGTCATCTCAAACTCCTCTGACAAGGCAGCCTTTGTCACCGCTATGTGCTCCACATGACCGCCAATGAGAATAAGATCATTCAGTCTCCTGGGAAAGAGCTTCCTTAACTGAAGTAAGCTCTTTGTCCTGAATGATACGAGACATCAATGCATAGTTCGCCTGTAAAAGCTCCTTTCATTGACTTTTACCACGAACTCTATGCGATCTTTGAGGTCCACCGTCCGTGGTCCACTCGGAGGGATACTCCGAAACACTCAACTCCCGAATGGCCCAAATAGAACGCGGAGCCTCCTGCTACTGCTGCTATGGCACATCTCCAACCTCGGGCTCAACCTCTACCACTGACTGAGACTGACTAGCTGGAACAATAGCCTGGGAATCATCCTCATACTCATCTGGTTCTCCAAGAAGTGGTGGCTCATCAGCAGTGGAAGCTAGAACATACTCATCAAAGACAACATCTCTGCTGACAACAACCTCATTCCGCTCTGGGTCATATAACCTGTAGCCTTTGGAAAGAGAGTTATATTCCACAAAAACAAGCTTCAGGGACTTTGAGTCAAGCTTCCCCCTTTGCTTCTTTGGTATGTGAACATAGGCATCACTCCAAAAACACAAAAATGGGAGACATCTAGTTTCCTGCCAAAATAAGCCTCAAATGGAGTCATCTTAGCACTAAAGTCGTCCGAGATCGGTTGAGGATATAGACAGTCGTAGCCACAACCTCTTTCCAAAGTGGACGAGGAAGATCACGATGCTCCAACATCGTCCTCGCCATCTCCACCACATTCCTATTCTTTCGTTCAACTACTCCATTCTATGAAGGCGACCCTGTATTGGCCAGCTCTCGCTTGATGCCATGCTCCGCACAAAACCACACAAGAGCATTAGAAGAAAACTCCCCTACTTTGTCAGCCCGAACAATCTTCACCTGCAATCTAGACTCCTTTTCCACCAAAGCATACAAGTCCTTGAACCGAGCAAAGGCTTGGTCCTTCTGTGAAAGAAAATACACCCATGTAAACCTACTACAATCATCCACAAGCAGAATGAAATACAAGAATCCTCCTAAGGATGGGGTCTACATAGGTCCACGCAAGTCAGTGTGTACCAACTCCAGTGGTTACCAGGTAGCCTGCTTCGAAAAAGATTCCCTATGATGCTTCCCACGAATGCAAGAACTGCAATGTCCCTGCTTGCTAACATCATCTGGTAAGCCATCCACCATTTGGTCTCGAAAAGCCCATCGCAGTGCATCCACATTCAAGTGGCCAAAACGGAAATGCCACAAATCCATCTTCTAATCACAACGTAACTCAAAGGCTCGTGGACACAAGTCAAACGTTGGTCGACTCTAAGTTAACTGGTCCGTGCTAGTCAACTCTGGTAAAACTCCTCAGAACTTTCAACTTGTCAAAACACAGATAAAAACAAGCAAAAATGGCAAACTGGACATTGTTTCATACTGTACACTGATAGCCTCTAGATCCTCCAATGAGTGACCCTAGCATGTTTTCATATAGTTTTTCCCATTTATCTATTTCTTAATCCTAGAAAGTATGGGTCTGATGGTGATAATGAAAGGAGCAAATATCTTCAGGCAGGCTTTCAAACGTGAATAAAAAGAAACCTTTTTAAGCTCTTGGATAAGATCTTTAAGGCCTTTACATGAGAGAAACACCCCCCCACCCCCACCCCCAAGGTGTACCATGAGGAGGTACCAAATATTTGCCAATGAAGGCACTACGAAAGTTTTCAGGACATCCCCACAAGTATGTTGCTTGGCCACTTGAACCCTGCAATGGAGACAAGTCTTCAAAGATGTGAAGGCAAATGCACACATATGGTAGTGCTACGTGTGAGCAGGGCCTAACCAAGGGCACTTTTTCCCATGTGGTTTTTCCCCTTGGATATCCAGTGTGAAAGGACACTCTATCTATTGCTTGGTACTTTCATAATATTATTCTGGATGGATATACGTGGAAAGTTGACTCTACCACCTCCACTAATTCTCTCTCAACATATGTGTACTGTGTCCATCTCCATCTCTGTGTGGCTGTCAGCTGAAACCCTAACCCTCTTTGTGTGATTGTGGCTTCCAACAAGATGCCCATCCAAGCCCCAGATCTAGAGCATCTAGGATTGAAGAGATGACTCTCCACAGCAATGCCCCCAATATATTTGTCGTGAATGAGGTGGAGACACACTGGATGAGCCGCCCGAATCATTTGATGTATGGGTGTGAAAAAAACCATCATGCCCACCTGCATGCTACACAGACCAACAAGCCATGTGAAACTTCCCTAGAAACAGGGAGTGGTGGTGAACCCATGACCTCTACTTTAGCTACTTTAGAAGGGGTAAGCCCAAACCACTATGTAGTAAGCTATTATCTTTCATAAGTCAACTTACATTGCAAATCAAAACCTTAAAAACAAAGGTGCATAAAGTTTTTCTTCCAAGAATTTCATAAGGCTACTCTGCTTCTTGGGATTAGAATATCTATACACTACATAGAAAAACAACAAAAGTACTATGAGAAACACCTAAGGATAAGGGGCCGACCCATGTGGTATTAAAAAGACTATACTCAGAAGGCAGACTATGATGCATCCACCTTTTGCCACTCTGATCTGATGCCCTAAAAGCTTAGCCAATAAGAACTTAGCCCCCTGCTGTTACAAAATTCCAAGGCATGAAAGAAGATCTTATATGCAAAACCCAACCTGTGGATGTAATTGTGCTTATGTATAGACTCAATTGCCAAGACCGCCTGGCCAACATAAAACCGAGCTTCATCTTCTGTGAGAGTGTCTTTCCGCATCAATAAGGTCATCATGTCTCCTCCTGGCAGATATTCCATTATGAGATACAGATATTCCTCGTCTTGAAATGAGCAATATAGCTTGACAATGCAGTTGCTGTCCACCTCTGCAAGGAGATTTCTTTCTGCCTTGACGTGCTCCACCTGTCCACAATCAGGCAAACCATGTTCAAGTTACCACTCAATGGCCATGGTATAAGCAAAGAGCTACAAGTTGGGATTCAGCATCATATGTCTGTTACAGAGGCAGTATGAGCATCTTACCTGCCCTCTTCTCAGCATTTCAGACTTCTTCAGCTTCTTCATTGCGTACACATGCCCTGTTGCTTTCTCTCTGCATAGCCTCACCTGCACAGCCACATTTCAAGATGTTTCTCAGAGAAATGAGATGTAGATTTAGAGGAAGGTTTGGGAGAGTGATTAAAGGGGGGGGAAAGCCCCATGCAGACGTCTGATCACAAAACATGCATCGGCTAAAAATATCAGCGCCTCAAGTTTTATAAAGCAGGCAAACAACTTAAAAGTGAGGCTCAACCAACACCCTCACCAAGCCACGACGTCCCATACCACTATAGCCCACCCCTCTAAGGTGTGCGGCTAGAGCTCAAGGTCTACGCATTGCTTGGGCCTCGATCCCGATTCCCCGCTAACATAGGCTTGGGGCTAGTAAGAAAGCAAGAAAGCACACAGGTTAATATTTATAGATATATACTAGCTTTCACATCAACCCACAACCATACGCACCCATAAATCACAATCCTTGTACATCCCTTCCCGGGCCACCCTAGCCTAAAATCACAAGCCCTTATAGCCAATTAGGCACCCCCCCACCCCACCAACTATTGCACTTGCGAATGTGAGACATAAATTAAGCACTAAACAACCACATTAGAGCAGTTCTATGACGAGTGTGTAGAGACACAGGAGCACAAGTTCCCATTGCAAGTGTTGCTCAATTACCCATATGCATTTGCCCTTGGTCAGCCATGTCTGCACGCTTTATGAACTGTCCCTTAGTAACTCTAGTGCTCTTTTGCTTCCGCTCTGTGCACTCTTTCATGGTATCATCGCTCCTGGTTCAGCGATTCCATCTGCTGCCCCAGATTTAGCCCTATTTACTGTAACACGCGGAAGCTCTGAGAGTCTTCTTTCAGCCCTAAACACCACTTAGAACATGCTGATGCAAAAACGCAGACAGAAGGGAGAGTAGAGAGTGAGAGAGCTGGAAATTCAGTATATTCACATGGTACAAAAAGGTACCCTAAGTCTACAGCCATGGGCTGCCTTCATGAAAAGGTGTAATCACCCAAAACAGTCCTCCACTAAGGACCCACTCCCTAGTGGAGTGAATGATCATAACTAGGAGCAAACACGCCTATTTATAGGCCCTTGAACCATTGGAGTGCTGGCCGACTGCTGGCCGGCCAGCTGACTGGGCATCTTTCTCCATAAATCAGCGCCAACAAGACTTCATGCAGCCGACAGCATCATACGCAGCCAACGGGTCCTTCAATGTCTTCCATGTCCTGCTCCAAGTCCAACACTGGCCACTACTGCACCTCATGCTCCAAAACCTGGTTCTAGTCATCTTTTCCTGGCTGCCCCTTTCTGGACTAGCCAGGGTTGGGTCAGGTACACGTACTCTTGCATTTGAGGCGTTCTAAACGTACGTACGTTTTTGTACGTACGGAACGTTAAGGGCGTTTGCTTCTTTTTTTTTTTCCACGCGGCGTCGTCTCTTTAATGCTGCGCGTCGGTGGTCGTTTATTTGGGGCGGGGCTGGGCTGGCCGCCGCTGGGCTCATTAGCCTTATTATTTATAAGGCATGGCCCAAATAATGGGCCAAACTTAAAGTAGAAAAAAACAAAAAAAAACGGGTTCGGCGGGCTGCAGAAAACGGGCGCTATTAAAAAACGAAAAAGTAAACGGGAGAGAGAAAAAAAAAACGGGAAGAAAAATGAAAAAAAAAACAACGCGGCCAGCAGCGCGGCGCACACACACACACTCAGCAAGGCTGCAAGCAATCTCTCTCTCTCTCTCTCTCTCTCTCTCTCTCTCTCTCTCTCTCTCACACACACACACAAACATGTCACACACACACTGTACACACACACGACTGAAGGTTGAATAATCTCTCTCTCTCTCTCTCTCTCTCTCTCTCTCTCTCACACACACACACACACACACACACACACAAACATGTGACACACACACACACACGACTGAAGGTTGAATAATCTCTCTCTCTCTCTCTCTCTCTCTCTCTCTCTCTCTCTCTCTCTCTCTCTCTCTCTCTCTCTCTGTGCCATGGGCAAGAAACGACATGCCTATTGGAAGCTTCACACACTCCAAGATGATGAGAAGAGCAACCAATGGAGATGCCGGTATTGTGGAGGTGACTTCAAAAGTTCAGTTACTCGCCTCATCTCTCATGTATCGGGTCTCGGTGGCAATGGCATTTCAGCTTGCAAATCTGTGCCACGCGACATAGCAAATAAGGTGATAGCCGAGCAAAATTTGAAGGCTTCACAGGGTGCAGCCATGGCAGCTGAAGACGAGGATTTGTTGGATCCTCTTCCTCCTCGAGCTGCATTTGTTAATCCAACGGCTGCTACAGGATCCTCTAGTGCAATGGGGCAGCCTAGTAGAAAGAGGGCAAGAGTAGAGGAGAGCATTATGGAGGAAGGTGCAGGTTCCGACATGCATTGTGATAGTTCTTCTAAACAGCAGACCACTCTCCCATCTCGCATCTTTAGCACCGCATGGGTAAAGGAGCGGCAAAGGGTTGCCGAGATAGAGATTGCACGCACACTTATACAATGCAATATCTCCTTCAATGTGCTTCGCACGGACCAATGGAAGAAGATGGTTCAAGCAATAGCCGCTGTGGGTTCGTGCGAGGATTGGCACGGGGTCGAATACAAACAAATGAGGACACGCATGCTAGATGAGGAGAAAGCCAGGATAGATGTGGCGCTGCAACCAATACGGGACAGCTGGAGAAAGTTTGGATGCACCATCTTGTCTGATGGATGGGCCGACATCCGAAGGCGCCACATGATAAACATTCTTGTATCATCATGTTTTGGCACCTATTTCTTGCGTGCGGTGGATGCTGGTAAGGCAGGTGAGAGTGTTACAGCTGAATTTATATATCAGCACATTAGGCAAGCCATCATAGAGGTGGGTCCAGAAAATGTTGTACAGGTGGTCACTGACAATGCCTCCAACTGTAGGAGGATGGGAGAGTTGGTAGAAGGTGAGTTCCCAAGCATTGTGTGGACTCCATGTGCTGCACATTGCTTGGATTTATTAATGGAGGATGTGGGGAAGCTTACTTGGGTGCAGCCAGTGTTGGCGGATGCCAATCGCATCACCACCTTTTTCAGAAAAAAACACAAAGCATTGGCGCTCTTTCGCAGCAAGAGCCCCGGGCTTGATATGGTACGGCCTTCCAAGACTCGATTCGCTTATGCATACATGGTCTTGGAGCGTTTGCAGAGGCTCCATGATCCTCTACAAGCCACTGTGGTTGATCCAACGTGGAAAGATCCACGACATTGCAATTCAGAGCCTACAAAGTATGTCCAACGTAAGATCTTGGACGAGAATTTTTGGGAGGAGACAGCAAAGATTGTCAAGTTGCTGAAGCCGCTCTTCTTTCTCTTGCGCATGACAGACATGGAGGGATCTACCATGGGTCTCCTCTACCACATGTTTAGGAGGATGCGGCTAGAGATTAGCCGGTCCACAGTGGTGTCTCAAGACAGGTAAGCCATTGTCAAGTGCACGTCACATGTTTATCGCACCAATCATTTTAAATTGCTCTTATTATAACTTTGGTCTTGACTCTTTTTTCCTCTCTAGAATTAGAGAACTGAATCAGATTATAGAGACGCGTTGGGAGTACATGTCTCGCCCAATTCATGGCATGGCTGCACTGCTTCATCCTCTTTATCGAAAGGATGAGACCATAAGCAATCCAGAGCTTCTTACCATGCGCGACATGTACTTGGAGGCAACCTATCCTCAGGAGCAGCAGTCAGAGGTAAACAACTCCATGGTATCCTACATGCATAGTTTGGGTGCCGCTTTTAGCAGAACCTCATGCAACAAGGAAGACGAGGCAAAGGCCCCGATTAACTGGTGGTTGATTTATGGTTATCAATCATTCCAACTCCAACAAGTGGCATTGCGGGTCCTCTCTCAAGTGAGTGACAATAACTCCCTAAATGGAATTTGGAAAACGATGTGTGATAATAAATAGGTTTTGATTACTTTAAGACTTTTATTACTTGTAGGATTGTTCAGCTGGTGCGTGTGAGCGTAATTGGAGTGCCTACTCTCTTATTCATACAAAGATCCGCAATAAACTCAAGACCAGCCAGTTGGAACGCTTGGTTTATTGCCGAGCCAATCTTCGATTGGTTCAAAATCTTAAGAAACTTGAGCATCCTATGCAGGTGACTGATTGTGTCATAGAGTCTAGACATTAGTATATACAAGTAACAATATTATGATGCATGCAGCTGCCAGCATTTTTGGCATGCCATGGTCACAGACAATTCGCATTGAACATGTTTATTGTTGTTGACAGGTTGATCCTCTATCTCTGGAGCACGTTGCTACCGCAGAAGAGGCGCAGACCGCATTGAGAAACGAGCAGGAGGAGATAATTCGCATGTTGCACAGAGAGCTGGAGAGTATAGACCGCAGGGTGACTCGGGCTTCTTCCAGGGCGTATGACATTGAGCCCAGTGGTGATGCGCATGTTGTGCAGTCGAGCGGGCGAGGTAGACGAGGCGCTAGGCGCGGGACTCGTCGAGGACGAGGACGACGCACATCTACCACATCACATGCGGAGACATCGACAGTAGCTACAGAGGAGATGCTAGATGATCATGAGAGAGTACCCTATGTAGAGCCTGAGTATGATTCTGATGGGAATGTCCTTACCGATGGAGACGTCCCATCTGATTCAGCTTCATCATCAGGTGTTGATGATGATGAGTAGCCTTTGCAGGACCTAGGTTGACCGGGGCACTTTTTACTCTCTTTAGGAGAGGTTTTTTCCCCCGTGTCCTTTGTATCGGTTTCTTTACTTGTAGCGCTTTGCGCATGCTCAGAGTTTCTGTAATCATGATTTTACCTTATGTTCATTTGTATCCTTCTTGAATCTCTACTCTTTCAATGTTCAATGTTTAAAGTTTAAACCATTCAAAGTTTATGTTTCATGAATGACATTCAATGATATGTACTAGTGGATCTAATTTATATATATATTATATTGACGCACTTTACGTACTTTTGCTCGAAGACCGTACTGTACTGCGTACCGTACCCGTACCGTACCGTACGTACCGTACGTATGGACCTACCTTGGGACTAGCTTTAGGATATGTCCATGTGCAAACTTGCACATGACATTTACAGCCCCTTATCCTCTGCGTTTTTCACAGATTTGCAGTCTTTTTCTTGCTGCGTTTTCTGGACAGCTTTTGCTGGTTGGTTCTCCTTCAGTTTGGCTGTCACCAATTGGCCGACCATTTGGTCCATTCCTAGTTTTTGCGTCTCGTTCACTTGAGGCCAGGCCGGTGTCTCATGTGAAGAGGCCAGTATTTTGCTGACACGGACGGGAGCCAGACTGGTGCCACCCGTGTGCTAGCAGGATGGTGTCGTATGGACGGGAGCCAGATCAGTGCCACCCGTGTATGACCTGGACTGTGTTCGATCCATGGGACTGTCACGCCATGGAAGAGCCAGTATTCGTGCCGTGTTTTACCTATGGGACTGTCACACCATAGGGAAACTCCTGCCTGGAACTGTGTCTTACCTATGGGACTGTCACTCCATAGGAAGACCAGGATTTTATGTTTTTATGTCGTGCCAGTTTTGTGCCGACAGATATTTTGTACATGTTCCATGAACGGGAGATATGTCCATGTTACTATTTGCACATGCACACATATTTTGCATGTTTGAAACTGTTTTCGCATGACATGTATTTGTGTGTTTGCCTGCCTGACGTGTTACTTACTGAGCGGGGACGCCTGCCAGTGAGTCGTGAAGTCTGCCCTGTATTCTGACAAGTTTCAGTGCATGTGAACAGGTGGTAAGTATATGGTACATGTTGTTTTAATGTTTTATATTCTAACCCTTTGATTTATAAGGTTAGGTGTTCACACTTATTTAAAAGTGGGCACCCACTTTGGGGCCAAGGTGGGGAGCCCCACTTTTAAGTGAGTGTGGGGGTGGGCATGGTCACCTACCCCCACTAATCCCCCACATGCATGCGTGGGTATCACAAAGATTAACTCCACATTAATTTGATTTTTAAAAAAAAGCTCTCTCCATCAAACGTAGAACACATCGCTTCACCCTTTGACGTTAAAAAAAAAAGAGCATCCGCTTCGTGGAGAACCAGCTGCCGGCGATCACCTCTCCCCCTGGCGCATGTTTATTTCATAAAGGCGAAGTATCCCCTGCTGCTAGCTGCGCCTGCCTCTCTACAGGCGGCTGAAAATTATTGCTGGTGGCTGCGTTGAATTCTGCAGGGGGCTGCTTATGCTGCTGCTGCCTGCGCCAAACTCTCTACAGGCGGCTGACTCTGCTGCTGGCTGCGCCTGACTCTCTACAGGCGACCCTCTGCTGCAGGCTACGCTGCTGCTCTTCACAGGCGGCTGACTATCTCTGCTGGCGACTGCACCATAGGCTGACGGCTGCCTACTCTACAGGCGGCTGTGTATGTTTTATCTCTAGCAAGGCTACGTTGCCTTTCTTGCTGCAGGCGACTGTGTGACCAGCTTCTGTGGGTTACTCCTCTTCTCCTGCAGGCGCCCACCCCTCTTCCCAAGCAGGCGATCCCTTCTCCATACAGGAGGCTGTGCATTCTATAAGGTGGCTGCACTTGTTGTAGCCAAGCGGCATCTTTCCTTATAGCAGGTTGCTTCTCCATACAAGCCAGGTCTCTATCCGCCCTTGCAAGTGGATACTTCTTCTCGCACAGCAGGTGGCTGTGATTTTCTTTTACGGTGGTACCTGCCTTGGTGGTTCACCACGAGGCGACTAAGTCTTCATCAAAGGAACTTCGCCTCTCCTGGGAGGCTTCTTCATACTTCGAGTATGGGTTTTCTATCAACCATTTACAAGTAAGTAATTTTCAGATTTGAGTAAAGTATTATATGTTTAAATCTGATAAGGGATTCATCCCTCTACGGCCACACCCGTTCGGTGCCGGGTTGTCCAAGCTGTATTGGCGAACCTCGGTCCAAAGGTGCTGAGATCGGGAGAGCCAGGCGTTAGTACGAGAGCGCCTGTTTGTGCGTGGTCTCGGAACACCAGTGAGGCGCTCTCCGCGGAGTCCAGTGAAAGCACAGGACCGTAGCGATTGGGCCACACTAGTGGTCGTTCTGCTTCGAGTTTCTACATCGAAATCCGAGCCTACTTGTTTGGTACTGTTTTCATATGTACATGGACATTATCTGGTTCTCAGAACCCATGGAGCATTGTATTCATTAAATACTCCCAATAAATATATCATATATTGAGGGGGGGGTCGGCCCGTTCCGGCCCCAGTGCTGGTGTCCATCTTTCCATTTCTGTTCATTTAAATTCAAGTTGTTTTAAAGTTGTCCATTTTAAACTTGTGGTTTTAAAGTTGTGCTATTAAGCGTGTGGGTGTCCAACGGAGTCCTTCCCACTTGACGGGATCGGTTTCATTGGTATCAGAGCACGGTTGTTTCCCTCTTCCTAGTGGGGAAACGAACCTGTGTACTGGACATCCCGCTATTAGCAAACTTTGAACACAATGGACAGCCAAGGCAACCCTTTGGAAGTACCTAATTCGAGGGGTCCCTCTAGTGCCTCTCGTGGGTCTGATGCCCTGCGAGGTAGGCACAAGCCCCTTGAAAGGGTTCTTGATAGTGAATCCAAGGGTCAACTGTCTCCAGGGAAGACAGTTATGCTTGAACAAGACCCTGATGCTATGAGGGCTGAAATGGAACATATGAGAAAACTTTTGCAGGCTCAAGAGCAAGAATTGAAGTTTTTGCATGAAGATCCTCATCTACAAAGTGCTATTGAAGCCAGGAAGGCTGATGCTATGGTTGATGTAACTTTTGAATCAATGGCTCGTGAAGTGGGCAAGAAACCAAGGGAGTTGGCACTTGCCTATCTCCTTCGTAAAGGTGATATCAAAGAGGGGGATGACGGAGAACTGATTTTCAGAAATCCACCTCGTTTGAAGCATGGAGATCCCGCATCCCAGAGGCTGAAATCTTTTATGCAAAAGGAAGAGGTGACTGTCACCTCTCGACATGCATCCTCTCCCCAAGGCACTAAGCCTGACAGATTTATGTATGCCAGTGCTCATGGAGGGCACGAAAGTCACATGCATGCAAGATATGTATCTCATGGTGACAGGTCTGCTTCCAGAAAAATTTTGCCTTCTGAGTTGTCTCATGGAGAGACTATGCCATATGCAGGTAAGTCACATGCATCTGAGCTTCGAGTTCGTGGAGCACATGCCACCGTGCCCCATGAAGCTTCTTTGACGGCCCATGGAGCCCATGCAGACAGGGCTACCCCGTTGGATAAGCGGAAAAGAAAAAGAGAGGACCATGAGCCTCATGCCAGGAAGCTCAAGGAGTTCAAAGCAGGTGATAAATCTGTCAAATTTGATGTCTTTCATGGTGAACATGATGCTTCTAAGGTGTTAGCGTTTGTGGCACAGTTCGACATTGCTTTTAGCGATGAGGACTTTACAGAAAAGTCGAAGGTGCGCCATGCTAGCATGTTTCTGAAAGGGACTGCTGCCCATTGGTGGATCACTGAAAAGATCACCAAGGATCCCATCTCCACTTGGAAGGAATTCAAAGATAGATTTTATGCTCAGTTCTTGCCACCCAATGCAGAGCAAACTCTCACTCAAAAGTGGGATAGGCTGGAACAAAAAGATAATGAGAGTGTGCAACAGTATGTTAACAAATTTTGGAAAGTGTTGCTGGAAGTGACTCCCTTTATGCTAATCACTGAGGATGAAAGAAAGAGGAAGTTTCGTTCTGGATTGCAACCTGCTTATAGATCGGGTATTGAATTGCACCCAAAGCATACGTTGCAACAACTCACAGCTTCTGCTCTTGCCACAGAGCAATTGGTGCTCAAGATCAAGCAGGATCAAGGAGGTTCCAAGGCGAAGGACAAGGCTGCCCCAAATCAGCAAAAGGGCGGACAGCCATTTAAAAAGAACTTCCGGGAGCCTTACAAGGGTGGTAAAGCTGAAAATAACCCATCTAAAGAACAGGGCCCAAGAAAGAACAAATTTGGATTAACCCCGGAGCAAAGAGAGCAATATGCTAAGGATGGAAAATGCTTTTCTTGTGGTAGCAAAGACCACATGTTTCGGCAATGCCCAGATCGCAAACCAAAGCACGAGGACAAGCACACCAAAGCTAATGTACATGCAGTTCCTGATGTGCAAGGAAATACAGGTCATGATGCAAAAGAGCGAATGGTTTGCAAGGCTTGGGGGCAAATCAAGGATCAGCCCGCACTCTTCATGTTTGATGATTGTGCAACTGACAATTTCATCTCTATGCAAATGGCAGCTGCATTGGGTATTGAGGTTGAGCATATGGGACCTCAGATTGAAGCCGAAGCTGCATTTATTGGTAAAGAGGTGCAGGTTACCCCTTTGATAGGGAAGTTGCGCATCCATATACAGGGCTATCTTGATAATGAGCATTTCTTAGTTGCTCCTCTGAATGGATGTGATGTATTGTTGGGCAAGCCGTGGCACCATAGGCTTGAGCCCCGCAAAGACTACAAGTCTAATATGATTTCCTTTATGCATAAAGGCCGCATGCATTTTATTGATGCTGGCAAAGAAGGGGATTCCATCCCAGTTGTATCACACATCCAAATTAATAAAGCGATGAAAAAGAGTCTTTCAGCGTACTTGGTTTTTGTGCGTGATAGTCTTGTGCCAAATCATCAAAATGTGGATGCTATGTCTAATGATAGGCTGAATTTTCTTAATGCATTCAAAGACTGTTTTGCTGACTCGTTGCCAGGTGAATTACCTCCCCAAAGGCCCGAAGATCACCGCATAGATCTTGTGCCAGGTAGTTCTCCACCTAACAAACCCGCATACCGAGTAAGTGCTGCACAACAAGAAGAAATTATGAACCAGGTAAACAAGCTTTTAGAGAAAGGTTTGGTTCAGCCCAGTTCCTCACCTTACTGCTCTCCTGTGCTTCTAGTTCAAAAGAAGGACGGATCATTCCGTATGTGTGTGGACTATAGAGCTTTGAACAAGCTTACCATCAAGAACAGATTTCCTATTCCACGTATTGATGATATCTTGGATAAACTTGATGGCTCAGCTTGCTTTAGCAGACTTGATTTGAAGAGTGGTTATCACCAGATTCGCGTGGTGCCACAAGATGTCCATAAGACTGCATTCAGGACAGCCTTCGGATTATATGAATTCTTGGTAATGCCTTTTGGTCTCACCAATGCTCCTGCTACTTTTAATCGTATGATGGATAGGATATTCCGACCCCATCGCAAGTTTACAGGAGTCTTCTTTGATGATATCTTGGTTTTCTCCAAGAATGAGCAAGAACACAGAACTCATTTGGTCACAGTGTTCGAAGAGTTGCGGAAGCACAAACTTTTCGTCAATGCCAAGAAAAGTGAGTTTTTCCTTTCAGAGATTCATTATTTGGGACATATTGTATCCAAAGATGGAGTTACAATGGATCCTGCAAAGATAGAGACTATTCGGAATTGGCCCGAATTGCAAAACGTACATCAAGTACGTAGTTTTCTGGGATTATGTTCATACTACAGGCGTTTCATAAGGCATTTTGCTATGATTGCCACTCCTCTACATGATCTCACGAAGAAGAAAACTGTTTTCAAATGGACTTCAAAGGAACAGGATGCTTTCTTGCAGCTCAAGCATGCGATCATATGTGGTCCAGTATTGATTGTTCCTGACTTGCACAAGTCATTCGTGGTTGAATGTGATGCTTGTGGTGATTGCATAGGAGCTGTCCTAAATCAAGAAGGGCATGCAGTTGCATACGAGAGCCGTCGTTTGCATGATGCTGAGCTTCATATGGATATCTATGAGAAAGAGCTCTTGGCTGTAATTCATGCCTTAAAGATTTGGAAACATTACCTTCTTGGGGCTGAATTTGTAGTCAAGACAGATCATCAAAGCTTGAGATACTTTCTATCTCAAACTAAGCTTTCAGAGAAGCAGATGAGAATGGCAAATTTTCTTTCCATGTTTCATTTTCAGATTGTACATACTCCAGGAAAGAAAAATGTGGTGGCCGATGCACTATCTAGGAGGCCTTATATTGCTGCAGTCTCAGTGGCCTCTCATGGAGATCTATCTGCTATGAGAGATTTGTATCATTTGGATGCTGATTTTTGCCATATATGGACTGATTTGATGGCTGGTCATTCACATGCCTCTTATGTAATCAATGAGGGTTATCTCATGAAGGATAATTGCCTATGTGTGGTGAAGGATTTGCGTCCTAAGGTTATGGACGAATGTCACGCTCCACCATATGCTGGTCATCGAGGTATTATGCCTACTACTCACATGATTTAGAGGTATTTCTTTTGGCCAAGCATGCGTAAAGACATTGAGACTTATGTGCGTGCATGTATCACTTGCCAAAAAGTGAAATTTGACAGGCAAAAGTCTCCAGGTTTGCTTCAGCCATTGCCTATTCCCTCGCAACCTTGGGAAAGTATCACGATGGATTTTATTATGGATTTGCCTAGATCCCAGCATGGCAATGATGCTATTTGGACTATTGTGGACAGGTTTAGCAAGCAAGCTCACTTCTTGCCCGTCAAGAAAACCATCAAAGCTGATCATATGGTAAAGCTTTTTCTTGCTAATATTTTCAAGCATCATGGTATGCCTAAATCCATTGTTGGGGATAGAGATCCCAGGACTACAAGCCTATTTTGGAGGGCTTTGTTTGATAATATGGGTACTAAGCTTGAGTTTTCATCAGCTTATCATCCCCAAACGGATGGCCAAAGTGAAGCTGCGAATTCAGTTGTGTTGGATTTGTTGAAATGTTATGTGGCAGATCAAAAGAGTGCATGGGAGAAGTATCTTCCACTTGTTGAGTTTGCTTACAACAATACGATCCATGCTTCCACAGGAAAGGCTCCGTTTGAGATTATTTATGGCAGAGTGGTCTTGCCACCCATCCTTCGTACAAAGGATGAGATTTTTGCAGCTGATGAATATGTTCGTGACTTGGATGTTGCCTTTGGTCAGGTGCGGACAGCCATTGCAAGATCTCAGGATAAGCATAAAAAGGCTGCTGAAAAGCATAGAAGGGACATGGAAGTCAAAGAAGGTGATTGATCATTGGGTATTGCTGAAATTTGAGAAGGCTAGGCTTCGGAAGAGGCCAGGACGAGAAGGATCATATCCTAAGCTTTCTCCTCGCTATTATGGACCCTTCAAGGTGATTCAGAAGATCAATGAAGTGTCCTACAGGCTTGCTTTACCTAGTCATTGGAAGATTCACAATGCTTTTCATGTGAGTCTATTTCGGAAATATGTGGGGCCAGATCCTGATGAGCCTGTCACAGAAGATCCGCCAGAGATTGAAGAGCTTGAGGAGATCCTCCAGCCAGAACAGATTGTTTTTCACCAGGAGAGAAAGCTACCTGCAGGAAAGCTTTCCAGGAGATACCTTGTGAAGTTTAAGAATTATTTGCCTATTGATGCCAAATGGATAAATGAGGAATATTTTGCAGATTATCCGCAATTGTTGCAGGCATATCTTGAGGCTTTTCAGTTGAGGTCAACTCTTTAGAAGCCCGGGGGGATGTCACCAATTGGCCGACCATTTGGTCCATTCCTAGTTTTTGCGTCTCGTTCACTTGAGGCCAGGCCGGTGTCTCATGTGAAGAGGCCAGTATTTTGCTGACATGGACGGGAGCCAGACTAGTGCCACCCGTGTGTTAGTAGGATGGTGTCGTATGGACGGGAGCCAGATCAGTGCCACCCGTGTATGACCTGGACTGTGTTCGATCCATGGGACTGTCACGCCATGGAAGAGCCAGTATTCGTGCCGTGTTTTACCTATGGGACTGTCACACCATAGGGAAACTCCTGCCTGGAACTGTGTCTTACCTATGGGACTGTCACTCCATAGGAAGACCAGGATTTTATGTTTTTATGTCGTGCCAGTTTTGTGCCGACAGATATTTTGTACATGTTCCATGAACGGGAGATATGTCCATGTTACTATTTGCACATGCACACATATTTTGCATGTTTGAAACTGTTTTCGCATGACATGTATTTGTGTGTTTGCCTGCCTGACGTGTTACTTACTGAGCGGGGACGCCTGCCAGTGAGTCGTGAAGTCTGCCCTGTATTCTGACAAGTTTCAGTGCATGTGAACAGGTGGTAAGTATATGGTACATGTTGTTTTAATGTTTTATATTCTAACCCTTTGATTTATAAGGTTAGGTGTTCACACTTATTTAAAAGTGGGCACCCACTTTGGGGCCAAGGTGGGGAGCCCCACTTTTAAGTGAGTGTGGGGGTGGGCATGGTCACCTACCCCCACTAATCCCCCACATGCATGCGTGGGTATCACAAAGATTAACTCCACATTAATTTGATTTTTAAAAAAAAGCTCTCTCCATCAAACGTAGAACATCTCGCTTCACCCTTTGACGTTAAAAAAAAAAGAGCATCCGCTTCGTGGAGAACCAGCTGCCGGCGATCACCTCTCCCCCTGGCGCATGTTTATTTCATAAAGGCGAAGTATCCCCTGCTGCTAGCTGCGCCTGCCTCTCTACAGGCGGCTGAAAATTATTGCTGGTGGCTGCGTTGAATTCTGCAGGGGGCTGCTTATGCTGCTGCTGCCTGCGCCAAACTCTCTACAGGCGGCTGACTCTGCTGCTGGCTGCGCCTGACTCTCTACAGGCGACCCTCTGCTGCAGGCTACGCTGCTGCTCTTCACAGGCGGCTGACTATCTCTGCTGGCGACTGCACCATAGGCTGACGGCTGCCTACTCTACAGGCGGCTGTGTATGTTTTATCTCTAGCAAGGCTACGTTGCCTTTCTTGCTGCAGGCGACTGTGTGACCAGCTTCTGTGGGTTACTCCTCTTCTCCTGCAGGCGCCCACCCCTCTTCCCAAGCAGGCGATCCCTTCTCCATACAAGAGGCTGTGCATTCTATAAGGTGGCTGCACTTGTTGTAGCCAGGCGGCATCTTTCCTTATAGCAGGTTGCTTCTCCATACAAGCCAGGTCTCTATCCGCCCTTGCAAGTGGATACTTCTTCTCGCACAGCAGGTGGCTGTGATTTTCTTTTACGGTGGTACCTGCCTTGGTGGTTCACCACGAGGCGACTAAGTCTTCATCAAAGGAACTTCGCCTCTCCTGGGAGGCTTCTTCATACTTCGAGTATGGGTTTTCTATCAACCATTTACAAGTAAGTAATTTTCAGATTTGAGTAAAGTATTATATGTTTAAATCTGATAAGGGATTCATCCCTCTACGGCCACACCCGTTCGGTGCCGGGTTGTCCAAGCTGTATTGGCGAACCTCGGTCCAAAGGTGCTGAGATCGGGAGAGCCAGGCGTTAGTACGAGAGCGCCTGTTTGTGCGTGGTCTCGGAACACCAGTGAGGCGCTCTCCGCGGAGTCCAGTGAAAGCACAGGACCGTAGCGATTGGGCCACACTAGTGGTCGTTCTGCTTCGAGTTTCTACATCGAAATCCGAGCCTACTTGTTTGGTACTGTTTTCATATGTACATGGACATTATCTGGTTCTCAGAACCCATGGAGCATTGTATTCATTAAATACTCCCAATAAATATATCATATATTGAGGGGGGGGTCGGCCCGTTCCGGCCCCAGTGCTGGTGTCCATCTTTCCATTTCTGTTCATTTAAATTCAAGTTGTTTTAAAGTTGTCCATTTTAAACTTGTGGTTTTAAAGTTGTGCTATTAAGCGTGTGGGTGTCCAACGGAGTCCTTCCCACTTGACGGGATCGGTTTCATTGGCTTCATCGCTTGCAGCCAAAAGGTAACTTTTTCATCAGCGTTTCATTCCTACTTGGAGTTTGGATCTAGGCGGCCAGTTTTTTCACGACAGCAGCCCCTCTTTGGCTGCGTTTTCCTCTCCGGTGGACATTCCCCTTTGAAGAGGGGGATTGTGGTGGTTCGAGCTTTGGTGGCACCCTTGGTACCTGTGGAGGACACTTCTTCTTCTAAGATTGTGCATTTTTTTTTTCCCCTTGAGGATAGCCCAAGCTACAGTTCTTGTTGATGCCTTTCCCTCTTGCACCCTCTTACAGCATATTCCCAAGCCATGTGTGGCTGCCTTTTCTCTCTATATCAAATCTGCATTTTTTGCTTCCCTCTTCTGGTGGCCTCAAGGTTGGAGGTACAGTCGACGGAAGCTTCTGCGTTTTTTGCTACAAGGAGGATTTTTCGGGTGCTGTCCAGCCTCTTAGGGCTGCATTTTGGTGGGAGGAAGGGACCTACATCAGCGTTTTCTGATTTGGACAGTTTTTTTTTATGAGGTTTGGTCCTATTGGTTGGATCAATGATGATAGCTTCAGATTTGGCTCCCATACCACCAAGGTAGGATCAAAACGTACGTACGGATCCAATCCGTATCGTACGGGGATCCGTACGTACGGATCGATCCGTACGTTGTTTTTTCCGGCGTGCCTGCGTCTTGTGTCTGGACTCTGGAGGCCGTACGACCTCAACCTTCCGGTAGGGGCTAGCCGCCATGCTCTCTACTCTCTACAGTCACACTCTCTCTCTCTCTTCGCTACTATCGCCGGCCGCCTTCTCCCTGGGCCGCCGCCTGCTCACCGCCGCCTCGGTTCGCCTCTACCCTCACCGCCCCTGTTCGCTTCGCGCCTCCGTGCGTAGCCGCCCTCTCTGTTCGCCCCACTGGCGCCCAGTACGGTTGGCAATATAACTCACCCACCCTTGCTCAGGCCCCCAAGGCAGCAACATAACTCTCTCTCTCTCTCTCTCTCTCTCTCTCTCTCTCTCTCTCTCAGACTTAGCCCACCATCTGTGGACGACTCACTTGTGACAATGTGACTTGTCTTAAGTAATAAGTATTAAGTATTAAGTATGATTAACTTATTAAGTATGATTGACGACTTGTGATTCTAATTTCTCACTTTTGAATTAGTAGGTTTGTGACCTTGTTGTGTCTATTTCGAAAGTTTTATATGTCAATGTGGACATGGACTGAAATTTTATGTAGGTGGCTGAAATTTCTGAGATTTTATGTATTTTTACCAATGGTACGTATTTTTACGTACCTTAAAATTTTTTTCCGTACCAAACAACGTACAGTATGTATGGATCCGTACAGTACATAACGTTTGGTACCACCTTGCATACCACTTTCTTGTTATGTAACACACGAAAGCTCTGGGGGTCTTCTTTTAGCCCTAAACACCACTAAGAAATGCTCATGCAAAAACGCAGACAGAAGGGAGAGTAGAGAGAGAAAGAAATGCTGAAATTCAATATATTTCATATGGTACAAAAAGGTACCCTTCTACAGCCCTAGACTGCCTTCATACAAAAGGTGATAAACACCAAAATCTAGTCCTACTCTAAGGACCCCAAGGACCCATTCCATAAAGGAATGAATGAATACAATGATGAGCCTTGAGTGCCTTTTATAGGCCGTTTGGAATATTGAAGTGCTGCCAACCAATAGGACCAAATAAAGAAAACGTTGAAGTGCCCTCTACTAAACTTGATGACGGGATTCCAACCTGTTCTTGGATAACTGTCATCATCCCACTCTATTCCCAGAGTCCCTCTATCATCCATCCAACTCTGGCAACCCTTTTCACTAAACACCCGGCCTGGTCTCCAAAACCAGTCTGACTCTGAATAATATCTATGCACTTGTTCCCTCCAGTCCCCAATCCATTCCTGCCCTGACTTTGAACACTGTCTTAGTCTTCATTCCTGAGAAATGAGTTGGGCACTCACATCACCCCTTGGAGGATAATCCTCCCTTGGGACCGTTGCCCAAGAACCTATCTGGCTCACAGGACTGCCATCCCCTCGGGCTTTGTGGAACACCACCAACAAACCTCTTGGGAGCTCTTCCCGATTCTGTGTTCCTTGCTTCGTATCCGTGTACTTTCCTGTACCTTGGTCCTGTACACCATCATATGGGACTCAATCAGTGTTTAGCTTTGGTGAGCCTGATGCTCTGATACCAATGTAACACGCGGAGCAGTTGCTTTGTGACCTATATGGTGATGCCAGTGATCGACAGATGGTTTCTACTTCTGGGTGCTATGCAGCCAATGATCTTGTGGATACTTCTTTTGGAGATGTTCCTACAGCGAAGGATAGTGGGCTAGTTTTGCTCACTGAAAGAGTGCCTAGAGCGGAAGCAAAGGGACACTAGAATGTGCTGAACAGAGAGTGCAAGACAGAGAGAGATGTGGACGAAAGGATCATATGTACGAGAGATCAAAGCAAATCAACACAACATGAAACGGATGAATGAGTATGTATAATGGTGAATGAAATCATGCACAAAAGGCCCTCTAATGTGAGGTGACTCTGAGTAGAAGACCGGCACAGAAGCACATATGAGGTCTAAGCTAAGCACAGTCAGTGACAAAGGCTCGAGTCAATGTGAGGCAAAGGCACTCCGTGACATGGTCGGTGTCAAAGGCTCGCATCGGTGGATGCAAAGGCACTCCGAAGTGGTAGATATCTGTAATGGGCAGCGGAAGGTGAAGTGGTGCAGGCTCTGGTGACAAGGGTGCTGCAGTACCTAAGGGGTGGAGAATAGCACAAAGGGCTGCCATCCCGAGTGGTGCAGGCTCTGGTGATGAGGGTGCCCCAATGTTTCATGCTCATGCGAAGCACATTGAGATGCATTATGTCAAGGAGAGGCTCCATGCATGAGATCAGCTTGGTTTGTCTCTACACGTGACTATGTGGCAGATTTGTTCACGAAGGCTCTTCCTCATGAAAAGCTCAAAGCTTTCCACAAAGCTTTAAGCTTATAGCCTTTTGGGGATTGATCAACCATATAAAGATGCCTAACCCCAAGCTACGGTTAACCTAACCTGAAGTTCATAACCCAGATTAGCCTTGGGACATAACACCTTGCATCTCCTCTTCCTTGTGCTGAGACCAAGGCCATTTCTTCAAGTAACGTTTTTGGATAGAGATTGGGATCTGAACATGAAGGCTGCCGACATTCTGTCATAGTCTACAATATGGCTTGACAACCAGCTACAAAAACTGGACACTTCTCTTCTCTTGGCGCCTTTTTTTTCCCTCCAATGCTGTATAAAAAGGCCTCTACCTTGCTCCGGTGCTTGCCCATTGTCCTGCTGTAATCCAGCTGGAGAAGAGCAAATGTGGTCTGTACATCATGTCTTCTCCCAGACGGCCTCTTTCCTCTCATGAACCAATTTTTATAATGCAGAGACTTATCATTTATTAAAGCACTACAGGTCACAGCAGCCAGCATATCATCCAACCCCCCACTGGTTGAGGTGCATGCCACAAAGACATCACATTGCTTGTCAAAGTAAATCAAAAACGTCCACTCTTAGTACATCATTCACAAAAAGACTTATCATTTATTAAAGCACTACAGGTCACAGCAGCCAGCATGTCATCCAACCCCCCATTGGTTGAGGTGCATGCCACAAAGACATCACATTGCTTGTCAAAGTAAATCAAAAACGTCCACTCTTACTACATTGGTTGAGGTGCATGCCACAAAGACATCACATTGCTTGTCAAAGTAAATCAAAAACGTCCACTCTTACTACATCATTCACAAAAAACATGGAACCGTATTGATATTCGTTGGACCATCTTAATACTCCTATCCCACCATTACTCGACGATAGTTGATATTTTAAATTTTTCCCATCCCTTTTGCTATCAAAGAAAGTTCTCAAGAGTTCAACAATGCATAACAAAGAGCTGTCAAATGCTTCACACTCTCATTGATAGCATTTTGTAGAGCAGCTAAAGCTTAGAAAAGGCACCTCTCCAAATGCTCCTCGCCCGATTATCGTCAAAAGATCAAAGTCATCCACTCCCATCTTCCGTCTCTGCAACCGCATGTACTCAGTTTCTTTTCTCTCCAAATCCTTGAGAAAATTGCTTTGTTCCTCCTCTGTAACATCTGCGTCTGCAAGTTTTTTCTCTAGTATATTGCGTCTGAAAAAGTCAAATTACACATCCCGAATGAGTTCTACTAGGCAAGTATTCATGTCACCAACATAGATTGTGAAAAACACTACCATGCAAAGGAGGCATGGCCTGAAATTGCCTGAATTTTAGATCTAGATCTACCAGTGTTTGAGAAGCTACACGCGTAGTCAATAGTAAATACAATGGTACGACTCACATGACAGTAGATAAAGACTGGGTGAAAATTGGTAGAATAAAACTTGAGTAGCTTACTTAGGCGGAATTCACAAAGGGCAACACCCATCATTCAATTGGGCATCCTTTGGAGGCTGGATGGGTTTCTAGATAAGTTGGCCTGGATTTACAAAGGGCAACCCCGTCACAATCACCACCAAAAGGCTGGAGAAGTGGCGTGGGATTCACAAACAGGGACCCCTGTCCCAGATTGCCATTCAATCAGGCAGCCTCCGAGGGCCCTATTCAGATTACAACAAATCGTGTCAAGAAAAAAGTCCCATGCGCCCTCATCTAAAGTCACCCTTAATTATCCTCCATCTTGCTTGTGAGTGGAGGACCAAAAGAAACTGCTCGCAAACATCTGAGCATTTTGGTAGGTTGTGACTGCACAACAATTAGGTTTGACCTGCTCTTGATCTGCAGCTTGTGCGACCATTATAAGAGAATGAAACTATTATGTTTGGGCTGCTCTTGATTTTTCGCTTGTTGTAAACAGTGTTGGGAGGAAATTTCGATACCTGGTCAAGTGATGTGTTTAGCTTACTTATACGTCCTTCTCTTGCCCATCAATATCTAAGGCTGGTTAGATATTAGCGCTGCCAGTGATCAACGAGCCTAACCTTGCCGCAGGTCACATGGACGGGCAAGATCTGCACATCACTTGAACGGGCAATCTTGTCCATCCAACTGCCCACCAGTCCCATGGGCGGGGAATGCTCTGGGGACAGCCTTAGAACAAGAGTTTTAATTAAGCTAGATAAGTAGTTAAGAAGAAAGCATGCATATAAGGTAGATTAGTTAAACCAAGAAGAAAGCATACAAAAGAAACCAAGAAGTAGATCGTGGGATAGCAAAACTCCTGAATGAAGGTTTCCATAATTACAAATTGGCACAGGAAATGAACGAAAGGCATCAAAGGCAGTAGTTACCTTTCTCGGCGTTCCTGCAAGATTTTCATTTGAGACTTGTAGTGATTCTCAATGTGCTGCTTGGCTGCAGCGACTTTCTGCTTGGTGATGTTGGAAGGCGCCTCTTCCTCCACCACAGTCTTGGAACCATCTCGGTCGCTTTCAGAGCCCTGCGAGTCTTTCTTCTTACCTAGCGAAGTCTTCGTTCTCTGCTGAAATCTCTGAAACCAGCTCCTGGAGTCTTCCATTGGACCTCACGCAAGAATAGGGTTTGATGGAAGTTAAAGAGGAGAGGAGAGAGGAGAGAATGCCTGGTATGCGGTTGAGCGCAATGAGCGCGGCCGATCGGGGGCCATAACCGGCAACGCGAAACTAGGGACCCGCAGCTGTGCACAGCGATCCAAGCTGGAGGCAGCAGGAAGATAAGACAGGAAGCAGGGTTTCGAACTGAGGAAAGGCGATGTCAGCTAGGGAAAGAAGGGAAAACTCTGACGAAAACGGGCCAGACGAAGGCAGAGGGGTACTGGCAGGAGGGTGGGGTTTCGAGGTTGGCAAAGAGATGGAAGCTGAGGGGGGGAAGGGGAACAGGGAAATTAGGGTTTGGGAAACAGCACGGAGATATGGAAGACCTAGGCAGAGAGCTATGAAGAACGCGGGGGGGACGAAGAAAGTCGGAAGAAACCGAGTGAAGGCTAATGTTCCTTAAATTTTGCCGGTTCTTTTCTTGCCGGCAGCCGCCTTGGTCGTCGTCCTTTCGTGCCCGGCGCATCGGCAGAAGGGTGTGGTCACGCACGCTAGTACTCCACGAGAGAAAGGTCCCCATTGTGCCTCTCAAGTCTAATGCATCCACTCTGCCCCAAACTCGCCTAATGTGTGCATCCAAACAGTAGGCTTGATTTTTTACGACCCCTGTCATGCCCCTTTTTTGGCATTTTGACTATCAAATACTGATAAAATTTGAGTTCTCCTATGATAAGTTACATAGAAACTGGTCTTGAAAAAACTTGCATTGAGCACTGCGTCATTCTCACTTGCAAAAGTCTAAACCCATCCTCCTCTTCATACGTGTGCGTTTGAACTCCATCCCAACTCAAAGGCAACCTCAACTGGCCACTCAATCACTCCATCTTGAGCAACCTCACCTAACTGCTCAATAGGGTGGGCCTATTGGCATACCACCTCTAAAGTCTAAACGTAACCTTAACTGTTCGTCCTCTAGAGAGGGTGGCATGCCAAGATGCCTTCTCCTACATCATAAGAATTACAGCCAAAGGTTTCTTTGTGTTGCCTAGGTTGACCATGGGATATGGTTAGGGTGGCTTCACGTAGCCTTTCTGGAGTCTAGAGTAGGCCCGCACTACGTTTAAAGTGTGTTATTATTTCATGGGCAACTAGCTATGTCTACAATGCCAGTGATCTCGTCTAACCCTCGATTGAATTTAAAAAGCAACCCCAATATGTTCTACCCACAATGGCTTTTCGCCCTCAAAATTATTTAACAACAAATAATACTATGATTTGAATTAGAGCCTCAATGAGACCAAAAATAAAAGGAAACCATTTTGCATCTTGCCTATGATATATGGTATATGGTATATGCTATTTGCCTCCTTGCATGTGGGCAACATAATCTATCAAGCTATATTTTTTGCTGGCATTAATTCAACTAAAACAACATTGAATGTGTATGAAATCTAAGAATGTCACAAGTAAGTTAGATCCTCATGTAGCCTTGCTCAAGCCTTGCCAATTTTATGCGTGCTTAGTGTAATTATGGCCACCTTAGCACATTATTAATATCCTTTTTAACATATGTGCTTTTAACATAACAAGTCATGTAGTAAATCCATGTTACGCATTATGATAACTTTGACTTTTGTTGCAAGCAATATCATTTGTTTGGTTTAAAATGGGCCTTCAAGGTGTTTTTCATATGCCCTGGAATCACCCTTGCATAAAACTTGCAAAACAACAAAGGGACAAACATGGATTTATTTTCTATAGAGATCACAAACATATCTTCTAAAGTAGTTTTAGGACATCTCACTCCTTAATTTGTTCATGGCTTCAACATTTATTCCCACATAGCCCAAAGAACAAGAATGAGGATATTCCCTAGCAAAATGGATGAGCAACAAGCCATTAAATGCCCCCATTCCTTCCTAGGTTTTGTAGCACCCTCGTGTAAACCTATTATTTCTACCATTTTCACATAGTGCTATATCTATGCCTTTGTGTCATTATCACCACACTCTTCTTAAACTTTCAATTTGTGATGTAAAAATGAGTTAAAATATTGCCATGTAAATGCATGGTAGCTCCTTGTTAGCATTAGTTAAGTTGCTTGAGAGTTCCCTACCCTTATAAGTCATTACATTCTAACACAAAAGGAGGACATTATTATCATTGTAACTGAAATCCATTTAAGCATGTGTTTAAGTCTAGCCATGATTAGTATGACTACAATTATGGATAAGATACATACAGTGCACGAAACCATACACATTGACCTACAAGAGTACATACTAGAACCATGCATGCTGAGTGGTGTTTTAATCTTCTTCTTTGTGTCATCGTGAGTGATATGTACAGATGCGGGGAACCATCCACATTAACCTACAAGAGTACATAGTAGAACCATGTATGTTGGGTGATGTTTTAATCTCCTTCTTTGTGTCATTGTGATATGCACAAATGCTTAAGATGTCCTCATTAAACCACATGACAACAATTTGCACCTATGCATCTGCAAAAGCCTGAATAAAGCCCCAATAAGATGGCCTCATTAAACCACATGACACAACTTATGTAGCTGTGCATCTGTGAAAGCCTATGCAAGGCCTCAATAAGTGCTTATTTTAATTAAATACCAAAGCCACACATGATGACAACTTGTGTGCCAATGCATCTACAAAAAGCCTAAACAAGGCCCAATAAGTGATTATTTTCGTTAAATACCAAAGCTACACATGGATGTCAAGTTGACGCAAGAAAATATGCCAAAGACGGATCATTTTATGAAATTATTAGGTGAGGTACATATGCCTACAACATTACACTCCTTAGCATCAAATGCACTCTCTTAAATGCATAATCGACGTGATAACCAAGGGTGATTCACTTTCTTGGTGTCCATAACAAGTGGGTTCACGGAAGGGGTAGTTTAACCACCATTGATTTACTCAAGAGGCTTGTCTTTCATTGTATTTAATGTAAAAAATATACATGGGTTCACTTTCTAGGTCTCTTTAACACATGGGTTCACAAAAGTGGGTAGTTTAACCACCATTGATTTACTAAAGAGGCTTTTCTTTCATTGTATTTAAACAAACATTCACAATATTTCTTAAGGGTTTAAGGGTTATATTTCCTTACAAGTGAACCGTAGTCATGTCTTTCCTTTATGATTTACTAAAGAGGCTTTTCTTTCCATTGATTTACTAAAGAGGCTTTTCTTTCATTGTATTTAAAGAGGCTTTTCTTTCATTGTATTAATTAATGTAAAATCACATGTAAACAAACATTCACAATATTTCTTAAGGGTTTAAGGGTCATATTTCCTTACAAGTGAACCGCAGTCGTGTCTTTCCTTTATGACCATTTACCTTGCTCACCCTTGCTTCCATACCTAACTAGCAAGGTAAAATTGTTGCTTCATCTTCTTGTATCTTATCCTTCATAAAAATAATATCTTATACCCAGGGTTTTGTTTTCATTGTCAACAACCCTTGAAAGTTTATCTCCTATGTGTGAGTGTGTGTGTGTGTGTGTGAATGCATGCTCATATGTGTATAAATATATGAAAATGTCATAAAGGTGTGCATAGCAAGTCAACAATTGTGTTGGACTTAGAAAAAGGAAGATTTTGAAGTTTGGAAAAGAAAACCATACTTTTATGCGCAAAAAATGTTCATATCTTGGCACATCACACAACAAGACACCCAATAGATTTTCTTGTAGCTCATCAATGTTTATAGAACGACTTTGAAAGCTTTTATCTCTTTTTCAATCATATCATGGATATGGTGTGGCATCAAATTTTTTTGCTTTTTAGCCAAAAGTGAACCTTCTGGGAGCTTTCTGTGTCTTTGCATCATAACCTTTTGTCAATGACAAACTTTTTGTTTCTTCAAAAAAGGGATAAAAAGTGAAGGACTTAGTTTTCTAGGACTTGACATCATATTTAAAGCGAAATTGCCTTGACTTGGCTTCATATTACAAATGCTTAAATATTCTCAAAATTTTTAAGATATGGCTAAGTAAAAAATTTGAACTCTTAAATATTCTCAAATTTTTTGAGATATGACTAAGTAAATTTTTTTAGATATGACTACGTAAAAATATTAAACTTGTAATTCTTTATTGGATTTCTATTAAAAATAGAGACATGCTCAAATGGATTAAAGAAATTGTGAATTCCCGTTGTTGATTTATTGAAATAGCAAGAAAAGTCACTACACAAGATTTAGACAATAAAGTGCACAATTAATCCATTTAGTAATTAAGTAAACATTAGTTTATAATTATACACACATTAATTTGTTACAACATGGTTCAAAACTTAACACCATCACATTCATTTTAAAAAATGACTATGTTATAACAAAAATCACACTATACCCCAATTTTTAAAAATTTTTAAAGTACTTCCACAAAGTAATATCCACCATACCCATAAGTTATAACAAAAGTCACACTATATTCAATTAACTTAAAGTTGCAAAGTACTTTTACAAAATAATACCCACTTGAAAAAATAATACCCACTTGAAAAAATCATCAAGAAGTACATGTAACAAAGCACTATTGAATTATTAATACATCGAAGAAGTACATTTTACAACCACTATTGAATTATTAATCCTTCGAAGAAGTACATTTTACAACCACTATTGAATTATTAATCCTTCGAAGAAGTACATTTTACAACCACTATTGAATTATTAATCCTTCGAAGAAGTACATGTAATAACCACTATTGAATTATTAATCCTTCGAAGAAGTACATGTAATAACCACTATTGAATTTAATAAGAATTTCTTATTACCAAAAACATTATCAATAGCATCATCCAATTCAAGGCTCATAATTACCATACATCCTTGGATACTAACAAGTCATCTTATACTTTTATAAAGTAGAGATGACATAAAGAACTCATTGCTTATAATGTCAGGAAAAAGAAAGGACAACATACCGATTTATATAATAGAAGAACCTATGCTAACATATTTAAAAAAGTTTATTGAATACTCGTAGTTCGTATAAGCTACGCCATGGTGCAAAGTATCATATGCAGTATTACAAAGGCATGTGCGAATAGATCAATGCAATAGTGTAAAGGCATGTGCAGTAATGATTTAGTGCTATTAGTAGGTATGTTCCAACAATAGAGAAGTGTTCAATCCACGAGGCATATATAGGTGTGTATCATGTGTAAAACTGACTCTATGACTATGTATAGGAGTACCACAAAGATATGTGATGCTGTAAAGAGCCACATGCAACATGCATTTACACTTCGGCCTTCATCTAAGCTTTCTTTTTATGTTTTTACGATGTTCTTGCCAGCAATATTTATAAATACCATTGATACTGGCATAGGAGTAGTGAGTTGCACCTATTCCCTTTAAATTTTATCTATTAAGGCTTTTTCAGCTAACTCAGTTACATCCATAGCTAGGGATGTTTATTAGCCATTGAAGCATTTTGCCTCTGCATTATGTGAGATTTTTACCACGTCTACATGTGGCATATGCATGGCACTTGTTAAGGAAACCCTACCCTAACGTGTTGTGGGAAGTTGCCTATCCGCCAAGCTCGAGCTAGGCTCAAGAGCTCCATCGTAGAGCCGCTCATTACCACCGTCCTCCTGCACTTGTTGTCACACCGAGGCAATTGCTCTAATCTAGGCAAGTGATGCAAGCTCTCTCACGAAGATCGTGTGGGATCTCTGTGGAAGAGGATCACGTTGGTTAGCCTAATCACTCAAGAAAGAGAGAGAGAGAGAGAGAGAGAGAGAGAGAGAGAGAGAGGAAGCAAGAGGGAACACGTTATTAGCAAGAGAGAGAGAGGAAGCAAGAGGGAACACGTTATTAGCACTAATCATATCCCAAACCCTAATCCTAAGCACACCACACATGCTAGATTAGAGTTGCAAGAGAGAGGGATAGAGAGAGAACACTCCAATTCTATTGCACAAATGGGACAATGAGTATGGTTTGGCCAACTGATCAAGATCCTCTTATCTATCCTTTGAAGCTCAATACTTGGGAGCGTCTTTAGGGTGTTTCCCTTATCAAATGACAAGATTTACAATATAGCACAAGCGCCCATAACATAAGTGTGCGGATATAGTTGTCATAGGAATGTGTTAACTAATATGTGGTTAACATACTCCCCTTCCTAAAGCCGATCGCGTCCTCATGATCGGTGAGGAGTTGTCGAGGCATGTGGGGAAGTGTTGCACTTAGTTGGTTCTCCTGTCTCTTCGAAAATAAGAAGGGGTGGGAAAGTTAATAAGATGGAAAGAAGTTAGTGGAGTACTAGCGATTAAGTATCCAGCGAGTCTGATGGGCTCTTATGAGTTTGCTTTTTTGTATGTGCCCAATAGTACTCTTTATTTTATTTTTTGTGTTTTTTTTTAATCACCTTTGTGACGGGACATCCTCATTAGAGGAGTCAAAGTACTTGAATGAGTAGACTAGCACATAATACTTAATGACCAGTATTCAAGTGGTAGGTGGTATGATTAAAGAGGAGTAAGTAAAACAATGGGGTTAGTAAGGAAGTGGCGAGGGGGAAGTTTCGGAGAGACAAGGAGGCAACACAGATGGAGACTGCTTGTGCTCCGAGATGCTATATGTTGAGCGATGTTCATGAAGCTCTAGCATCTTTGTCAAGACACCGTGGATCTTGTGGATGTTGAGTCATCAGGTTGCAATGTTCTCTCTTTTTCTTTTATACTTTGTCTTCTTTTGGCATTGGAGATCTAGGATCCTATGTTGATAGGAGTGGTAGTCGATGTCGAGGATCCATAGGTGTTGAGCCGAATTATAAGATCAAAAGGGGAGGTTCTTACACTTGTACACCTCAAAAGCTGGAGGGAGGAATCTTACATCCTACCCCACTTAAAAAACGCGAGATATTCTCATCTCGCAAAATTAGAGGATAACTCTTTTCCTTAAGATCCAACTGATTCTGGGGTTCCTTATAGTTTGGTGAACCCAACAGAATCCTGGGATAAAGATCCCTTATATAGAACTCATCATTAGATAACAATTCACTCAGATTATAACATTCAAATCCTTATCATAATAATGGTCCATTAGATCGAACTTTCTATCTGAACAGTCCTCCGTGGGAATTTTCAATTATACAGATTTGCTGAAGTCATTAACGTCATTCCAATTATGAACATCATCACAGGGACTCGTCCCATTCATCCTCATTATGGTTTTGCTCAGCTTATTACATTTCAATCAAAATTCAGGAATCATTATCTTTTAATCAGAATCCAAATCAACTCATCAGTTCTCAACCAGAATTAAAAAATCATATCAACCACATTCGAATTCATTATCTGGATAGCATTTATGCTTATAATTTCAAGTCTTAGATTTACTCGTATATACTACCAGTAAAGAGTTACAGTTATATCCTCGGTATATACAGGTAGTCTCACGATCCTTGGAATTATAAGGTAAATACCATCATGTCTAGGCCTCAAGCAAGTCAGGGATTCCATGCAATTGCGGTACTTCCATTTAAAGACCCACATACTAATTTATGAATTTCAGTCTGAATAACAATTTGTATGAATTTTATCATGCAATTACAATCTTTTACTGCTGCTTCATAAATTTTTGACATTTTTGGGCTTCTCAGTTGATCCTCATTAGCCAATTCGCTCTGATACCAGCTGTAAGATCCCTGTCCCCACCGCGCAACGAATTCAAGGGTGCTAGCAGCGGAAGTAGCACTTCTTGCGCAGGGCAGGGTCCCACACTCGAGGCCTCGCCCACGGATATCCGGACAAGAGACTAATCCATCGGTTCTTCCAAAACCGAACCCGGTAATACTTCCCTAGCTTGGAAAGCACGGGCGATTCCTCTAGGATAAATTTTTCTCTAATGTAGTCAAAAGCCTTAACTAATTGAACTGATCTGACCAAACCTGTAAGTCCCATAGTCGGATTAGGAAAAAGATTGCACTTGGATCATAGAGACCAACGTTTTTTTTTCTCATTGAGAGGCACAGCCGTTGATTCTTTTCCATAGAACAATTTTTATCTGGGATTTACTTCATCTATCGTACCATAACAGAATTGAGTCTCAATTTAGGGATCCATCAGTCTAGCCTAACCCCATCCAGTCCCGTGGGTTAGCCAACTGCCCAACCACTGTAGTGATGGGATCCAATTAAAAATTTGGTTAGGTTTTGTCCCGGGTACCACGGAAAAGAGTTCCCAGGCCCCCTAGCCGGATATTCATGCAAACTTAAAACCAGTCACACCACTTACACACTCAATATGAAATTGCCTTTTTCACAAAATCAGCTATCTTTAAAAAACAATCTTTTAATGAAACCATTGTGTCACTGATCATATCCTCAAGATCTCCGGTTGAATCCTTATTTCCAATCATCCTTCATCAGTGTACCTATGGCATCATTGGCAACCAGAACGCTCACCACCTATCCACTCAGGGGCCTTTTCGATAATTCCTAGCTCATAGAGTAACCAGCAATATATTCACATATCAAAAATGGAATCTCCATTGAAGATCAGCAAGATCAACCCCAACGGATCCATATAAAAGAGCCATGGACTCATCCATTGAGGACCAACAAGGTCAATCAACCACATCCATGCCCGAATTCTAAAAAACAATTCTTACTCCTTGTTTTAATATATTCCACGACGCACGTGTGGGTATCGTCGGTGAGCTAGAGCCCGAGCACCGTATGGTCAGCACCCTCTAGGATCCTTCGCAACAACAGGTGACCTAGCGCTTCACTCATAGGCCGCTTCCTTGGTCCCTCATCCACCGTACCGGAAGCTCACCATTTTAATCGAACCGAGGCTGGTCAAGACCTCGGCCCCTGACCTTACTACGCGAGACGTCCTCCAATGACTCCGTCAGCTGTTGCAACTTTATCAGATGACCTCATTCACAAGATGGTCCAAATTCTTCTCCAGCATTCTTGATATAAAACAGTCATTTAAATAAAATATAGTTTCTATAACGAACTCTCGTCTTTCCACATTGCTCCACATCAAACCACATTAATTAATTCCACAACCATTTCATAAGTATTCATATTCTCATCCAATCACATCATTTTTATCTCATCACATCTTTCCTTAATTTATCCTCATCAAATCTCATCCACTCGTATCTACCCATATCCACATCTCATCACATCACATTCATTCACATCTCATCCATTCAGACCACATCACATATCTTTCCTCAATTTATCCTCATCAGATCTCGTCCACTCGTATCTACCCATATCCACATCTCATCACATGACATTCATTCACATCTCATCCATTCAGACCACATCACATTCACTCACATCTCATCCATTCAGACCACATCTCATTCATTTTACCTCACATCTCATTCATTCACATCTATCCCGATTCACATCTCATCACATTCACATTCATTCACATCACATCTCATCACATTCATTCACATCCCATCACATCACATTCATTCATATCCATCACATTCACTTTCATTCATATCCATCACATTCATTCTCATCACCATTATATCACATCACTTCTATCCATCACATTCATTCTCATCACCATTATATCACATCACTTCTATCCACATCATATCTCATTCATACACATCTCATCTCATTCATCCACATCCATCCAATCGTTCACATGTACGACTACTCACATCTATCCATACATTCATATCTATCACTTTACATCCACATATATTCATGTCACATCTCATCTCTTTACATCACATCACATTCTTTCACATACACATCTATATCCATTCTTTCACATCTATATCCATTCTTTCACATACATCCACATCCATTCTTTCACATACTCATTCACATCCATTCTTCTCATACACATTCACATCCATTCTTCACATACACATCCTTATCCATTCTTTCATATACTCATTCACATCCATTCTTCACATACACATTCACTCACATCTCATATCATTCATTTACATTCTGATTCACATGACATCACATCTCATCCATTCATTCACATTTATGTGATTCACATCACATCTCATCATATCTCATCACCTCTATTCACATCACATCCATCCATCCATTCATTCCCATGTATCTGATTCACATCACATCTCATCACATCTCATCACATCTATTCACCTCACATCTCATCACCTCTATTCACATCACATCAATCCATCCATTCACATCTATCTAATTCACATCTATCCATCCATTCACATCCATCCATCCAATCATCATCTATTTGATTCACATCTTATCTCATCACATCTATTCACCTCATATTCTCATCACCTCTATTCACACCACATCCATCCATCCATTCTTCTCATCTATCTAATTTCCATCTCATCTCATCACATCTATTCACCTCATATTCTCATCACTTCTATTCACATCACATCTATCCAATTATCTATCTGATTCACATCTTATCTCATCACATCTATTCGCCTCACATCTCATCACCTTTATTCACATCACACCCATCCATCCATTCACATATATCTAATTCACATCACATCTCATCACATCTATTTACCTCTCATCTCATCACATCTATTTACCTCTCATCTCATCACCTCTATTCACATCACACCCATCCATCCATTCATTCACATCTATCTAATTCACATCACATCCATCCATCCAATCATCATCTATCTGATTCACATCTTATCTCATCACATCTATTCACCTCATACAAACAATTGAATTATCAAGAAATTTAATGTTAAATGGCTCAGGAGAGAAGCAGAGTAACAGTGCATAAACACCATTAAGCTTTTACAAAGGGGGAGGCTTCTATTTATAGGAAAAAGTGAGCTTCTAACCAAGCAAACTGATTCTAGAATTTTCCAGATTAGTTTGGTCACTTTTTGACCATTTTTAGGTCAATTTAGCTTACTTTTTGGATCTAGTTGAAATAGGAGAGAGGAGAGATGAAAATATCTCATTATTTGTGAGTTTAAAACTCCTCCACACATGTGAAATAGGTGCCTCCTTCATGAGGGGAATTTCCCACATTGAGGTGTCAAAAATGCATTTTTCCTCTAAATATCTCTTCTTTTTTAACTAATAAACGTTGTCCTTAGTCAACTCTTCATCTTATGTGAGTATTTACTCATTTTTGGGGGATTTTCTTTTATTCTTCAATTTATCTCCTCCCTTCATTTGGATTAATCTTATTGGTCCATAGGAACCTTAATCCAAAATTTTTAAAAAATCTGGACCCTCAGGATAAGGTCCTTTTTACCTATTTTCAATTAATTCCAATTGCACATTGGAAAGCTCTTTTTACCTATTTTCAATTAATTCCAATTGTACATTGGAAATCTCTTTTTAAATTTCTGTTTCAGGGGAAATCATTTTAAACACTAGGAGGATTTTTATATCCAAAAATATCTCAATTTTGAATTATCTCTCTCTAGGCCAAAATAGGGTTTATTTCAGAGAGGGGAATAATTATAAGATCAAAAGGGGAGGTTCTTACACCTGTATACCTCAAAAGTTGGAGGGAGGAATCTTACATAGCATGTGTCCTGGCGGACCACATGTCAAGAATCCCTAACAAAACGAGCCGCCCGTGGGAGTTGATGATGATTTACCAGATGTTGCCCTCTTCCAATTATGTTTAACTCCTGAGTGGGGCACACTTTTTAACCAATGGCTTACCAGTTGACCCCCTCCCGTGCCTGACGCCTCATTAAACAGGCGGTCCCCTACCAACTCTACAAGTAGCGGAAAGACAAGCTTATTAGATGCTATGTCTGTGAAGATGAATATGTCTTCCTTCTAGAATAGGCTCACTCTGCCTGTGCTGGTGGGCACTTTGCAGCAGCTATCACTGCACGCAAAGTCATCACCTACCAGGTTATGGTGGCCCACCTCAATGGGGCTGATATGTAGCGGAATACGTCAAGTGAATGCGATGAATGCCAATGTGTGGCAATCCCCTGCTTTAAGAACATCATGCCCCTAAACTATGTTGTGTTTTTTTGCAACCATTCGAGTGGGGCATTGATTTCATTGGGCCCATTAGTCTTGCGGCGGCTAGGTATCCTCAAGACCGTCGAAGCTCGGGCTACTCGTAAAACTGATGCGCGATCGATTGCAAAATTCCTATATGAGTCATCATCACATGCTTCACTTACCCCTTTAAGGTTGTGAGCATCAATGGAACACACTTCATTAATGAGGTAATCCAATTCCTCTTACAAGAATTCCTTATCACTCATAGAAAATCCTCCCCATATTACGCCCAAGCAAATGGCCAAGCAGAAAGCACTAACAAAGTTTTGTGTGCCATTCTCACCAAAATTGTTGAGGCCAGTTGCACAACGGTTGGGAAAAAACTTGTCCGGCAACAGTCTGGGCCTATCAAACTTCCTACAAGGTAGCTACCAATGACCTATGGTACTGAAATGGTTATGCCAATGGAGTTCTTGGTCTCTAGCTTATGCATTGCGGTACAAGAAAAACTCATGGGGAATGTCTTAGGCTGTCGCCTGTTTTGAGCTTGAAAAGCTAGCTATATATAGCATGATTGTCAAGAAGCTAAGGCATAAACAATGGTTCGATAACCAGCTGAAAGACAAAAAAATGAACGAGGGCAACATGGTCCTCCTCTTCATCACAAAAACGCATAAAAAGAAACTCAAGCTCAGAGGCTTAGGACCCTTCCAAGTCACTGAGATAACCTCGCAAGGTGCTATATGCATCGAGACACTCGAAGGTGTCAAAATGGTAGGATATTTCAACGAAAACAAGTTAAAATGACGCTACTATGGCCCCCACTAACCAAAACTACCCTAAGGGCCATTCATGAAAAGAAACAAAGAAAGAAGGACCATGAAGAAATGAAACAAGCCGCCCAACAAGAGGCTAAAGCGAGGCAAGCCAAACTTAGGCAAAAAAATATAGTGGTCAACATGGTCCAAGTGGTAGACCTCGACGACGAGCTTCGCCCAAAAGTTAGCTCTTGTAGATACAGGGGCTAATTACAACCTAATGTCTCATGAGACATGGCTTTCTCTCAGGGAACCCCCATTGAAAGATACTCCTGGCACAATCACAACAATGGCATCTCAAGAAGTTCACTGCATAGGCGCAGTCACACTTTTGTTCCACATTAGCAATAATCCCTTGGAAGGGAAGTGTTATGTGAGGCTTGCAGGAGCAATGCGGGAAGAGATACTTCTTGAAAGAGGTTGGATGGGACACATGACAGGTGCAACATAGACTGGGATGCATGGACGACTACCCCCTATAGCTATCCTTTTGCCAAGTTACAGTCCTCATGAAGTCACTCCTCCACTCACCCCCATCATTCCACCCTCCAACCCACACAAATCCATACCGCTCAAAAAGAGGCCGCTCCCAAATCCAAACACACCACTGCCTCTCACATCCTCTCCACTACCCGACTTGGTAGCAGCTCGATTCCCACTTTCAAAAGCCACCCACACTATTGACTCCCCACAAAAAACTAACCACACTAACCCTCCTAACAACACACTAACAAATGTACACAGGGCACGCCTTCTCAACAATGGGTACCTAAATGGTTCCTAAAAGTGCAAGGGTATTATGAGGGCACTCCTCCTTTGTGGATCCCCCGCACCGATGCAACTCTCATCCTCATACACCAGCCCCCCAAGCTCCTCATCCCCCTCAAAAGTAACCACTTCGACAACCACAAGCCCACACGGTACATGACAAACACCGGCCCAAATGCTCTCCAAGGCCCAACTATCCTCACTCACACCCTCAACCTTGCCAAACAACCTCCCGGTGGATCCCAAAACCTCTACTACAGGCTCAACATTTCTATGAGGGAAATTGCCACATTTGGGTCCCTAAATCACCACGGCACCAACTCCCAACTCTCGTCATTCCGCAGTCACCCACCCTTCACTGGAAATTGCCACATTTGGGTCCCTAAATCACCACGGCACCAACTCCCAACTCTTGTCATTCCGCAGTCACACCGGTGCACCCTTCACTGGAAACCCAAAGTGGCCTTCGCCACACAAAGACTACATAGGAGAAAGGGAAGCAAAAGCTTCACGATCAACCCTTACCCCCCAATAGCAGCCAATAGTATGTACCAAAGATATACCCTCGATGTTCGGCTAATCCTTTGCCCGTCATTGTCAAGCTATCTCGGAGTACTCCCAATCAACCCTCAACCACTCCTATCTTAGGTACTCCCTCGTTACAAGCCTCTGAACTCCCCAAGGAAATCCCAACCTTGCCATCACCTAATTGGACCGACTCCTCCATTTGGCAAATTGGGCACACAGTCAGTACAAAACCCACAATGGGGTGTTGGCAGCATAGCCCACGGGTACAAAACCTATTTTCAGGGTCCCCTAAAAAAAAAAACTATTTGCCATGGTCGTACCATTCCCCTCTACCTTTGCCACGGCCGGACCATTTAGAACTTCATAGTTTCCACGGCCATACCAAATTTGCCACGGCCATCCCGAATGTGCCACGTCCATTCCATCCTCAGCTCTAACTACCATGCCTGTTCCAACCTCACCACTCAAAGGACATGGCCATTATCCCAACCAAATGAAATGCTTGTTCCAAACAGATGCCACACCCATACCAAATGCCAATCCAAATGGTATGCCCGTTTCTTACAATGCCATGCCCATACCATCCTCTTGCCATGACCGTGTCCTTATAAAACCTATATATATGGGTCCCACCCCCTCACTTCTTCACTTTTAGCTTTCAGCCTACCCGAACTCTTGCCAATTTTTTTTCTCAAGATTTTCCTTTGTGACCACCCTCCCTCACCATGGCTGATACATCCGACTCCTCCCTCAAAGTCCTCAAGCACCCCACCCTCAAGAAGAAGCACATGGTGGGGGGCCGCTTCGAGGAGTACATACGCCACCCAACCCAGTTATCACACATGGTGGAGCAATTGATGAAGCAAGTCAATGGACACACGGTCCACTCCTTTATGAAAAGCAATCATAAAGTGGAGCATAAGCTTCTATATTTTAGTGGACCATGCTATAGGGCCATTGCAAAACTAATCCCACTGTTTTTGTAGAGTGCCTAGAGCAACTGGGCCTCAAAGGCCTACCCACTATTGAGCCGTGGGGACCGGACCTCTACAACTATTTATATTTTTTTACAGAGACTTATGATGCCAACCAAGGAACATGTCAGGTTGGATAATGAAGGCGAGGTGTAGACAGTCCACCTCAGCATAGACTTGATTAGAGAAGCCCTCCATCTCCCCAAACTGGACCAAGCCCTCCATCTCCCCAAACCGTAGTGTGGTTCACCAACGCCCCATGGTTGACTAAGGGTTCTTTCAAGGGCATAATCACCAAAGACAATGGCAGCATGGAATGGAGAAACATTACTCAGGAAGAGCTTGTGATGCTAGCAAGGGCTTTATCCTTTTTATTGACCACCAGGTGGACTGATAGATTTAGTAGATGTAGCCTGTCAACGTTGCCCAGAGTCCACCAAGGGATGCCCGTCAACAACTGGGCGGAATATTTACATAAGGAGCTGCATGCAGTTTGCTCGAACCCCCAAGAAAAGCTTACAGTCGCCACCCTCCTTGTAGATTCCTCCCTCTAGCTTTTCAGGTGTGCAGGTGTAAGAACCTCCCCTTCTGATCTTATAATTATTCCCCTCTCAGAAATAAAAGAAAGATCCTGTTTTTACCTTGTTTTGGCCTAGAGAGCGAAAATGTCTAGAGGGAGGTAATTTAAAATTGAGATATTTTTGGATATAAAAATCCTCCTAGTGTCTAAAATGGTTTCCCCTGAAATAGAAACTCAAAAAGAACTTTCCAATGTGCAATTGGAATTAATAAAAAAAAAAGGTATAAAGAACCTTAGCCTAAGGGTCCAGATTTTCAAAAATTTTTGAATTATGCTCTAATTAAGGTTCCTAAGGACCAATAAGATTAATCCAAATGTAGGGAGGAGATAAATTGAAGAATAAAAGAAAATCCCCCAAAATGAGTAAATACTCACTTAAGATGAAGAGTTGACTAAGGACAAGGTTTATTAGTTAAAAAAGAAGAGATATTTAGAGGAAATGATACATTTTTGACACCTCAGTGTGGGGAATTCCCCTCATGAAGGAGGCACCTATTTCACATGTGTGGAGAAGTTTTAAACTCATAAATAATGAGATATTTTCATCTCTCCTCTATCCTGTTTCACAACTAGATCCAAAAAGTAAGCTAAATTGACCCAAACATGGTCAAAAATTGAACAAACTGATCTGAAAATTTCTAGAATCAGTTTGCTTGGTTAGAGGCTCATTTTTCCTATAAATAGAAGCCTCCCCCTTTGTAAAAGGTTAATAATGTTTATGCACTGTTACTCTACTCCTCCCCAGAGCTAAAAACATTGAATTCACTTGATAATTCAATTGTTTTTGACTAAATCCTCTACAAAGAATTGGTGGCCACTCTTGATCCAAACAAGAGTAAAACGCTCAATCCCTCAAGCCAAAGAAAAGCTCACAAAACTCCTTGTAAGTTAGAAATTCTTATTTTTTTAAAATTCTAATCTATGATTTTCTGATTCTTGCTTTTTTAATGAGAATATGGATGTTATGCCTTGATGAAAAGGCCACCCCCCTTCTATTTATTAAGAATTTAGCCTTTCTTTATCCTAAAATGATGTAAGATTCCTCCCTCCAGCTTTTCAGGTGTGCAGGTGTAAGAACCTCCCCTTCTGATCTTATAGTTATTCCCCTCTCAGAAATAAAAGAAAGATCGTGTTTTACCCTGTTTTGGCCTACAGAGAATATGCCTAGAGGGAGGTAATTTAAAATTGAGATATTTTTGGATATAAAAATCCTTCTAGTGTCCAAAATGGTTTCCCTTGAAACAGAAACTCAAAAAGAACTTTCCAATGTGCAATTGGAATTATTAAAAATAGGTATAAAGGACCTTAGCCTAAGGGTCCAGATTTTCAGAAATTTTTGAATTATTCTCTAATTAAGGTTTCTATGGACCAATAAGATTAATCCAAATGTAGGGAGGAGATAAGTTGAAGAATAAAAGAAAATCCCCCAAAAATGAGTAAATACTCACATAAGATGAAGAGTTGACTAAGGACAAGGTTTATTAGTTAAAAAAGAAGAGATATTTAGAGGAAATGATGCATTTTTGACACCTCAGTGTGGGGATTCCCCTCATGAAGGAGGCGCCTATTTCACATGTGTGGAGGAGTTTTAAACTCATAAATAATGAGATATTTTCATCTCTCCTCTCTCCTGTTTCAACTAGATCTAAAAAGTAAGCTAAACTGACCAAAAAATGGTCAAAAATTGACCAAACTGATCTGAAAAATTTTAGAAGCAGTTTCCTTGGTTAGAGGCTCATTTTTTACTATAAATAGAAACCTTCCCCTTTGTAAAAGGTTAATAGTGTTTATGCACTGTTACTCTACTCCTCCCCATAGCCAAAAACATTGAATTCACTTGATAATTCAATTGTTTTTGACTAAATCCTCTACAAAGAATTGGTGGCCACTCTTGATCCAAACTCTTGATCCAAACAAGAGTAGAACCCTCAATCCCTCAAGCCAAAGGAAAGCTCACAAAACTCCTTGTAAGTTAAAAATTCTACTTTTTTTTAATTCTAATCTATGGTTTTTTGATTCTTGCTTGTTATGCCTTGATGAAAGGCCATCCCCCTTCTCTTTATTAAGAATTAAGCCTTTCTTTATCCTAAAATGATGTAAGATTCCTCCCTCCAGCTTTTGAGGTGTGCAGGTGTAAGAACCTCCCCTTCTGATCTTATAATTATTTCCCTCTCAGAAATAAAAGAAAGATCGTGTTTTACCCTGTTTGGCCTACAGAGAGAATATGTCTAGAGGGAGGTAATTTAAAATTGAGATATTTTTGGATATAAAAATCCTTCTAGTGTCTAAATTGGTTTCCCTTGAAACAGAAACTCAATAAGAACTTTCTAATGTGCAATTGGAATTAATAAAAAATAGGTATAAAGGACCTTAGCCTAAGGGTCCAGATTTTCAAAAAAATTTGAATTATGCTCTAATTAAGATTTCTATGGACCAATAAGATTAATCCAAATATAGGAAGGAGATAAATTGAAGAATAAAAGAAAATCTCCCAAAAATGAGTAAATACTCACATAAGATGAAGAGTTGACTAAGGACAAGGTTTATTAGTTAAAAAAAAAGAGATATTTAGAGAAAATGATGCATTTTTGACACCTCAGTGTGAGAAATTTCCCTCATGAAGGAGGCGCCTATTTCACATGTGTGGAGGAGTTTTAAACTCATAAATAATGAGATATTTTCATCTCTCCTCTCTCCTGTTTCAACTAGATCCAAAAAGTAAGCTAAACTGACCCAAAAATGGTCAAAAATTGACCAAACTGATCTGGAAAATTCTAGAATCAGTTTGCTTGGTTAGAGGCTCATTTTTTCCTATAAATAGAAGCCTCCACCTTTGTAAAAGGGTAATAGTGTTTATGCATTGCTACTCTACTCTGCCCTGTTAAAATTACAGCAATGTGATGAGCCATGGTGGATCAAATGCTAGAATCAACATCATTAACAAAGTGATTAGATGATAATTAAGATGTGATTAGTGAGTAATGAACTAATAGCTTAATGTAGGCATGGATAATAAAAAACCAACACATTCTCATTAGGCCAATGCCTCAATTTATAGTGTTTACATCCAAGTATCTAATCCCACTGATTTCTCCTTGATTCACTCTACCTCTTTTGCTTGATTCTCTCCACCTCTCCCAGAATATCTCTACACTTCCTAAATCTTTCCATGCTACCCTTTATTCTCTCCCAGTAGATTCTTCTCACCTTTTCACAGGTTCTCTCACATTTACACATTCTCTTTTACAGCCTCTAACCAAGGGCTTGTTCCCGCACACACCCTATTCACTTGTATATTTCAACACCTCCCCTCAAGTGAATACTCCTAGCACACCTGGACCCTATACCAAGTTTCCCTCTTACTTGAAAGTCCGCGGCGGCGACCAGTGCCTAGCACACCTCCCCTCAAGTGAACTTAGCACACCTGGACCCTGTACCAAGTTTCTCTCTTACTTGATAGTCCGCGACCAGTGCCTCAAGTCCCTAAACTCATAGTCCTTGACACACTCTCTCTCTATGTGTCCAAGGCTACTACAAGTGCCCACGACCTTGACTAAAGTGCTCACACTTACATCTATCACGTGGCCTACATCATCGGTGGCTCAGAGGTGGTTTTACTTTGTTGGGGCATGTTACATTGGGTTGTGGGGTTCTCTCTCTCTCTCTCTCTCTCTCTCTCTCTCTCTCTCTCTCTCTCTCTCTCTCTCTCTCTCCCTGTGAGAGAAATTCACATGGCTCACTCTTTGGAGCCTCACATCTTCTCTTGTCTCTTCAGTCTTCTTGTCGTGAGACAGCTTCTCTTCACGTGTCCATATCTTTCTCTTCTTTCAGTCTTCTTGTGGCAGCTTCTCTTCTCGTGTCCATGTCTTCCTTCAATGCTTCCTTTAGGTTTTCTTCTTGGTGTGGATCTTCCTCTTGGAAAGAGATGTTCTTCTTCTTTCATTGCTAGGGCCATGAGCTTATCTGTCAGGTCTTCTTGCTCCATATGAGCAAAATGTTTAAATGTTTGTTTGACAGTTCTTTTGGGCTTTTGATGTTTATCTTGTGTCATTATGCAATGCAAAACCAAATCTATGTGGGAGGTCTTACCTCTTGCCTTATTCTGGATAAGGGCAGTATCTGATCCCATTTTTACACTAATGTAATGTGCCCAATACATAATGCGTATAGCATTCATTCTTATGCATATTCCCAAATGCAACTCTGGCTATGAATAATCTTGAATTTGAGTGTGATTTGCAGGAATTAACCAAGGGTTAAATGCAAAATGATGATTACCATAAATTTATCAGCATAATTTTACCAGAAATTACATTAAATCAAGGGTAACCAATTTGTACGGAATGGTTGGAGTATCAAACCAACTCCGAATTGTAATCTGAAGTTATAGGGATCTGTATCAGATACCTGTTAATTTGAACCCTCAATTACACCAAAATACAGTGATTAGCATTGATTAATCTCATTGATTAGCAAATTAATCCTCTATTTTGTGTGCAAAAAATAGAGTATACGGGGAGCCCAGATCTGAGGCCTTAGAGTTGAAATGAGCTCAAATGCTTTCAAGGCCATCAATAGCAATCAGTCTAGTAGAGGATTAAGCCAAGAAACACAAGATTTGACCAAACATTGAATGCTTAATCTCTGTTTTACCAAAGTCACCTTACCAAAGTCACCTGCAGATTTGATGAAGAGCTTGGATCTCACTGTAGATGATCAAATCAAATTCTGACTTCACCAGCTTGTAGAGCATGCTTGAATACCCCCGGGGCTAAGAGGAATTAGACCCATTTGATTTGATGAAGTAGAAATCATTGATTTTCTAAAAAAAAATGCATCTGCAAATCATGCTGCCGTCGACGTTTTGCACTGAAATTCGTCAATTGCTTTGGGCTGTGTGTAGGCCCTTGAGTCTAGAATAAGTAACTAAAAAGGATTGGGAAATGGTTGAGCCTACAAGGAGAGGGAGCTCCTCCACTGGCTAGGGGTACAGAAAGCTTCTTGAAAATAACTAAAAAATTGATTATTTTCTAATTATCTACTAATCTTGATTAACTAGATAATGAGCTCATAAACTTGATGGATTCTAGGCTTGGCATCCAAAAGGTTCTAAGCACAATGTCTCTGAAGATGAATGTATTGCTTCAGAGAGTATACTTTCAGTTCTTCGTAAGAAGGAGCAACCTTTTCTTCTACGTTCATTGCTGGAAAAAGTTACTCGAGTCATCCAAGTCCAGGAGGTGCCAAGACATTATGATGGTGATTCCATCCTAGAGTTTCCACCAACATATGGAAAAATTGGAAATATGGATGGAATGGAGCAAAAATATGATGGTCACCTATGGACACGTCCACTAACATCAAACATGTCTGTAAGTTGTACCGTGCATATTAGCTATTGTGTTGGTGCTTTGGAGTGTCATAGGCTCAGCTGTCCTTTTTACTTGAACAATAGAAAGTATAACAACACCTTCTTTCATGGACAGCTAACAAAAAAGATTGCAGTTGGACTTCTGATGAGAAAACTAAAATAGTTTGTCACTTTTGTCGCAAAACTGCACACTGTGTGCAAGTGTGTAGATGTGTTGTGTATTACGTAATGCCTCGTGACACAACTATTACAAGAATGATGCTCGACACTGGGTTGCATGAACATCCAGTTCAGCCAGGAACTTCAAGGTCAATGTTGGAGCGCGTGAAAATGTTTGTTTCTCAAGTGTTGAAAGCCCAGAGAAGTGCAGGTCCTCGAAAAATACAGATGGATATTGTGAAGGATATGCTGTTTGCCTTCATGATGAATCAAAATGATGAGCTACCTACAAGTATTGGGGATCATGAGCTCTTCAATTTTTTGGAGGAGTTGAGTCCTCTTGTGGAAAACCAGAGGTAAGTATTCATTCTGTAACTCAATTATATTTGGATGTATTTTTCTACATTTGGTCCTCTCTTTATTGTGAAATTATGTTTTTTAGGTTTAGACGCATTGTATCCCAGGAGAAAAGAAAATTAATGCCAGTAGGAGAGGGCTTTGATAGCATCCTTCTTATACAGAGAAGATCTCGCTATTCATTTATACAAGGTAGCCGTTTCCCAGGACAAGGTGGCCCTGATGATAAATGTTATGTCTTTAATATGTCTTTGCGAGGACCAGCATCAGGCGTGGACTTGGTGAATTTCATGCGGTGTGATAGTGGAGGTTACTTGGCAAAGTCCTGGGTTTTGTTTGATCACACTCATCGAGTTTTTGGTTGGTCAACAATGGCTTGTCATGTTTACGACCCAAGGTGAGACTACGTACTTCTATTTTTTCCTTTCTTTCATTTACCTTTGAATGATGGCTGATTGAAAAAAATTCTCTCCATAATCCTATAGTGTTCAAGAGCTGTTGACAATTGCCACATGCAAAATGAAGGAGGAGGATACAAAAAGCCAAGTACTATTTTGGGAAATGCTGAATAGCACAACGGAGCAATGCGGTTATGCACCCGCACACTTCTATGGGTTTGTGGGGCTGATGAATCAGGGTCAAATTGGTGTGCAGTTAGGACTGTTTTCAATGGGGGTCCACACAACATTATGGAGGACACGGAGAAAACGTGCTTATTCCATTGGAAACAAAGTTTGATGAAGCATGCTAAACAATGCGTGAAGGCAGAAAGTCAACAACACCATATTGACTTGTGTGAAGAATGGAGATTGGCAACCAATAAGGAGCCAGCTTTCTTAAAAAGTGAAGAGATTCGTGAGTGGTGAAGAAATGGACATGTTCATGAGGGAAAACTATCACTAATGGATACATGGATGAGTTGGTGGGAAGAACGAATAGCACATTGGGGCAACCTCATGTCAAGGGTGAGAAATCTTATGGAGAAATGATATGTTGTATGGATGTATTTGCATTGGAGTCAATTTTGTGAATTCATGGGAGTTGGCTTGCTGGTGAAGGATATAAGGAAAAGGTTAGCTTGTATGATGCGTGCATTTTAGATATGGCAAATGCTTTACTACAAAGTGCAAAGCAATATGCATATCAGATGGGGAAGCACAAAGGTGAGGGACCAAGCTTGAGCAAGTTGCTGGACAGGGTGGCAACAAGGTCAAGACCAACACCACCACAAGTGGCTCGCATGGTCCATGAAACAGTAGCTTATACTCCTAATTATGAGGAATCAAGGCCTCTACATGGAGGTAATGAGGCTATTCAATGGAAGAGGGTGAGGACAATGGAAGTAGACCAATGCTCACATCATCCAGGTTATTTCATGCAGAGCAGACATCGTCAAAACCGGGGAACAGCAAGAAGAGTAAGTTTTGGAGATAGATCTAGAACAAACAGTGCAGCAAGTCACGCTTCAAGGGGAGGACCAAAAAGTCCAATGACTGGAGGAAACAAAGATGTAGGACATGAAGAGCCTAAACAACATTATGGCACAATGAGCAGAGGACAAATGCATGTAAAGGAAGAGGCCGTTGGACGCACAATGTGGGCCATTAAACGAATCCCATTGAACTCAAAAGTCAAATGTTTGGAGGTATTGATGGAAGACTTAAGTGCAACTCATACATACAGGGAAGCTCTATTCGAGTTGTTGCCCCTAGCTTCTACTCAGAGCGACGACATCCTGGTCCGGGAGGGCCAAAGGCTCAAATGATGTGGTTTTGTCCTTCAGATGTTTCACACACATGGCATGTAGATCCAAACATAATATACAATCCATCATACCTAGATATGTGGAAAGTGGATGTTGGGACCAACATAACCAACCAAGAGGTAGAGAAATTAGTAAAGGCAGGGTTCAAGTTAGATGTTACTCATGAAGAACCTTTTGTGTCAGGGGTGGGAGAAACGTCCACACAAGTAGTAGCGAGCAACAAAGAAAGTGACAAGAGGCCACATGATGCTACACAGAATACAAAGAGATCAACCAAGTGGCGGCATTGGATTTCCAAAGAAGCAAAAAAGAGGATTGTTAGTGCCGAGACCATGACAGCGATAGTCCTTAATGAGAGTGCAATGCAGCCGTCCCCCTACTCTATTTTTCATTTGGCATGTGAGAGTGGAGAGGACTATTTTATACACATCAAGGTACAACCTTGGTGTACATGTCCTGATTTCATGCAAAGAGAATCTAGAGGAAAGTCTTACGTTGCATGTAAGCATATCTATTTTGTCTTCTTGCGAGTTTTGGGATTACATAAGAATGAGGATATGGTAATGCATCAACCGACATTATCATCAAAGGATGTGGGCAATATACTATCAAGGATGTTTGTGCCTATACTTAAGCTTTAATCAAGCCTCTCATGTTTGTGCCTACTTAAGCTTGTAAGGAAATGTGAAGTCAATCATTTTGTAAGAGAATTTGAACCCAATATTTTTGTCTTGCTTTGGGATGGAGTATATTGTCACGTACTCTAAAGTCTTATTGTAGGTAGCTTGCGGCGCTATGGTAAAGGAGTTGTACCAACCATATATCTTCTTGTAAGGAAATGTGAACTCAATCTTTTTGTAAGAAAATATGAACCGGGTATACTTGTTTTTACTTGTGTTGAAATAAATATTGGTCTTTGAGTATGCATGAAAAGTTGAAGTATCCTTGTCATAAATTGTATGTATTGGAAGAAAGGTACATAGATAGGTATGTTTGTGCCTATATTTAAGTTTCTTTGACATAAAATGTGTGTTTATATGTAGGAAGGTAGGTAGGTAGGTATGTAGGTATGTATGTATGCATGCATGTATATGTTTGGGAGTATGCATGCATGTATGTATGTATGTATTGTACACATGTGTGTATATATGTATGTATGTATATATGTAGGAAGGTAGGTAGGTAGGTATGTTTGAGAATATGCATGTATATCTGCTCCGACCAGTCCAGGCACCCGACAGAGCCGGGGGATGGTCTGCACAAGGACCATCCCCCGGCTCTGCCGGGTGCTTGGAGGACTAGCCGGAGCAACGGGGGGCTGAAAACCTACCAGTCGTTTTGTGAATTGCTCGGCCTGATCTTTTAGCTTAGCACAGGAACCTCACTTTTGCTGCCGCTGATTCTGCCCAGTACTAACTGGCTCAACAATTCTCTCCGGATGGCGCTGCAAGACCCCCCCAGCCTCAGGGGGGCTAAGAGGGGGCCGGCGGCGGTGGTGGAGGTGGCGCGGCGATGGTGAGGAGGCGGCTGAGAGCTGAGAGGGCCGGCGATGGCGGCGGCAGTGGAGGTGGAGATGGAGCTAGAGCTAGAGGGTGAGGTGGAGATGGAGGTGGAGGTGGAGATTGTTGAGAGCTTTGATAGCCAAAGCTCATCTACATCTTCATCTATGGCAGTACATCATGAGCTTGAGAGGGGCTGTTGAGATTCAAGCTCAATGTCACTGTGTGCCAGCTATGCTATGTGCTGGCATGTTAGGTAGGAACATGTGTGAGACATAAATGACCGCGTCCAGCTGGTCATAATGTGTGGACATTAGCTAGGGTTAGATGAGTGTGGACACAACATAGTGTGTGTCTTGTGTGTATTATGGTTTATGGCTTTATGCATTGTGTGTGAAGGGAGATGGCTTCCCTCTATGGTTAGGGTTTGCAATATACATTAGGGTTTGCTCCTGTGTGTGTGTGTCTCCTCTCCCTCTACCTGTTTTTCAACATGGTATCAGAGCCTGGTGCTCTCTATTAGGGTTTATGAGTGAGTGAGAGAAGAGGGAGTGAGTGAGAGAAGAGGGAGAAGAAGGAAGAAAAGCAGTGAAGCTTGCCATTGAAGCTCTGAAGCTTGGAGCACACTGATTTCTATCAGATCTAAGAGCTTGGCCTATCGGGTAAGGTCTACTAAACACCCTTGAGCGGATTGCAGGTGATTCAAGCAGAAACAAACCAAATTAGGGTTGCCCAAAGCAAAAGAAAATTCTGGTTTTTTGGAAACTTTCCATTGGAGCTTAGAAGCGGTGATGTATGGTGAAATAGATGCAAATCTGGCAAAGAAACATGTATGTGACAAGAATGAATGTATTGGAAACTCATGTGCAAGCCCTACACTGATTTTGGAGCAAATATGATGCATTTATGTGATTGAAATTTACTAGTTTTGAAGCTCTCACAAAACAGAGAAAAAGAGGTCAACTTTTGATGAAATTAAACCAAGTTTTTGAAAAAAAATCAATTCATTGATGGGTTGTACACTTGCATTGGAGTGTTAGGCAACATTATATGCCTTTAATTGACATTTTAATCACTCCAAAAACCCTCATGAGTAGGTGGCGCAGATCTACAGTAGAAAACAGAGTTTTTTCATATATTTTGAGGCGAGGAGGTCAAATACTACTTGTGTGCTTGATAAATCCCAAAATTTCCTTAGCACACCTCAAATGCTTTTGAGCATTTCTTGAGAAAGCATGGCATAAGAAGACAATTAACTTGCAGGTATACACCTCAGCAAAATGGTGTTGCTGAGAGAAAGAATAGAGTCATTTGTGAAGTGGCCAGTGCGATGCTCAATGAAAAGAGCATGCCAGATTATTATTGGAAAGAAGCATGTGCCACTGCAGTGTATATACTGAATAAGACACCAAGTACACCAGAGATGCGGCTTACAGGTTTTAGGCTAGACATTGGACACCTCAAAGTATTTGGTTGCATAGCTTATGTACATGTGCCTGATGAGAGAAGGAGGAAGTTGGATCCTAAGGCAGATTAGTGTGTGTTTGTTGAATATGCACAGGATCGAAAGACATATAAATGTTACAATCCACAAACTAGGCAAGTGGTTATCTCACAAGATGTGGTGTTTGATGAACTTGCTAGTTGGTACAAAGCAAAGGATGAGGGTGTCATTGATTCTCTTGAAGCTGATGTGCATGTGAACTTGCCACAAGCAAGTTCTAGTTCTATCTCTATGTCTATGTCTAGGCCAGCAGAGTCTGAGAGTAGCACTGTATGTCCATGGTCAGGATGCTTGAGGCATGAGAGTGTGAGCACTGGGAGTAGTGCTGTGGATAAAGGGAAAAAGAAAGTCGAAGGAATTGGAATTACAGGTTATGAGTCGTCAAGTTCAGAGAGTTTAGATGAGGATCTTGGCATACCCGTTTTACGCACACCTGGTGCACGGCGGCAGGATAGATATGTGCCACCACATGCTAGAGTGACAGGTATTCAAAGTGATCCACATGCATTGCGGAGATCCCAAAGGGTCAGATATCCAGTTGATAGGCTGACATATCGTGATTTTGCTATGCATTACGCATATATGACTTCTTTGGTGAAGCATGTGGAACCTACATGCTATACAGAAGCTATTGGAAAGCATGTATGGGAAAAGGCAATGGATGTTGAGATGGACACATTGGTTCATAATGACACATGGGATTTGGTTGCATTACCACAAGACAAAAATGTTATTGGTTGCAAATGGGTTTACAAAGTGAAATGCAAGTCAGATGGTTCCATTGAGCGACATAAAGCGAGATTGGTAGCTAAGGGTTATGCACAGACCCAAGGCTTGGACTATGATGAAACATTTAGTCCAGTGGTGGCAAAGATGGGAACAGTGAGAGCAGTCATTGCTATGGCTGCAGCAAATGGTTGGGAAATGCATCAAATGGATGTGAAAAATGCATTTCTAAATGGTGATCTACAAGAGGAAGTGTATATGGCACAGCCAGAAGGTTATGTACACCCAAGGTATCCCACTCATGTATGCAGATTGAAAAATGCATTATATTGTTTGAAGCAAGCACCTCGTGCTTGGAGTGATAAGATGAGCAGATATCTTATCTCCCTTGGATTTTAGGTTTCTATAGCAGATTCTTCACTCTATGTGAAGAAAACAGATCATGGGATTGTCTTGTCATCTATGTGGATGACTTGATTATCACAGGAGATCATGGTACAGATGTGATGCATGTCAAGAAAGCATTCAGTGGGCAGTTTGACATGAAAGACTTGGGTGAGTTGAGATACTTTCTTGGAATTGAAGTGATCAAAGACCATGCAGGTACATGGTTAGTGCAGTTTGACATGAAAGACTTGGGTGAGTTGAGATACTTTCTTGGAATTGAAGTGATCAAAGACCATGCAGGTACATGGTTAGTGCAGCGCCAATATGCATTGGATATGTTGGCAAAATATGGGTGTGTAAGCCAATGAGAGTACACCTTTGGAGCAAAATGTGAAGTTGCGGGCTGATTTTGGTGAGGAGTTGGATGATCCATCTATGTACAGAAAGATGGCTGGTAGTCTCATTTACATGACTATCACACGCCCGGATTTGAGTTATGCTGTGGGGCTAGTAAGCTAGTTTATGCAGAGCCCCAAAAAACCTCATTTGGATGTAGTGAGATGCATTATGTGATATGTAAAGACCACTGCACATTATGGTCTTCTTTATGAGCATGGTAAAGGCTTGGATATACATGGCTACACAGACGCAGATTGGGCAGGTAGCTCATATGACAGGAGGTCTACTAGTGGTTATGCCTTTACACTTGGAAGTGCTGTGGTGAGTTGGAGTAGCAAGAAGCAACCTTCTGTTGCTTTATCCAGTACAGAGGCTGAATACAGGGGTGTAGCCATTGCTACTTGTGAAGGAATATGGTTAAAGAATCTCTTGGCTGATTTGGGTGAGCCTATTGATGGCAAAGTTGTCATTCATTGTGAGAACATGAGCAGCATACAGTTGGCCAAGAATCCAATGTTTCATGCACGGACCAAACACATAGAGGTCCATTATCACTTTGTCAGAGAGAAAGTGCTGGATGGTACAGTGGATCTACAGTATCTGAAGACTATAGAGCAGGTGGCTGACATCTTTACAAAGCCACTTAGCAGGGAGAAGTTTGAGTACTTCCGTACTATGTTCCGTACTATGTTGGGAGTACGTGGGATGAGCTTGAGGGGGAGTGTTGAGAGCTTTGATAGCCAAAGCTCATCTACATCTTCATCTATGGCAGTACATCATGAGCTTGAGAGGGGCTGTTGAGATTCAAGCTCGATGTCACTGTGTGCCAGCTATGCTATGTGCTGGCATGTTAGATAGGAACATGTGTGAGACATAAATGACCGCGTCCAGCTGGTCATAGTGTGTGGACATTAGCTAGGGTTAGATGAGTGTGAACACAACACAGTGTGTGTCTTGTGTATTATGGATTATGGCTTTATGCATTGTGTGTGAAGGGAGATGGCTTCCCTCTATGGTTAGGGTTTGCTCCTGTGTGTGTGTCTCTTCTCCCTCTACCTATTTTTCAACAGAGATGAGGTGGAGGCGGGCAGGTGTGATCTCCCCCCTTTCACCCCGTTGCTCTGGCCAGTCCAGGCACCCGGCTCTACCGGGTGCCTGGACTGGCCGGAGCAACGGGGTGAAAGGGGAGAGATCACACCTGCCCGCCTCCACCTCCACCTCCATCTCCACCTCATCTCTGTTGAAAAACAGGTAGAGGGAGAAGAGACACACACACACAGGAGCAAACCCTAATGTATATTACAAACCCTAGCGTAGACCATCCCCCGGCTCTGCCGGATGCCTGGACTAGCCGACGCAGACCATCCCCCGGCTCTGCCAGGTGCATGGACTGGCCGGAGCAATGGGGGGCAAGGGGGGAGATGTGCAGGATGGGAGGAGTCCCTCAGGGGGGCTGAGAGGGCCGGCGGCGGCGGCAGTGATGTGTATGTATGAGTTGCACTTAAGTCTTCCATCAATACCTCCCAAACATTTGACTTTTGAGTTCAATGGGGTTCGTCTAATGGCCCACATTGTGCGTCCAACGTCCAGCAACTTGCTCAAGCTTGGTCCCTCACCTTTGTGCTTCCCCATCTGATATGCACATTGCTTTGCACTTTGTAGTAAAGCGTTTGCCATATCTGAAATACACGCATCATACAAGCTAACCTTTTCCTTATATCCTTCACCAGCAAGCCAACTCCCATGTACACTTTCAGATAAGTTTGTTCGAGGGGTTTGTGCTAAATCCACTGAGGTTAATACCACGTGCACACAAGAGGTTTCATACATGAATTCACAAAATTGACTCCAATGCAAATACATCCATACAACATATCATTTCTCCATAAAATTTCTCACCCTTGACATGAGGTTGCCCCAATGTGCTATTCGTACTTCCCACCAACTCATCCACGTATCCATTACTGATAGTTTTCTCTCATGAACATGTCCATTTCTCCACCACCACTCATGAATCTCTTTACTTTTTAAGAAAGTTGACTCCTTATTGGTTGCCAATCTCCATTCTTCACACAAGTCAATATGGTGTTGTCGACTTTCTGCCTTCACGCATTGTTTAGCATGCTTCATCAAACTTTGTTTCCAATGGAATAAGCAGGTTTGCTCCCTGTCTTCCATAATGTTGTGCGGACCCCCATTGAAAACGGTCCTAATTGCACACCAATTTGACCCTCCTTCATCAGCCATAAACCCATAGAAGTGTGCGGGTGCATAACCGCATTGCTCCATTGTGCTATTCAGCATTTCCCAAAATAGTACTTGGCTTTTTGTATCCTCCTCCTTCATTTTGCATGTGGCAATTGTCAACAGCTCTTGAACACTATAGGATTTTGGAGAGAATTTTTTTCAATCAGCCTATCATTCAAGGTAAATGCAAGAAAGGAAAAAATAGAAGTATGTAGTCTCACCTTGGGTCGTAAACATGACAAGCCATTGTTGACCAACCAAAAACTCGATGAGTGTGATCAAACAAAACCCAAGACTTTGCCAAGTCACCTCCACTATCACACCGCATGCGATTCACCAAGTCTGATGCTGGTCCTCACAAAGATAAGACATAACATTTATCATCAGGGCCACCTTGTCCTGGGAAATGGCTACCTTGTATAAATGAATAGCGAGATCTTCTCTGTATAAGAAGGATGCTATCAAAGCCCTCTCCTGCCGGCATCAATTTTCTTTTCTCCTGGAATATAATGCGTCTAAACCTAAAAAACATAATTTCGCAATAAAGAGAGGACCGAATGTAGAAAAATATATCTAAATATAATTAAGTTGCAGAATGAATACTCACCTCCACAAGAGGACTCAACTCCTCCAAAAAATTACAGAGCTCATGATCCCCAATACTTGTAGGTAGCTCATCATTTTGATTCATCATGGAGGAAGACAGCATATCCTTGGCAATATCCATGTGTATTTTTCGAGGACCTGCACTTCTCTGGGCTTTCAACACTTGAGAAACAAACATTTTCACGCGCTCCAACATTGACCTTGAAGTTCCTGGCTGAATTGGATGTTCATGCAGCCCAGTGTCGAGCATCATTCTTGTAATAGTTGTGTCACGAGGCATTATGTAATACACAACACACTTGCACACAGTGTGCAGTTTTGTGACAAAAATGACAAACTATTTTAGTTTTCTCATCCTCTGTCAGAAGTCCAACTGCAATCTTTTTTGTTAGATGTCCATGAAAGAAGGTGTTGTTATACCTTTTATTGTTCAAGTAAAAAGGATAGCTGAGCCTATGGCACTCCAAAGTACCAACACAATAGCTAATATGCACGGTACAACTTACAGACATGTTTGATGTTACTGGATGTGTCCATAGGTGACCATCATATTTTTGCTCCATTCCATCCATATTTCCTATTTTGCCATATGTTGGTGGAAATTCTAGGATGGAATCACCATCATAATGTCTTGGCACCTCCTAGACTTGGATGACTCGAGTAACTTTTTCCAACAATGAACGTAGAAGAGAAGGTTGCTCCTTCTTACGAAGAATTGAAAGTATACTCTCTGAAGCAATACATTCATCTTCAGAGATATTGTGCTTCGAATCTTTTGGATTGTTTGTGCCTTCACCTGGTTGCAAAACAGTTGCTGAGCCATTCAAGTCACTCTCAGAGGAGGAGGAGCTCGATATATGAACATGGGGTGTTTTGTGTCCCTAATTCTTTCTCCACCGAGGTCTCCAAATGTCGAACATCTTGGGCAATGTCATTAGCACTAGAATCAAGACTATCAGGCAGCAGCACAGAGAGGACTACATTGTAGCATATATGTTCTACTTCGAGTAATATCTACAAGGTAGTTTTTATTGCCCTCCATGTCATAATGAGCGATGATTTCCTGTAGGCTTCCATTGGTCCTAGTAGCTTTCACTCCAGAAATAGGCGTGTGTGATGAAGGCAGAAACCCTTGTAGATATCCATGACTGATAAGCGTGGTCTAGTGGAGAAGTATTAAAGTTTGAGATTTTTTGCTATAGCCATCAAGCTCCCACTCAAAGGTGACAGTGTGCTCCATAGGGAATGCAATACGAAGATGCAGAAAGGACAAGAGAGACAAAAATGTGAAATGAAAATATAAAAACGAAGGAATAGGTGGACTTTATAAAACAAAAATAGAAGACCAGGTATCTAATCAATCATTGTCAGGTAAGGCAGCTGAAATGATAAAACAAGGTGGAGCAATCACGATTGAGAATGAAGGCGGCTGAAATGATAAAACAAGGTGGAGCAATCACGATTGAGAATGGTCATGATAAAAAAAAATTTATAAAAAATATACAAATGTATATGTATCTACAAATATATAAAAAAATATACAAATATATACATTTATTGGTTCTAAGTATTATATGTATCTTTTTATATTAGTTTTTTATATGTCAGTAACCTTTAAAATGAAAATAATATGTAACTGTAGGCCCTATTTAAATAGTAGATGATTATTATTATTGACATCAAGGTTTATAGTTTGAGTTCCTATATTTATCTCCTATATGTATCTACATCTAACCAGACTAAAGAAATAGGATGAGCCAAGTGAAAAGTAAACTAAGTTAAAGCCTTAGTGAATTTGCAAAGAGTTAAAACCTTTAGGCATTTGAATTAAGGAAACCAGAAATAGAAATGGGTAAAGAAACATCTTTTGTTACAATCTCAAGATTACTATGAAGGAAAAGAGGTGGTGTGGATACTCTCAACTCAGCCTGGCGAACACATGTGTGAACTTCGAACAGGTAAGGTACTTCTCTTTTCTAAAAATTTCTTACTGTTCTCTTTCTGAAAATTTGAGGGCCGGCGGCAGTGGTGGAGGTGGCGGTGGTGGAGAAGATGGCCTGTGTGCTTAGAGATGGGGGCAGCCGCCGGCGGCAATGGTGAGGGAGAGGGCGATGTGGATAGAGATGGAGGTGGAGGGCGGCGGCGATGGTGAGGGAGAGGGCGAGGTGGAGGTGGAGGTGGAGGTGGAGGTGGAGGCGGTCATGATCTCCCCCCTTGCCCCCTGTTGCTCCGGCCACTCCAGGCACCCGGCGACACAGCCGCGGGGATGGCTCTGCCGGGTGCCTGGACTGGCCAGTGTGCAACGGCGGGGGGCAAGGGGGGAGATCACACCTACCTGGACCGCCTCCACCTCCACCTCCATCTCCATCCACCTCGCCCTCCACCTCCACCTCCATCTCCATCCACCTCGCCCTCCACCTCCATCTCCGCCTCCAATGCCGCCGCCTCCTCCCCCTCACAAATAGAGTGTAGAGTTGAATCGTACAAGCCTTTACTGGGGAATATTGCTGATTTTTGTACTTGCTGTTCCATTTTCTAATTATTTTTTCAATTAGAAACTGAAGGCACATCCCTGTATGATACTCAGAGCTCCATCTCCATCCTCCATCCTCCATCTCCATCTTGCACATCTCCCCCCTTGTCCCCCGTTGCTCCGGCTAGTGCAGACCATCCCCCGGCTCTGCCAGGTGCCTGGAGTGGCCGGAGCAATGGGGGGAAAGGGGGAGATCATGGCCGCCTGGACCGCCTCCACCTCCACCTCCACCTCCACCTCCATCTCCACCTCCACCTCCATCTCCATCCACCTCGCCCTCCACCTCCATCTCCGCCTCCAGCGCCGCCGCCCCGCCCTCAAATCGCCACCTCCATCGCTGTGAATGCCTCATCTCCATCCTCCATCTCCCCCCTTGCCCCCCGTTGCTCCGGCCACTCCAGGCACCCGGCAGAGCCGGGGGATGGTCTGTGCAGACCATCCCCCGGCTCTGCCGGGTGCCTGGAGTGGCCGGAGCAACGGGGGGCAAGGGGGGAGATCATGACCGCTTGGACCGCCTCCACCTCCACCTCCATCGCCATCCACCTCGCACTCCACCTCCATCTCCGCCTCCACCCCAGTGCCACTGCCTTCTCCGCCTCCAGCGCTCCCGCCGGCCCTCAAATCGCCACCTCCATCGCTGTGAATGCCTCATCTCCACTGCACATCTCCCCCCTTGCCCCCCATTGCTCCAGCCACTCCAGGCACCTGGCAGAACCGGGGGTGGTCTACCATCCCTTGGCTCTGCCGGGTGCCTCGAGTGGCCAGAGCAACGAGGGGCAAGGGGGGGGATCATGACAGCCTCCACCTCCACCTCCATCTCCACCTCCACCTTGCCCTCTCCCTCACCATCGCCGCCGCCCTCCACCTCCATCTCTATCCACATCGCCCTCTCCCTCACCATCGCTGCCGCCCGCCCCCATCTCTAAGCGCCCGGGCCATCTTCTCCACCGCCGCCGCCTCCACCACCGCCACCGGCCCTCAAATTTTCAGAAAGAGAACAGCAAAGAACAATAAGAAATTTTCAAAAAAGAGAAGTACCTTACCTGTTCGAAGTTCACAGATGCGTTCGCCAGCTGAGTTGAGAGTATCCACACCACCTCTTTTCCTTCACAGTAATCTTGAGATTGTAACAAAAGATGTTTCGTTACCCATTTCTATTTCTGGTTTCCTTAATTCACATGCCTAAAGGTTTAACTCTTTGCAAATTCACTAAGGCTTTAACTTAGTTTACTTTTCACTTGGCCCATCCTATTTCTTTAGTCTGGTTAGATGTAGATACATATGGGAGATAAATATAGGAACTCGAACTATAAACCTTGATGTCAATAATAATAATCGTCTACTATTTAAATAGGGCCTATAGACAGTTACATATTATTTTCATTTTAAAGGTTACATATAAAAAACTAATATAAAAAGATACATATATTACTTAGAACCAATAAATGTATATATTTGTATATTTTAAAGTTACTTCATTTTAAAGGTTACTTACATATAAAAAACTAATATAAAAAGATACATATAATACTTAGAACCAATAAATGTATATATTTGTATATTTTTTTATATATTTGTAGATACATATATATATGTATATTTTTTATATAAAAAAAAATTATCGTGACCATTCTCAATCGTGATTGCTCCACCTTGTTTTATCGTGATTGATTCGGCCTAGATACTTGATCTTCTATTTTTGTTTTATAAAGTCCACCTGTTCCTTCATTTTTATATTTTCATTTCACATTTTTGTTTTTCCTATCCTTTCTGCATCTTCGTGTATTGCCTTCCCTATGGAGCACACTGTCACCTTTGAGTGGGAGCTTGATGGCCCCAGCAAAAAATCTCAAACTTTATTACTTCTCCACCAGACCACACTTGTCAGTCATGGATATCTACAAGGGTTTCTGCCTTCATCACACGCCCTTTCTGGAGTGAAAGCTACTAGGACCAATGGAAGCCTACAGGAAATCATCGCTCATTTTATGACATGGAGGGCAATAAAAACTACCTTGTAGATATTACTCGAAGTAAAACATATATGCTACAATGTAGTCCTCTCTGTGCTGTTAATAGTCTTGATTCTAGTGCTAATGACATTGCCCAAGATGTCCGACATTTGGAGACCTTAGTGGAGAAAGAACTAGGGACACAAACAACCCATGTTCATATCTCGAGCTCCTCCTCCTCTGAGAGTGACTTGAATGGCTCAGCTGTTTTGCAACCAGGTGAAGGCACAAGCAATCCAAAAGGTTTGAAGCACAATATCTCTGAAGATGAATGTATTGCTTTAGAGAGTATACTTTCAGTTCTTCGTAAGAAGGAGCAACCTTCTCTTCTACGTTCATTGTTGGAAAAAGTTACTCGAGTCATCCAAGTCTAGGAGGTGCCAAGACATTATGATTGTGATTCCATCCTAGAGTTTCCACCAACATATGGCAAAATAGGAAATATGGATGGAATGGAGCAAAAATATGATGGTCACCTATGGACACGTCCAGTAACATCAAACATGTTTGTAAGTTGTACCGTGCATATTAGCTATTGTGTTGGTACTTTGGAGTGCCATAAGCTCAGCTATCCTTTTTACTTGAACAATAAAAGGTATAACAACACCTTCTTTCATGGACATCTAACAAAAAACATTGCAGTTGGACTTCTAACAGAGGATGAGAAAACTAAAATAGTTTGTCACTTTTGTTTCAAAACTGCACACTGTGTGCAAGTGTGTAGATGTGTTGTGTATTACGTAATGCCTCGTGACACAACTATTACAAGAATGATGCTCGACACACTGGGTGTTGCATGAACATCGAGTTCAGCCAGGAACTTCAAGGTCAATGTTGGAGCGCGTGAAAATGTTTGTTTCTCAAGTGTTGAAAGCCCAGAGAAGTGCAGGTCCTCAAAAGATACAGATGGATATTGTGAAGGATATGCTGTTTTCCTCCATGATGAATCAAAATGATGAGCTACCTACAAGTATTGGGGATCATGAGCTCTGTAATTTTTCGGAGGAGTTGAGTCCTCTTGTGGAAAACTAGAGGTGAGTATTCATTCTGTAACTTAATTAATTATATTTGGATGTATTTTTCTGCATTCGGTCCTCTCTTTATTGTGCGAAATTATGTTTTTTAGGTTTAGACGCATTGTATCCCAGGAGAAAAGAAAATTGATGCCGACAGGAGAGGGCTTTGATAGCATCCTTCTTATACAGAGAAGATCTCGCTATTCATTTATACAAGGTAGCCATTTCCCAAGACAAGGTGGCCCTGATGACAAATATTTATGTCTTTAAGATGTCTTTGCGAGGACTAGCATCAGGCGTGGACTTGGTGAATCGCATGCAGTGTGATAGTGGAGGTGACTTGGCAAAGTCCTGGGTTTTGTTTGATCACACTCATCGAGTTTTTGGTTGGTCAACAATGGCTTGTCATGTTTACAACCCTACGTACTTCTATTTTTTCCTTTCTTTCATTTACCTTGAATGATAGCTGATTGAAAAAAATTCTCTCCAAAATCCTATAGTGTTCAAGAGCTATTGACAATTGCCACATGCAAAATGAAGGAGGAGGATACAAAAAGCCAAGTACTATTTTGGGAAATGCTGAATAGCACAATGGAGCAATGCGGTTATGCACCCGCGGTTATGCACCCGCACACTTCTATGGGTTTATGGCTGATGAAGGAGGGTCAAATTGGTGTGCAGTTAGGACCGTTCTCAATGGGAGTCCGCACGACATTATGGAGGACAGGGAGCGAACGTGCTTATTCCATTGGAAACAAAGTTTGATGAAGCATGCTAAACAATGCGTGAAGGTAGAAAGTCGACAACACCATATTGACTTGTGTGAAGAATGGAGATTGGCAACCAATAAGGAGTCAGCTTTCTTAAAAAGTAAAGAGATTCGTGGGTGGTGGAGAAATGGACATGTTCATGAGGGAAAACTATCAGTAATGGATACGTGGATGAGTTGGTGGGAAGTACGAATAGCACATTGGGGCAACCTCATGTCAAGGGTGAGAAATTTTATGGAGAAATGATATGTTGTATGGATGTATTTGCATTGGAGTTAATTTTGTGAATTCATGTATGAAACCTCTTGTGTGCAGGTGGTCTTAAGCTCAGTGGATTTATCTTAAACCCCTCGAACAAACTTATCTGAAAGTGTACATGGGAGTTGGCTTGCTGGTGAAGGATATAACGAAAAGGTTAGCTTGTATGATGCGTGCATTTCAGATATGGCAAACGCTTTACTACAAAGTGCAAAGCAATATGCATATCAGATGGGGAAGCACAAAGGTGAGGGACCAAGCTTGAGCAAGTTGCTGGACAGGGTGGCAGCAAGGTCAAGACTGACACCACCACAAGTGGCTCGCATGGTCCATGAAACAGTAGCTAATACTCCTATGTATGAGGAATCAAGGCCTCTACATGGAGATAAGGAGACTATTCAACAGAAGAGGGTGAGGAAAACGGAAGTAGACCAATGCTCACATCGTCCAGGTTATGTTGCAGAGCAGACATTGTCAAAATCGGGGAACAGCAAGAAGAGTAAGTTTTGGAGATACATCTAGAACAAACAGTGCAGCAAGTCACGCTTCAAGGGGAGGATCAAAAAGTCCAATGAGTGGAGGAAACAAAGATGTCAGACATGAAGAGCCTAAACAACATTATGGCACAATGAGCGGAGGACAAATGCATGTAAAGGAAGAGGCCGTTGATGGCACGGAAGTGGTAGCGCTGTCTACGCCTTTATAGAGCACCACACTTCCACACACGCATATAAACACACCAGAACACCAGACCAGAGAGCATGAACAAGACTTATATTTCAGAAAAGACCTTCATCCTTATAGAATTGGATATGCAAGATATCCCAGACACCAGCTTCATTAAGCACTCGCTCGCAATCAGCCCTCTCCAGCTCTCCTGGTCGCTTCAAATCCCTTCGCTCCTGCTTCTCTGCAGTAGACCTCTTCACTCTCTGCACTGCACCTCAGCTGAAGTCCACTCTCTCCTACACCACCAGCACAAACTTCCTTGCTTTTCTGTGACAGCATCCACAATACTAGAACCCAACCACTCCGACGTTGATCAGCCTCTCAGTCTCCTCTGCATGAACCTGCAGCTACTCCAGCCACCACACAAAAACCAGCTCACTTGAGCGATCTCTTTGCACTATCAGGCTTATTCCCTCTCTCTTTGCTTCAGCTACCAGCCGAAGCAACCTGCTTCACTGCTAGTCACCAGAAAACCGATCCCCAGGGCTCTCCAGCCAGTCGCCAGCTCTTCTGGGTCCTTCCAAATCCCTTCTCTATCTTCTCAGACAACAACTCTCTGATGTCGCCAAGGAGCAACTCACCTCCCTCTCGCTCTTCACAAGGTGGCCCACTGTCCCTTTACACCTGTGGGCTGGACTCCAGTGCTCCTTTTCTCTTTCTTGCAGCTGCGCTCTCTCAGCACTTCAGAGCCGCCTTCTCGCTGCTCTTCACAAGGTGACACGTTGGCTCCTTCAGCTGTTGCACCTGGGCGGCTCCCACACGCCAGCCCTCTGTCGGCTTCCTCACTAGCAGCACCTGCGCTTGTCTTCTCTCGACACTTGTCCTTGCTACTCCCACGCTTCTTTAGTCACCAACGCTGTGCCTACCACCTGCTCGCCGGCTTCACTCGGCCCTACTACCAGCTGCGCTCACCTGCAACACCTGCAGTTTTGACTGGGCATCTCCTACACGCCAACGCTCTCCGTCAGCTTCCTCACTAACTCCCTTCACTTTTCTGCATCTGTGGTGGCTGCAGCAAGCCACCCAAAAACACACACACACCTCTTTCACAAGGCGGTCACGCCCTCTGTGTTCAGCTCTCCCACGCCAGAGAGGTCTCTCCTCCACACGTATGGCTGTGCCTACGCCCGCCTGAGAACCCCCCCCCCTCAACAACACGGTGGCCTCCTCAGCTAGCCACCCAAACACACGGGCTCTCCTTCTGTCTTGCGCCCTCCCAAAAACAACAAGCCCCCTCTCTTCATCCAGCTGCGCCGATTTCACGATTCCGTTACTGCGCTGGCCAGCTTCCAGAATTGTCATGCTGGCAGCTTGAAAAAAACTCCACGTGGTTTACCTTATAGGTGGCCACGTTGTTTATCATTTCTTTCCTTTTTCTTAAAACCTTATAGATGGTCACCATTGCTTTTCACACTCATGCCAAGGTTCATGGCTCCCTTTTCTATTATTGCCCTCATGCTCCACACATTCTCAAACACAACCTTGTGCCCATTGTATTTTGACGTGCCCGCACATATCAAACATCCGAGCAGCTGACATCTTCTCCATCATCTGACCTCTCACCCAACAGGCCTGCAACAAGCTCAAAGCGAATACCGTCCACCCTGTACACCTGGCAACGCCCTCAAAAGTAAAACCTTCACACACGCCATGCACACATATGTACACATTATCAGCCTCTATTTTTAGCCACACATATTTAGCAACCCCCTTACTTCTGCTGAGACATTCATGTCCAGCAGCTGCACAAAGGAAAACCATTTATCCCCCTGGATCAAATAGAAACCTCGGTGCATCTACCTTCCAATCCCTCAAACATTTTCTTCTATCAAACAACCATTGATACACCCTGTCATAGCCTTCCACTTTCAGCAACCCCCTGGGCTTTTTGTACATGGCCTCATTACCTAGTGTTGCACTTCCTCCTCCATACCAGCTCACATATCCTTGTGATGGAGACAACCACTCCTCACCTCTACTCCCCTCTGACACATCTGACTCCCATTCATAATCATATACTGATGTAACACACATCTGATTATCAACTTCCACCTCATGATCACTCAATTTGTAACCCACATCATTAGCTTCCAACCCTTCCTCTGGACTAACTGCCAGACTAGGACTATATCTAAACCACTCATCCATATGCTGAGCATCAACATGTGGTGTGTTCTTCATAAACCCACTTCCCTTCAACCCATCAACATCACACACAGCAACTTCATGCAGTGCAGACTCATCATTGTCACTTTCCTGTAGTTTCTCCAGCTTCAAGACCATTAGCGATCCTTCAAGATTCTCCACATCTTGCACAGGCATCTCTACCAAGTCCAAGCTCCCCAAACTCCCAGGCAAAGTATCTTGGTCCTCCTGACCAACAACAATAGCCTCACATGCATCCTCACCACTGACAACCGACTCATTCTCTTGGGCATGACAAGGAACACACACCTTTTGATCAGCAACCACACATCCACAATCTATCACACCATCATCTGAAATAGTATCCAACTCACCATTAGTCATACCATCACTCTCTTCCTGCACAACTGGCATGCAAATAATCTTCTCCAAGGAAGCCAACTCCAACAGATCATCTAGTGCATTATCAAGTACACTGTCCAGCTCATCATCCACACTCTCACAGGCTGCAATATCTAACTCATCACCCGGATCATCCACACATACTCCATCCACAGCATCTTCATTAGTAACACCTTGATCATCACACTCTACCTTGACAGGCTGAAGTACTGGCACCTGCAAGTCATTACTGTTTTCTGAATCAAAGAGATCATCCAAGTCATATCCGTACTCAAACTCATCAGGCTCCACAACACTAGCATCACTTTCACAATTCACAGTATCATCAATACTTCCATCCTCCTCCTCCTTATCTTCTGAAAGCTCTTTGGGGCTGATTCCAGAAACCTCACCCTTCTTCATTTCCAACAGGCTAATCTGTCTCATACTCTGCTCTCCAAATGTGACCTTACAGACTTCACGAACATTGGGCTGGATTACATCCTTCACCTGCATACTAGGGCCAATCACCTTATCACTCATTCCCAAAGACAATTGATATATGCCACCATTATCTTTGGCTGGTCTCTCACATTGCGGACTGATATGACCCCACTCACCACAATTCCGGCATTGCACATCACTCGGATACCCTCTCCCTCTTCCAATATCTGCTGAATTTTCTCCAGAACCAGATGATGCATCAGTCTTCCTTCCCATATCACCTATGCCTCGTCCTTTTCCTGTGGATTCTATCCAATTCACACTTAAAGACTTCATGAGCTCCACTGCTTCATGAACCTCCCTCTTCAAAGAATCCTCCTGTTTAGGAATAGCAGCAGCTTTTCTTCCAGGATGCATACTCTCAATCTCTAGCATCTTCACAAACCTCTTAGGCTCTTCCTGCATTCCCATCTGCCTCAGACGCTTCACCTTCCACTCCTTCTCACGAGCAACTCTGACAGCCTCCTCAAAGCTATCCAGGTTCTTCAGCTCCACCTTCAAACGGATTGTTGGCTCCAGACCAGCCACAAACCGCTCCCTCTTTATCATCTGCGGGGGTACTTCAGGAATCAAAGCCTCACACCATAGACTCCACAGTCTACCAAACTCTATCAGATACTGATCCACATCTTGACCTTCTTTCTGCTGAATGTTACACAACTCCTTCCACACTTCATTTGGACTCTTCACATGGACAAACTGTGCCAAAAATGCAGCTCTGACTACACGGTACTCAAGATCCTGTTGATGAACATTCCTGTGTGTAGTCACAAACATCTGTAGCCATGTTTTTGCATCACCCTGCAAGCAATAAGCCAAAATCTGAGAAAGGATCTCCAGGGTTGCCCTGTCTTTCATCAAGGCTGTAAACTCCATCTTCTCCAGAAACCTGACTGCATCCTCCTGTGGCAATCCCCAATACTCCGGAAAATCTTGAGCCATCTTTCCAATCTTTCTTCACACAGCCTTGTTCTCTTTCATAAACCAGAGGAAATCTGCTCCTCTGTGGAGGCACCAAAATTTGATGGCACGGAAGCGATAGAGCTATCTACGCCTTTATAGAGCGCCACACTTCCACACACGCATATAAACACACCAGAACACCAGACCAGAGAGCATGAACAAGACTTATATTTTAGAAAAGACCTTCATCCTTACAGAATTGGATATGCAAGATATCCCAGACACCAGCTTCATTAAGCACCCGCTCGCAATCAGCCCTCTCCAGCTCCTGGTCGCTTCAAATCCCTTCGCTCCTGCTTCTCTGCAGTAGACCTCTTCACTCTCTGGACTGCACCTCAGCTGAAGTCCACTCTCTCCTACACCACCAGCACACTCTGAACTTCCTTGCTTTTTCGTGACAGCATCCACAATACTAGAACCCAACCACTCCGACGTTGATCAGCCTCTCGGTCTCCTCTGCATGAACCTGCAGCTACTCCAGCCACCACACAAAAACCAGCTCACTTGAGCGATCTCTTTGCACTATCAGGCTTATTCCCTCTCTCTTTGCTTTAGCTACCAGCCCGCAGCAACCTGCTTCACTGCCAGTCACCAGAAAACCGATCCCGAGGGCTCTCCAAGCCAGTCGCCAGCTCTTCTGGGTCCTTCCAAATCCCTTCTCTATCTTCTCAGACAACAACCCTCTGATGTCGCCAAGGAGCAATTCACCTCCCTCTCACTCTTCACAAGGTGGCCCACTGTCCCTTTACACCTGCGGGCTGGACTCCAGTGCTCCTTTTCTCTTTCTTGCACCTGCGCTCTCTCAGCACTTCAGAGCCACCTTCTTGCTGCTCTTCACAAGGTGACACGTTGGATCCTTCAGCTGTTGCACTTGGGCGGCTCCCACACGCCAGCCCTCTGTCAGCTTCCTCACTAGCAGCACCTGCGCTTGTCTTCTCTCGACACTTGTCCTTGCTACTCCCATGCTTCTTTAGTCACCAACGCTGTGCCTACCACCTGCTCGCTGGCTTCACTCGGCCCTACTACCAGCTGCGCTCACCTGCAACACCTGCAATTTCGACTGGGCAGCTCCTACACGCCAACGCTCTCCGTCAGCTTCCTCACTCGGCGAGCTCCCTTCACTTTTTTGCATCTGTGGCTGCAGCAAGCCACCCAAAAACACACACACACCTCTTTCACAAGGCGGTCATGCCCTCTGTGTTCAGCTCTCCCACGCCAGAGAGGTCTCTCCTCCACACGTATGGCTGCGCCTACGCCGGCCTGAGAACCCCCCCTCAACAACACGGTGACCTCCTCAGCTAGCCACCCAAACACACGGGCTCTCCTTCTGTCTTGCGCCCTCCCAAAAACAACAAGCCCCCTCTCTTTGTCCAGCTGCGCCGATTTCACGATTCCGTTACTGCGCTGGCCAGCTTCCAGAATTGTCATGCTGGCAGCTCGAAAAAAACTCCACGTGGTTTACCTTATAGGTGGCCACGTTGTTTATCATTTCTTTCCTTTTTCTTAAAACCTTATAGATGGTCACCATTGCTTTTCACACTCATGCGCCAAGGTTCATGGCTCCCTTTTCTATTATTGCCCTCATGCTCCACACATTCTCAAACACAACCTTGTGCCCATTGTATTTTGACGTGCCCGCACATATCAAACATCCGAGCAGCTGACATCTTCTCCATCATCTGACCTCTCACCCGACAGGCCTGCAACAAGCTCAAAGCCAATACCGTCCACCCTGTACACCTGGCAACGCCCTCAAAAGTAAAACCTTCACACACGCCATGCACACGTATGTACACATTATCAGCCTCTATTTTTAGCCACACACCGTTGGACTCACAATGTGGGCCATTAGACGAACCCCATTGAACTCAAAAAACAAATGTTTGGGAGGTATTGATGGAAGACTTAAGTGCAACTCATAGATACAAGGAAGCTCTATTGGAGTTGTGGCCTGGTCCAGGAGGGCCAAAGGCTCAAATTATGTGGTTTTGTCCTTCAGATGTTTCACACACATGGCATGTAGATACAAGCCATCATACCCAGATATGTGGAAAGTGGATGTTGGGACCAACATAACCAGCCACCAAGAGGTAGAGAAATTAGTAAAGGCAGGGTTCAAGTTAGATGTTACTTCATGAAGAACCTTTTGTGTCAGGGGTGGGAGAAACATCCACACAAGTAGCAACGGGCAACAAAGAAAGTGACAAGAGGCCACATGATGCTACACAGAATACAAAGAGATCAACCAAGTGGCGGCATTGGATTTCCAAAGAAGCAGAAAAGAGGATTGTTAGTGCCAAGGCCATGACAGCGATAGTCCTTAATGAGAGTGCAATGCAGCCATCCCCTACTCTATTTTTCATTTGGCATGTGAGAGTACACATCAAGGTATAACCTTGGTGTACATGTCCTGATTTCATGCAAAGAGAATCTAGAGGAAAGTCTTACGTTGCATGTAAGCATATCTATTTTGTCTTCTTTTGCGAGTTTTGGGATTACATAAGAATGAGGATATGGTAATGCATCAACCGACATTATCATCAGAGGATGTGGGCAATATACTATCACGTTCTCGAAGCAAGGATGTTTGTGCCTATACTTAAGCTTTAATCAAGCCTCTCATGTTTGTGCCTACTTAAGCTTGTAAGGAAATGTGAAGTCAATCTTTTTGTAAGAAAATTTGAACCCAATATTTTTGTCTTGCTTTGGGATGGAGTATACTGTCACGTACTCTAAAGTCTTATTGTAGGTAGCTTGTGACGCTATGGTAAAGAAGTTGTACCAACCATATATCTTCTTGTAAGGAAATGTGAACTCAATCTTTTTGTAAGAAAATATGAACCGGGTATACTTGGTTTTACTTGTGTTGAAATAAATATTAGTCTTTTTTTCTTTGAGTATGCATGAAAAGTTGAAGTATCCTTGTCATAAATTGTATGTATTGGAAGAAAGGTACATAGATAGGTATGTTTGTGCCTATATTTAAGTTTCTTTGACATAAAATGTGTGTTTATATGTAGGTATGTATGTATGCATGCATGTATATGTTTGGGAGTATGCATGCATGTATGTATGTATGTATGTATTGTACAAATGTGTGTATATATGTATGTGTGTATGTAGGAAGGTAGGTAAGTAGGTAGGTGTGTTTGAGAATATGCATGTATATATGTATGTATGTATGTGAATGTATTTATTTCTCTTTCATAAATACTTACTATATAAATGCTCACTAAAATGTATCATTTTTCTTACAAGCTCGCATAAAACTATCTTATCTCCAAAAAACTCGCCAACGCAAAAAAATCAAACCCCTATACCTCTACTCTAGAATACCTTCCCCACTGCCAACAAACTTGACCCAGTCTCCAGTAGTTGGATCCTTGCGCGTGGCCCCAAAACCATCCACACCACTATCATGAGTGCCACAATCACACCAAGAGCATACATATACATCGTCTCAAGTGCAATGTGAGAGGCGAACAAAGAGACGTCTTGACATTATGCATGATGTTCAAGAGGGAGACCCCACAAATGAAGATCAAGAGAGAGACCCTCCAGAGCATCTTCAAGAGGGGGAGGTGTCAGGACAACGTGACATCATGGACATGACTAGTAAGAGTACTTTCCATCACAAATTTATTATGAGAAGTGTGTGCTTTCAAAATGCATCTCATTTTTTGTCTTGTTTACTTGCAGGTGAGAGATGTTTTTCACACATATTGCTGGTAGACGTCCACACTCTTTCGGAGGGCTCAAATAGGTAAAAAGAATAATTTCACCATATAATTAGTTTTCCAAGTTATACTTACCAAAACGAAACATCATAAATCTTTTATGTAGTGTGGAAGACTTCTTAATGAAGATTCCCAAGGCTCTATCTCATAGAGTTGCTCCCTCAGATACAATGGCTCGCCTCGTATGGGCTGACTTTCCTACAGGTTTACAGGTTGTTGATGTAGATACGGATGGGTGTCCCTCATGGAATCAAGTTTCTTCATCATTGATACGTGCCACACTCAATTTTGTTGGTTTGTTTGTGGCTAATGAGGGTTGGTTTGTGTGTTTGAGTCTAATGGATCAACATCCTAAAATATATTCCATGGGAAAGAAAGTTGGATTGGTCATGCATCGAACAATGTATGTTCATGTGGATTCAAGTTATTTGTATGAGAATGGAGAACGGGTAAGTCATAATCTCTCAAATGGAGAACGGGTAAGTTATTTGTATGAGAATGGAGAACGGGTAAGTCATAATCTCTCAAATATTCCCTTTATGTATACATGTTATGTGGTATGGATATCCAAACATAATGTTTTCTCGTTACGGTAGGTGGATACATTGGCGCTTAGTATGTTCTATCGAGCAAATTGCCATGTCCCTATTATTGATTGTGAGGCTGGGCAAAATGTTGCAAAGAAGTTATTCAACGCTCAACGAAATTTCATTTTTGAGAAGAATAAGAAGCATCCATTCCAACACACGATGTTCTTGGAGCGCTACATTCGAGGTGGTGCAGAAAGATCTCCTATGTTCTTTTAGGTGAGACAATTTTCATTCTGTGCATTTTCATAGCTACTTTTTCAAAATACTTAGACGCACGTTTATGATTGCATTTCATTGTAGGTGGCTAGTGGAGACCTTCTCAAGTGAAGGAGATGGTGTCTTGGACATTTTTGCGGGGTGTGGAGGCTTGGGACGTGCATGCCAAGAGTTAAAAAGGCACTATATGGGGATAGAGAATGACATGGAGGTAGCCAAAGCATGTCTGGGAGATTTCTCATTATAGGATAGGTCGGGATGACACGTAGAAGAATGCTATAATTTGTGAATCAAAAGACTTTGTAATCGAGATTGTCATGGTTTGGAACTTTAAAGATCGATATATACATTTTTTATCTTTAAAATATTGTGTCTAATTTTTAAGTAAGTAAGAAAGTATGTATGTATGTATATATGTTAGTGCGTAGGTAGCTCTTGTATGTATGTATGTATATGTATATGTATATGTATATGTATGAGGTGTATGAATTTAGGTAGATATATGTATATATATAATTATATCAATAAGTATGATGTGGATCAAAAGACTTTGTAATCGAGATTTTCATAGTTTGGAACTTTAAAGATCGGTATATACATTTTTTATCTTTAAAGGATTGTTTTTTATATTTAAGTAAGTAAGAAAGTATGTATGTATGTATGTATGTATGTATATATGTTAGTATGTAGGTAGCTCTTGCATGTATGTATGTATATGTATATTTTGTATGTGTATATGTATGACGTGCATGAATTTAGATAGATATATGTATATATGTAATTATATCAATAAGTATGATGTGGATCAAAAGATTTTGTAATTAATATTTTTATGGACTAGATCTTTAAAAAACTGAAATTTATATTGTTGATCTTTTAAAGCTTGTTATTTATATGTAAGTAAGTTCTTGGTCCTTTACAAAGCTCATAGTAAGTTCTTGGTCCTTTGCAAAGCTCGGACTATTTGTTCATTGCTCCAAAAAGCTCAGCAAAAAAAGCTCGCAAAAAAAAATCCCCCTATGTATGTATGTATGTATGTGAATGTATTTATTTCTCTTTCATAAATACTTACTATATAAAAGCTCACCAAAATGTATCATTTTTCTTACAAGCTCGCATAAAACTATCTTATCTCCAAAAAGCTCACCAAATAAAGCTCACAAAAAGATCAAACTCGGAATATAGGTGTGGTTATTTACATTGAGTTTAAAAACAATTTCTCAGTGGAGTTAGAGGCTGATACAAAGTTAGCCTCTGACTCTTTGTTAGGATATTTAGAAGTGATATGTCCCATTTGTTTACACTTGTTACATTTCATTTTGTTGGGATATTTGATCCAACAATTATTTGCCAAATGACTCACCTTTTTGCAATGGGTACACCTTACTTTGCTTACTTGATGTGACAAATGTTCAATGGAGTTGATGCATTTGAAGATTCAAATCCTCCCTTTGGCCTCTTTTCTTCATCAAGACAAGATTGAATGACTCCTTCAAGGGTGGGATTAGGTATGTTCTTCAGGGTGGTGACTAAGGTGGGGTACACCTTCTTGACTGCTTTTAGCAAAACAGCCACTGCATCATCTTCATCCATTCTCGCATTTACTGATGCAAGTTGAGCCATAAGGCCCTTCAAGTGAAAGATAAAGGCTCCAATGCCATCTCCCTCTTAGAGCTCCAAGCTGAAAAATTCAATTTTAAGTGAGAGCTTGGAATTCTTACCAACGAGCTCCATAGAGCTTATCAAGCTCATCCCATTTCTCCTTTGCAGTCGGAAGCTGGTCCACATGGTGAATGAGAGCCTCATCAAGATGAAGCATGATGATGGCTTGTGCCCTCTCATCATCTTCAATATCTTCAGCCTTAGTTTGATCAATAACCTTAGTGCCGGAGATGAATGGCCAAAAACCTTTGGACATCATCTAGTACTTGACAAGGACTTGCCAAGTGTGGAAGCCCTCTCCCGAGAACTTCTTAATTTGGGTGTTTTCCTTCGACATTGGGTATTGAAGGAAGATTATAAGAGAGTAGTTTGGCTGATTTATGAAGAAGAAAACAGAAAATTTGTGATGTTTTGGCTTAAGTAGAAAGAGAAAGGCTTATGAGAGTGCAACAACCCTTAATCAAGCCAAGGATGTTGCATAAAAAAGGAGATTAAAATGGTGCAGCTTATGGTTTAGCACTTAGGGTTTGTGCCCAACCACAAATACTGATGGAGAGAGCTTCATTAGTATCAAGGAACACTTTCTTTGGTGATTAAGATCACCATTAGTGTTTAGCAACACTATTAGTGCTTAAGAGCACATTTTTAGCATCTAATGATACTTGTGTTGGTGATTAGATTCACCATTAGTGTTCAAGAACACACTTAGTGTTTAGAAACACTCTTAAGTAGCTCCCCTTTGCTAGATTAGTAGCATTATTAGTGTTAATCAACACTATTAGTGTTTATGAACACTATTATCACAAGCTTGAGCAAGCTTCCATGGAGAAAAAAAACTGCAGCCCTGGTCTTTTGCCTCCCACGAGCGTTTTATGCATCCATTGCAGCTAAGATTCTGGCTGTAAAGTTGTGAGGCTTAGGGCTTCAAAAGCCCTAGGCTAATGTAGCTTACACTATAGCATAGACGGCATATGTGTGTACGACATACAGACTTGATGAAAAATGCGCCCACCTGCTAATAGCGCAATGCCGGGCTGTACAACGCGAATGTCACGGTTGTGAGTAGCTGGGTTGATGTGGCTTGGGCTAGGGATGATATCTCCAAAAGAAAGTCAGAGGCTGAAACGCCTTCTACAGTCCTCCCCACGTCCTCCACTGACGGCTGGTGTAGAATAGCTATGGAGGTTGAGAAGATAAAGCTTCAAAATGGAGAACTTCCACCACACAACCAAGGTCAAGATACCATGTTGAGAAAAACGTGGTTGAAAAAGATATGTGGAGGAGAGAGACTCACAAAATATAAGAAAATATCTTGCTTATTAAGTTGTTCAAAATACAACTAGGCTTCTTGCTCCATACAATGCCTTCTAGCTCCACCTTTAAATAGGTAAGCTAGTGGACCATAAGTCCATTCACACACACACCCTTCTCCTCCCCTTTTACATAACCTTAGTCTCTAACCTTAGTCTCTTAATAATGAGTCGAGTTCTTGGGTATAAATTGGATGAAGGATGTGAAAAGATGCAGGGGAGAAGAGAGCTTGAGCTCTTGCAAGCACACACACACTCACAAAACCCTAAAAGAGAACACACAAGGTGAGAGGCTGAAAATCTTCTTCTTCTTCACACAACACTCAACACACCATATACAAAGATAAGAGTACACACAATATAAAAAAGTACTCAACCAAATACATACTAGGGTTCTCTATAGTGTGAACCCAACCAAATGAGTTGGCGTTATAGCTATGCCAGTCTCTAGAATGGCTGTCACACAGCCTGTCATCCCACTGGCAGCATATCACCCGTGATCTCACCAACCATGCCAGTGGTGTAAGTGTGGGGCCTATCACCCATGATCTCACCAACCATGCAAGTGGTGTAAGTGTGGGGCCTATCCCCCAGGCGGGTCATCAATGTCCACCGCCTCACTAGATGAGCTCGATATCTCAACACTCCCCCTCGAGCTCAACTCCATCTCATGTACACCAAGCAAAGCCCTGAATCTGCGGAGCTTCTTTGTACCCAATGCTTTGGTGAAGATGTCAGCGACTTAATCATGTGTGCTGACATAAACAAGGTCAACGTCTCTTGCCAAAACCTTCCCTCTCACAAAATGGTAGTGGACCTCTATATGCTTCGTGCAAGCATGAAAAACTGGGTTCCAGGCCAATTGTATACTGCTAATGTTGTCACAAAAAATGACAACTTGTCTATTCCCACTAACAGACCCAAATCTGCAAGTAGCTTTCTCAACCAAGCCACCTCAGCAGCACCTCTGTACTACTCGGCCTCTACTGGATAGAGCAACCGTAGGCTGCTTCTTGCTGCTCCAAGTCACAGCAACACTCCCCAAAGAAAACATGAAGCCACTAGTAGATCTTCTATCTGAGATACTACCAGCCCAATGAGCATCTGTGTACCCATGTACACATATCTCTGTCCCAGTTTCATAAAATAGGCCACAATGCAAAGCAGACCTCACATACCTCAGTATGCGCAACATATACACCTCTTCCTGCAAATCCCCATGCAAGAATGCATTCTTGCATGAATGCATTCTTTACATCCATCTGATGTAAAGACCATTTCTTTGACGCGGCACTGCTATCACAACTCTCACTGTTGTCATCTTGGCAACTGGGCTGAAAATTTCCTCATAATCAATGCCATATGTCTGCGCATATCCTTTGGCTACCAATCTAGCCTTGTAACTACTTATGCTTCCATCACTGTTATGTTTTTGTACACCCACTTGCATCCAATGGCTTTCTTGCCTTCAGGCAATTGCACTAAATCCCAAGTCTCATTTCCATATAGTGCATCCATCTCCTCATCCATAGCTTTCTCCCAACACACATTTCCAACAGCCTCATCAATGCATGTGGGCTCTATAACCTGCACAACTTTTGCCATGTATGCATAGTGATGTGCCACATAACCATCATAGGTAAACCTCTCCACAGGATTCTTCACTCTCCTAGATCTTCATAGCTTCATGGCTTCCATAGCCTTCTTTACACTAGGTGTTCTCATAGCTGGTATCCCAAGATCCTCGTCAAGGCTCATCTCTGAGCCACTAGACTCTCCATCAACATGAGAATGCCCTGGAGAAATGTCAGGCATACTAAGGGGCTCAACCACTTTCTCTTTGCCTTTATGTGATGACATACTAATCACATTTGTAGGACTGATATTATGACGCAGCCTGCCACTCCATGGTCTATCAATTGGACCACTAGATGAGGACTCTCCTGGTCTACTCAAAGATTGTGATTGTTGACTTGCATTCTGTGCAACCACATTTCCACTCACATCAGCCCCAAAAGCTTCTTTTCCAGCAACATACCAGCTGCTCATCTCATCAAAAACAACATCCCTGCTTACCCTCAACTCACGTGTAGCACGGTTATAACACCTGTATCCCTTTTGCTCAAGGGAATACCCAATAAACACACATTTTTCAGCTTTTGGATCCAGCTTAGTTCTGAGCTCATCTAGCACATGCACATATGCAATGCATCCAAAGACTTTCAGATGAGACAAATCAGGTTTTTTGCCCTCTCCTCTAGAGTTACATCATGTATGGCTGTAGTTGGAGTCCTATTCATGATGTAAATTGCTATAGAAACAGCCTTAGCCCAATAGCTATGCGGCATATTCTTCTCTCCCATCAATGCTCGCGCAATCTCAGCAATGTGCCTGTTTTTTTGCTCAGCAACTCCATTTTGCTGTGGAGTGTATCTGCATGTAAACTGTCTCCGAATACCATTCTTCTTCAAAAATTCAGAGAACTCATTGGAGAAGTACTCTCCCCCTCCATCTAACCTTAGGCACTTTACATATTTCCCTGTTTGCTTTTCAACCATAACTCTGAAATTCTGAAAATGAGTGAACACCTCACCCCTTCTCCTTCATGAAGTATACCCACACTTTCCTTGTGTGGTCATCAATAAATGTCACATAATACTTGTTCCTCCCATAGACATGGTCTTTCGTAGGACCCCATACATCTAAATGCACAACATCTAGTGCATTTCTGCTCACATTTTTGTCACATGGAAATACATGCTTTGTTTGCTTTCCAAATTGGCATGCTTCACATATTTTCTTCATACCTTCAACTTTAAACTTTGGCAGCCCTGTCACAATTCCTTTAGTTTGCATAGACTTCATTCTCTGCACATTCACATGTCCAATTCTTTTATGCCAAATTTCTGTGTGCAACAATTCTTGAACCATTTGCAAACATCGCAGCACTCACTTCAGGCATGTTTACATTCAATGTAAACATTCTACCCACTCTGTTGCCTTTTACAACCAACCTGCACTTGTCTTTAAAGTCTTCAACATAACAACCATCAAGGTTAAACCGAACCTGCAAACCCTGCTCAATCATCTAGCCAACTGAAACTAGATTCTTTGTTATGTTCGGAACATAAAGTACATCTGCAAGGTACTTCACTTTGCCATCCTGCATAGACAATGGCACATCTCCAACATGGGCAATTGGATGAGCAGTGTCATCCCCTGTTTCCACAAAACCTGGTCTTTCAAGGTTTTTCATCTCCTTGAACCACTCCCCATGACTTGTCATGTGGTTCGAAGCACCTGAATCAATGTACCATACATCATCTTTATGTGCTACGTCAACATTTTCAGACATGGCATTAACGACATGTTGTATAACAAACAACCTTTCATTATCCTCATTGTTACTGCTTAGGATGCATAGTTGTTTTACTGCAATTTTCTATTTTGCATGTCAGCCTGCTTCTTATAACAATCTGCCTGCACATGTCGAGGCTTACCACAATAAAAGCATCCATGTGTATCGTTATACTGCCTTTGCCAATTTCCACAACCTCTTTGACTCCCCCTGCCTCTGAATCGGCCTCTTCCACCTATGTGTTGTTGTTGTTGTGAATTCTAGGACTATTGTTGTTGCTGCTCTGCTGGCCATAATTCTGATTACCTGTTTGGCTACCTCCTTGGCCGCGTCCACGGCCTCCTCTACCTCATCCTCTTCCTGAACTTGTGTAGAAGGCCTGTTGCTCTGAAGTGTTTTTGTTTTGTGAAGACTGTTGGTCTTCACCCAAGCTCTTCTCTTCTATAATCATAATATAAACACCAAATCTGTGAAATTGGGAATGTTTTCCCGAGTTTGAATAGACGTCTTGAACACCTTGTATTGTGGCCCGAGACCACGTAGACAGACTTCCACCTTATCATCATCATCTACTGAAACGCCAATAGATGCAAGGGATTCCACAATACACTTGATCTTCAATGCATAGTCATTCACAGACATACTCTTTTTCTCCACAGTATGAAGTTCATTCTTCAACTGTATCTTTCGTGCCTTGGTATTCATTTTATAGAGTTTTCCCACGCCTCCTTGGGAGACTTGGCATCCTGTATGTGCCCAATCATGGTATCCTGTATACTGATAGAGAGCCAAAACATAACTTTTTGGGCTCCTTGGTTCCAATCCTTGAACTCTTTCACATCTGCAGCAGTCGGATTGATCTCTGATATCTCCGGTGCCTCTTCGTGCTCACCTTCTATGTAGTCCCAGTAACCCTTTCCCATTAGGAAATTTGTCAACCTGAACCTCCAAGCATAGAAGTTGTTCTTATCAAGCTTCTCAGCAAGCAATCTGGTTTATGCCATCATTTGATATCTTGCCAGACACACAAATTTACCAGAAACAGCACTCTGGTTTGTCCTACACAAACTGCTGTATTTTCTGTAGCGGTATCGTATTACACTCAAATGTCACAACCAGTGACCTCAATGTGCATACATACACCCAATGGCAACTGTTGACCTCCTTGTAACACACACAATGTCTACATAACCAATCTGTCTTCCTACAGTTCTTAAAACAGAGTTCTGCATAGAATCGATGACTTACCCGCAGTGCTCGAAATCGCCTGCTTTCTGAAAAATGGAGGTCCTAACGCGCCCAAAACGCTTTTTCTGAAAAACGGAGGTCCTAACGCGCCCGAAACGTTTTTTCACCCCAAAAAATGTTGTCCAATAGGACAGTATAGTTGCCCTATATCTTTAATCCCACGAAGAAAGCTCCTCAATCAGAGATCGTTTGTTGCCGCCGGTGCCTCCCGTAGAGCTCCCGAACGACAAGAGTAAATGAAGCTCTTACCCTCATACCGCTTCCTGTGCTTCTCTTGCTTGTAGGTCAGCCCTTAGCCATGAACCAAGCTCTGATACCATAAAAAGATGCAGGGGAGAAGAGAGCTTGAGCTCTTGCAAGCACACACACACTCACAAAACCCTAAAAGAGCACACACAAGGTGAGAGGCTAAAAATCTTCTTCTTCACACAACACTCAACACACCATATACAAAGATAAGAGTACACACAATATGAAAAAGTACTCAACCAAATACATACTAGGGTTCTCTATAGTGTGAACCCAACTAAATGAGCTGGCGCTATAACTATGCCAGTCTCTCTAGAATAGCTGTCACACAGCCTGTCATCCCACTGGCCGCATATCACCCATGATCTCACCAACCACGCCACTGGTGTAAGTGTGGGGCCTGTCACCCAGGCGGGTCATCAGTGTCCACCGCCTCACTAGATGAGCTTGAGATCTCAATAGGATGCATGTATTATAATAATCGGCTATGCATTCCGAATGATGGGGAGACAAAGGGAAAGATTCTGAGAGAAGCCCATGATAGCTTGATAGTTGGACATCCAGGGTTCATAAAAGACCTATATGTCTGTAAAGAAGAGCTTCTTCTCACCAGGACTAAAAAAGGATGTACTTGATCATGTGCGACAGTGCTTAATGTGTCAGAGAGTCAAGATGCCAGGAAAGATGCATCCTCTAGACATTCCATAGATAAAGTGGGAATGTATCAGTATGGATGTTGTTACTATTGGAATTTATGGCCCCTCTACATGGCTTTAGTAGTGGATCTTAGTAGATTATTTCTCTAAGGTTTATAGCTTGGCTTTAGATTTGGACCTTAGCAGATTATTTCTCTAAGGGTTAGTAGCTCCTTTTTGGATGGTCCTATTTTTAGCTTTTTTATATGCCTTAGTGGAGAATCTCTACTTCTTGCTCTCTAATCTAGGCTTTGGGTGCTCACTTCTAGGCAAGTGATAAGCATCTTGATTAGGACTAGATCCTAATCTCCTCCTTAATCCTTTCGTACTTCAGCCTATTTAAAGGCTCCTCATCTAATGAAGAAGACACTTTAGTTTTTGCCTTATTCACATTGTCATTATGCTCATATGATTTGTCTTTAGCTAATCTAGCCATGCTTAAGCATAGTTTTGCTTCCTAGTTCTTAATCCTTGCTCTAATCATGTGCTTAATCCATCCTTGAGCTCCCATGTTTTCTAGCATGGTATCAAAGCCATTCTCTAGCAGCTACCCTTGTCTTCCTCTAGATCTGGCTGCACCTCTTCCAGCCATCTTCCCCCCACCATACCTTGCTGTAGTGCACCATTCTTTTGTCCATGAAAACCCAAGGCTGTTGCCCGCCATATTTCTGAAACGGGCTGCTCCTGTTTGCCCCTGATGCTGGTCGCCATTATTATGTCCGCCATAAAATTCTGACCGCTCCTATTTTCCATCAGTTTTGCCTCGCCATACTCCAGTTGAAGGGTTCCTGTTCTTCCCCAAATCCATCCAGCATATTTCCTGATGAATCTGCCCATTTTGTGCACAAACAGGCCACCAATTCCCTCTTGTGCTGCTCGCCATCTCCTGTTTGTGAACCTCTACAGCTGTTGCCCGCCATTCCTGATTCAACCGACTGTTTTCCAACAAGTGCCCAGTTTTTTGGTTTTTCAAAATAGTGAACTTAATCACTAATGAGTGATTAGTGGACATTAATCACTATTTTTTTTGTAAGCTCAACATGCCTTCTTCATGTGAGTCTAACAATGCAAAGTATGTCAAATATATTAAAGCCGTGAAGAAAGCCAAAGTCAAATCCATCAACAAAGTTCATGCCAAAAACAAACCCACTTCTCGGATTCCATCATCCTATCTTGAAGTATTACACTTATATGGGGAAGGCAACTTTGATTTCCCATGCATGTAATTTGTTTGAGTAAGTCGTTTTTCGGTATGTCAGAACACAAGGATAAAGGGCTTACTAGGTTTAATGGCACTAATTTCTTTACTTGGTCAGTCAGTCAAGGCAAAATTCCTTCTCATAAAGAAGGGGCTTTGGAATATTGTCAATGGTAAGAACAAATGTCCAAACGGCAGAGACAAAGAAGATGAGAAAGCAGAATGGATAACTAAAGATGAAAAGGCACTTGCCCTTCTAGTGCTTAGTATGGATGATAAGTTCATTCATCATATTAGTGCATGCAACACCTCCAAAGTAGCATGGGATACATTGGAGGAGTTATTTGGAGCCAAAGGGAAAGGCACCTTAATGAACCTCATGATAGAATTTTTTGGGATAATGATGCAAGCTAATGAAAGTTTCTCAACTCACCTCAATAAGGCTAAAAGCCTTCTCTCTCAGCTTGCCGGTGAAGGAGAAGTTTTGAAAGATGAAATAGTCATTGTTGTTTTGCTTAAAAGTTTACCTTCCACTTACAGCACCTTGATCACCACTTTAAAAAATGTACCAGATCTAAACTTGAAAAAGGTAGAATCTTCTATCCTGGAAGAAGAAAGAAAGATGGGCAAAGAAGGTCTCTTTCAAGTTGACAATGCAATGGTAGTAGGCAAATCAAAAGTATCCTTCTCCCATTGTGGAAAGTCAGGACACAGTTGACACATGCAGGTTGAAGATGATATGCAGTTTTTATGGTCTTAAAGGTCATTCAGAGAATTTTTGCTTTAAAAAGAAGGATAAAGCACACTTGGTTGAGGAAAAAGAAGTTTTGACAAAGGAAGAAGAAGCAAATTTTGCTTCTATTGATTCTGATTAGGCTTTTTGAAGTCTTTTTTGATGTATGTTACCTCTAAGCACCACATGATGCAGCTCATGTAACTTTCTTAGTAGTAGTAGTGGGACTTTTGTATGGTTACCTCTGAGCACCACATGATGTAGCTCATGTAACATTTTAGACATTTGCCTCCTCCTGGGAGGGCAAATCTTTTTGGTTAGTCCCATAGTTAGTGTTTGGAACATGGGAGGGTATTTTGGTATTCCTTCACACTTCTTGGACGCTCTTGCCTTATTTTTAGGCCATGTTGAGGTCCAGGGAGGGTATTGGAATTTAAGGCCCCTCTACATGGCTTTAGTAGTGGACCTTAGTAGATTATTTCTCTAAGGTTTAGTAGCTTGGCTTTAGATTTGAACCTTAGCAGATTATTTCTCTAAGGGTTAGTAGCTCCTTTTTGGATGGTCCTATTTTCAGCTTTTTTATATGCCTTAGTGGAGAATCTCTACTTCTTGCTCTCTAATCTAGGCTTTGGGTGCTCACTTCTAGGCAAGTGATAAGCATCTTGATTAGGATTAGATCCTAATCTCCTCCTTAATCCTTTTGTACTTCAGCCTATTTAAAGGCTCCTCATCTAATGAAGAAGACACTTTAGTTTTTGCCTTATTCACATTGTCATTATGCTCATATGATTTGTCTTTAGCTAATCTAGCCATGCTTAAGCATAGTCTTGCTTCCTAGTTCTTAATCCTTGCTCTAATCATGTGCTCAATCCACCCTTGAGCTCCCATGTTTTCTAACAGTTACTGAACTACCTTCAGTGCAATCAGGTTACAACTCCATTTTTGTGGTAGTTGACAGACTAACCAAGGTTGCCCATTTGATTCTTGTAAAAGAAACCTACACTACAGTGGATGTTGCCAGAGTCTTCCTCAAGGAGATTTTCAGATTGCATGGATTACCCACGAGGATAGTAAGCAACAAAGATCCTAAATTCACGTTAAGGTTCTAGACTGCATTCTTCAAAGCAGTGGAAACTTTCTTTGATCTCAGTACAGCTTATCATCTCGAAACAGATGGCCAGACTGAAAGAGTAAATCAGGTAATAGAAGATATCCTTCTGTCATGCTATGGTAGAGAACCCAAGAAGTGGTTAAGCTATTTGCATCTAGTTGAGTTTTCTTATAATGCCTCTTATCACCGAAGTATTGAGATGAGCCCTTTCAAGCTCTGTACGGACAAGATTGCCTTACACCATTAACATGGTCCGACCCATTGATCAGGGTCGATATGTCCAGACAGATGCTTGATGAAATGGAGCAGAAAATGCAATCAATCCAAAAAGATATTAAGGCTGCCCAAGATAGGCAAAAGCAGTATGCTGATAAGAAAAGATGAGAGAGAGTGTTTGAAGAATCAGATATGGTCTTCATTCGAGTACGACCCAAAAGAAGTTCTTTATCTCTAGGGAAGTACAAGAAGCTCTCTGCCAGATACTGTGGACCGTATGATGTTATAAAGAAGGTAGGAGATCTAGCTTATGAACTTCTTTTGCCTCCCCATTTCAAGGTACATAATGTATTCCATGTCAGTTTACTTAAAAAGTATGTACCCAGCCCGAGTCACATGCTTGATGATGAACAGTTGATTTCTTCGACTCAAGGCCAAATGGTACTCCAACCTGAAGAAATCCTTGACGTTCGGGAGAAGGTTCTTAGGAGAAGAGTCCTTAGAGAATTTTTGGTCAAGTGGAAGTTCTACCCTTTAGAAGACACCACTTGGGAGAAAGAAGAAGAGTTGGTAAACTACCCCCACTTTGTGAGACGAGGGCATCTCGCATTTTTCAAGTGGGAGAGGATGTAAGGTTCCTCCTCAGCCCTAAAAGATGTATAAGCTCTCATCTCAGTCCCCTGTAATCATCCCCTATTTCAAAATGCAAAAAAAATATTGTTTTCCCTTGTTTTTGGCCTAGAGAGAGAGGTAATTCAAGTTTGAGATATTTCTAGATACTAATATCTAAGATGAATTCCCTTGAAACAGAAGTTCAATATGTGTATCAAAGGCCTTAGCCTAAGGGTCCACATTTTTAAAAAACTTTAACTAAGGTCCAAATAAGGTTCAAAGGGACCAATAGGATTAATCCAAGTGTTGGGATGAGAAAAATACAAAGAATAAAAGAAAATATCCCAAAAATGAGTAAATGCTCACATAAGATGAAGAGTGGACCAAGGACTGGGTTTACTAGTTTAAAATTGGGATATTTTAGTGAAATTATGAATTTTTGACATTTCTAAAATGGGAAAAAGAGCTCATGAAGGAGGCACCTTTTTCTCATAATTACTTGGCTTTTTTAATTCAAAAAAATAAAATATTTTTATCTCTCCTCTCTCCTCCTGCAAATTGGATCAAAAAGGGAGCCAAACTGGTCCAAATCTTGTCCAAACTGGATCAAACTGAAGCTGGAAGCCTCCAGAACCCAGTTGGACTTGGTTAGTGGCCTCCCTCATCTATAAATAGACCTTCATTCCTTTGTATTTTCATCTTTGAGTAATTACATGCTAGTATTATCTTCATTTTTAGTGTAATTTCTATTATCCCTCTATTTGCCTCTACTTTTGGTAGCTTTGGAGCTTCTCAATTCTCCATCCTCTCTTGGAGATTACCCTCCCCATCTTGGTGGCCAAAGCTTGCTTTGTTGGCTTCACTTCTCTCCAAAAGAATCAAGCCAAAATCAAAGGTAAGCTTAATCCAATGGTTTTTTCTATCTTTCTCAATGGCATTCTTCTTCCCAACCCCTCTAATGCTTGGGAAGCTTTCAATTAAATGGCTTTTTCTTGAAATCAAACTTTTTAATGGTTCATAATGTGTAAATGGTTTAATACTAATCTTTATGCTTAATTATAGTATTTTTATTAAGTAAATCTCTCTTTTTGGAAAGATTAATCATCTTTATGATTAGATCCTTGTTAGAAGGATGGTTCTTAATGATAATCTCATTATTTTAATCAAAACTCTAGGCTTGACGAGCTAGAGAAAAAGATTAGGTATTTTTATGATTTTAATCTAGAAAAAAATAATGATTAGTTCTTTTAAGCCTATTTATGATTAAGGAAAATCATATTAAATCATTTTAAGTTAAAAATAGAGTTATGATAACATTTTAACATGTAATTTCAACTAGGAAGGTTGAATGGATATTTTAAAGATTAATTAAGAGGATTAATCATAATTATGCTTATAATTATGATTATAATTATGCTATGTATACATAATAGAATCTTAGTCTAAAAGAGGAGTTCCTATTACATTTCAATTTTGAGTAATTATTTAAGTTTAGAACAATTGAACATTCCTAGAAATTGCAGCGACGCTATGGCAAAATTTTCCAGAAAAAAGATGAATCTTTATTTTATGCATAAATTTAATAAGGCAAAAAGAGGAATTCCCATCATATTCTACGGATAGATATTTTTTATGCTAAAAGAATGATTTTTTGTCATATTTATGAAAAATACTTTTATAGTATTTATGCGTAACTATTTAAATAGAGAAAAGAGGAATTTTTGTTTTTTTTTCATGCATAAAAATTTCGATACAAAAAAGAGGAATTCCCACGATATTCTAGATGCAAATATTTTAAATATTAAAAGAGGAATTCTTGGCATATTTCAAAATATGGGAATTTTTATTTATTTAAAAGAGGTATTTTTCATCGTACTTTAATTAGAAAATGAATAAATTGAACCCAGTGTTAAAAGAGAAGATTTCACCATAATTTCATGTAGAAAATTATGGTTTATTAATGTTGAGGATCAAAATGAAAAAAAAATTAAGATATTTCTTTGCAGATAAATCGATAAAATAATGTATGAATATTTAAATGGATTATTGGAAGGAGAGTTATCTTTATAAAATTCCATTTTCCTCGAATAAAACTATTTATAATTCTATTGTGGCCACGAAAGAATGGATGGATGTGATGTGAATAGAGGTGATGAGATGTGAGCTGAATAGATGTGATGAGATGTGATGTAAATCAGATAGATGTGAATGGATGGATGTGATGTGAATAGAGGTAATGAGATGTGAGGTGAATAGATGCGATGAGATGTGATGTGAATCACCTAGATGTGAATGGATGGATGGATGTGATGTGAATCAACGTGATGAGATGTGAGGTGAATAGATGTGATGAGATGTGATGTGAATCAGATAGATGTGAATGGATGGATGTGATGTGATGTGAGGTGAATAGATGTGAGGTGAATAGATGTGATGAGATGTGATGTGAATCAGCTAGATGATGTGAATGGATGGATGGATGTGATGTGAATCGAGGTGATGAGATGTGAGGTGAATAGATGTGATGAGATGTGATGTGAATCAACTAGATGTGAATGGATGGATGGATGTGATGTGAATCGAGGTGATGAGATGTGAGGTGAATAGATGTGATGAGATGTGATGTGAATCTGATAGATGTGAATGGATGGATGTGATGTGAATAGAGGTGATGAGATGTAATGTGAATCAGATAGATGTAAATGGATGGATGGATGGATGTGATGTGAATAGAGGTGATGAGATGTGAGGTGAATAGATGTGATGAGATGTGAGGTGAATCAGATAGATATGGATGGATGGATGTGAGGTGAATACATGTGATGAGATGTGATGTGAATCAGCTAGATGTGAATGGATGGATGGATGTGATGTGAATAGAGGTGTCACACGAGATGTGAGGTGAATAGATGTGATGAGATGTGATGTGAATCAGATAGAAGTGAATGGATGGATGGATGTGATGTGAATCAGATAGAAGTGAATGGATGGATGAATGTGATGTGATGTGAATAGAGGTGAATGAGATAGAAGTGAATGGATGGATGGATGTGATGTGAATAGAGGTGATGAGATGTGAGGTGAATAGATGTAACGAGATGTGATGAGAATCAGATAAGTGTGAATGAATGGATGAGTGGTTGTGATGTGAATAGAGTTGATGAGATGTGAGGTGAGTTGATGTGATTAGATGTGATGTGAATCAGATAGATGTGAATGAATGGATAAGATGTGATGTCATGTGAATCAGGATATAAATGAATGATATGGGATATGAGTGGATGATATGTGATGAAAATGGATGTAAATGTATAAGTGAAGAATGGATGTGAATGTATATGTGAAAGAATTAATATGAATGAGTATGTGAAAGAATGGATGTAGATGTGTATGTGAAAGAATGTGATGTGATGGAAAGAGATGTGATGTGTCATAAATATATGTGGATGTAAATATGATGGATATGAATGAATGTGATGTGATGGGATGTGAATCGGGATAGATGTGAATGAATGAGATGTGAGGTAAAATGAATGAGATGTGATGTGAGTGAATGTGATGTGGTCTGAATGGATGAGATGTGAATGAATGCGATGTGAGTGAATGTGATGTGGTCTGAATGGATGAGATGTGAATGAATGTGATGTGATGAGATGTGGATATGGGTATATGTGAGTGGATGAGATCTGATGCGGATAAATGAGAAAAGATGTGATGAAATGAAAAATGGTGTGATGAAATGAAAAATGATGTGATGAGAATGGAAATACACATGAAATAAATGAGAATTGATGTCGAACAATGTGGAAAGATAAGAGTTCGTTATAGAAATTGTATTTATGACCTGTTTTTAAATGGCTGTTTTATGTCAAGAATGCTGGGGAAGCATTTGATCGTCTTGTGAAGAATGAGGTTGTGGAGACCTAGTCTAATAAAGTTACACTAGTTGTGATGTGGAGAGTCACTGGAGGATGTCTCACGTAGCAAGGTCAACCGAGGTCTTGACTAGCCTCGCGATTAAAATGGTGAGCTTCCGGTACGGTGGATGAGGGACCAAGGAAAAGGCCTATGATTGAAGCGCTAGGTCACCTGCGAAGAATCCTAGAGGGTGCTGACCATACGATGCTCGGGCTCTGGGTCGCCGAGACGATACCCACGCATCCATCGAGGAAGATATTGGAACAATGAGTAAGAGTTGTTTTCTAAATTCGGGCATGGATCTGGTTGACCTTGCTGGTCCTCAACGGGCATGGATCTGGTTGATTGACCTTGCTGGTGCTCAACGGATGAGTCCATGGCTCTTTTATATGGAACAATTGGTTGACCTTTCTGATCTTCAAAACGGAGATTCCATTTTGATATGTGAATATATTGCCGGTTACTATGAGCTAAGAACTATCAAAAAGACCCCTGATTGGACAGGTGGTGAGCGTTCTGGTTGCCAATGATTCCATTTGTACACCGATGAAGGAATGATTGGAATTAAGGATTCAACCAGAGATTTTGAGGATTATGATCAGTGACTCTATGATTTCATTAAATGATTGTTTTAAAGACAGCTAATTCTGTGAAAAAGGCAATTTCATATTGGGTGTGTAAGTGGTGTGACTAATTTTAAGTTTGCATGAATACCCAGCTAGGGGGCTTGGGAACTCTTTTCCCTGGTACCCAGGACAAAACCTAACCAAATTCTTAATTGGATCCCATCACTACAGTGGTTGGGTAGTTGTCTAACCCACGGGAGTGGATGGGGTTAGGTTGGACTGATGGATCCCTAAATTGAGACTCAATTCTGTTATGGTACAATAGATGAAGTAAATCCCGGACAAAAGTTGTTCTATGGAAAAGAATCAACGGATGTGCCTCTCAAAGAGGAAAAAAGCATTGGTCTCTATGATCCAAGTGCAATCTTTTCCCTGATCTGACTATGGGACTTATGGGCTCAGTCAAATTAGTTCAATTAGATAAGACTTTTGACTACGTTAGAGAAACATTATCCTGGAGGAATGGCCCGTGCTTTCGGAGCAAGGGAAGTTTTTCCATGTTCGGTTTTGGAAGAACCGATGGTCTTGTCCAGATATCCGTGGGCGAGGCTCCAAGGGAGGGACCCTACCCCATGCAAGAAGTTCTTCTTCCGCTACTAGCACCCCTGAATTTGTTGCACGGTGGTCGGGACAGGGATCTCATAGCTGGTATCAGAGCAAATTGGCTAATGTGGATCAACCGAGAAGCCAAAAATGTCAAAAATTTATGAAGTAGCAGTAAAAGGTTGTAATTGTGTGATAAAATTCATACAAATTGTTATTTAGACTGAAATTCATAAATTTGTAATTGGGTCTTCAGATGGAAGTACCGCAATTGCATGGAATCCCTGACTTGCTCGAGACCTAGACATGATGGTATTTACCTTATAGTTCCAAGGACTATGACTACCCGTATATACCGAGGGTATAACTGCAGCTCTTTACTGGCAGTATATACGAGTAAATCTAAGACTTGAAATTATAAGCATAAATGCTTTCCAGATGATGAATTTGAATGTGGTTGATATGATTTTTAAATTCTGGTTAAAAACTGATGAGTTGATTTGGATTCTGATTGAAAAATGATGATTCCTTGATTTTGGTTGAAATGTAATAAGCTGAGCACAACCACAATGAGGATGAATGGGACAAGTCCTTGTGATCATGTTCATAACTGGAATGACGTTAATGACTTCAGCAAATCACTATGAGATTAGTGGATTGTGCTGACAGATTGTTGCTGTTAACACTTAACCCAATGGATCAAGTTAAGGGATGTCAAATTAAAAATCTGTATAATTGAAAATTCCCATGGAGAACTGTTCAGATAGAAATTTTGGTTTGATGGACCATTATTGTGATAAGGATTTGAATGATATGTTCTGAATGAATTGTTATCTAATGATGAGTTCTATATAAGGGACCTTTATCCCAGGATTCTATTGGGTTCATCAGACTATAAGGAACCCCAGAATCAGTTGGATCTTAAGGGAAAGAGTTGTCCTCTAATTTTGCGAGATGAGGACATCTCGCGTTTTTTAAGTGCGGTAGGATGTAAGATTCCTCTCTCCGGCTTTTGACGAGTGCAGGTGTAAGAACCTCCCCTTCTGATCTTATAATTATTCCCCTCTCTGAATTAAAATAAAAATCATGTTTTACCCTATTTTGGCCTAGAGAGAGAAAATGTCTAGAGTGAGGTAATTCAAAATTGAGAGATTTTTGGATATAAAAATCCTCCTAGTGTCTAAAATGGGTTCCCTTGAAACAGATATTCAAAAAGAACTTTTCAATGTGCAATTGGAATAAATTGAAAATAGGTAAAAAGAACCTTAGCCTAAGGGTCTAGATTTTCAAAAAAATTTGAATTATGCTCCAATTAAGTTTCCTATGGACCAATAAGATTAATCCAAATGTAGGGAGGAGATAAATTGAAGAATAAAATAAAATCTCCCAAAAATGAGTAACTGCTCACATAAGATGAAGAGTTGACTAAGGACAAGGTTTATTAGAGGAAATAATGCATTTTTTACACCTCAGTGTGGGGATCTCCCCTCATGAAGGAGGAGCCTATTTCACATGTGTGGAGAAGTTTTAAACTCATAAATAATGAGATATTCTCATTTCTCCTCTCTCTTGTTTCAACTAGATCCAAAAAGTAAGCTAAACTGACCCAAAAATGGTCAAAAATTGACCAAACTGATCTAAAAAATTCTAGAATCAGTTTGCTTGCTTAGAGGCTCATTTTTTCCTATAAATAGAAGCCTCCCCCTTTGTAAAAGGTTAATAGTGTTTATGCACTGTTACTCTACTCCTACCCAGAGTCAATTACATTGAATTCACTTGATAATTCAATTGTTTTTTACTAAATCCTCTCCAAAGAAATTGGTGGCCACTCTTGATCCAAACAAGAGTAGAACCCTCAATCCCTCAAGCCAAAGGAAAGCTTACAAAACTCCATGTAAGCTAAAATTTCTACTTTTTAATTTTAAATCTATGGTTTTCTGATTTCTTGCTTCTTTTTTTTAGTTAATTAAAGTGAATCCGGATGTTATGCCTTGATGAAAAGGCTACCCCTTCTCTTCCTTAAGAATTCAGCCTTTCTTTATCCTAGATTAATTAACAAATAAATTTATTAAATTTTTCTTATTGTTTACTCTTTAGAAGGTGAAAATTGAATAAAGTAGAGTACTTTACTTCAAATTGGGATTAATTTTAAAGTGATAATAGAATGAAAAATTTGAGAAATGATCAGCCATACAAAGGAGGTTATGGTAACATTTTTTTGAATTTTATGGAAAATAAAGTTTATTTTTATGTTATTCTAAAAGAGTAATTCCCACCATTTGTGCATTCTAAAAGAAATATTTTTATTTACTCCATGTACATATTCACCTATGAATATGCATGGATAGCATTGATATTAATTATTGAAATTAAATTCTATGCATAGAAAGATGCATATTAGAAATCTTTTTATTGTAAAGGTATTCTTTTCATTGAAATTAAATTCTATGCATAGAAAGATGCATATTGGAAATCTTATTATTATAAAAGTGTTGTTTTCATTGAATTTAAATTCTATGCATAGAAAGATGCATATTGGAAATTTTTTTATTATAAAAGTGTTATTTTCATTGAATTTAATTTCTATGCATAGAAAGATGCATATTGGATATCTTTTTATTATAAAAGTGTTGTTTTCAATGAATTTAATTTCTATGCATAGAAAGATGCATAATGGAAATTTTTATTATAAAAGTGTTGTTTTCATTGAATTTAATTTCTATGGATAGAAAGATGCATAATGGAAATTTCTATTATAAAAGTATTGTTTTCATTAAAATTGATTTATGCATAGAAAGATGCATAAAAGATTTATTTTTCTTTCAAAAGTGTTATTCTCATTAAAATTGATTTTATGCATAGAAAGATGCATAAAGGATTTATTTTTCTTTCAAAAGTGTTATCTTCATTAAAATTGATTTTATGCCTAGAAAGATGCATAAAGGATTTATTTTTATTTCAAAAGTGTTATTTTCATTAAAATTGATTTTATGCCTAGAAAGATGCATAAAGGATTTAATTTTATTTCAAAAGTAAGATTTTCCTTAAAATAGATGCATAAAAGGATTTTTATAAAAGTGTTATTCCCACTAAAGTTGATTTTTATGCATAAATAGATGCGTAAAGAATCTTTATATTAAAAATTAGAATTCTCTTAAATTCTATGTTTAAATTCTATGAATGAGATGTGAGGTGAATAGAGGTGATGAGAGGTGATGTGAATCAGATAGATGTGAATGGATGGACAGATGTGATGTGAACAGAGGTGATGAGATGTGAGGTGAATAGATGTGATGAGATGTGATGTGAATCAGATAGATGTGAATGGATGGATGTGATGTGAATAGAGGTGATGAGATGTGAGGCGAATAGATGTGATGAGATGTGATGTGAATGAGATAGATGTGATGTGATGTGAATGAGATAGATGTGGATGAGATGTGATGTGAATCAGATAGATGTGAGGCGAATAGATGTGATGAGATGTGATGTGAATCAGATAGATGTGAATGGATGGATGGATGTGATGTGAATAGAGGTGATGAGATGTGAGGTGAATAGATGTGATGAGATGTGATGTGAATCAGATAGATTTGAATGGATGGATGGATGTGATGTGAATAGAGGTGATGATCATCTTCAACTTCTTCTACCAAGTTGATAGTTTGTGCAAACAATGGTTTTTCCTTGAGTGGAATATTCTTCCTCCCTTGCATAGGTATAGTCACTCTCTTCTTCCCTTTTCTTATAACAACCACATTCTCTCCCCAATCTTGTCTGACTTTGGCCATTCTGAGCCAAGGTCTTCCCAACAGCATTTCATAAGAGGACGCTGAATCTGACATTCGCATGACCACAAAATTGACCAAGAAGGTCATACCTGCAATTGCAATATGTTGCTGTTTGAGAATTCCTAATGGTTGTACTCTTGTTTGATCTGCCATCTTCACCTGAAAAGTTGTTGGGGCCAACTTTCCCAAGCCCATTTGTGTATAAACAGCTTCAGATAAAATGTTTACTCCGGATCCTCCATCCAACAATACATCTGCAAAAATCTTGCCCTCAAACTGAACTTTGATTATAGGCACAACAAAATCAACATCTGCTGGATCAATGTTGTTTACTGTGCTGGGAACCCTATTTGATGAACCAATAATTCATTATCCTAATCCTGAAGTTTCCTCAACAACCTCTCCTTAAAAGCTGGCACAAAGCACAATAACTAATCCAATTACAATTGTAAGGGAGAGTTGATGAGTACCTCAAACCAATCTTTGTCCTGATTTACCTCAAGTTTAATGTTGTCCTTTTGTTGTCGTTGGTCGGACTAACTTTCTGACTTCAATGCAGGCACAGCCTGCTTCCTCTGCTCCTTCTTAATCTACTTCTGGACCTGATCCCTAATTCCTTTTTGCTCCTTCCAATCTATTGGTCCCTTTGCTTTGGATCTAGTGATAGCCATGACTTCAATATCATCAACTTGCATGCATTCATCACAAATTCACTTATCTTCTTGCTTGTGCTGCTCCTGAGTTGGTTGACTAACACCATTATACTCTTTCTGATCTAAGAGATCAACCAAAAGTACATTAGCTTGAGCTGGTTGCTGATTCTGTTGCTGTTGCTATTGTTGTTTCTATTGCTGTCCTCCTCTTGCTGGTTACCCTGATTATACCTTAGCACAGGCATTCCCCGTTCTTCTCTATGCTTAACCCACAATGGACAATTCAGGCCTACCCAATGATCTGGTGCACCACAGTACACACAAGGCATAGCACTTGGTGGTCTCCTTTCATTATTCTCCTGCTCCCTCCATGGTGGTCTTGGAGGTCTAGGCCTCTGAAATGGTGTTCTGCCCCTAAATGGAGCTACTTGATTTGCCCCTACATCAATTCTACCTCTTCCTGCATTAGTTGTAGGTTGTCCTCTGCTTTTAGGATTGTACCAACACTGAGCTGTGTTGTGGCCATCCCTTTCACAAATGTGACAATACTGCTTCTCCTTTGATGCTACCACAGAATACCCAAACTTTTTCAACTTACTTACCAAGTCCGCCTCTTTGGGATGCTTATCCTTCTATTTTTTCTTCTTACTTCTCTCCTTTCGTTTTCTTTTGTCTTCCTCTGCATCACTTTCTGATGATGTATCTGAATCCTCCTCCTTGTCTGAATCTGATGTTGCATCTGACCCTTTTTCAAAATCAGAACTGTTATCTCTACTACTCTTTGCTTTTGTCATACCCAGCCTCTTTTCAACTCTTGCTGCAGCAGTAATAACAAGATCATTGATTCCTCTAGCAATGTCAATGCTTGCCACAGCATTCTTCAAACTATACCTTAATCCTTTCAAGAAATGTCCTGCCAACATCTCATTAGTGGGTCATTCATTGCCCTGCAATCTTTCGACCAAATTTCTAAATTTTTGAGCATAGTCTTCCACCAACATATTCTTCTGCCTAATTCTCAGAACATCGATTGGAGTCTTTTCCTTTCTGAACCTCTGCAAAAATGCTGCCTTCAAAGCATTATAATTAACAAAATGTGGAATAACATATTGGCTAAAACTAGCTCATGGCTTTACCTTCTAATGTGGCCGCAAACTGCTGAAGTTTAATTGGATCATTGTATAAAGCCTGATAACCACTTGCTTGCCATCTAGTTTCAAACTGGGCTACATGATGGCAATCTGCATCTTCCTTGGATCCTCCTCTGAATTTAGCGGCTTTGACTGTGGGGTTGAGAAGTGGTTGAGCCATGAGGTTCGGCTGTGGTAGTCTCCTAGGTCTTTGCCTGGTAGCCCCCTGTAGTGGGTCAAACTGGAGACTTCTTTGTACTCTTGCAGATCTTCCTGCCAAGAGTAAAGCCCCTAACAGTTACCTTACTTGCCATCCCCCTGCTGCTCCAGAATTCTCCCCCCGTTGGTCTACTGCGCGATTTTCAGAGAGTGGACTCTCCTGACCATCCTGGGTAGGTTGATCGTATAATGAAATGGATCAATATTGCCTGCCTGGGCTTGTGCCCTTGTATAATAAACTCTGGCTACTCTTCTCTCCCTCTCTGACATGCATCCTCACTGGCATTCATCGCCTCTGTCCAAACAGGATAAACACAGCAAGATCGCCAATTGTGTTGGGGTTCATCAACACAAATAGAAATATCACAAACTGACACAATTGCTCAATAAGAGACATGTTAATTAGGCGAAATCAGACATTCACACATAGCAAAAACGTAATGCTCAGACAGAGGTTTGATAGAGTAAGGTCACACAAGAGATAAAAAAGAACTCAAAATTTTGCTTGATTCACTCTCTCTCATTACATTGCTTCCCCTTCTTTTCTACCTTGCTCAAAATCGTTACTCGTTCTCCAAAACGTTATTCTTGAATAACCGTTACCTCTCTTAACTTCCAAGATCCCAAGAAAGTCATCATACATTCCTACCACTTTAGCATATGTCTGACTTACTAAATATCCGACTGCTTACATATCCGACTTACTAAATATCCGACTGCTTACATATCCGACCTACTACATATCCGACTTAGCAACATTCAACTTAAAGGAACTATGCCTTCAACATAGGGTGTGGAGCCGAGCTTGTTGTTGCAAGTACTTTATAAAATAGAACCAAATTATATCTTACAATGACTTAACTTTGGGAGAATAAATTAGGTTATGAAAAGGATGTATAAGTTTTCTTCATAATTGAGGAGTCGTGACATCTTGTTGAGCCTTAAGGAGCCACTCAATTGTCTTGTGAGCCCTCCAAAAAGCATTGGGGATATCACCTTCTTCCATTTCTTATTCAACATCTTTATCTTCAAATATATGTTTTCTTTAAGGTGTAACTTGTATTAAATACCACCATATGAAGTTGTTTGGAAGGTTACTTCATTATTATAAGTTGTATTATGTTTTTTCCATTCTATAAACAATAAAAATCTAATATATAAAAGAAAAACAATACATGTTTTCTTAAATTTTTTTACCTACTCATTGCATAGCTTGTATCATATGTGTGCTCAATTGTCTTTGATGAATGTGTGTAGAAACAGGAAATTGGTCATGCTGCCTGTATGCAAGATGAGTACAAATATATTTATGCAAGGAATTCCAAAAAAGAGACTTGAAATGACGAGGAAGGGAAAGGAGGCGATGGGGGGAATGATGAGTAGCTCTCTCAAATATGAGTACCTATTGTGTTACTAATGGAAGAATTAGATAGACTAGGGTTGGCAAAGTTTCTAGCCCTAGTAGTTTGTCCCATTTTGGCAAAGTTTTTCTTTATACAAAGTCGATATAGTTAACTACTATCGGTATAAGCATTAGAGTCAATTATAGCATCCTTATATGCATAAGTATATTCATATTTTGATGCTTACATTGATGGTTGTTCTCACACTTATACGAATGTACATTTTGATGTTTGTATCAATGCTTGCTTTTCCTGATACATATACTAATGTCGTGTATCGATGCTTATATTGTGAATGATAGTAGTAGCAATGGGAGAGGATAAAGGTTAACAAAATCCTAAGTCTAAGACATCAATATAGGTGTTGGTATCCCTTGTAAGTGAATCTGATAAGAAAGACCCCAACTACTATTAATGAGAAGTCTTTGTGAAGAAGGGCATGTGATGAGTTCATAATGCTTAGAAAATTTTGACCGAATAAATCTAGATGATGTATAGTTATTTTTACCTTGAGTTATATAATGCCAAGGTTAACTCAAAAGGATTGTTTTGGATTGATTATATAATCAATGCGATTGATACAATCATAAAGGCATGTGGGCCTATGTGTGATGTGATGCATTGTAGGACATGTGGGACTATGTGTAATGTGATACATCAAGATCACTACATATGACATTTGAGTTTAGTGCACTAATGACGCGGTGATGCCACGATGAAGTTTCCATGTGTGTCACCCCCACATGGTACCTCCATGGGTCTGCCTTTGGAGGTTTTGACCCTCCTAAGAAGAGCAACAAGGGTGTGCTCTTAGCATGACTAGGAAAGGAGCATCCAAGAAACCTCTTTAGTAAATTGTGGTCCCTATACTAAGTCCTAGCTAGAAGAAGCAACTTAAAGGTGGGTAGGCTTCCATGTAATCCCATGACCCTAGTTGCATGTTTAGAGGAAGAGATTCATATGACTCATTAGAGGTTCAAAGTGATGTGTCATTAGTTGATTTCTTGGTGATCTACCCATTATAAATATGAAATTGGATAGGGCTAATCCTTGAGAGGCCTTGAGCACTGACCAATGCAAAGAGAGGTTTAAAGTACCTAACCTAATGTGTGGACCAAAAGGAACTTGTCCTAAGCATTTCATTGTGCATATGATGATGGAAATGAGGTTGATTATGTGGATGATGATCACGATAATGAATCAACTTCTTAAGTTTATATTTTTAATGTTGATTTTAAATAAATATAATTTAAAGAAATATTAGGAGAAATTTAGACTTAATAAGGCCCTCTAAGAAGTGTGTCATCACTTTTCTAGAAAAAGGGGGGCCATGTGGTGAATCTTATGTATGTAAAAACCTCCACTGTGACATACCATAAGTCTTTAAAAAGTAGACTCTAAATATACCACCTCCAACAAATTTGGAGCTGATATGATCAAATTGTGCCCTACCCACAGGTAGATTCTAATAATTGTGTGACATCCATGTAACAGATGTCACAATCATTGGGATCTACCTTTTAGTAGAAAAGGCATAACATGAGCATATTAACTCCAAATTTATCAAAGGTAGTATATTTAGAATCTACTTTTTAAGGCTTTATAAAACAATATGTAATATGTAGGAGTTTTGATGTAAGATATATAGAATTTACCATGGCCCCCTTTTTATTGAAAAATGATGACATGGCTCTTCTTAGAGGGCCCTTTTGAGGCCAAAATTTCCTAATGGACATAGTTTTAAAGAGTTTTAAAGAGGTTTATGTTTGTACCTGTTTTTTTTAAAGAGGTGTGTGTGAGTGAAGAAAAAGTGATGGTGGGTGGGTGAGTATCTGACACCCTTATAAGTGGTTGGGCAAACATGTGATGACCCATGGTCATTGGATGGGTGGTGGGTGAGTATCTGACACCCTTATAAGTGGTTGGGCAAACATGTGATGACCCATGGTCATTGGATGGGTGGTGGGTGAGTATCTGACACCCTTATAAGTGGTTGGGCAAACATGTGACCGGGGATGGGTGGTGGTGGGTGAGTATCTGACACCCTTATAAGTGGTTGGGTAAGCAGGTGACCCATGGCCATTGGATGGGGCTAGGCTCAACTGATGGTGGATACAAGAACATTAGGAAAGGAAAACTTTGGGTACAACTGATAGATACAAGAACATTAGGAAAGGAAAGCTTTGGGTACAACTGATGGATACAAGAACATTACGAAAGGAAAACCTTGGGTAGCTCATCAAGAAGGAGTTACATTTAAGTTGGGATTTAGAGAAATTTTAGAGGAATTACATGCATTTCTCGAGACTCGATGAGCCCCTCAGATATAGCCTAACATAGGGATAATTAAGGCCCCGAGTAAGTCTCTCTACCCTTAAAATAAGCCTTCCACTATACATTTAGATGAGGACAGCAGGGTAGGGTTCTTTTAGATTCTATAAGAGAATAAGTGAAATTTAAAACAAGAAACTTATCCTTGTTTTACCTTTTCTAGATGGCCAAACCATATCCAACTAGAGTACCACCTTGATGATTACTTTTACCTTTAACAACTTTGCCTCTTAACAATCGAATGCTTGTGTATTGATCTCCTCTTTCTAAGATCACAGACATAGATGGTATAATAGGGAGCGGACCCATGCATATCCATCATAGCATATAAGAAAACATTGTTCTTACTATGATTAAGAGTTGTACGAATACAATGATATTATGTGGACCCTTGATCTTCAACCTACATCTTCTCAAGTTTGTCTATAGGAATACTTCTTATTTTGTATCCCATCAGAGTATTTAATTTCCTATAAGCAATTTTGAGCCTATATATCATGGTGTGTGCCTAAGTAGTTATCGCTGTACTAAGGGACATAGTTTAAGGTGATGGCATGAGTTGCTAGACTCTCATTGTAAATATATATATATATATATATATATGGCTTTCTAGTATTGAGTCAGAATATTTTTTAGAAACTTAGAAGTTTTATTATCAAATGCAAGAACCATGTCATCTAGGGATAAAAATTCTTTTATATCAAAGATGATATAAGATGGTATGAATGAAGGGAGAAAGCATGATAAGGTGGTACACTTTCAACCACCTGCATTGGTTGAAAGTGTATATTTGGCTTTCTAGTATTGAGTCAGAATATTTTTTAGAAACTTAGAAGTTTTATTATCAAATGCAAGAACCATGTCATCTAGGGATAAAAATTCTTTTATATCAAAGATGATATAAGATGGTATGAATGAAGGGAGAAAGCATGATAAGGTGGTACACTTTCAACCACTTGCATTGGTTGTTACCACACTTGAAGACAACGAATATTAGTGGATTTAATATCATCATAAGATGTATTTAGCAATTTGTCTACTGCCTTTTAAATAGAATAAATGTGAAACAAGATTAAACAACCATGTTTTAATTCTCTATCTCTACATAAAAGTGTTTCACAACCAATTGTAAACCATTGTCTAGGACACCAAGTTTTCAGTCCACCTTATCATGCTTTCACCCTGAAAAGTAGATCACCTCTAAACCCTTTTATGAGTATGCAACTCTTTAAGTTAAATATTTCAAGGAATCAAACACTCCTAGTGGTTGCAATTATGAGATGAGGATTTCAGTTTTTATGTAATTAAAATTCCCACTGGGGATATCAAGATGCTAAATCAAAATGTAATATGTGATGAGCTAGAAATCATAGGTCTAGCAGTTTGCTATTGGACCGTGTATATAGGTGAAACTTTTGATAATAGTGAGATATGCCAAGAGATAAATGAAATTAAGTAGCTATTACTTGATCATATAATTATCATCCATGAGGACATGTTAACCCTTACTGGAGACCTCTCAAGCATCTATGCTAACCACACCTTCACTTTCACTTCATTTTGTATAGACATTAGAAGGCCGGATTTCACTTAAATGGTTATTTATTGTATAGTTTATGTCAGTGCTTGCTAATTATCTATGCAAGGCATGCCATGAGATGCCATAATGTGAGTTATAGGCTTAGGAGAGGCGTTTGCACACGTGGAGGTGGCATAAATGCCTCCAGACGTGATTTTTAACTTTGGCCACCAAATGTGTGACATCTATGACCAAGTATAAAAGTAAATTTGTAACTCTCACACAATATTCTCTTATGCATAATTTTAAAGTGCTCTTGCTCTCTAATGTCTCCCGCTTGCTTCTTCCTTGCTTGTATGCGTGATTTGATCTCTCTGAGTGCTTGTCTATGCATGTGCAAGTGAGTGTGTGAGAGGGATCGAGTTGCAAGGTGGTTGAGCTATGAGGAGTGTGCAAAAGAAACAATGGCATGAGCTCTCATGTGCTCCATTGACAGTGCTACCTAAGAGAATCCCAAGCTCAAGATATCATGAGGTAAGTGACATACCTTGCCCGTGCATTTGTGTGCTTGCTATGGGCATATTAGTTTTTGATTTGAGCATTGTACACTGTCTTGAGGGCAGTGTGGTGATAAACTCCCCACGATAAGAGTGACTTCTACACATTTCCCATGGTGCAAGGGCTTACCATAAATAGTGCCACTGACGAAGCTTAGATACCATTGCATCTTGAATGCCCGTGTGTTATTATGTTAACAAGGAAAGATTAGCTACCATTGCATCTTGAATGTATGTATGTTGTTTTTGTTTTAAACATTAATGAGATTATGCTAATAATGAAATATTTAAGTAGGAAAATCAATGTCGTTTGTGGATTCGTGATGCATTTTATGCTAACTTTAGCATTTTGTATGATTCTTGCTATTGTTCTTTTGTTTCTTGTTACCCTTAGTCCCCCAATTCTTTTACCATTTTTATAATTTATGTAATTTTTGGAGTTATTTTGTGAAGTTTTTAACTTTTTCATTTTAAAAAATAGTAATTAGGTCTTGAAATTGACTTCATTTTGGTAGTTAGACCCCGAAATCAAAATTTAGGCATAGGGTAAACCCTAGTTTAGACCTACTACATGGCCAATGCTGGTTACTAACATTTGGATTTGAGTGGGTAGATTAGAAAGAAATTAATTTCAAATTAATTTCTATGTAAACTTGGTTTTTATCATTGGGCAAAACCAATGACTAATCCCACATTAGGACATTTTGGAGGTCATTCATAGGGCCTTGTAAGAAAATGGTTGATTCTTATTTTCTCTCTCTAGAAAAAATCTTGAAATATTTAAGTAAAGAGAATGTAAAAGTCATAAAAGTGTAGTCTCTGAGCTAGAGAGGTAAATTTTCTCCCAGGCGGCTGTCTTAAAGTTTGTTGGAACCTTCTTTGAAATGATACATTTATAACTACAAGAATAAGGTTAGTTCAGGAGGATATTATTGCACGGAAGACAGTCTGGAGGAAATTAGAACCTTCATCTCCAATTTCAAAAGACAAATACAAGCCTTCTCTCACCATAACCAGTCCTAGTGATCTGCTCCCGACCTTGTATAGGTTGACATTGCCACTACAAGGGGAATTTATTGGCATATATGTTATGAGTAGTGCCACATGTGAACATGGGCTAACCAAGGGCACTTTTCTCCCTTTGGGTTTTTCCCTTTGGATATTAGGTGCGAAAGGACACCACATATTTTGTATTTTGATATTGTGGAGTCAACTCACTCACTCCACACATTGTATCTCTTCATCTTTCTTGGAGCATCAATCACTATCTCTCATAGTCTCTTGAGAGGGCTTGATGTGTGCATCTCTTGTGTCTATTTTCTGTGCAACCCTAATCCAACAACGGTGGTACAGGTGGCTACTGTTGGGGTGACGTGTCGGCGATTGATAAGCTTAGGCGGACAACACCCAGATGGAAATGCGAACTCTTCAGGAGGGTAGAGCACTGTTGTTTGGTGGACACCTGCTGGGGCAGGGCTCCAGAATTAGCGGTTGGTAATAAGGAGGGGGAGACTCTTAAGGTAGGCACCTAATTCACACATGTGGATGAGTTTTTAATTTAAAAAAATTGTGATATTTTTATCTCTCCTCTCTCCTGGATCAAACCAAATAAAAAAGGGAGCCAAACTGGTCCAAATTGAGTCAAACTGAACCTGAAAAATTATAGAACCCCATTGGACTTGGTTAGTGGCCTCCCTCACTTATAAATAGATCCTTAGTCTTTTGTAAAAAAATCTGTGAACTATACCATGCCAGTATTACATTAAAATAATGATATTTTCTATTATCCCTTAAAAATCCTCTACTTTTGGAGAGATTGGAGCTTCTCTCTCTCTTCAACAATCCTTGGAGCTTTCCTCTCAACATACTAAACCAATTGATTGGTTGGGGACTTCCTTCTAAGATAAAGAAGCAAGCCAAATCTAAAGGGAAGAAGTAATTTCATGGTTTTCACTAATATTCTTAAAAGATTTCACTTCTCAACCCCTCTCAAGCTTGAGAAGTTTCAAATTAATTGTTTTCAATGCAAATCAAGCTTTCTATAAGAATTCTAAAGATTAATCACAAAAAAGTGTGCAGTCTGAGACGAACATCTGGTGGCTAGGTTCATTTGAGGTCAAGAAGATGACAGAGGACCATGAATCCTTGTTTTGGGTATTTCATCAGACTCATATCCCCAATCTCATCAAAGAACAGATGTGTAAGATTCCTCCCCAGCCCCTCAAGATGTCTAGTTTCTTCCCCTATAATCAATCTTCTTTTTAGAATAATAAAAGATCTTGTTTCTACCTGTTTTGGTCTAGAGAGAGAAAATGTTTTAGAGAGAGGTAATTCAGTTTTTAGATATCTTTGGATGGAAAAATATCCTTTCTTATTACAATAAATTTCCTTGAAACAGAAGTTTAAAAAGAAATTCCTAAGGTGCATTAGAAAAAAATTATAATCTGCACAAAAGACTATAGCCTAAGGGTCTAGATTTTTTGAAAATTTTGGATTAACGTTCTTATGGACCAATAAGATTAATCCAAATTTAGGGAGGAGATAAATTGAAGAATAAAAGAACCCCCCTCCCCCCCCAAAAAAAAAAAGAGTAAATGCTCACATAAGATGAAGAGTGGACTAAGGACCAAAGAAAAGATTTAAAAAAACTGAATTTTGACACCTCAAAGTGGGGATCTCCCCTCATGAATTAGGCGCCTTTTTCTCATCATTACCCCCCAATTTTAAATCAATTAAATGAGATATTTCATCTCTCCTCTCTCCTATTTCAAAACTAGATCCAAAAAGTAAGCTGAACTGACCCAAAAATGGTCGAAAATTGACCAAACTGAGTTTGCTTGGTTTGAGGCTCACTTTTTCCTATAAATAGAAGCCTCCCCCTTTGTAAAAGAAAGATCCCTACCCCCTCCGTGTAACGAATTCGGGGGTGCTAGCAGCGAAAGTAGCACTTCTTGCGCAGGGCTTTACATTATCATTACCAAAATGAGTAAAATCATACCTGGAAAATTCATTTAGATTGGAGTCAGGTCACCCAAGATAGGTGGATTAATTGGTCACAATGGTGCATTTGGTGCTTCACCTCTTGCCAAGTGAAAGATCCCTACCCCCTCCGCGCAACGAATTCGGGGGTGCTAAGCAGTGGAAGTAGCACTTCTTGCGCAGGGTAGAGCCTCTCACTCGGGGCCTCACCCCACGAATATCCGAACAAGAGACTAATCCCTCGGCAGAGAACAACTCTAACTCCTTGTTCCATTTTCTCTCGCCGCACACGTGCGTATCTTCGACGACCAAGGGCCCGAGCACCGTATGGTCAGCACCCTCTAGCCCTAGCGCTTCACTCATAGGCTGCTTCCTTGGTCCCTCATCCACCGTACCGGAAGCTCATCATTTAAATCAAATCGAGGCTGGTCAAGACCTCGATCGACCATGCTACATGCGAGACGTCCTCCGTTGACTCTCCGTCAGCTGTTGCAACTTTATCACTTAAGTTCCAGGACCTCATTCACAAGAGAAGGTCAAAATGCTTCTCCACCATTCTTGACATTAAACAGTCGTTTAAAAACAAGTCATAAATATAGTTTCTAACGAACTCTCATCTTTCCACATTGTTCCACATCCTTTCTCGTTTTATTCCACATTCTTCTACATCAATTCACATTACTTATTCCACATCCAGTCATATGTATTCCCATCATCTTCATCCATTCTCATCCAATCACTTCATATTACATCTCATCACATCTATCCACATCACATCTTATCCATTCACATGTACCCATATCCACATCACATCACATTCATCCACCTTACATCTCATCCATCCATTCACATTACATCACATTCATTTATATTCATTTAGATCCACATCTCATCACATCACATCCATCCACATCACATCTCATCCATTCACGTCTTATCACATCATACTCACATCCATTTACATCTCATCATATCATATTCACATCACATCACATCCATTTAAATGGCATCACATCTCATCGCATCCATTCACATCTCATCGCATCCATTCACATCTCATCACATCCACTCACATCCATCACACCCATTCACATCCATCACATTCATTGCATCCACATCACATCACATACATTTCATCCACATTACATCACATCCACATCTCATTCTCATCCATTTACATCACATCACATCCTTTCACATATCATCACATCTCAATCTATCTCATCACTTTCACATCCACATCCATTTACATCACATCACATCCCATCCACATCTCTTCACATCCGCATCCATTTACATCAAATCACATCCCATCCACATCCACATCCATTTACATCACATTACAACCCATCCACATCCATTTACATCACATTACAACCCATCCACATCTCATCACATCCACATCCATTCACATTACATCCCATCCACATCTCATCACATCCACATCCACATCCATTTACATCACATCACATCCCATCCGCATCTCTTCACATCCACATCCACATCCATTTACATCACATCCCATTCACATCTTATCACATCCACTAACATCTTATCACGTCGCATTCTCTTCTTATCGCATCGTATTTACACATCCACTCACATCTTATCACATCGCATTCTCTTCTTATCGCATCGTATTTACATCTTATTCACATTTATTCACATTTAGTAACATTTTCTACTTTCGATACTACCGATGAGACTTTTCTAAATTTCTGCCAATTGCTTGGCCTAGTTAAAGGTACTTTTTCTCAATGGATATTTTCATATTCTTTCTCAAATTTCTCAAGTGGAATATATTTCATATTCTTCTTTTGAGTAAAAGATTCATGGGATTTACAAAAATAAATTCTACCCATATTTTCCAATAAAATTAATAATGCTCGAAATTCTACTTTTGATAAATACTCATAATTTGAATTATGCTAAAAATTCCTCTTTTACCATTTAATTTCTTGGATCTCAATTATCATGGGAATTCCTCTTTTGCATAAAAATCAAATTTACAAAAAAAATCCTCTATTACCATTTAATTACTTGGATCTCAATTATCATGGAAATTCCTCTTTTTATATAAAAATAAATTTATCAAAATTTACTCTTTTCTCATAATCAATTAATTTTGCATAGTTACAAAATTGTTTCTCATGAATATGATGAAAATCATTCTTTTTGCATAGGATGTCCAATCCTAGAATATGGTAGGAAGTCCTCTTTTAGCATTATGCATAAAAATAAGATATGTATTATTTTCTAAAAAATTTACCATAGCTTCGCTGCTATTACTGATAATTTTTAATTTTTTTAAAAAAGAATAAGACATTGTAATACAATTATGATAGAAGATCTATTCTTAATTTTAAATCCAAATTATGAAATTAAATCATAAATTTAGCCATAATCATAAACTTAATTATGATTATTATACTAGATTAAGCTATTTCTATTATTTCTCGTTGCCCAAAATGATAGGATTATCTCTTTCACATTTAGAATCAATTAAAGTAGCTTTTTAAATACTTATAATAATCTAAAAGAATTTATCATTATTTTGTTAACATAAAAGCATAAAAATACCATTTTCTTATCCTCTAGCTTAACAAGCTTAGAGTTTGGTTTTGAAATAAGAATTTATCAATGAGAAGCATTCTTTTTCTAAAGAATTAGCCATAGGAATGACTATTCTTTTTGGAGAGAGAGAGATATATAAGAAGGATTCTAATTAAGCATAAAGATTAACTTTTTCTTAAATATTCATTAAAATTCTTAGGGAAAGCTTGATTTGCATTAAAAATAACTAATTAGAAACTTCTAAAGCTTGAGAGGGGTTGAGAAGTGAACTCATTTGAGAATATTAACAAAAACCATAAAATTCCTCCTTACCTCAAGGTTTAGCTTGCTTTTATATTTAGAAGTGAAGCCCCCAACCAATCAATTCATTTAGTAAGTTGAGAAGAAAACTCCAAGAGTTGTTGAAGAGAGAGAGAAGCTCCAAGCTCTCCAAAAGTAGAGGATTTTTAAGGGATAATAAAAAATTTGATTATTTTAATGTAATACTGGCATGGTATAGCTCACAGATTTTTTTACAAAAGACTAAGGATCTATTTATAGGTGATGGAGGCCACTAACCAAGTCCAACTGGGTTCTAGAATTTTCCAAGTTCAGTTTGACTCAATTTGGACAAGATTTGGACCAGTTTGGCTCCCTTTTTTATTTGGTTTGATCCCCAAGAGAGAGGAGAGATAAAAATATCACAATTTTTTTGAGTTAAAGAACCTTTCACACATGTAAAATAGGCGCCTACCTCAAGAGTCCTTCTGTCCTTACCAAGGTGTCAAAAATGCATCATTATTCTAAAATATCTCATTTTTTTAGTAATGTCTCATAGTTTTAACTAATAAACCTTGTACTCAGTCAACTCTTCATCTTATGTGAGCATTTACTCATTTTTGGGTATTTTCTTTGATTCTTTTGGATTTACCTCATCCCCACACTTGGATTAATCCAATTGGCCCATTGGAACCTTAATTGGACATGATCCAAAAAATTTTGAAAATGTAGACCCTTAGGCTAAGGTTCTTTATACACATTTTCAATTAATTCCAAATGCACATTGGAAACTTCATTTTAAATTTCTATTTTAGGGGAATCCATTTTAGACACTAGGAGGATTTTTATATCCAAAGATATCTTAATTTTGGATTATCTCTCTAGACTAGGCATTATCTCTCACTAGGCCAAAACAGGGTAAAACAAGATCTTTCTTCTATTTCATAGAGGAGAATAATTACAAGAACAGAAGGGGAGGTTCTTACACCTTTACACCTCAAAAGCTGGAGGGAGGAATCTTACATCCTACCCCACTTAAAAAATGCGAGATGTCCTCATCTCGCAGGTGGAGTATAATCTCTTTCATCTTTTTCTTCTTCAATCGCTTCCAGCGTTACTGCCTTGGAAGTGGACGGCCAATTTGGAAACATCTCTCTTTGACTTCCCATATTCTGAGGCGGAGGTCTTGCATTACTTTTTTGGATTGAAACTGAGGGTTGGTAAGAGGGTCTATACCTCTGGGATTTCCCTGATTTTGACGGAAAGGAACCTGATTACTCTGGAAGAAAGGAGCTCGAGTCTGGAATCTTGGTCCCTTACTTCCTTGCCCCGAAAACCTTGATCCAAAAGGAGTTGGGAAATCCATACTGCGATGTCCAAATCCTTGACAGTTATAGCATTTCACTTCTTTGTTCAAGGGTGGAACTTCTGAAGTTGAATTCCAAGGGATTGAGTTCCGGAAAAAGAACCTTTCTTCCATTCTAAAACTTCCCATATCCTGAGCTTGACCTTGTTGTCTCTTAGGCAGTGGAAGGTTGGAATCACCTTCTGGAGCTAGAAATCTTTTAAAAGATGATGGTGTTGGCTTCGGCAGGACATTGACATTGAAGGCCTTGGCGAAATCCTTTGCCATCCGCACTAGTTCGGCCATGGAAACTTGCTTGGCATTCTTCACTAGGATATTCAAAGGTTCGTTCAGTCCCCAAATGAACCTGGCCATCAGCTGTTCTTCATCCAGCAGTGGTGAGTACTTGAGGAGGAGAGCAAACGCTTGGTAATACACTTCAATAGTTCTTCTCCCTTGGGTTATTAACTCTAAGAATTCATTCATCTTGGTTTCCAAAAATCCAGGAGGACAGAATCTCTTCCTTAGGTAAATCTTAAGATCATTCCAGGTCTGGGGGTCCGATCTAGACGGTTTGTCTCTCGCAGTGGTTTCTCCATGCCACTCTAGCTATTTCTACTATCTTCAGCCTTGCAAGAGCCATTTTACTCTTCTCATTATACCCGGTGACATCGAAGTATTCTTCCATTGCTTTGATCCACTTCTCCACAGCCTCGCCCAAGTTTTCCCCTTCACCTTTGAAAGGTCCACGCTGCGATCTATGAAGAGTTTTACGAACATCCGAGTCGAGCTCTTCCTCATCAAGTTGGGGATTAGCATTCCTACCACGACGACCTCGATCCATGATCCTATCGATACGAAAATTCTTGTTAAGTCCCTTTATTTATAATTCAAATCCGACTTTAGATCCAACTGATTCTGGGGTTCTTTAGATTGGTAAGTCCCCCACAGAATCTTGGGATAAAGCTCCCTTCTACAAGAAGAACATACATAACTCATTATCAGAGAATAATTCATTCATATTCTTAACACAATAATGGTCCATCAGACCGAAAATTTCATCTAATCATTCCTCTACGAGAATTTTAGTTATGCAGGTTCTCAATTTGTCATCCCTTAATTAGATCCATTGGGTCAAAGGTTAATAGTAGCAATCTGTCAGCACAATCCACTAATCTCATAGTGATTTGCTGAAGTCATAATCATCATTCTAGTTACCAATATCATCACTGGGATTTGTCCCATTCATCCTCATTGTGGCTTTGTTCAACTTATCTTCTTTCAACCAGAATTCAAAAATCGTCATCTTTTAATCAGAATCCCAATCAACTCATCAATTCTCAACCAGAATTCTAAAATCATATCAACAACCAACATTCGAATTTATCATCTCGATAGCATTTTTGCTTTTAATTTCAATGTCTTAAATTTACTCGTATATATTGTCAGTAAAGAGCTACAGTTATACCCACGGTATATACGGGTAGTCACGGTCCTTGGAGTTATAAGGTAAATACCATCATATCTAGGTCTCAAGCAAGTCATGGATTCCATACAATTGCGGTACTTCCATCTGAAGACCCAATTTCTAATTTATGAATCTGCATTCTAAATATCAATTTGTATGAATTTCATCACACAATTACAATCTTTTACTCGTACTTCCTAAATTTTCGGTTGATCCATTTTAGTCAATTCGCTCTGATACCAGCTGAAAGATCCCTACCCCCTCCGCGCACGAATTCGGGGGTGCTAGCAGCGAAAGTAACACTTCTTGCGTAGGGCAGAACCTCTCACTCAGGGCCTCGCCCCCCACCACGGATATCCGGACAAGAGACTAATCCCTTGGTTCTTCCAAAACCGAACCCGGAAAAACTTCCCTCGCCCAGAAAGCATGGGCGATTCCTCTAAGATATTTTTATTCTAACGTAGTCAAGAGCCTTAACTAACCAAACTGATCCGACCGAACCCGTAAGTCACATGATCAGATCAAGGAAAAGACTTGCACTTGGATCATAGAGACCAATGCTTTTTTCCTCATCGAGAGGCACATTCACATCTTATCACATCCACTCACATCGTATTCACATCTTATTCACATCTATTCACATTTAGTAACATTTTCTAGTTTTGATATACCGATGGGACTTTTCTAAATTTCTGCCAATTGCTTGGCCTAGTTAAAGGTACTTTTTCTCGATGGATATTTTCATATTCTTTCTCAAATTTCTCAAGTGAAATATATTCAATATTCTTCTTTTGAGTAAAAGATTCATGGGATTTACAAAAATCAATTCTACCCATATTTCCCACCAATAAAATTAATAATGCTCAAGATTCAACTTTTGATAAATACTCATAATTTGAATTATGCTTTCTTGGATCTCAAATATCATGGGAATTCTCTTTTTGCATAAAACATAAATTTACCAAAAATTTCTCTTTTACCATTTAATTACTTGGATCTCAATTATCATGGGAGTTCCTCTTTTTGCATAAAATAAATTTATCAAAAATTCCTCTTTTACCATTTAACTACTTGGATCTCAATTATCATGGAAATTCCTCTTTTTATATAAAAATAAATTTATCAAAATTTACTCTTTTCTCGTAATCAATTAATTTTGCATAATTACAAATTTATTTCTCATGAATATGATGAAAATCATTCTTTTTGCAAAGGATGTCCAATCCTAGAATATGGTAGGAAGTCCTCTTTTAGCATTATGCATAAAAATAAGATATGTATTATTTTCTGAAAATTTTACCATAGCTTCGTTGCTATTACTGATAATTTTTCATTTTTTTTGAAAAAGAATAAGACATTTTAATACACTTATGATAGAAGATCTATTCTTAAACTTAAATCCAAATTATGAAATTAAATCATAAATTTAGCCATAATTATAAACTTAATTATGATTATTCTGTTAGATTAAGCTATTTCTATTATTCCTCGTTTCCCAAAATCATAGGATTATCTCTTTCATAAGAATCAATTAAAGTAGCTTTTTAACTACTTTTAATAATCTAAAAGAATTTATCATTATTTTGTTAACATAAAAGCATAAAAATACCATTTTCTTATCCTCAAGCTTAACAAGCTTAGAGTTTGGTTTTGAAATAAGAATTTATCAACGAGAAGCATTCTTTTTCTAAAGAATTAGCCATAGGAATGACTACTCTTTTTGGAGAGAGAGATATACATAAGAAGCATTCTAATTAAGCATAAAGATTAACTTTTTCTTAATTATTCATTAAAATTCTTAGGGAAAGCTTGATTTACATTAAAAATAACTAATTAGAAACTTTTCAAGCTTAAGAGGGGTTGAGAAGTGAAGTCATTTGAGCATATTAACAAAAACCATAAGATTCCTTCTCACCTCAAGGTTTAGCTTGCTTCTTTATCTAGAAGTGAAGCCCCCAACCAATCAATTGGTTTAGTAAGTTGAGAAGAAAGCTCCAAGAGTTGTTGAAGAGAGAGAGAAGCTCCAAGCTCTCCAAAAGTAGAGGATTTTTAAGGGATAATAGAAAATATGATTATTTTAATGTAATACTGGCATGGTATAGCTCACAGATTTTTTTACAAAAGACTAAGGATCTATTTATAGGTGAGGGAGGCCACTAACCAAGTCCAATTGGGTTCTAGAATTTTCCAGGTTTAGTTTGACTCAATTTGGACAAGATTTGGACCAGTTTGGCTCCCTTTTTTATTTGGTTTGATCTAGGAGAGAGGAGAGATAAAAATATCACAATTTTTTTGAATTAAAAACCCTTCCACACATGTGAAATAGGCGCCTACCTCAAGAGTCCCCTTGTCCTTACCAAGGTGTTAAAAATACATCATTATTCTAAAATATTTCATTTTTTTAGTAATATCTTATAGTTTTTAACTAATAAACCTTGTACTCAGTCAACTCTTCATCTTATGTGAGCATTTACTCATTTTTGGGTATTTTCTTTTATTATTTTAGATTTATCTCATCCCCACACTTGGATTAATCCAATTGGTCCATTGGAACCTAAATTGGACCAAAATCCAAAAATTTCTGAAAATGTAGACCCTTAGGCTAAGGTCCTTTATACATTTTCAATTAATTCCAAATGCACATTGGAAACTTCATTTTGAATTTCTGTTTTAGGGGAATCCATTTTAGACACTAAGAGGATTTTATATCCAAAGATATCTTAATTTTGGATTATCTCTCTCTAGGCCAAAACAGGGTAAAACAAGATCTTTCTTCTATTTCAGAGAGGGGAATAATTACAAGAACAGAAGGGGAGGTTCTTACACCTTTACACCTCAAAAGCTGGAGGGAGGAATCTTACATCCTACCCCACTTAAAAAATGCGAGATGTCCTCATCTCGTAGGTGGAGTATAATCTCTTTCATCTTTTTCTTCTTCAATCGCTTCCAGCGTTACTGCCTTGGAAGTGGATGGCCGATTTGGGAACATCTCTCTTTGACTTCCCGTATTCTGAGGCGAAGGTCTTACATTACTTTTTGGATTGAAACTGAGGGTTGGTTAGAGAGTCTACCTCTGGGATTTCCCTGATTTTGACGGAAAGGAACCTGATTACTCTGGAAGGAAGGAGCTGGAGTCTAGAATCTTGGTCCCTGACTTCCCTGTCCCAAAAACCTTGATCAAAAAGGAGTTGGGCAATCGATACTGCGATGTCCAAATCCTTGACAGTTATAGCATTTCACTTCTTTGTTCAAGGGTGGAACTTCTGAAGTTGAATTCCAAGAGATTGAGTTGCGGGAAAAGGACCTTTCTTCCTTTCCGGAACTTCCCATATCCTAATCTTGACCTTGTTGTCTCTTAGGTGGTGGAAGGTTGGAATCACCTTCTGCAACTAGAAATCTTTTGAAAGATGATGGTGCTGGCTTCGACGGGACCTTGACATCGAAGGCCTTGGCGAAATCCTTCGCCATCCACACTGCTTCAACCATGGAAACTGGCTTGGCATTCTTCACTAGGATATTCAAAGATTCGTTCAGTCCCCGAATGAACTTGGCCCCATCAGTTGTTCTTCATCCAGCCGTGGTGAGTACTTGAGGAGGAGAGCAAACGCTTGGTGATACACCTCAATAGTTTTGCTCCCTTGGGTTAACTCTAAGAATTCGTTCATCTTGGTTTCCAAAAATCTGGGATGACTGAATCTCTTCCTTAGGTAAATCTTAAGATCATTCCAGGTATGGGTTTGTCTCGCAGTGGTTTCTCCATGCCACTCTAGCTGTTTCTACTATCCTCAGCCTTGCAAGAGCCATTTTACTCTTCTCATTGTACCCGATGACATCGAAGTATTCTTCCATTGCTTCGATCCACTTCTCCACAGCCTTGCCCAAGTTTTCCCCTTCACCCTTGAAAGGTCGAGGCTATGATCTATGAAGATTTTTACGAACATCCGAGTCGAGCTCTTCCGCATCGAGTTGGGGATTAACATTCCTACCACGACAACCTCGATCCATGATCCTATCGATACGAAAATTCTAGTTAAGTCCCTTTATTTATAATTCAAATTTGACTTTAGATCCAACTGATTCTGGGACTCTTTATATTGGTCAGCCCCCCACAGAATCCTGGGATAAAGATCCCTTCTACAAGAAGAACATACATAACTCATTATCAAAGAATAATTCATTCACATTCTTAACACAATAATGGTCCATCATACCAAAAATTTCATCTAATCATTCCTCTACGGGTATTTTAGTTATGTAGGTTCTCAATTTGTCATCCCTTAATTAGATCCACTGGGTCAAAGGTTAACAGTAGCAATCCAACACAATCCACTAATCTCATAGTGATTTGCTGAAGTCATAATCGTCATTCCAGTTACCAATATCATCATTGGGATGTGTCCCATTCATCCTCATTGTGGCTTTGTTTAACTTATCTTCTTTCAACCAGAATTCAAAAATCATCATCTTTCAATCAGAATCCAAATCAGCTCATCAATTCTCAACTAGAATTCTAAAATCATATCAACCAACATTCGAATTCATCATCTCGATAGCATTTTTGCTTATAATTTCAAGGTCTTAAATTTACTCGTATATATTGTCAGTAAAGAGTTGCAGTTATACCCACAGTCAGTAAAGAGTTGCAGTTATACCCACAGTCAGTAAAGAGTTACAGTTATACCCACAGTATATACCGGTAGTCACGGTCCTTGGAGTTATAAGGTAAATACCATCATATCTAGGTCTCAAGCAAGTCACGGATTCCATACAATTGCGGTACTTCCATCTGAAGACCCAATTTCTAATTTATGAATCTGCATTTTGAATATCAATTTGTATGAATTTCATCACACAATTACAATCTTTTACCGGTACTTCATAAATTTTTGACATTTCTTGCTTCTCGATTGATCCACTTTAGCCAATTCGCTCTGATACCAACTGAAAGATCCCTACCCCCTCCGCGCACCAAATTCCAGGGTGCTAGTAGCAGGGCGAAAGTAGCACTTCTTGCACAGGGCCACAGAGCCTCTCACTCGGGGCCTCGCCCCCACGGATATCCGGACAAGAGACTAATTCCTCGGTTCTTCCGAAACCGAACCCGAAAAACCTTCCCTCGCCCAAAAAGCATGGGCGATTCCTCCAATATATTTTTATTCTAACGTAGTCAAGAGCCTTAACTAACCAAACTGATCCAACAGAACCCATTAGTCACATGGTCAGATCAAGGAAAAGACTTGCACTTGGATCATAGAGACCAACGCTTTTTTTCTTATTGAGAGACATAGCCATTGATTCTTTTCCATAGAACAAAGACTATTCAGGATTTACTTCATCTATCGTACCATAACAGAATTGAGTCTCATTTTAGGGATCCATCAGTCCAGCCACCCCATCCAATCCTATGGGTTAGCTAACCGCCCAACCACTGTAGTGATAGGATCCATCCACATCCACATCCCATCCACATCCATTTACATCACATCACATCCCATCCACATCTCTTCACGTCCATTTACATCACATCACAACCCATCCACATCCATTCACATCACATCCCATCCACATCTCATCACATCCACATCCACATCCATTTACATCACATCACTTCACATCCCATCCACATCCACATCCACATCCATTTACATCACATCACAACCCATCCTCATCTCATCACATCCACATCCACATCCATTTACATCACATCACACTCACATCTTATCACATCCACTCACATCTTATCACATCACATTCACATCTTATTCACATCATATTCACATCTTATCACATCGCATTCACATCTTATCACATCATATTCACATTTAGTATTCACATCTTATCACATCGTATTCACATCTTATCACATCGCATTCACATCTTATTCACATCGCATTCACATCTTATCACATCATATTCACATTTAGTATTCACATCGTATTCACATCGTATTCACATCTATTCACACTTAGTAACATTTTCTACTTTCGATACCAATGGGACTTTTCTAAATTTTTCTCGATGAATATTTTCATATTCTTTCTCAAATTTCTCAAGTGAAATATATTCAATATTCTTCTTTTGAGTAAATGATTCATGGGATTTACAAAAATCAATTCTACCCATATTTCCCAATAAAATTAATAATGCTCAAAATTCTACTTTTGATAAATACTCATAATTTGAATTGTATTAAAGATTCCTCTTTTACCATTTAATTTCTTGGATCTCAAATATCATGAAAATTCCTCTTTTTGTATAAAAATTAAATTTACCAAAAATTCCTCTTTTACCATTTAATTACTTGGATCTCAATTATCATGGGAATTCCTTTTTCGCATAAAATAAATTTATCAAAAATTCCTTTTTTACCATTTAATTACTTGGATCTCAATTATCATGGGAATTCCTCTTTTTGCATAAAATAAATTTATCAAAAATTCCTCTTTTGCATAAAATAAATTTATCAAAAATTTCTCTTTTACCATTTAATTACTTGGATCTCAATTATCATGGGAATTTCTCTTTTTATATAAAAATAAATTTATCAAAATTTACTCTTTTCTCATAATCAATTAATTTTGCATAATTACAAATTTATTTCTCATGAATATGATGAAAATCATTCTTTTTGCATAGGATGTCCAATCCTAGAATATGGTAGGAAGTCCTCTTTTAGCATTATGCATAAAAATAAGATATGTATTATTTTCTAAAAAATTTTCCATAGCTTCGCTGCTGCTATTACTGATAATTTTTAATTTTTCTAGAAAGGATAAGACATTGTAATACAATTATGATAGAAGATCTATTCTTAAACTTAAATCCAAATTATGAAATTAAATCATAAATTTAGTCATAATCATAAGCTTAATTATGATTATTCTACTAGATTAAGCTATTTCTATTATTTCTCATTTTCCAAAATCATAGGATTATCTCTTTCACATTTAGAATCAATTAAAGTAGCTTTTTAACTACTTTTAATCATCTAAAAGAATTTATCATTATTTTGTTAACATAAAAGCATAAAAATATCATTTTCTTATCCTCTAGCTTAACAAGCTTAGAGTTTGGTTTTGAAATAAGAATTTATCAACAAGAAGCATTCTTTTTCTTTTTCTAAAGAATTAGCCATAGGAATGACTACTCTTTTTGGAGAGAGAGAGAGATATACATCTCTCCAAGAGAATTGGTGGCCTCTCTTGCTTCAAACAAGAGTAGAACCCTCAATCCCTCAAGCCAAAGAAAAGCTTACAACTCCATGTAAGCTAATTTTTATAACTTGTTTAATTGTTAAATCTATGGTTTTCTTGATTTTCATGTTTTATTGTTGATCGAATTAAATTCTAATGTTATGCCTTTGAGGAAAAGGCCACCCTCCTCCTCTTCTTTACATTCCAGCCATTCTTAATCCTAGAAAGATTAGTTAAGTGATTAATTAAACTTTTTTTATTATTTATTCTCTTGAATTCTGAAAATTATGTAGATTAGAGTCCTATACATCTAGATTGGGTTAATTTAAGTTGAAAATAGAATGATAAAAATGAGAAATGGTCAGCCATACAAAGGAGGCTATGGCAAAATTTTCTAGAATTTTGTGAAAAATGAGAAATGGTCAGCCATACAAAGGAGGCTATGGCAAAATTTTCTAGAATTTTGTGAAAAATGAGAAATGGTCAGCCATTCAAAGGAGGCTATGGCAAAATTTTCTAGAATTTTATTTTTTTGAATTCTAAAAATTGTGTAGATTAGAGTCCTATACATCTAGATTGGGTTAATTTAAGTTGAAAATAGAATGATAAAAATGAGAAATGGTCAGCCATACAAAGGAGGCTATGGTAAAATTTTCTAGAATTTTGTGAAAAAGAAAGTTTGTTTTTATGTTATTCCAAAAGAGTAATTCCCACCGTTTGTGCATTCTAAAAGAAATATTCTAATTACTCCATGTACATATTCACCTATGAATATACATGGATATCATTGATATTAATTATTAAAATTGATTTCTATGCATAAAAATATGCATAATGGAAATTTTTTTATTATTAAAGTGTTATTTTCACTAAATTTAATTTCTATGCATAGAAAGATGCATAATGGAAATTTTTTTATTATAAAAGTGTTATTTTCACTAAATTTAATTTCTATGCATAGAAAGATGCATAATTAAAATTTTTTTATTATAAAAGTGTTATTTTCACTAAATTTAATTTCTATGCATAGAAAGATGCATAATGGAAATTTTTTATAAAAGTGTTATTTTTACTAAATTTAATTTCTATGCATAGAAAGATGCATATTGGAAATTATTATAAAAGTGTTATTTTCACTAAATTTAATTTCTATGCATAGAAAGATGCATAATGGAAATTTTTTTATTATAAAAGTGTTATTTTCATTAAATTTTATTTTTATGCATAGAAAGATGCATAAAGGAATTTTTTTTATTATAAAAGTATTATTCCTATTAAAATTAATTTTATGCATAAATAGATGCACAAAAGGATTTTTTCTTATAAGTGTTATTCCCATTGAAGTTGATTTTTATGCATAAATAGATGCATAAAGAATTTTTATATCAAAATTAGAATTCTCTTTAATTCTAATGTTTAATTAGAATTCTCTTTAATTCTCTTTAATTAGAATTCTCTTTAATTCTATGTTTAATTTCTATGAGTATTTGATAAATGAATAAGTAAATACTCTAAGAGAGAAATTTCTATCGTTTTATACTCACACGAATTGTAAAAAGAAAATTTGGAATTCATAACTAATTTAGAAATCAGTTAAGTGAATAGTCAAAGAAAGAAATTCAGTAAAATAGTAACTGAAATATCAACCCTTTTCGAGAAAGATAGTTCAGGAAAAATCTTATCACACTCGAACCTTGAATCAGACTATGACCAAGACCAAACTCTTTCGTCTATTTTGAGGAAAGAAGATGTGACCAGTTCAGGAAAATTCACTCAAATCTCCCGCCAAATCTAAAACTAAGTTTGAGACCCTTTGAATTGATCTGTGGATCAAGGTTACAGAATTCGAGGAATTTTGTTATGAAATTTAGAATTACGATCAAGAAGTTTTAGGGATACTGATTCAAGAAATACTCCTTGTATTCAAAAGAAAATCAAACTGAAAACTTGCATAGAAACCCTGTTTTCTTAAAGGACTGTCTTACTCCATATTGCTGGAGGGAGCATTTGGTATATGTTTTTTTAAGGGAAGTTCGGTTGCAACAGTCGGCGAGGAGTGTTCCTCAAGATGTCCCTATCAGACTCGAACCTTGAATCAGACTATGACCAAGACCAAACTCTTTCATCTGTTTCGAGGAAAGAAGATGTGACTAATTCACGAAAATTCACTCAAATCTTCCACCAAATCTAAAACTAAGTTTGAGACCCTTTGAATTGATATGTGGATCAAGGTTACAGAATTCGAGGAATTCTGTTATGAAATTTAGAATTACGATCAAGAAGTTTTGGGGATACTGATTCAAGAAATACTCCTTGTATTCAAAAGAAAATCAAACTAAAAACTTGCATAGAAACCCTGTTTTCTTAAAGGATTGTCTTATGCCAGAATGCTAGAGGGAGCATTTGGTATATGTTTTTCTAAGGGAAGTTCGGTTGCAACAGCTGGCGGGGAGTGTTCAAAGGACAGCTCACGCAGCAAAGCCCAGGTGACCACCCTCGGTACGGTTAAAATGGTGTGCTTCCGGTACGATGAACGAGGGCCGACGAAGCGGTCCCTGAGTGAAGTGCCAAGACACCTAAGGAGGATCTTGGAGGGTTCTGACCAGGCGATGCACGGGCTCGCGGTGCCTAGGACACCCATGCATATGTCGTGGAAGATATGTATAATGTTCGAATGATTATTGTAATCTATTTACTGGATCTCGTTTGCTGACCAGCTGGTCTCAACGGAGAGTCCAGAGTGATTTTGTTTTTTGAGAAACAAGGGACTGGATGGAATTTTTGAGTTATGACATCTGTAACCAATAACTATTTGTCAATGGATTGTTTTATAAGTTAAAGTTTTAAAGAGGAGTGTGTGTGTGTATCTATATTCAAAAGCAAAAGTTAAGAAAGGCATTCAATTATGGGTGGGTGAGTAATTGTATTCTACCGATTCCAGTGGTTGGGTGGTGGCTAACCCATGGGCCAGATGGGGTTAGGCTAGAATCAGTGGAGTTTTAATAATGAAATTGAAATAATAGGAATACGCTTAGAATTCGAGTAGTTAAATAAAAACCTGAAGACTTTCTCAAATGATCAGATTAGCCTGATTTCGGTTAGGAAAAAAGCGTTGATTTCTTCAAGTTAAGTCTGTAATAGTTTTCCTTCTATCTGGTTTAATGAGGTGAAGGATAGTTTAGTCTCTACCTCGTTAGAAAATTCGTTAAGATAATCAAAAAGGTGGAATCGCCCCCGTTTTTCGGGCAAGGGAAATTTTCCCAGTTTCGATTTCGGAATGACCACCAGATTAGTCTCGTGTCCGGACATTCGAGGGCGAGGCCCCGAGTGGGAAACCCTGCCCGCGCAAGAGAAAGCTACTTCCGCTGTGCTAACAACCGGGAATCCGATGCACGGAGGGGGTAGAGGGGTCTCACAAACCCTCCCAACCTACATAAAAACTATGTCAAAACCTAAAGGAGAGACCCTTATTATGATGATGATGACAATGACCTTGATGATGATAGACATACCTAGATGTTGCATTTTGAATCTTTTCAAATTCTCCCATGCATTGCTAGGCAATACAAGGATATACTCTTTATTTGAAATAAAAATGTATGAATCATAAAAGAGATGACAAAAAGGTTATAGCTTAAATTGGGATCACAGTAGAGATATAAAGGTTATGTAATCATTATATGAGAGTTAGTTATGGAATAATCATTATATAGGAGTTACTTATGGAATAATCATTAAATGAGAGGTAGTTATGCAAGCATTTATTGTATAGTATAATTATTGAAAATAAATTTTAGATTTTTTGTATTAATGATCATTTTTTTAATGAGTATAATTTTTTTTTAAAACTAATATGTATACAATTCGTGTGTAATATTTGAATTCATTGTCATTAGTTTGTTGTATGTTTGTGAGATGGTTTTTTGAGAGCTTGTGTGTTTCTGAGTTGGTTTTCTAAGAGCTTTTCTTGCCATGGAGAGCATTTCTTTTCATATTTTTATGGGAGGCCTGGAGAGTGATCCTATTGTTAGAACTGTATAGGGTCGTTATTATATTACTAAAGCTAATGATTTTGATGGAATATTATGTCCTCACTCTGGATTGAAAGCTTTTGCAATCAAACCACAAGATGATGGTGTAGATCAATTGATACCTATCCAGTCAGATTATACCTATCCAGTCAGCTAGACCCACTGGAGAGGAACCATGTTATATCCTTGATAAAGATATAACAACAGAATACCTTGTTATTCCAATAATAGGACAGTCAAGAAACACTATAGCAAGCACCCAAAAAGAAGTCATTATTGACCTTATAATAGAAGATTCTCCCACAAATACACCACTTCAGAAGAGTGTGGTCAAATACTTATTGTTTGAGGAATCTCATGCTGATGTTCTTCGTAGATTGTTATTAGCAAGCACACATATCAAGAAAGTAGAAGAGATTCATCAAATCTATAATGACAATGTGGCTTTTGAGTTATCGAATGTACATGATCCTTCAGCCTCTCCAATGCAAGGAATGGAGCAAGCACATGATGGCCATTGTTGGGTGAAACCTGCAGAGAGTCATGTGAAGTTTCCTAGAGTTGTATGAAAGAGTTCTTGTGGAGGCTTATTTGAGTGAACTTCTTCCTTGTGTGGAAGAAGAACTATGAACGGCACACCGAATACAACATCATGGATTGGTAAGCTTATTGTCTTGGCTTAATTTCAGTAAACTTTGATTTATAAGAGTATTTATTGAAACTTTGTAATTTTTCACATAACAGGCAACTCACACAGAAACTTCCCTCTCTGGACTTAACAACGGATGGATATGGATCACTAGCTTGTTTCTACTGCAACAAACTTGTATATAGAAGAATGTGTAGTGGTACGGTGTACTATTATATGCGTGTTGATCCACATATGTCGAGATTGATCATACATCAAGGGGAATATTTGCCCATGAGGTGCAAAGGGGCACATCAAGGCAAAGGGGCACATCAAGGTAGGCATTGTAAAAGATAAGAGAACTTGTTCAAGAGGAAGTTTTAGAGGTTGCTACAAGTGGTCCAAGGAAGGTACAAATGGATATCACCAAACAACTCATATTGGATGCAGTTATCAAGAAGCATACGAAGAATGAATCAAATATTAGCAACATGGAGTTGTAACTATTATTGGAACACATGTATCCCCTAATTCAATGTCAAAGGTAATGTTCTTTCCATATTGATTTTAATTGTTTGGTAATTCTTGTGAATGAACGTTTACATAGTTTGTTAAGTTGTCCAATTCTCTTGTAGATTCAGGAGGATGGTGTGTGCTTCTAGGATCAACAGTTCAGTGCAAGGAGCAGAGTCAAGTATCCTAGAATTGAAGAGACAATGTGCTTTTGAGTTCTTCCATGGTAGCCATTTTTGTGGGCAAGCTTTGGATGAGTCAGACAAGTGTTATGTGTTTAAAATGTCAACCACAGGACTTGCATCGGGTTTAGATCTGGTGAACCGTATGCGCCAAACAAGAGACGGGGATTTGAGGAAGGCTTGGGTTTGTTTTGATCATGTCATTCACGTGCTTGGTTGACCAGCTGGTCTTCAACAGAGAGTCCGAATGATATATTTTGTAATACAATGGACTCAATATTTCGGAGGATTATGATCAGTAGTACTAGGATTTTCATTGAAAGATTGTTTTAAAGACAGCGGAATCTGTTATAATGGCAATTTCATATTGGGTGTGTATGTGGTATGCCTACCTTAAATTTTGCTTGAAACACTGGCTAGGGAACCTGGGAACTCTTTTCCTCGGTACCCGAGCAAAACATAACCAAATTTTTAGAAAGGAATCCCACCAATATGGTGGTTGGGCAGTTGGCTAACCCATGGGGCAATTGGGGTTAGGCTAGATTGGGGGATTCCTACGATACAAACAAGTTATGATTAGCTACGTTAGTTGGATTAAGTCCTAGGAAGACCCTTGTTCTGTGGGAGGGAATCAGCCGGCGGGCTGTGCCTCATTAAAGGAGGCAAAAAAGCGGTGATTCTATGGACCAAGTGCAAGTCTCTTCTTTGATCTGACCATGTGACTTTCGGGTTTGGTCGGATCAGTTTGGATAGTTAAGACTTTGACTCGCTAGATCAATTCCCCCGTGTTGGAAGATTTTCCTAGTGGAATCACTCGTGCCTTCCGGGCGAGGAAAGTTTTTTCGGGTTCGGGTTTCGGAGGAACCGCCGGGCTAGTCTCTTGTCCGAATATCCGTGGGCAAGGCCCCGAGTGTGGATCCCTACCCCCGCGTGAGAGGCGGACATTGCTTCCGCCGCGCCAGCACCCTCGGAGGGGGTGGGGGTCTCACATAAGGTGCGAGTGAAACCCAAAAAGCCTACAAAAAAAAACTCTACACAAGGGGTAGAGGAGAACGTCTTGAAACAAGAACCAAAAAAAGATTCACAACCTCCTAAACCTAAGAAAGTAAATTCCATTGTTTATTTTAAGCACTAGGGTACTCTTTAGAATAATTGAAAACCAAAATGAGGAAAACAACTCTTTGGGAATGAAGATTCAATACCCTTATCTCAAAGTGAATGGGAAATTAAAATTGAAACTAAAAGGGAAATTGAGGCATCCATGATCCCATTTTAGGAGCCTATAAAACTTTTTCTAGATTTCCCTATGGGAAAGAATGTTGAATGGAAAAGAGTAGTGAAGATAAGCCATTCACAACATCGTATCAGGGGAAACTTGGGTATCCTTGGGAAAACCTTCACCCCTAGAAACATTGATGTGATAGATGATAATGTGGAATACATGGAAATGTGGAGTTATTTCATTTTCTCATTCAAGGGGTTGACATAGCATAGGAGTTTCAAGTTGCTCCTTAAAACATTGAAGAAATCATCTTGGGAGGCCCTTGGATTAATAGTTCTATGTACTCTATTGACCAATTAATCCAAACTATCACTTTACGGCACCCACACAATGACAAGAGGAGCCATTGCCTAAATGTGATCTTTACCACCTAAACCCATGGATCTTGAGACCCCATCACTTGAACTTGATCCTACTCTAAATATTCCAAGTTCCTTGTGGCTCATTCAAACAAGACACCCCCTTTTTTTTAAAATTAATGATGTATCCACAGTCCACACAATTCACAAATAGCACATTGATTAGGTTTAAAAACACATAAAATACAACTCCAATAAACCTCAATCTTGGCATATTGCTAGTGCATCATATATCCTAACAATATATGCAATGTCACTTTCAAACTCAACACCAATCAAGAAATGCAAGGGTTGAAAAAGAGCACCATGAACACTACCCGTTTTTTGGATCAAGACATACCACTAAACTGTAAAACCAATTTCTTAATGAAATACATTAAATACTTGCACAAATGGTATTTCCTAGGCTAACTAATTAGTATCCTATATATCCATATCATACATTCAGATATCATAATCAAAAAGTTCAAATCCTTTACATACTTTCCTATCTCAAAATCATACATGTGAATCCATGAAACATGTTATGCTATCATGTAGATTAAAAAACAATATGATGGATCTTGGAACAAAGAATGAGCAATGCACAATACCATTAGCCATCATTTATATATATTCCATAAGTACACTTCATACATATGCATAATACCATTAGACACCATTTACATATATTACATATGCACAATACCATTAGACACCATTTACATATATTCCATATGTACACTCCATGCATATGTAATGACTAGCCATGCATATGCACAATACCATTAGCCACTATTTACATATATTCCATATATAAACTCCATACATATGCAATGACTAGTCATGCATATGCACAACACCATTAGCCACCATTTACATATACTCCCTATGTACACTCCATACATACGCAATGACTAATCATGCATATGCACAATACCATTTGCCACTGCTTATATATATTCTATACGTACACTCCATACATATGCAATTAGTCATACCATTTCTATTTTTTCCTCCCGAAGAAGTATCCTGGCGTTGGAAGTATAGGCAGGCCCCTCTTGCTCCTTATCTCTTGGAATAATGTCCCTGCCATTTCCGTTTTCCTTCTTTGCTTTGATGCCGGAGAATTTTCTATGTAATGTGAGTAGGATTCTGTGGTGGCACATTATCTCCTTGTGCTTCATCTTGCTCTTCTTGATACTTCTCAAAATCTTCACTTGAACATAATGATGCCAAAATGAGTGCTATGAGAATTTGAGCCAATGAAACACATTCTATAAACAAATTATATGGGCTAGCAATTTTACTTGTCCAAAGACTATGCTCACTTTCATGGAGTTGACCGATTGGGTAGTCAAGCCACCATGGACAATTAGTCAATTCCCATTGACTAATTTCCCTATCTGTCTTCCATCCCTTCAATGACGGCGAAATGGGTTCTCAAATCCCTTGTGTACAAATTCTCGAGTGATTCGAAAAGTCTAGTTGAGAATGAGATTTTTAGATTTTTATTTGTTGGACCTAGCCTTTTACTGTACTTTTTTGGCGAGGTAAAATGAGTAGACTCTGACAAGCTTTGCAAATAAAACAGCCTTTTAGGTGTGAAGGGAAGAAGATTTAAAGCCTTTTTTATGGTATTTTTTATTGTTTCTTTCACTTTTTGCGCCCCAAGCTTAAGCATGATTAGAGAAGTGTTATTTCAAGCATAACTTCTCTATAAGCTACCATCATAGTGTCGTTGGGTGGTGGGAGAACAGGATCATGAGCTTCACACACCAATGTTATATCTTTGCAAAACTGGAAGCTCCTCATGTGTTTGCTACTTGTTTATACCCTCAAGTATGTGTGGTTTGATTTTGTCAAGGAGTTCCTTTTCATATTAAGCAATCTATGTCAAAGGGATCTAGTCCGGGAACCCATTGACCGTCACGGGGCATAATTGGAAGCTACTTGTGCAGCTCAACCTTCCTCTTCTTTCATCTCGCAAAGCTCCCCAGTACAGACTATATTGCAAGGTTCTTACACTTATAAGCTATCACTTCTTAGTTACATGTTTTCTTTCTATCCCATGATCATAGCTTTTTTTTCCTCCCTCAATCAATAGGTGTTTCTAATTTTTCCTTTTACAAACCCTCACTAATTGTGTTGGTAAGAATTGTCAATATATTTTCTTTTTATGCTAATTATTAACACTATGGTGTACGAGCTATTATTTTCACTTCAATTCACATGAAGCTTTGCAATACCTATCACTGTGCAATCTTTCGACAATAATACTACTATTTCAACCTCAAACAGGTTGATCTTATGCCAACCCCAATCCCATTAGAGCTTAACAGCCCCTACACCGCTTTATGATCGGGTGAAATACATGGGAGAGGACGGAGCTCATGCACGAGAAAGGGAAACAAAACCAGCAGCATCTTATGGTCACAGCTACACATGCTTATTCTCTTCACAGAGGGCCACTACTCACTCATTACATGAACCACACAAGGATGCAACCACTTCCTAGTAATGCTACCACTTCCTAGTAATGCTACCCATCACAAGTTTAAAAAAAGGGGGGTACTCAAGTATGCCACCTCTTTCTCCCAATGATCAAAGGTGCCTCCATTCTCCATGTTCTTTCTTGCAAATTGCTTGAACATACTACAACCTGATCACCCACTATCCAAAACAAGTTTTTAAAAAAAGGGGGGGTACTCAAGTATGTCACCTCTTTCCCAATGATCAGAGGTGCCTCCATTTTCCATGTTCTTTCCTGCAATTTTGTTTCAACATACTACAACCTGATCACCCACTATCCAAAACAAGTTTTTTTTTTAAAGGGGGGGTTCCCCAGCCCCCCGTGGTCTGTGTTGTTTGTTGAGATATCGAGCTCTAGTGGGGCGGTGGACACTGATGACCCGCCTGGGGGATAGGCCCCGCACTTACACCACTGGCATGGTTGGTGAGATCTTGGGTGATATGCGGCCAGTGGGATGACAGGCTGTGTGACAGCCATTCTAGAGACTGGCATAGTTATAGCGCCAGCTCATTTAGTCGGGTTCACACTATAGAGAACCCGTGTATGTATTTGGTTGAGTACCTTTCATATTGTGTGTACTCTTATCTTGTATATGGTGTGTTGAGTGTTGAGTAGAGAAGAAGAAGATTTTCAGCCTCTCACCTTGTGTGTTCTCTATTAGGGTTTTGTGAGTGTGTGTGTGTGCTTGCAAGAGCTCAAGCTCTCTTCCCCCCTGCATCTTTTCATGGTATCAGAGCCTGGTTCGTGCTAAGGGCTGAGCTGCAAGCAAGAGAACCACAGGAAGCGGTACGAGGGTAAGAGCTGCAACTACTCTTCCCTATTGTGTTGGTGACTACACCCTTGTCGGGAGCTCTACGGGAGGCACCGGCAAACGATCTCCGATTGAGGAGCTTTCTTCGCGGGAGTAAAGCTATAGGGCAACTATACAGTCCTTCGGACTAAAATTTTCGGGCCGAAAACGGGTTTCGGGCGCGTCTGGACCTCCGTTTTTCAGAAAGCAGGCGATTTCGAGCACTGCGGGTAAGTCACCGATTCCCTGCAGAACTCTGTTTTAAGAACTGCAGGAAGACAGATTGACTGTGCAGACACTGTGGGTGCTGCAAAGAGGTCTACAGTTGCCATTGGGTGTATGTATGTGCATTGAGGTCACTGGTTGTGACATTTGAGTGGACTGCAGTACCGCTGTGCAGAAAATACAGCATTTGTGCAGAAAAACCAGAGTGCAGTTTCTGGTAAAATTGTGTGTTTGGCAAGATGTCTAATGATGGCATAACACAGATTGTGGCTGAGAAGCTGGACAAGAATAACTTCCATGCTTGGAGGTTCAGGTTGACTAATTTCTTGATGGGAAAAGGCTATTGGGACTACATAGAAGGTGAGCATGAAGAGGCACCGGAGATACCGGATATAAATCCGACTGCTGCAGATGTAAAAGAGTTTAAAGACTGGAACCAAGGAGCCAGGAAGGTTATGTATTGGCTTTCCATTAGTATACAGGACACCATGATTGGGCACATTCAGGATGCCAAGTCCCCCAAGGAGGCGTGGGACACCTTGGTAAAGCTTTATGAAACAAACACCAAGGCACGTAAGATACAATTGAAGAATGAACTTCATACTGTGGAAAAAAAGAGCATGTCTGTGAATGACTATGCGTTGAAGATAAAGGGTATTGTGGAATCCCTTGCATCTATTGGTGTGTCAGTAGATGATGATGACAAGGTGGAAGTCTGTTTACGTGGTCTCGGGCCACAATACAAGGCGTTCAAGACGTCTATTCAGACTCGGGAAAACATTCCCAACTTTACAGACTTGGTGTCTATGCTGATTATCGAAGAGAAGAACTTGGGTGAAGACCAACAGTCTTCACAAAGTAAAAACAGTTCAGAGCAACAGGCCTTCTACACGAGTTTAGGAAGAGGACGAGGTAGAGGAGGCCGTGGACGCGGTCAAGGAGGTGGCCGAACAGGTAATCAGAATTATGGCCAGCAGCAGCAGCAACAACAACAGTCCCAGAATCAACAACAACAACAACACGCAGGTGGAAGAGGCAGATTCAGAGGCAGGGGGAGTCAAAGAGGCCGTGGAAATTGGCAAAGGCAATATAATGATGCACGTGAATGCTACTATTGTGGTAAGCCAGGACATGTGCAGTCAGAATGTTATAAGAAGCAGGCTGACATGCAAAATGGGAAAGTGCAGCAAAACAACTATGCATCCTCAATCAGAAATAATGAGGACAATGAAAGGTTGTTTGTTATGCAGCATGTTGTAAATGCCATGTCTGAAAATGTTGATGCAGCACAAAAAGATAATGTATGGTATGTGGATTCAGGCGCTTCGAACCACATGACGAGTCATGGGGAGTGGTTCAAGGAGATGAAGAACCCGGAAAGACCAGGTTTTGTGGAAACAGGGGATGACACTGCTCATCCAATTGCCCACATTGGAGATGTGCCATTATCTATGCAGGATGGCAAAGTGAAGTACCTTGCAGATGTACTTCATGTACCGAACATAACAAAGAATCTGGTTTCAGTTGGCCAGATGATTGAGCAGGGTTTGCAGGTTCGGTTTAACCCTGATGGGTGTTATGTTGAAGATTTTAAAGACAAGTGCAGGTTGGTTGCAAAAGGCAACAGAGTGGGCAGAATGTTTACGTTGGATGTAGACATGTCTGAAATGAGTGCTGCAATGTTTGCAAATGGTTCAGGAGTTGTTGCAGACACAGACATATGGCATAAAAGGATTGGTCATGTAAATGTGCAGAGATTGAAGTCTATGCAGACAAAAGGAATTGTGACAGGGCTGCCAAAATTTAAAGTGGAAGGTATGCAGAAAATATGTGAAGCATGCCAATTTGGGAAGCAAACAAAGCATGTGTTTCCACGTAACAGATATGTGAGCAGAAATGCACTAGATCTTGTGCATTCAGATGTATGGGGTCCTACAAAGACCGTGTCTATGGGAGGCTGCAGGTACTATGTCACTTTCATTGATGACCACACAAGGAAAGTGTGGGTGTATTTCATGAAGGAGAAGAGTGAGGTGTTCACTCACTTTCAGAATTTCAGATTTTTGGTTGAAAAGCAAACAGGGAAATATGTAAAGTGCCTAAGGTCAGATGGAGGGGGAGAGTACTTCTCCAATGAGTTCTCTGAATTCTTGAAGAAGAATGGTATTCGGAGACAGTTTACATGCAGATACACTCCGCAGCAAAATGGAGTTGCTGAGCGGAAAAACAGGCACATTGCTGAGATTGCGCGAGCATTGATGGAAGAGAAGAATATGCCGCATTGCTATTGGGCTGAGGCTGTTTCTACAGCAGTATACATCATGAACAGGACTCCAACTGCAGCCATACATGATGTAACTCCAGAGGAGAGGTTTACTGGCAGAAAACCAGATTTGTCTCATCTGAAAGTCTTTGGATGCATAGCATATGTGCATGTGCCAGATGAGCTGAGAACTAAGCTGGATCCAAAAGCAGAAAAATGTGTGTTTATTGGATATTCCCTTGAGCAAAAGGGATACAGGTGTTATAACCCTGCTACACGTGAGTTAAGGGTAAGCAGGGATGTTGTTTTTGATGAGATGAGCAGCTGGTATGCTGCTGAAAAAGAAGCTGTTGGGGCTGATGTGAGTGGAAGTGTGGTTGCACAGAATGCAGGTCAGCAATCACAGTCTTTGAGTGGACCAGGAGAGTCCTCATCTAGTGGGTCTGTTGATAGACCATGGAGTGGCAGGCTACGTCATAATACCAGCCCTGCAAATGTGATTAGTACATCACGTAAAGGAAAAGAGAAAATGGTTGAGCCCCTTGGTATGCCTGACATTTCTGCAGGGCATTCTCATGTTGATGGAGAGTCTAGTGGCTCAGATATGAGCCTTGATGAGGAGCTTGGGATCCCAGCTATGAGAACACCTGGTGTAAAGAAGGCTATGGAAGCCATGAATGAAAAGCTGCGAAGATCAGGGAGAGTGAAGAATCCTGTGCAGAGGTTTACATATGATGGTTATGTGGCACATCACTATGCATATATGGCAAAGGTTGTGCAGGTTGTTGAGCCCACATGCATTGATGAGGCTGTTGGAAATGTGAATTGGGAAAAAGCTATGGATGAGGAGATGGATGCACTATATGGAAATGAAACTTGGGATTTAGTGCAATTGCCTGAAGGCAAGAAAGCCATTGGATGCAAGTGGGTGTACAAAGTTAAACATAACAGTGATGGAAGCATAAACAGGTACAAGGCTAGATTGGTAGCCAAAGGATATGCGCAGACATATGGGATTGATTATGAGGAAACTTTCAGCCCAGTTGCCAAGATGGCAACGGTGAGAGTTGTGATAGCAGTGGCTGCGTCAAAGAAATGGTCTTTACATCAGATGGATGTAAAGAATGCATTCTTGCATGGGGATTTGCAAGAAGAGCTGTATATGTTGCAGCCACCTGCTGGTTATGAGGATGTGGGTCACCCCGAGCATGTTTGCAGGTTGAAGAAAGCCTTGTATGGCTTAAAGCAAGCACCAAGAGCATGGTCTGGCAAGATTTCTGAATATCTTGTCACTATTGGCTTTCATGTAGCCAATGCAGATTTCTCATTGTATGTGAGACATGGTGATAGAGGGGTTGTGCTTGTTGTCATCTATGTAGATGACTTGATCATTACGGGGGACCATGATGCAGAGATCTTTGATGTAAAGATCTTGCTTAGACAGAAGTTTGAGATGAAGGATCTGGGGGAGCTCAGATATTTCTTGGGCATTGAGGTGATTAGGTCACCACATGGTATTGGATTACTGCAGAGACAGTATGGCTTGGACATGTTGTCCAAGTATGGTATGACAGGCTGTAAGCCTATTTCTGTGCCATTGGATCAGAATGGCAAGTTGAGTGCAGACTCAGGAGAGATCTTGGAGGATCCTACTATGTATAGGAGCATAATAGGAAGCTTGATCTACATGACGATCACCAGACCAGATTTGAGCTATGCTGTTGGGTTGGTGAGTCAGTTTATGCAGGTTCCACGGAAACCGCATTTAGATGCAGTGAGACGCATACTGAGGTATGTGAGGTCTACTTTGCATTGTGGACTATTCTATGAGACTGGGACAGAGATATGTGTACATGGGTACACAGATGCTGATTGGGCTGGTAGTATCTCAGACAGAAGATCTACCAGTGGATTCATGTTTTCTTTGGGGAGTGCTGCTGTGACTTGGAGCAGCAAGAAGCAGCCTACGGTTGCTCTATCGAGTACAGAGGCCGAGTACAGAGGAGCTGCTATGGCAGCATGTGAGGTAGCTTGGTTGAGAAAGCTACTTGCAGATTTGGGTCTATCAGTGGATAGACAAGTTGTCATTTTCTGTGACAACATTAGCAGTATACAGTTGGCCAGGAACCCAGTCTTTCATGCTCGTACGAAGCACATAGAGGTCCACTACCACTTCGTCAGAGAGAAGGTCTTGGCAGGAGACCTTCACCTTGTTTATGTCAGCACAGAGGATCAGGTAGCTGACATCTTCACCAAAGCATTGGGTACAGAGAAGCTCCGCAGATTCAGGGCTTCGCTTGGTGTACATGAGATGGAGTTGAGCTCGAGGGGGAGTGTTGAGATATCGAGCTCTAGTGGGGCGGTGGACACTGATGACCCGCCTGGGGGATAGGCCCCGCACTTACACCACTGGCATGGTTGGTGAGATCTTGGGTGATATGCGGCCAGTGGGATGACAGGCTGTGTGACAGCCATTCTAGAGACTGGCATAGTTATAGCGCCAGCTCATTTAGTCGGGTTCACACTATAGAGAACCCGTGTATGTATTTGGTTGAGTACCTTTCATATTGTGTGTACTCTTATCTTGTATATGGTGTGTTGAGTGTTGAGTAGAGAAGAAGAAGATTTTCAGCCTCTCACCTTGTGTGTTCTCTATTAGGGTTTTGTGAGTGTGTGTGTGTGCTTGCAAGAGCTCAAGCTCTCTTCCCCCCTGCATCTTTTCATTGTTAACTTGGTAAGTGTGTGGAGCACAATGTATTGCAAAAGGGTATCATAATGGAAAGAAAGGGCGAGACAATGTAGCCTTAAAGCTACCTTAAAAGATTGCAAGACTGTAAATTTCCACCAATGGTGTGCAAGATATGTTTCATTCACATAGAATAATTTCCAATGATCGAAGAGAGTCAAGAAGACTAAAGCAAATCAGAACTAAACTCTTCCTTTGAAGTACATTTGCTAAGCTCCCATCTACAAACCCTCAATCTGTGTTTATTATTTTCTCTCCACTTTAAATCCCCTTTCATGGTACTCAAACAATGCAGCTAGTGTAAGCACAAAATATCCAAGTGTATTATCTTGGTAAGTGTGGAGTTTGCATAAGCTAGTACGAGCTCAGAGAAGTTCAGGTGTGCAATAATCTTTGATCCACAGATACACTTGCATCATATTGTGAAGTAGACTCGACAGCTAGGCTATCAAGCATGGTTATTGAGGGGTTTAGCTGGACGCACTCTTTGCCAATGATCAAAGGTGCCTCCATTCTCCATGTCCTTTCCTATAGGTTTCTTGAATATACTACAACCTAATCACCCACTAACCAAAACAAGCAAAAAAAAAGGGGGGCTCCCCAACCCCCGTGGTCTACATTAACGCAAACCATGGGGGGCTGGTGAGCCCCTCATTTTTTTTCCCTCATGAGGCCAATGGAACTGGCCACCATGTAGAAAAAAAAGCCCAACTCAGCTTTTTTTTTCCCTACATGGTGGCCAGTTCCATTGGCCTCATGAGGAAAAAATGGGGAGCCGGCATAGACCAAGCCCCCGGCTCAACTAGGCCTTTTGTAAAAGTGGATAAAAAATGTCGGTCCTCGCAAAGTGCAAATAACTGTGGGCCAAGGAAATGCTCATGTCTTCCTTGTACAGTTGTACTGAGATGATAACACTGTTAGAGATGCAGAATGAAATAACTTTTTGGAGGAGCTTGTTCCACTAGTCTCAAGAACTAGAGGTATGCACATTTGTGATAAATGCACTCTTTCTAAATCAATGGTATTCATGAATACTAATTGAGCATAATATTGTATGTACATAGGTTTAGACAAATTGTCGCACAAGAGAAAAAACCAAGAATGCTTGATGAGGAGGGCTATGATAGCCTACTAATGCTTAAAAGGAGATCAATGTTCTCTTTCTTTCATGGTAGTAGATTTTGCAGCAGGTAGGGCCTACCTGATGAGAAGGGCTTCATATTCAAATTGTCGACAAAGGGTTCCGCATCAAGAGTGGATCTTAGAATCGCATGATGCGAGAAGGAATTGGAGATTTGTGTCAGTCTCATGGGTGCAATTTGATCATACACATCCATTCATCGATTGGAACACAATGGCATGTCACGTATATGATCCAAGGTATGACAATGACCTCTAGGTTATCACCATTTCAATCCATAAAATCATTATCTAAAATCATTATCCACCTCTTCAGTGTACAAGAACTCATGATGATTGCTACGTGGTGTGAAATGAAGGAGGAAGACACTCAATGCCACGTTCTATTTTGGGAGAAGTTGAATGCAACAATGAAGCAATGCAAGTACCCACTAGAAGATTTCCATGATTTCATAGCAAATGAGGCAAGAGAAAATTGGCTTACATTGCGCACTTTGTTCAATCTAGGTCCTGAGAAGATAATGGTGCATCATGAATGTACTTTCCTATTTCACTAGGAGAAAATATTGCATAGGCACACAAGAAAGTTTGTGCTAGAGGGTTCATGAAAAGAACATCTTGACATGTGTGAAAAATGCAGATTGTGTAGCACAAAACAAGAAGCTACAACCCAAAGCAAGGCCATACAAAAATGATGGCGTAATGGCCATGTCCATAAGGGAGGAATTCATTCGATGGGCATTTATATGGTTGAGTTGGTGGGAAGTATGCATAGCACACTAGGGAAAGTTAATGGTAGCAATAATCTGCTTTTTCCCAATATAAGAATGTATTGACTTAACTTGTGAAACATGTTTAGGAAATCTCCCATTGTGTTGTTTTTGATGCAAGTAACGAAGAGTCCTATGGAAGAGGCATGTACACCCAAGTACAAACCTTGTGAAAAATCATGCATGGAAGTTGGTTGTGTGGAGAGGTTGTATGATTCTTGTGTCTCTGACATGACAAATGCTTTGCTATAAGTGTAAAGTAGCATGCTTACATGGTAGGTAGTCATGTCTAAGATGGACCTAGCCTAGAAGATTTGTTACACAAGGCTCAAAGTAGACACACACCCTAAGCAGCATGTGTGGTGCATGAAGCTATGGTGGCAGGAACACCAACGTTCAAAGAGTCTAGGACTTTGCATGGTGATAAGGAGATAGTGCAAAGGAAGAGAAAACAAGCACCCAGCACTTATGTTAAGAATTGCTCTCACAGGCCACAGTATATGATGGAGACCAGGGAACTTAAGCAGCATGGGAGACCATGCAAAATTAGGCTTGAAGCTGGAGCTTCAAGCAATGCAAACACAACTCAAGGATAGGGGATTGGCAAAGGTCACACATACACAAATCACTGTTATGAGGAGGGCTTGGGGTGGATAGATAAAAAAAATTAAGCGTAATCGTGATACTCCAAATTCTTCAAGGGGGATGGTGGCTCCTTTTTTCTTCTCTGAAAGGGGACATACTGGGCCAAGTGATCCAAAGCCACAAACGATGTGGTTATGGCCCAACGAAAATACACATTGTTGGCACCTAGATCTAAACATTATATACCAGTCTGATTTTCCTGAATCCATTAAGGTGGACGTGGGGATAAATATCACATCTTTTAAGATAAGAAAATTATTGAAAGACGGTTATAAGCTACACGCACTCATAGTTCATGGGCCTTCATTAATTGAGAACATCCCATGGTTTCAAAGAAAGTACACCACAATCAACATCAACAATGTCCACAAGATTGACCAAATGGAGGCATATAATATCAAAGGAGGCCAAGAAGAGAATAGAAAGTGCAGAGACTGTGCATGCAATTTTGGTTGGGGAAAGAACAATTGAGTCTAGATATCATTGTGTGTTTCAATTGGCAAGTGAGAGTCCAAGTGATTTAAAATTGAGCCCATGTGCACTCGTCCTGATTTAAAATTGAGCCCATGTGCACTCATCCTAATTTAAAATTGAGCCCATGTGCACTCGTCCTGATTTAAAATTATGCTATGCACATGGACGAGTGCACATGGGCTCAATTTTTTTGTTAGTATTATGTGTGATTTAAAGTGCCTATTTGGAGTAGGTAGGTGTGTGCACTTAGAAAGGGGTGATTTGCATAGAGGATGATGATAGGCTTCAAGAAAAGCTCACGGTTTTATTTTGTTTACCAAAAAAGCTCGCAAAAGAAGATTTTCCCCCACTTTAGCGATCTTGCTGTATACGATTTTTGTTTGAGTCTCTTGGTTATAACTGTTTGTTCGCATGTTTTTTTTCATGCATGGATTTCTCATTGGGTGAGCATTTGCCTCTCCCAGAGCGAAGTGGATAATTGTGTCTAGCCTTTTTGAGATTGGCAATATCAAAATCATCTATTGCAATGTGGCGTTGTTGCGTTTTATCCCCATGTTTGTCTACATTATGGTCATAGATACTTATACATTTCTCATACGTTGATCACACTATCCCGTTGAGTTCACCACCATCCAATTAGCTACTAGTCATACGTTTTTGTCTAGATTATGGTCGTAGATGCATATGCACTCTCATACGTTGATCACTATCTCATTGAGTTCACTGCCATCCACAATTTGCTAGTCATTAGGGTATTATTAATCGCATTGAATTCAAAACCATTCATTTTTCAAATGAATCGGGTTATTAATGCCACAATTTTTACATTGTATTCCCCATGCCATGTGGTTTGATGATTTTTGTCAGTTTTTCCCTTTACTGAGTGGCATGCCTGCGCTCTTTGATCCGGATACTTAATAGGAATCAAAAGATCTGGAACCTCTCTAGGAAGAGCGAGGATATGATTCTTGATTGATGCGGCCCACATGACCCACCAAACGAAACGTCACGCCGCTCATCAGGAAAGACTTCGGCTTCTCGCGCAACTAATGATAATCCACTGGATGACGCCAACCAATATAATTTAGATCCAGGAGATGCCTTGATGAAGAATCTGGAAGTGATCCCGACCATGCGGATGGCCTTGTTCGTACACATGAAACTTTTTAGTCTCTGGTCTCCTCCTCACGGGTGTTGGCGTTGTTGCCCGCCTCGATTCCAGTGGGCCTTGGTGCTACCGCTTTGCCACCTATCTCAGAATGGATCATCGGGTGTCCCTGAAGTATCCAAAGTTTAATGGCAAGAAAAAGGAAGATCCAATACTCATGTCACCAATTTTGAAAATATTTGGCGTGCTAATGGTATGACATCCACAGTTCCCATAGTTACCGAGCACAATGCTTTCAGCGGCACTTTTTATGGCAAGGCAACCAATTGGCATGCTCAATATGGTCCCAAAAATTTTCTTACTTTTAAGGCCCTTTAAGATGCTTTCCTTCATCAGTTGTTCTAGAAGGATAAAACCTCTACTCAAGTGCTGGATAAGCTTCGTCAGGCTGGAACAGAAGTAGTTGCCTATGGAGGATTATGTGGCATGTTTCTGTACTCTTCGCAGTCAGATGGATCTTGCAGATCGGCCTACTAAAGCTTTAATGGGGAAATGGTTTGTTCGTGGATTGAAAAAGAAGCTAAATCTAGCTCTCGCTTTGGTGGATCTTATGGTCGTGGGCTTTAATGCATTAGTGGAAGCTGCCCGATGTGCTGAGCGTAGTTTGTTAAGTAGCACGTTGTTTAGCTAAACATACAACCTTGCACATAAGAGAGGGGAATAAGAAGAGAAACAACCATGCAAGGGTCAAGTAGGAGATGTGCACTTAGTTAACCCTAATGAGGGTTAACTCCCCTTTGTGAGGCCACTAGGGGCTCACTCCACCACCATTGTGTCACCCAAGTGGAGATTCAAGAGCTAGGTGAAGAGCAAAGAAAGAGGGAGCTATGGAAAGCTCAACCTTCACTCCATACCACATGCATGAAAGAGGGACCTTGGTAGAGAGACAAGAGAGGGGAGGGGAGGGGAGAAGCTAGATCATCACCACCATCCCTAACATGCACACACAACAACAATCAAGCATGCAAGCATCAACAATCCAAGTAAGTATCCACAAGCGAGAGAGAGAGAGAGAGAGAGAGAGAGAGAGAGAGAGAGAGAGAGAGAGAGAGGGAAAACTCAAATGAGACTAATAGGATTGTCCCTTTCATATTCCATAAAATGTCATACACAAGAGCTCTCATTTTACAATGGTCGTCTTCCCGTTTACAACTTGGGGGCCCAAAACTAGCTTCCTAGCTCTATTTTCATCACTTTCCTATGAGCGGCATTACACAAGCCGTAAGCTTAGTCTTCCCATATCTCTTTTATCAATTAGTGCTTTGCACGATTACAAAAAAATAAGTTACAAGAAGCGTAGAAATGCTTGAAAAATAATGTTAACCAAGGTGGTTAACATACCCCCTCCCTAATTTAGGTCCGTCCTCGGAGCTGGCGAGATCTAGCGGTAGTAGATTAAATAGGTTCTAACAAAATCGCGGCGTGAGGTAGGAGTTGGGGGACACGATGGAAGACACCGTAGCTAGGCTAGAAAGTAGTCTCCAAAGGTATGGAGGTGCCAAGTTAGCAACCACATGACACGCTCGTAGTAGCCAAAGATCTGCTTCAGTGTTGGCCCTTTATTGATGTCAAAGGCCAATCCTTGCATGCCTTCAATGATAGTGGTTCTAATTGGGTAACATCTCTAGAGCAGCGTGATGATCAGTTTGAAAAAATCTAGTGGCAACCACCGCGGGATCTAGGACCTGATCATATCTTTTGATGAATTCGTGGATGCACTTTAACATGCTTTCTTTTATGCACCATGGGGGCATTGGAGGAGCAAACCATGGAAAGTTGAATAGCAGCTTTGGGTTCTTGGTCTACTCCTTGTGGAAGAGGTCCCATGCCCATCTTTGTCAAATCGGTAGGTACTCACAATTTATCTAAAGTGGGCACAATGCCTTGCAGTAATTCTCCCAGATGTATGGCTTTAGTAATAATGGTCACCTCCATGCCAGTAGCTCGCCCATGAGATCGAACATTATGGGGCGAGGGGCGAGCGGCCGATGGTAGCTCTCTCTTTGTCAAGGGGGAACGCTTGTGCCTCCAGTTGTGATGCTTTGCGTCATGTAGGACATGGATGTCCATGCGATCTGTGATCCTTGTGAGTGGCTCCGCCTGGAGTTGTCAACTGATCAGGATCTATGCCTGCTCGAACTTCATTCTATCAAGTGGGTCATGCCAGTTCACTGGGTTAAGCGGAGGGTCAACTTCCTCCCACTCGAGTGGTGGCGATCGTGGGATCTCGCCTTCTTCTAGGGGTGGGAAGGAGGGGTTTCTAGGTGGCGACGGTGGCGAGGTTGGAGAGGGAGTTGATGAAGAGGAAACCGTGGTGAGGTTGGCAAGAAGGATGGGGGGAGTCCTTGCCAATGTTGAGGGTATATCTTTAAGGGTGGTAGGCACGACTAAGTTCAATGTTAATGTGGGAGGTGGAGGGGGGGTTGGTGAGGGAGGTGGAGTGGGAAAATGGGCGGGTGGATGATTGAGGGGAAGAGGGGGAGTGTGGTGGTGCCAAGTGGGGGTGGGGTTTCAAAAAGATTCTGCTTCAAAAAAGCCTGCCTTTGTGCTTCCTCTTCAGTGGCTTTATGTTGGCCTCTTCAGCTTCTTGCTCTTCGGGGTGGGTCCTTGGCTGGATTGGGGGGATGGGCTCTTTGCCTTTGGGGTCCGCGTGATGGCACTTTGGCAATGATGATTGGGGAGAGGATTGGGGGGAGGCAGAGAGATGGGGACCACATCAGGGCTGCTAAGCTGCATTGCCCTAGGAAGCGCCTCCCATCCAGCGGTGTGGTAGAGGACTTTGGTGAGGAGTGTAAGATCCCTATCCCCATCGCGCAACGAATTCAGGGGTGCTAGCAGCGGAAGTAGCACTTCTTACATAGGGCAGGGTCCCACACTCGGGGCCTTGCCCACGGATATCCAGAAAAGAGACTAATCCATCGATTCTTCCAAAACCAAACGCGAAAAGACTTCCCTTGCTCGCAAAACACGGGCGATTCCTCCAGGATAACTTTTCTAGTCAAAAGCCTTAACTAACTGAACTGATCTGACTAAACCCGTAAGTCCCATAGTCAGATTAGGAAAAAGATTGCACTTGGATCATAGAGACCAACGCTGAGGCATAGCCATTGATTCTTTTCCATAGAACAATTTTTGTCCGAGATTTACTTCATCTATCATACCATAACATAATTGAGTCTCAATTTAGGGATCCATCAGTCCAACCTAACCCCATCCAGTCCCATGGGTTAGCCAACCGCCCAACCACTGTAGTGATGGGATCCAATTAAGAATTTAGTTAGGTTTTGTCCCGGGTACCAGGGAAAAGAGTTCCCAGGTCCCCTGGCCGGATATTCATGCAAACTTAAAACTAGTCACACCACTTACACACCCAATATGAAATTGCCTTTTTCACAGAATCAACTATCTTTAAAAATAATCATTTAATGAAACCATTGTGTCACTGATCATAATCCTCAAAATCTCCAGTTGAATCTGTATTTCCAATCATTCCTTCATCGGTGTATCTATGGCATCATTGGCAACCAGAACACTCACCATGTGTCCACTCAAGGGCCTTTTCTCGATAGTTCCTAGCTCATAGTAACCGGCAATATATTCACATATCAAAAATGGAATCTCCGTTGAAGATCAGCAAGATCAACCAACGGATCCATATAAAAGAGCCATGGACTCATCCGTTATTGAGGACCAGCAAGATCAATCAACCAGATCCATGCCCGAATTCAGAAAACAACTCTTACTCCTTGTTCTAATATCTTCCACGACGTATGTGTGGGTATCGTCGACGACCCCCCGGAGCCCGAGCACCGTATGGTCAGCACCCCCTAGGATCCTTCGCGGGTGACCTAGCGCTTCACTCATAGGCCACTTCCTTGGTCCCTCATCCACCGCACCGTAAGCTCACCATTTTAATCGAACCAAGGCTAGTCAAGACCTCGGCCGACCTTGCTACGCGAGACATCCTCCATTGACTCTCCATCACAGCTATTGCAACTTTATCAAATTAGGTCTCCAGGACCTCATTCACAAGACAGTCAAAATGCTTCCCCAGCATTCTTGACATAAAATAGTAATTTAAAAACAGGTCATAAATACAGTTTCTAACGAACTCTCGTCTTTCCACATTGTTCCACATCAATCCACATTATTTAATTCCACAACCATTTTCATAAGTATTCCTATTCTCATCCAATCACATCATTTTTATCTCATCACATCTTTCCTCAATTTATCCTCATTAGATCTCATCCACTTGCATCTATCTACTCATATCCACATCTCGTCACATCACATTCATTCACATCTCATCCATTCAGACCACATCACATTCACCCACATCTCATCCACTCAGACCACATCACATTCACTTACATCTCATCCACTCAGGCATCACATTCACTCACATCACATCTCATCCACTCAGACATCACATTCACTCACATCACATCTCATTCATTTTACCTCACATCTCATTCACTCACATCTTATATCCACATCTCATTCATTTCACCTCACATCTCATTCACTCACATCTCATCACATCACATTCACTCACATCTCATCACATCACATTCATTCACATCCCATATCCACATCACATTCATTCACATCTCATCCATTCACAGACCACATCACATTCACTCACATCTCATCCACTCAGACCACATCTCATCCACTCAGACCACAACACATTCACTCACATCTCATCACGTCACATTCACTCACATCTCATCCATTCAGACCACATCACATTCACTCACATCTCATCCACTCACAGACCACAACACATTCACTCACATCACATCTCATTCATTTTACCTCACATCTCATTCATTCACATCTATCCTGATTCACATCCCATCACATCATTTTCATTCATATTCATCATATTCACATTCATTCATATCCATCACATTAACATTCATTCATATCCATCACATTAACATTCATTCATATTCATCACATTCACATTCATTCATATCCATCACATTCACATCCACATATATTTATGACACATCACATCTCTTTCCATCACATCACATTCTTTCATATACACATCTATATCCATTCTTTCACATACTCATTCACATCAATTCATTTACATATACATTTACATCCATTCTTCACTTATACATTTACATCCATTTTCATCACATATCATCCACTCATATCCCATATCATTCATTTACATCCTGATTCACATGACATCACATCTCATCCATTCATTCACATCACATCTACTTATCTCACATCTCATCACCTCTATTCACATCACATCCACCCATCCATTCATTCACACTTATCTGATTCTCATCACATCTCGTTACATCTATTCACCTCATATCTCATCACTTCTATTCACATCACATCCATCCATCCATTCACATCTATCTGATTCACATCATATCTCATCACATCTATTCACCTCACATCTCATCACCTCTATTCACATCACATCCATCCATCCATTCATATCTATCTGATTCACATCACTTCTCGTTACATCTATTCACCTCACATCTCATCACCTCTATTCACATCACATCCATCCATCCATTCACATCTATCTGATTCACATCACATCCATCCATCCATTCATCTCGTTACATCTATTCACCTCACATCTCATCACCTCTATTCACATCTATCTGCATTATTTGGTTGAGGAGGTAGGAATGGCTCCGGGTCTTCATCCGACACGAGACTCCATAAACCTTTTCCTTTCAAAAAACTCTTCATTCGAAACTTCCACACTTGAAAGCTAGTTCTGTCAAGCTTCTCTCCAACAATTTGTATCGGACCATCTCCCATGTTGGCAAGGTAGTAGATGTACCCCTTTGATCACAATGTATGAAGTACCTGTAATGCTCCAAATCTCTCCAAATCACATCAAATGATTGCAATATATGTGCTTTTGGATCCCACAATGCTTCATCAACAATGTATACTCGATCAAGGTTGAAAACAAATGATACTTCTTCACAAAAAATTTTCTGGTTTTTTTTCTCGCTAGAGAACCAGTCAAAGATCTTGCTCTAATTCCTTCAAATCTTGTTCAAATTTGATGTTTATACATTCATTGGCTTCATAACACATTTCTCAAACATATCCTAGAAGGGTTTGATCAAATTCTTCAAGGTTAATGAGAACCACCAATTTTTGTAGCTCCCTGGTTTGCCTTTTTCTGCATATGTCAGGTACCACCTCTCACTAAAAGTGCTCTATCTCCTTCAAATCTTATCCAAATTCAAAACTTTTTGAATCAAAAGTTTATCAACGCATAGGACTCTACTTGTACCAAAGGAATTAGGCCAATTTGATATAGACAAGGATTAATGCCTTGATTAATAATACTCTGTTTCTGGACAGACTTTCTGCAAACCTGCACACCTCTGATAAATGACTTCAATGAGCTCCAAATACATCAAATGAGCTGCAACCAAGCTTCACAATGCCTTAGAAATGTCTTTGCTAAACTCCCCAAGCTTTGAATGGCATCAAATGGAGTAGTAATGAGTGAATTAGACCAAAAAGTATTCAACCTATCCAAGAACCTGCACAGAGATGCGCTGCCTGCTCCAGAGGGTTGTAGAAGAGGGGCAATTCACATTTGAGTGGATAGGTCTCTTAGCAATGACCTAATCTATCATGGGTATAAAGGGCAAGCTCCAATTTTGAGTAGAATTGCCACATTTCCCACGGGGCATGTATTCTCTGGTTTGCAGGAGTCAAAAAAACCAGAATTTTTCTTTCACAAATCTCCTGAAATACATCAATGTTTCATGCAACGGTTTGCTCCAGTGTTGCTAATACATGTGCCCTTTCACAATACATGAGAACCTCTGTGTTTCCTTTGTATTTGCCCCAATACATTTGACAAAATACATTCCTTCACAAGCTTTCCATGAAAGCTTCAAAACCAGAAATTTCCTGCTTGCTTTATGCACTTCAATCTTCACCGAACTTGCTCTTTGGCACCTGCAATCCGCTCAAGGGAGTTTTGCTACTCTTACCAGTTAGGCCAAGCTTCAGATCTGTAACCGAGGTGAGCTCCACAGCTTTCTTTTGCTCCACAGCTTCAATGGAAATCTTCACAGCTTCTTCTTCTTCTTCCCTCTTCTCTCACTCACTCTCACAACACAACTAATGAGCTCTAGGCTCTGATACCATGATAAAAAACAGAAGCAGGAGGGAGAGCACACAAGAGAAGCAAACCCTAATCCATATCCATCAATCATAAAGAAGGAGAGAAGCCATAGTCACCATCTCTCTCACACACATAAAGAAGGAGAGAAGCCATAGTCACCATCTCTCTCACACACACAAAGAAGAACACAACATAGTGTTATGTCCACACTACAAAGTAAACCTAATGTAATGTCCACACCACACATGACCAGCTGGACGCGGTCATAAACACACCACATGATATCTATCTACCATACTGTCACTCTGTCAGCACCCATGTGCTATCCTCCAGCTGTATACGAGCTTGACATTTCAACAATCCATGACTGACAAGCGTGGTCTTGTGGAGAAGTATTAAAGTTTGAGATTTTTGCTATACAGCCCCATCGAGCTCCCACTTAAGGTCACAGTGTGCTCCATAGGGAAGGCAATACGAAGATGCAGAAAGGACAGGAGAGACAAAAATGTGAAATGAAAATAAAAAAACGAAGGAATAGGGGGACTTTACAAAACAAAAATAGAAGATCAGGTATCTAGGCCGAATCAATCATAGTCAGGTAAGGCGGCTGAAATGATAAAACAAGGTGGAGTAATCACCATTGAGAATGGTCATGATAAATTTTTTTAATAAAAAATATACAAATATATATAAAAATTCTAAGTTAAATATGTTTCTTTTTATATTAATTTATTATATGTATGTTTTAAATTATACATTTATTGGTTCTAAGTATTGTATGTATCCTTTATATTAGTTTTTAATATGTAAGTAACCTTTAAAATGAAAATAATATGTAACTCTCTATAGGCCCTATTTATTTATTGAGTTTGAATAAGAGAGAAAAAGAGAGAGAGACCGAGACCAGAGAGAGAAAAGGAAGACAGAATCTAGAGGGAGATGGAAGGATTTGCTGACAAGGAGGGATGTGGAGGGAGGTGGCAAACTTTAATACAATCTCCTTAGAAAGGAACACTTCTTTCCTACATGGGCTTGCTTATTTTTTCTTAGGCTTTTGTTTCTGTTTTCTCCATCTTCTTTGGCTTTAGAGACCACCCCTGCGAAGCTTGGGGCAGCAGATCTTGATCTTCTCCTCCAGTTCTGAGCTTGGGCCAAGAAGGTAAGCACTCTAGATTTCCTCCTGTTGTTTTGAGCTGCTTTTGGAGACGACGACATTGTGTGGTTCCCATCCCCCTGAGGGGTCCCCACAGCCAGCCGCCATGGCCGGCCTGAGGGGGATGGGAGGAGTTCCTCAGGGGGGCTGAGAGGGGTGGCGGCGATGGTGAGGGGGAGGAGGCGGCGGCGGTGGAGGTGGAGATGGAGGTGGAGGGCAAGGGCGGGGGGATCTTTCACTACACGAGCTTGCGGGCGGCCAGGGTCTACCTCCAGGCAGGTGTGATCCCCCCCTTGCCCCCCGTTGCTCCAGCCAGTCCAGGCCCCCGGCAGAGCCGGGGACCTGGACTGGCTGGAGCAACGGGGGGCAAGGGGGAAGATGTGCAGGATGTGCAAGCATATAAGAATGGCGGCGATGTGCAGGATGATAAGAATGGCGACGATGGTGAGGGGGAGGAGGCGGCGGCGGTGGCGGTGGAGATGGAGGTGGAGGGCGAGGGCGGGGGGATCTTTCATGAACTACACGAGCTTGCGGGATTTGCTTAGTGAAAGCAAGGGCTAGACGCCGGAGCAGCTGTGGTGCGACGTGTCATAGGTGGAGCTGAAGAACAAGTTGTTGGAGTAGGTGGCCAGGGTCTACCTCCAGGTAGGTGTGATCCCCCCTTGCCCCCCGTTGCTCTGGCCAGTCCAGGCCCCCGGCAGAGCTGGGGGATGGTCTGCGCTAGCACAGACCTACCCCCAGCTCTGTCGGGGGCTTGCACATCCTACACATCCCCCCCCTTGCCCCCCATTGCTCCGGCCAGTCCAGGCCCCCGGCAGCAATACAAGTAGGCGTTTGATCATTGCAATGAATTTTTCAGCAAACAACGAGCGGCCTCGACATTATGTGTGGGAGGGAGTGCTTCAGTGAATTTTCACTAAGGGCTGCAGTCGACACACATAAAGCTATCGTCATCAACAGCAAGCGTTTAAGCAACATCAAACAAGCTTCTGGAGAAGATCAAGTAGATCAAATACATACATCAAATAAGAAGATCACCATCTCTGTTGTACCAGCAATTTGCTTAACACAACATAAGCATTGTGAAGCCACAACACAGTGCAAAAGCAAGCGCTTGTAGTAGCAAGGGGCCATGACAGAGACAGCTAGTTGTCAGTGATTCTACTTCTTCTAGCCTCCAGGCAAACCTTGTTGATAGCTCTCTTAACCTCCTTTAAGCACAGTAGCAATGCCTGCACTACTGGTTCCTCCTCCAAAAGCTCCCGAGAGTTGGTGGACCTCAAAGCAGTCAGTGGACGGGGAGGCGCCTTCTTCATGAGGGGGAATCCCCACATCTGAGAGGTGTCAAAAATTTATTTTTTTAGTATTTCCTTTGGTCCTTAGTCCACTCGTCATCTTATGTGAGTATTTACTCATTTTTGGGGGGATTTTCTTTATTTCTTCTATTTATCTCCTCCACACATTTGGATAAATCTGATTGGTCTCTTAAAACCTTAATTTAAAAATTTTAAAAAATCTGGACTCCTAGGATAAGGCCTTTTGAACAGATTATAATTGATTTCTAATGCACCTTCTGAAAATCTTTTTGAACTTTTGTTTCGGAGGAATTTATTTTAATAAGAAGAGATATTTTTCCATCCAAAAATATCTAAAATCTGAATAAGCTCTCTCTAGAACATTTTCTCTCTCTAAGCCAAAATAGGTAGAAACAAGATCTTTTATATATCTGAAGAGGGATTTGATTACAGGGGAAGATACTGGACATCTTGAGAGGCTGGGGAGGAATCTTACATTTAAAGAAGACTTGAAATAAAACCATAGTATTTTGAATCATAATCCTCCAAAGTATCCAGTTCATTGTTTTACAATCAAAATATCATTCGGACTCTCCATTGAAGACCAGCTAGTCAACCAAATGAGATTCAATTTCAAGTTCCAATTCACATAGATAATTCCTTATCAGTCCATCCATATCTTCCTCGACATACACATGGGTGTCCTAGCAACCACGACCTAGTTAGAACCCTCTAGGATCCTCCTTAGGTGTCCTAGCACTTCACTCAGGGACCGCTTCGTCGGCCCTCACCCCCATCGTATTGGAAGCACACCATTTTTAACCATACTGAGGCTGGTCAAGACCTCGGTAGGCTTTGCCTGCTGCTGCAAGCAACATCCTTTGATGACTCCCTCGCCCATTGTATTGGAAGCACACCATTTTTAACCATATCGAGGTTGGTCAAGACCTCGACAGGCTTTGCCTGCTCTGCTCTGCGAGGAGCGACATCCTTTGACGACTCCCCACCAACTGTTGCAACGAAACTCTCCTTAGTTTTAAACCACAAGCCAAATGCTTTCTCTAGCATTCTGGCATAAGACAGTCCTTTTCAAAAAACAGAGTTTCTATGTAAGTAAGAATATCCCGTTGAATTTGATTCCACAAGACCCTTTTTCTTGAAATCCAAATTTTCTTAATGAAAATCAAGAATCTCGTATTTCGATAATCCACTCATCAATTTCAAAGAATTTTTGTCATATTTCTCGATGAATACGGGTCTCAGAAAAACTTCTCTAGATCAGTCGGTAATCCATTCTTCATACTAAAGGAGTGGGAATGGTTCACAAGGTTTTGCTTAATTTCTCATTCGAGAGATAGGTAAGCATCTTACTGGCCCAACATTCTCACATGGTCGTGGTCCACAACTATAAATTACTCAGATTTAATCCTAGCTTTGATTCCTAAGGATTTTTCTTCTATTTATGATAAGTTAATTGGGATTTCCAATCATAAAGATAAAATCCAAATTTATAAAATTGTATTCTTTTCTAGCCACAATAGAATTATAAATAGTTCTATTCTAGGATAATGGAATTTTATAAAGATAACTCTCCTTCCAATAATCCATTTGAATGTGCATACATTATTTTATTGATTTATTTGCATAGAAATATCTTAAAATATTCTTTTCTTCATTTTGATCCTCAACATTAATAAACCATAATTGTTTACATGAAATTATGGTGAAACCTTCTCTTTTAACACCGGGTTCAATTTATTCATTTTCTAATTAAAGTACGATGAAAAATACCTCTTATAAATAAATAAAAATACCCATAATTTGAAATATACCAAAATTTCCTCTTTTAATATTTAAAATATTTGCATCTAGAATATAGTGGGAATTTCTTTTTTTTCCATCTAAATTTTTATGCATGAAAAAAAAAATCCTCTTTTCTCTACTTAAATAATTACACATAAATACTATAAAAGGATTTTTCATAAATATGACAAAAATCATTCTTTTAGCATAAAAAATATCTATGCCTAGAATATGATGGGAATTCCTCTTTTTGCTTTATTAAATTTATGCATAAAAATAAGATTCATCTTTTTTTCTAGAAAATTTTGCCATAGCTTCGCTGCAATTTCTGGGAATGTTCAATTTTTCTAAACTTAAATAACTACTTAAAATTGAAATGTGATACGAACTCCTCTTTTAGACTAAGATTCTATTATGCATACATAGGATAATTATAAGCATAATTATGATTAATCCTCTTAATTAATCTTTAAAATATCCATTCATCCTTCCTAGGTGAAATTACATGTAAAATGTTAGCATAACTCTCTTTTTACTTTAAAATGATTTAATATTATTTTTCTTAATCATAATAGGCTTAAAAGAATTAATCATCATTTTTTTCTAGATTAAAATCATAAAAATACCTAATATTTTTCTCTAGCTTGTCAAGCCTAGAGTTTTGATTAAAATAATGAGATTATCTCATTAAGAACCATCCTTCTAACAAGGATCTAATCATAAAGATTATTAATCTTTCCAAAAAGAGAGATTTACTTAATAAAACACTATAATTAAGCATAAAGATTAGTATTAAACCATTTACACATTATGAACCATTAAAATGCTTGATTTCAAGAAAAAGCCATTTAATTGAAAGCTTCCCAAGCATTAGAGGGGTTGGGAAGAAGAATGCCATTGAGAAAGATAGAAAACACCATTGGATTAAGCTTACCTTTGATTTTGGCTTGATTCTTTTGGAGAGAAGTGAAGCCAACAAAGCAAGCTTTGGCCATTTAATTGAAAGCTTCCCAAGCATTAGAGGGGTTGGGAAGAAGAATGCCATTGAGAAAGATAGAAAACACCATTGGATTAAGCTTACCTTTGATTTTGGCTTGATTCTTTTTGGAGAGAAGTGAAGCCAACAAAGCAAGCTTTGGACACTAAGATGGGGAGGGTAATCTCCAAGAGAGGATGGAGAATTGAGAAGCTCCAAAGCTCCCAAAAGTAGAGGCAATTAGAGGGATAATAGAAATTACACTAAAAATGAAGATAATACTGGCATGTAATTACTCAAAGATGAAAATGAAGATAATTACTGGCATGTAATTACTCAAAGATGAAAATACAAAGGAATGAAGGTCTATTTATAGGTGAAGGAGGCCACTAACCAAGTCCAACTAGGTCCTAGAGGCTTCCAGATTCAGTTTGATCCAATTTGGACAAGATTTGGACCAGCTTGGCTCCCCTTTTTGGACCAGCTTGCAGGAGGAGAGAGGAGAGATAAAAATATCTTATTTTTTTGAAGTAAAAAAGCCAAGTAATGATGAGAAAAAGGCACCTCCTTCATGAGCTCTTTTCCCCCATTTCAGAGGTGTCAAAAAATCATAATTTCACTAAAATATCCCAATTTTAAACTAATAAACCTAGTCCTTGGTCCACTCTTCATCTTATGTGACCATTTACTCATTTTTGGGGTATTCTCTTTTATTCTTTATATTTTTCTCATCCCAACACTTGGATTAATCCTATTGGTCCCTTTGAACCTTATTTGGATCTTAGTTAAAAATTTCTGAAAATATGGATCCTTAGGTTAGGCCTTTTGATACACATATTCAATTAATTTCTAATGCACATTGGAAAATTCTTTTTGAACTTCTGTTTCAGGGGAATTCATCTTAGATATTAGAAGAAACTTTTTATCTAGAAATATCTCAAATTTGAATTACCTCTCTCTAGAATATTTTCTCTCTCTCTATGCCAAAAACAAGAGAAAACAATATTTTCTTGCATTCTGAAATAGGGGATGATTACAGGGGACTGAGATGAGAGCTTATACATCTTTTAGGGTTGAGGAGAAACCTTACAACCGTAACCACCATTGTAACACATCCACAAGAGATTACCTGGCGAACCGCAAACTGTTGTGAGATGATCTTTCCAAAGGCCGAGCTCGTAACCCTTGAGATCTCCAAGCTCTACAACTCCTTGAGAAGAAATTCCACTGCACCTCTCACGAGCATTGTCACACCACCGTGTTGTACTATGGGTACTTGTCCCTCCTCTCACCTCACATCACTTCACTCACACACACTCGCTAGCATGCATAAGGGAGAGAGATTAGCGAGAGGATTAGCAAGAGAAAGAATCAATTGCACAATGGGAGATTATGTTGTATTATGAGAGATATTCACTTATATAAATGGCCACAAGTGTTCACACTCACTTAAATTGTGGCCGGATGGGCACTCTAGGCTCATAAGAGGCCTAATGCTTTTGCAATGACTACTCTCATAATATATCCATGAAGTATATCACTTAGGAATTTATCCGAACTTGTTACCACATGCACTTGTTGAAGCGAGAATCACTATAAATACTTCATCACACCATTATGGGCGCCCATCCAAGTTGTAGCTTTGGACACTATTGCTTCAAATCTTGAATGTATGACCATTTGGTGTATCTATCACATGACTCCTTGATGTAAGATAATGGCGGTAGATCTTGTAAACCCTAGGAATGGGTTAACATCATCATCGACACCCCCTCCACCCCTGTTGCGAGCTCTGTAACCCACCAACCTACCACTCAAAAAAGGAGAGATCCCGCCACCACCACCATATGAGTGTGAGGAAGTCAACCCTTTGTTTAACCCTCTGAATTGGTGCAATCCTTAGGACTGCACCAAGTTTGAGCAGGCCATCGCGGAAGGGCCCTTGCCAGGCCAGCTGCTTGCCCATGAGATTGAACGTTATGGGACGAGCAATGTTGGGTGGCCGGTGGTATCCACTATCGACTGAGCAAGATCCCATTCGATGATGGTGGGCCTGGGAGACGTTCCATGCAGAACAACAAAAGAACCCAAAGTTGTAGTTTAACTTCCCATGGTTTGTGACCCTGTTCATGCAACATCCATGCACTGAAGAATTAGTGGTTAAGTGTTTCCACGAATTTATCCGTTGCTACGACCAGGTCCCTGACCTAGTAGTGATCGCCATGATCCAATTCTTCCACCTCATCTCATCACTTTGCTAGAGTCGTTCCCCACTTCGAACCATTACTTTGAAGGAGCCCAAGGCCTCACCTTCAACATCAACAAAGGGCCACCTCTCAAGCAACTATTTAGCTACTACGAGGGCATCACGTGGATGCCAGCTTGGAGGCTCTTGAATTCTAAAGACATGATGGAAACCATCTTTTGGACCAGCTATCGCGTCTTCCATCGTGCCCCTCCCACTCCTTCCTTGCAATGGGACTTCGTCCACACTTATTCCATCTCCTACAGATAGTTTCTTTGACCGATTCTGAGGACGATCCTGCTATCGAGAGGGGTGTATGTTTACCACTCCTATTAACATGACCTTTCATGTGGCTATTACGCCTTTTTGTAACTCATCTTTTTGTAACTCCGTATTGTAAAAGAGACATGGGATGACTGAGCTTACAACTTGTGTAATGCTGGTCATAAGAAATTGATGTACATAGAGGAAAAATTTGGATTAAGGTTCTTATGGACCAATCAGATTAATCCAAATTTAGGGAGGAGATAAATTGAAGAATAAAAGAAAAACCCCCCAAAAAAGAGTAAATGCTCACATAAGATGAAGAGTGGACTAAGGACCAAAGAAAACAATTAAAAAACTGAATTTTTACACCTGAGAGTGGGGATCTCTCTTCATGAAGGAGGCACCTTTTTTCTCATCATTACCCCTAATTTTTAATCAATAAAATGTGATATTTCATCTCTCCTCTCTCCTATTTCAAAACTAGATCCAAAAAGTAAGCTGAACTGACCCAAAAATGGTCAAAAATTGACGAAACTGATCTGAAAAATTCTAGAATCAGTTTGCTTGGTTAGAGGCTCACTTTTTCGTATAAATAGAAGCCTCCCCCTTTGTAAAAGCTTAATGGTGTTTATGCACTGTTATTCTACTCCTATCTTGAGTCATCTACATTGAATTTCTTAATAATTCAATTGTTTTTGGATTAATCCTCTCCAAAGTGATTTGGTGGCCACTCTTGCTTCAAACAAGAGTAGAACCCTCAATCCCTCAAGCCAAAGGAGAGCTTACAAGCTCCATGTAAGCTAATTTTCTTACTTATAAATTTTAAATCTATGGTTTTCTTGATTTTTATGTTTTTTAGTTAATTGAATTAAACTCAAATGCTATGCCTTCATGAAAAGGCCACCCCCTTCTCTTCTTTACATTCCAGCCTTTCTTAATCCTAGAATGATTAACTAAGAGATTAATTAAACTCTTCTTATTGTTTACTCTCTTGAATTTAGAAAATTGTGTAGATTAGAGTTCTATGAGTCTAATTTGGGTTAATTTCAGTAAAAAATAGAATGATAAAAATGAAAAATGGTCAGCCATACAAAGGAGGTTATGGCAAAATTTTACAGAATTTTGTAGAAAAGAAAGTTATTTTTATGTTATTCCAAAAGAGTAATTCCCACCATTTTTTACATCTAAAAGAAATATTCTAATTACTCCATGCACATATTCACCTATGAATATGCATGGATATCATTGATATTAATTATTAAATTTAATTTCTATGCATAGAAAGCTGTATAACAAAATTTTTTTATTATAAAAGTGTTATTCTTATTAAATTTGATTTCTATGCATAGAAAGATGCATAATGGAATTTGTTATTATTATCAAAGTGTTATTCTTATTAAATTTAATTTCTATGCATAGAAAGATGCATAATGAAAATTTTTTTTATTATAAAAGTGTTATTGTTATTAAATTTAATGTCTATGCATAGAAAGATGCATAATGGATTTTTTTATTATAAAAGTGTTATTCATATTAAATTTAATTTCTATGCATAGAAAGATGCATAGTGAATTTTTTTTTAATTATAAAAAAGTTATTCTTATTAAATTTAATTTCTATGCATAGAAAGATGCATAATGGAATATTTTTTTAATTATAAAAGTGTTATTCTTATTGAAATTGATTTTTATGCATAGAAAGATGCATAAAGGAAATTTTTTATATTACAAAAGTGTTATTGCTATTAAATTTGATTTTATGCATATAAAAGGATTTTTTATATAAAAGTCTTTTGATTAATTTATTCCTCATTGGAATTCATAACTAATTTAGAAATCAGTTAAGTGTATATTCAAAGAAAGAAATTTGATAAAATAGTAGCTAAATTATCAAACCTTTTCGAGAAAGATAGTTCAAAAAAAATCTTATCCGACTCGAACCTTGAATCAGACTATGGCCAAGACCACTCTTTTGTCAGTTTCGAGGAAAGAAGATGTGACCAGTTTAGAAAAATACACTCAAAACTCCCGCCAAATCCGAGACTAAGTTTGAGACCTTCGAATTGATCTCTATGGATCAAGGTTACAGAATTCAAGGAATTCTAGTATGAAATTTAGAAGTCCGATCAAGAAGTTTTGGGGATACTGATTCAAGAAATACTCCTTGTATTCAAAATAAAATCAAACTAAGAACTTGCATAGAAACCCTATTTTCTTAAAGGACTATCTTATGCCAGAATGCTGTGGAGGGAGCATTTGGTATATGTTTTTCTAAGGGAAGTTCGGTTACAACAGTTGGCAGGGAGTGTTCAAAGGACGGCTCACAGGGCAAAGCCAGCCGAGGTCTTGACCAGCGTCGGTATGGTTGAAAAATGGTGTGCTTCCGGTAGTACGATGGGTGAGGGCCGACGAAGCGGTCCTTGAGTGAAGTGCTAGGACACCTAAGGAGGGTCCTGGAGGGTTTTGACTAGGCGATGCATGGGCTCGCGGTGCCTAGGACACCCATGCGTATGTCGTGGGAAGATATGTATGATGGACAAAATGATTATTGTAATCTGTTTTACTGGATCTCGTTTGCTGACGAGTGGGTCTCAACGGAGAGTCTAGAGTGATATTGTTTTTTGAGAAACAAGGGACTAGATGGAAATTTTGAGTTATGATATCTGTAACCAATAACTGTTTGTCAATGGATTATTTTATATGTTAAAGTTTTAAAGAGGAGCGTGTGCATATCTGTATTTGAAAGCAAAAGTTAAGAAAAGCATTCAATTATGGGTGGGTGAGTAATTGTCTGGTTCTATTGATTCCAGTGGTTGCTAACCCATGGGCCGTAGGCTAGAATCAGTGGAGTTTTAATAATTAAATTGAAATAATAGGAATACGCTTAGAATTTGAGTAGTTAAATAAAACCCTAAAGAAATTCTCAAATGAGTAGATCAACGGCTGTGCCTGATTTTGGTTAGGAAAAAAGTGTTGATTTCCTCAGATGTTTAGATCAACGGTTGTGCCTGATTTCGGTTAGGAAAAGGCGTTGATTTCTTCAAATCAAGTCAGTGATAGTTTTCCTTCTATCTTGTTTAATCAGGTGAAGGATAGTTTAATCTCTTGAACCCGTTAGAAAATTCATTAAGAAAATAAAAAATGTGGAATCGTCCCCATTTTTCGGGCAAGGGAAATTTTCCCGGTTTTGGTTTCGGAATGACCACCAGATTAGTTTCGTGTCCAGACAATCAAGGGCAAGGCCCCGAGTGGTGGGAAACCCTGCCCCGTGCAAGAGGAAGCTACTTTTGCTACTAGCAACCAGGAATCTGGTAAGCGGAGGGGGCAGAGGGGTCTCACAATCTCCAACATGACCTTGAGGACTTGGGGTCATGCAAGAATGGCCTAGGCCATTCTTGCTCTTGTTGTGCATGAAGATGCCCCATGACCACGAGTATGCATGCTCTTTGAGACCTTCAAGGAAAAACAATGGCCTTATTTACCATAAAAGAATGGCCCTAGGTGCATGTTATAGAATGATCCTAGGGCCATTCAAAACTCCTTGTGCAAAGCTATTAGTACAAGGTGCTAATCAAACCTTGAGCGAGGTGCATGTTATAGAATGATCCTAGGGCCATTCAAAACTCCTTGTGCAAAGCTATTAGTACAAGGTGCTAATCAAACCTTGAGCGAGGGGCTTTAAATTATAGAAGGACAAAAGAGAAGATACTAAATAATATATTATAGAATGGTTTTTAGGTACATTATAAGAAACAAGTGGTATATAAACTTTATATTGTGAACACACTTATGAAAAAGCCTCAAGAGGGTGCACTCTGACGAAGAAATTGTCTAATAAAATATGAGAAAAATTGCAATAAAGGAGCCTCCTTAGAATAGGATGCACTCCCACTATAGACTAACACTATAAAAAATGCAACAAAATTCAAGAACCTAAAGACTGAAATAATCCATCAAAACTTAAATAAAGAGAATAAACATGTACATCAAGAGAATAGAAATATCTCCACAAAACTTGAATCGATTCATCAAGAGAATAAACATGTACATCATTGTGAATATTTTAAAACTTCCAAGTTATATCTTGATTTAAAGTTCTTGATCCATTGCATTACATGAATAGATTGTTTGGAAATTATACAACCTAGAAAAACTTGCACACAAAAGGTCATGATGAAAGTTAGAATGTTACAGTACACAGTTTCTGAATATATCTATAATATAGTGAGAAATTCTAGATAGGATAATAACTTTGCTCTACTTTACTGATATTTAGAGTACCATGATTGTTTAGCAATTTATTGATAAATGCCTTTGCTGACTGAGATCTCAAGTTACTCCCTCCTTTGGAACCCAATATTTTAGCTACAGAAATAAATTTTGATGGCTTCATGCTTGAAATTTGAGGACCTTGTTTGATTAGAATATCCTTTATCTCATCTCCCCCATGATGTGAGACGAGCTGCCACTAAGGCTTTGCATGCTTCTTGCACCAATCCATTCTCCTTTATGACGTATTTACATACAACCATGTACAATGCACAAGCTAGTAGAGAATAGTCATAGCATGGGTTTCTAATTTCACTTATACTGCTTGTGCTTGGTATAGACCCAGAAAATCAAGCATACCTCCCTATACCATGTGTTGCGCGATATGTGAGAGAGCATGATCCTCTTGGAACATCCATTTTCCTATTCCAATTGATAAAATTTTTGAAATTAATAATGTAGCCTTTATGGTCCATTCTTCAACCATATGAGAAGTAGGTCTTGGACTTTTTTATCCTCTTCTCTTCCAAGATATGTGACTATTCTTCATTATGGTGGAGACAAGTACTATCTCCATGATTGGAAGGAGTTGTGCAAGTTGAACCCAAGAGCTTTGAAGTACTCATTTGAAGAGGATCCCAAGATAGTCCAGAGAATAGAGTGTACATCGTTGGTGATGTAGAGTATGGAAATGTAACAGGATACATAAATAGTTGTCAAGGCACAAACATGAGACCAAATGTATGTTTTACTCTTCACCCAAAATTACCCCCTTCAGATAAGAATGTCAATTTAGCAAAGTATGGCTACATATGTGTGGAAACCTTATGCAATATTCATGCTGGTGAAGAGTTGTTAGCTAATTATAGCTTTCTTTGATTCTATGTACATTCTTGATGATTGACGATAGAAATATTAATCGTTTACATTATCACATTTAATTATTTTTCCAAGTTAATCTCTTTCATAGTTTTAGTGTAAACGTCGTGATTGTTGTACATAGTCTATTCGTGTAATTGTCATGCATGGAAAGAATGGCCCTAGGTCATTCTTGAATGCCCCAAGCCACTCTCTAATATGGCCTTGAGGCTAACTAAGAATGGTTAAGGACCATTCTTCAATGGCTCGTGACAACTCCATCGTGGCCTTGGAGTGAAGCAAGAATGGCCTAGGGCCATTCTTTCTCCTCTTGTTCATGTGAGAATGACTAGGACTATTATTAGATGTGCCAGGGCCATTTCAACATGACCTTCAGGTCATTAGGGCATGTACGAATGGCCCTAGGACCATCATTGCAATTGTTGTGCATTAGAAGAAAGAACCTAGGGCCATTCGTAGATGCCTAAGGCACTCCAACATGGGCTTGCATTAGAGCATGCAAGAATCTCCTAGGGCCATTCTTAGATGCCCAAGGTCACTCCAACATGGGCTTGCATTAGAGCATGCAAGAATCTCCCTAGTGCCTTTCATATTCTTATTTGTGCATTAGAAGAATCGCCCTAGAGGTCGTGTTGGAATGGGATTGGGGCATCATAGAATAGCCCTTGTGCAGCATGAGAGTAATGGTCTATTCTTGGAATGGTTGTGCATGAAAAGAATGGCCCTAGGGCCATTCTTTCTCTTCTTGTTTATGTGAGCACCACTCTAGGGGCTATTCTTAGATGACCTAGGGCCATTCCAACATAACCTTGAGGCCATTAGAGCATGTAAGAATGGCCCTAGGACCATTCTTGCAATTGTTGTGCATGAGAAGAATGGCCCTAGGGCCATTTTTGATGCCCAACGCCACTCTACCATGACAATCATGCCATTAGAGCATGCAAGGATGGCCTTGGGTTCATGCAAGAAGGGCCCTAGGGCCATTCCTAATGCTATTGTGCATGGAAATAATGCCCCTAGAGCAAGGTTATCATAGTTTGAATTTTGTGCAAGTTAGAGAATTAAATTGGCTACCACATATTTTTGTTTGAGAACTGTTTACTTGTAGTTAAGTTTTGTGCATCCTTTTAGTTTATTGAGATTTCACGACGAACTAGATGCTACCAAGTCATTGTTGCAAAGTTCTGATGTAGTAGAATTGAAGCCATTCTGCTTACGCCAACAAATATATCAAAAGTTCTATCTAGGAGCTTTATTACTTTTAAGTAGATATATATTTCCTTGAGAAAATATTTTCTTAAAAAAGAACATATTTGTTTACTATACATATGGGTACACCATTTTCTAGGGCATATCATGCTTAAAAATGTTATCATTAGAGTTATTTTTCACAGGAGCCTCTTATGATCCATATGAAATAACTATAACATCGAGCATCGCCGGATACTAGCGTGAATGAAATTGCCATTGAAGTTGAGGAGGAGTCAAGTCCACTTGAGAAGAATATTTGTTTAATAAAAAACATATCTAAGAGAGCAATGCTGATTGTGGTATGGGATTTAAATGGATCTTGAAGCATTGCTTCCGGCCATGTTCTCTACACCAATCCATTATGTATGCTCCAAATAGATACCTTATACTTCGTCGAGGGTGTATATCATTTTTGCAGAAATTCAATGTTGGTATTTGGTTAACTGCAACACAGGAGAATGTTCTCCAGATGGTGAGAGCTTTGCAAAAGAAAGCTGGGAGAATATTTCCTTTCTTTGCTATTTGGATCCAGAATGCATGTAATAGTTTTGAGAAGAGAAAAGTGTTCATCAGGAGGCCAGATAACCCAAGTGTTGAGGCAATGTTTAAACCACCTGCAAGAATGTCAAAATCCTTTCAATGTGATCCATAGAGGACAGTTCTTATTGATGACTCTCCATATAAAGCTTGTGTTGCTCCCTCTAATAACTGCATCTTTCCAAACAAGTTTGATTTAGATAAGAAAGATGACAATGTTCTCATGGGAGAGCTACTACCATACTTAATGCTTCTTGATGATGCAAAAGATATATGTATTGTCAAAAACAATCGATATGGTCAGCTCCCAGTATCGAATGGCCATGATTTTTTATATAACCTTGTTGGTGATGTTATTGACAAATGGCAAGAGTATAATGAGATTTGGTCACAAACAAGGTTCAACATTGGTAAACTTCCTCTTATAAGTCAATTACAGGACTCTTCTAAGGTGGACACAGGTACTTTGCACCATTAGTAGACATAGGTGAAGGACACAGGTACTTTGCACCATTAGTAGACACAAGGGAGACTAGATAGGCACCTGTTGTACATTCTAATATCCAACAAGGTACAAGGGGAGTAGATGCCAATCTTCATCAAACACAAAAAAGTAGAAAAGCATGTCTTGAAGCTTATATAAAATGGTAACAAAGGTATAAATTGGATCTATGCCATTAAAGAAGAGAATATCTCTCTTCTCATCAATATACAAAGCATAAATGTTTCCTGAGGCCACTCTATGCTCATCTATATGTGGAGAGATGAGATTTGTCCTATTATGTGCAAGAGTATGCAAGAAAGTTGGTGATCCATCAAACCCATTCTAGAATGTCCCTTGGGCCATTCTCGCATGCCCAAGAGCATCAAGAATGGGCCATTATTACACTTGTTGTGCATGAAAAGAATGGCCCTAGGGCCATTCTTGTTGCCCCATGGCCATTCCAACACAACCTTAAGATTGAAAGAGGATGCAAGAATGGCCTTGGGGAATGGCCCTTGGGTCATGCAAGAATGGCCCATGTGGTGCAAGAAACGAATGGCCCACGGGCCATTCTTGCACTTATTGTGCATGACAAGATTGACCATTCTTTCAGGCCACTCTTGAATACTCTTTCAAGCCTTATTTGCCACCCATGAAAGAATGGCCCTAGGACCATTCTTGCACTTGAGGCCACTCTAGGATGCCCCAGGGCCACTCTTACATGTTGTTTGAGGCCTATAAGGCAAGTAGTGGCCGTTTCTTGCACCTCTTGTGCATGAAAAGAATTGCCCTAGGGCCATTCTTGGATGCCCCATGGCCATCTCAAATATGACCTTGAGGCCATCGAGTCATACAAGAATGGCCATGGGGCCATTAGAGGATTCCCCAAGGAGGCCACTCTTACATGTTTTTTGAGGCCTTTAAGGCAAAAAAGTGTCTTTATTTTCCAAGGCAAAACAGTGTCTTTATTTTCCATGCAAGGATGGCCTTAGGGGGACATTCTTAGATGCCCCCACGAGCACGCAAGAAAGTTGATCCACCAAGCCTATGCTAGAATGGCCCTAGGGCCATTCTTGCATGCACAAGAGCATCAAGAATGGCCCATTATTACACTTATTGTGCATGAAAAGAATGGCCCTAGGGCCATTCTTGGATGCCCCATGGCCATTCCAACACAACCTTAAGACCAAAAGAGGATGCAAGAATGGCCTTAGACTTAGAGAATAGCCCTGGGATTATGCAAGAATGGCCCACAGAAAGTTCTTACATGCCTTAGGGCAACTCAGAGGGTACTTTTTGAGGCCCTTATATCAAAATAGTGGCCTTAGTTGCCATGAAAGAATGTCCCTAGGGCCATTCTTGCACCTGTTGTTGTGCAAGAATAGAATGGCCTAAGGGCCATTCTTGGGTGCCCAAGAGCATGCAAGAAAGTTGGGTGGCACCAAGGCTAGAATGGCCCCTCACCATTCTTGCATGCACATGCTCATCAAGAATGGCCCTAGGGCCATTCTTGGATGGTCCATGACCATTCCAATATGATCTTGAGGCTCGAAGAGCACGCAAGACTGGAATGGTCCCGGGGCCAGTCTTGGAAGAATACACTAGAGCATTGCAAGAATGGCCCTAGGGCCTATATTAAGGTTGATGTGCATAAAAAGAATGGCTTTATGAACATTATTAAATCACTATATTGTGCATACAAGAGACTGTGCATAGCAAAAAAACCTGACTTTGCATATGTAGTTTGGACCTAAGGCCATTCTATCATGCATAGAAGAGACAAGAATAGCTTCCACAAAATATTAACTAGACACCTTAGGGTAAACGACAAATTTATATTCAATAAAGAAAAAGACATTTAAAAATCAATAAAGAAAAAGACATTTACAAAATCAATGCCGCCAGCTCATGAGACTCCTTGTAGAAGATACATTGACTTACATCCCAATTTACACGAGAAGGGTGTCCCTTGGGACTCCAACTACTGGTCTTGAAGGCTTTTTATAATGCTCCTACTGGCTTCTCAAGTGCTTTAATATATCACTATAGAGCTGCTTCATGAATAATGCTTGTGCCTCCGGATTTGCCATCCTGGAGATGGCCACTATTCTTCCTCATGTTGTACATGAACAGAATGGCCCTAGGACCATTCTTGGATGCACCCAAGGCTCCTTGGGGGGGTCATGTAAGAATGGCCCTTGGGCCATTCTTACATGCCCCCATGGCCACTATTTCATGCACTGTGATGCATTTTAAAGTAAAACGGTGGATATTTTAGGCCTTGGGGTGATGTAGGAACGGTCCTCACACCTATTGTACATGAAAAAATGGCCCTAGGGCCATTCTTGGATGTCCCATGGCCATCCCAAAAATGACCTTGAGGCCTTGGGGTCATGCACGAATGAAAAAGAATGGCTCTAGGGCCCTTCTTGGATGCCCCATGGCCAACCCTGACCTTGAGGCCTTGGGGTCATGAAAGAATGGCCCTAGGGCCATTCTTTCACCTGTTGTTCATGAAAATAATGGCCATTTGGCCATTCTTGGATGTCCCCATGGACACTATTTCATTCTTAGGGATGCATTTCAAAGCAAAACAGTGGATATTTGAGTCCTTGGGGGCATGCAAGAATGGCCCTTACACCTCTTGTGCATGAAAAGAAAGGACACTGGGCCATTCTTGGGCCATTCTTGGATGCCCCAATGGGCATTCCAAAATAACCTTAAGGCCTTGGGGTCATGCAAGAATGGACCTAGGGCCATTCTTCCCCCTATTTTGGATGAAAAGAATGGCCCTATGGCCATTCTTGGATACCCCATGGCCATCCAAAAATGACTTTGAGGCCTTGGGGTATTGCAAGAATGGCCCTAGGACCATTCTTCCACATGGTGTATATGAGAAGAATGGCCCTATCATTCTTGGATGCCCCCGTATCCATCCCAAAATGACCTTGAGTCCTTGGGGTCATGTAAGCATCGCCCTAGGACCATTCTTCCACCTGTGCATGAAAAGAGGCCATCCATGGATGCTCCATGGCGATTCCAAAATGACCTTGAGGCCTTGGGGTCATGAAAGAATGGCCTTTGGGGTCATTCTTCCACCTATTGTGCATGAAAAGAATGGCCCTAGGGCCATTCTTGGATTCCCCATGGCCATCCCAAAGATGACCTTGAGGCCTTAGGGTCATGCAAGAGACATTCTTCCTCATGTTGTGTGTAAGATTCCTCCCTCCAGCGTTTGAGGTGTGCAGGTGTAAGAACCTTCCCTTTTGATCTTAAAATTATTCCCCTCTCTGAAATAAAAGAAAGATCCTGTTTTACCCTGTTTTGGCCTGGAGAGAGAAAATGTCTAGAGGGAGGTAATTCAAAATTGAGATATTTTTGGATATAAAAATCCTCCTAATGTCTAAAATGATTTTCCTTGAAATAGAAATTCAAAAAGAACTTTCCAATGTGCAATTGGAATTAATTGAAAATAGGTATAAAGGACCTTAGCCTAAGGGTCCAGATTTTTAAATTTTTTTGAATTATGGTCCAATTAAGGTTCCTATGGGCCAATAGGATCAATCCAAGTTTAGGGGGAGGATATAAATTGAAGAATAAAAGAAAACCCCCCCAAAAATGAGTAAATGCTCACATAAGATGAAGAGCGGACTAAGGACCAAAGAAAACAATTAAAAAAACGAAATTTTGACACCTTAGTGTGGGGATCTCCCCTCACAAAGTAGGCAAATTTTTCTCATCATTATCCCCAATTTTTAATCAATAAAATGAGATATTTTTATCTCTCCTCTCTCCTATTTCAAAACTAGATCCAAAAAGTAAGCTGAACTGACCCAAAAATGGTAAAAATTGACCAAATTGATCTGGAAAATTCTAGAATCAGTTTGCTTGGTTAGAGGCTCACTTTTTCTTAAAGAAAATCAAAGTGAAAACTTGCTTAGAAACCCTATTTTCTGAAAGGACTGTCTTACGCTAGAATGGATGTGGATGTATGTGAAAGAATGGATGTGAATGTGTATACAAAGAATGGATGTGGATGTGTATGTGATAAAAATGGATGTAAATGTGTATGTGAATGTGTATGTAAAAATGGATGTGGATGTGTATATGAAAGAATGGATGTGGATGTGTATGTGTATGTGAAAGAATGGATGTGGATGTGTATGTGAAAGAATGTGATGTAAAGAGATGTAATGTGACATGAATATATGTGGATGTGAAGTGATAGATATGAATGTATGGATAGATGTGGGTAGTCGTACATGTGAACGATTGGATGGATGTGGATGAGTGAGATAAGATGTGTATGAATGAGATATGATGTGGATTGAATGATGTGATGTTATGTGGATAGAATGTATGTGATGGGATGGTGATGTGAATGAATGAGATGTAATGTCATGTGAATCGGGATGTGAATGAATGATATGGGATGTGAATGGATGAGATGTGATGTGATGTGAATCGGGATGTGAATGAATGAGATGTGATGTGAAATGGATGTGATGTAAATTGGGATAGATGTGAATGGATGATATGTGATGTGAATGAATGAATGTGATGTGATGTAATGTGAAATGGGATAGATGTGAATGAATGTGATGTGATGTGAATGGATGAGATGTGAATGAATGTGATGTGATGAGATGAAAATGATGTGATTGAATGAGAATGGGAATACATATGAAATGGATGTGGATTAATTAATGTGAAACAATGTGGAAAGACGAGAGTTCGTTATAGAAACTGTATTTGTGACCTGTTTTTAAATGACTGTTTTATGTCAAGAATGCTGGGGAAGCATTTTGATCATCTTGTGAATGAGGTCATGGAGACCTAACTGATAAAGTTGCAACAGCTCATGGAGAGTCAATGGAGGACGTCTCACGTAGCAAGGTCGGCCAGCCTCGGTTCGATTTAAATGGTGAGCTTCTGGTACCGTGGATGAGGGACCAAGGAAGTGGCCTATGAGTGAAGCGCTAGGTGACCTGCAAAGGATCCTAGAGGGTGCTGACCATACGGTGCTCAGGCTCTGGGTCGTCGAAGATACCCACACGTGCGTCGAGGAAGATATTGGAACAAGGAGTAAGAATTGTTTTCTGAATTCGGGCATGGATCTGGTTGATTGACCTTGCTGGTCCTCAACGGGGATGAGTCCATGGCTCTTTTATATGGATCTGTTGGTTGATCATGCTGATCTTCAATGGAGATTCCATTTTGATTTTTATAAGTGAATATATTGCCGGGTGCTATGAGCTAGGAACTATCAAAAAGGCCCCTGAGTGGACAAGTGGTGAGCATTCTCGCCAATGATGCCATAGGTACACCGATGAAGGAAAAATTATGATCAGTGATACTATAGTTTCATTAAAAGATTGTCTTAAAGATGGCTGAATCTGTGAAAAAGGCAATTTCATATTGGGTGTGTAAAAGGTGTGACTAGTTTTAAGTTTGCATGAATATCTGGCTAAGGGGCCTGGGAACTCTTTTCCCTGGTACCCGGGACAAAACCTAACCAAACTCTTAAATGGATCCCATCACTATAGTGGTTGGAACCCACGGGATTGGATGGGGTTAGGCTAGACTGATGAATCCCTAAACTGAGACTCAATTCTGTTATGGTACGATAGATGAAGTAAATCCCGGATAAAAATTGTTCTATGGAAAAAAATCAACAGCTTTGCCTCAATGAGGAAAAAAGCGTTGGTCTCTATGATCCAAGTGCAAGTTTTTTCCTTGATCTGACTATGGGACTTATAGGTTCAGTGAGATCAGTTCAGTTAGTTAAGGCTCTTGACTACATTAGAGTAAAAATATCAGAGGAATCGCCCGTGCTTTCCGAGCAAGGGAAGTTTTTTCAGGTTCGGTTTTGGAGGAACCGAGGGATTAGTCTCTTGTCCGGATATACGTGGGCGAGGCCCCGAGTGAGGGACCCTGCCCCACGCAAGAACTGCTACTTCTGCTGCTAGCAGCCCAGAATTCATTGCGCGGTGGGGACAGGGATCTTTCAGCTAGTATCAGAGTGAATTGGCTAAAGTGGATCAACCGAGAAGCCAAAAATGTCAAAATTTTATGAAGTAATAGTAAAAAGTTAGAAATGTGTGATGAAATTCATACAAATTGATATTCAGACTAAAATTCATAAATTAGTAATTGGGTCTTCAGATGGAAGTACCGCAATTGCATGGAATCCCTAACTTGCTTGAGGCCTAGACATGATGGTATTTACCTTATAATTCTAAGGACCGTGACTACCCATATATACCGAGGGTATAACTGTAGCTCTTTACTGGCAATATATATGAGTAAATCTAAGACCTTGAAATTATAAGCAAAAATGCTATCTAGATGATGAATTCGAATGTGGTTGATATGATTTTAAAACTCTGGTTGAGAAATGATAAGTTGATTTGGATTCTAATTGAAAAATGATGATTCTTAAATTTGTTTGAAAGGCGATAAGCTGAGCAAAACCACAATGAGGATGAATGGGACGAGTCCCTTTGATGATGTTTGTAATTAGAATGATGATAATGACTTCAACAAATCACTATGAGATTAGTGGATTGTGCTATGAGCTGTTATCTGATGATGAGTTCTATATAAGGGATCTTTATCCCACGATTCTGTTGGGTTCACTAGACTATAAGGAACCCCGGAATGAGTTGGATCTTAAGGGAAAGAGTTGTCCTCTAGTTTGCGAGATGAGGACATCTCGCATTTTTTAAGTGGGGTAAGATGTAAGAATTCTCCCTGCAGCTTTTGAGGTGTGCATGTGTAAGAACCTTCCCTTCTAATCTTAAAATTATTCCCCTTTGAAATAAAAGAAAGATCCTGTTTTACCTTGTTTTAGCCTGGAGAGAGAAAATGTCTAGAGGGAGGTAATTCAAAATTAAGATACTTTTGGGTATATAAATCCTCCTTATGTCTAAAATGGTTTCTCCTAAAATAGAAATTTAAAAAGAACTTTCCAATGTGCAGTTGGAATTAATTGAAAATAGGTATAAAGGACCTTAGCCTAAGGGTCCAGATTTTCAAAAAATTTTGGATTATGGTCCAATTAAGGTTCCTATGAGCCAATAGGATCAATCCAAGTGCAAGGAGGAGATAAATTGAAGAATTAAAAAAAACCCCCAAAAATGAGTAAATGCTCACATAAGATGAAGAGTGGACTAAGGACCAAAGAAAATAATTTTAAAAAAATAAATTTTGACACCTTAGTGTGGGGATCTCCCCTCATGAAGTAGGTGCCTTTTTCTCATCATTATCTCCAATTTTTAATCAATAAAATGAGATATTTTTATCTCTCCTCTCTCCTATTTCAAAACTAGATCCAAAAAGTAAGCTGAACTGACCCAAAAATATTCAAAAATTGACCAAACTGATCTGGAAAACTCTAGAATCAAATTGCTTGGTTAGAGGCTCACTTTTTCCTATAAATCAAAGCCTCCCCCTTTGTAAAAGCTTAATGGTGTTTATGCATTGTTACTCTACTCTCTTGCCTTGAGCCATCTACATTGAATTTTTTAATAATTCTATTGTTTTTGGCCTAATCCTCTCCAAAGTGAATTGGTGGCCACTCTTGTTTCAAACAAGAGTAGAACCCTCAATCCCTCAAGCCAAAGGAGAGCTTACAAGCTCCATGTAAGCTAATTTTCTTACTTGTTTAATGAAAAGTTTATGGTTTTCTTAAATTTTATTTTTTGCAAATGATTGAATTAAACTCAAATGCTATGCCTTTGATAAAAAGGCCACCCCCTTCTCTTCTTTACATTCCAACCTTTCTCAATCCTAGAAAGATTAACTAAGGGATTAATTAAACTCTTCTTATTGTTTACTCTCTTGAATTTATAAAATTGTGTTGTTTAGAGTTCTATAAATCTAATTTGGGTTAATTTAAGTTAAATAAAGAATGATAAAAATGAGAAATGGTCAGCCATACAAACAAGGTTATGGCAAAATTTTTTAGATTTTTGTGGAAAAGAAAGTTTGTTTTTATGTTATTCCAAAAAAGTAATTCCCACCATTTTTGCATCTAGAAGAAATATTCTAATTACTCCATGTACATATTCACCTATGAATATGTATGGATATTACTGATATTAAATAATAAATTTGATTTTTATGCATAGAAAGATGCATAAAGAAATTTTTTTATTATAAAAGATTTATTCCTATTAAATTTGGTTTTTATGCATAGAAAGATGCATAAAGGAATTTTTTAATTATAAAAGTGTTATTCTTATTAAATTTGATTTTTATGCATAGAAAGATGCAAAAAGGAAATTTTTTATTATAAAAGTGTTATTCTTATTAAATTTGATTTTTATTTATAGAAAGATGCATAAAGGAATTTTTTTATCATAAAAGTGTTGTTCTTAATAAATTTGATTTTTATGCATAGAAAGATGCATAAAGGAATGTTTTTATTATAAAAGTGGTATTCTTATTAAATTTGATTTTTATGCATAGAAAGATGCATGAAGGAATTTTTATGATTATAAAAGTGTCATTCTTATCAAATTTGATTTTTATGCATAGAAAGATGCATGAAGGAATTTTTATTATTATAAAAGTGTTATTCTTATTAAATTTGATTTTTATGCATAGAAAGATGCATGAAGGAATTTTTATTATTATAAAAGTGTTATTCTTATTAAATTTGATTTTTATGCATAGAAAAATGCATAAAGGAATGTTTTTTTATTATAAAAGTGTTATTATTATTGAATTTGATTTTTATGCATAGAAAGATGCATAGAGGAAATTTTTTATTATAAAAGTGTTATTCTTATTAAATTTAAATTTTATGCATAGAAAGATGCATAAAGGAATGTTTTTTAATTATAAAAGTGTTATTCTTATTAAAATTGATTTTTATGCATAGAAAGATGCATAAACAAAATTTTTTTAATTATAAAAATGTTATTCTTATAAAAAATCATTTTTATGCATAAAAAGATGCATAAAGAAATTCTTTTTATTTAAAAAGTGTTATTCCTATTAAATTTGATTCTATGCAGAAATAGATGCATAAAAGGATTTTTTTAAATAGAAGTGTTATTCCCATTGAAGTTGATTTTTATGCATAAATAGATGCATAAAGAATTTTTATATCAAAATTAGAATTCTCTTAATTTCTATGTTTAAATTCTATGAGTATTTGATAAATGAATAATTAAATACTCGACGAGAGAAGTTTCTATCATTTTATACTCACACGGATTATAAAAAGAAAATTCAAGAAATCTATCGAGATCGCAATATTCAGATAAATGATTAATTTATTCCTCATTGGAATTCTTAACTAATTTAGAAATCAGTTAAGTGAATATTCAAAGAAAGAAATTCAGTAAAATAGTAACTGAATTATCAAACCTTTTCGAGAAAGATAGTTCAGGAAAAATCTTATTCGACTCGAACCTTGAATCAGACTATGACCAAGACCAAACTCTTTCGTCAGTTTCGAGGAAAGAAGGTGTGACCACTTTAGAAAAATACACTCAAAACTCCGCCAAATCTGAAACTAAGTTTGAGTCCCTTCAAATTGATCTGTGGATCACGATTATAGAATTCGAGGAATTTTGGTATGAAATTCAAAATTTCGATCAAGAGGGGATACTGATTCAAGAAATACTCCTTGTATTCAAGAAATACTCCTTGTATTCGATCAAGAAGTTTTTGGGGATACTGATTCAAGAAATACTCCTTGTATTCAGAAGAAAATCAAACTGAAAACTTGCTTAGAAACCCTGTTTTCTTAAAGGACTATCTTACCCTAGAATGGATGTGGATGTATGTGAAAGAATGGATGTGAATATGTATGTGAAGAATGGATGTGGATGTATGTGAAAGAATGGATGTGGATGTGTATGTGATGAAAATGGATGTAAATGTGTATGTGAAGAATGGATGTGAATGTGTATGTGAAGGAATGTGTATGTGAAGAATGGATGTGGATGTATGTGAAAGAATGGATGTGGATATGTATGTGAAAGAATGGATGTGGATGTATGTGAAAGAATGGATGTGGATGTGTATGTGAAAGAATGGATGTGAATGTATGTGAAAGAATGAATGTGGATGTCTATGTGAAATAATGTGATGTGATGTAAAGAGATGTGATGTGACATGAATATATGTGGATGTGAAGTAATAGATATGAATGTATGGATAGATGTGGGTAGTCGTACATGTGAACGATTGGATGGATGTGGATGAATGAGATGAGATGTGTATGAATGAGATATGATGTGGATAGAATGATGTGATGTTATGTGGATAGAATGTATGTGATGGGATGGTGATGTGAATGAATGAGATGTGATGTCATCATGTGAATCGGGATGTGAATGAATGATATGGGATGTGAATGGATGAGATATGATGTGATGTGAATCGGGATGTGAATGAATGAGATGTGATGTGAAATGGATGTGATATAAATTGGGATAGATGTGAATGGATGATATGTGATGTGACGTAATGTGAAACGGGATAGATATGAATGAATGTGATGTGATGTGAATGGATGAGATGTGAATAAATGTGATGTGATGAGATGTGGATATGGGTAGATGCGAGTGGATGAGATCAGATCAGGATAAATGAGGAAAGATGTGATGAGATAAATACTATGTGATTGGATCAGAATGGGAATACATATGAAATGGATGTTGATTGATGTGGAACAATGTGGAAAGACGAGAGTTCGTTATAGAAACTGTATTTATGACCTATTTCTAAATGACTGTTTTATGTCAAGAATGCTGGGGAATCATTTTGATTGTCTTGTGTGATGAGGTCGTGGAGACCTAACTGATAAAGTTGCAATAGTTGACGGAGAGTTAATGGAGGACGTCTCGCGTAGCAAGGTCGGCTGAGATCTTGACCAGCCTCGGTTTGATTTAAATGGTGAGCTTCCGGTACGGTGGATGGGGACCAAGGAAGCGGCCTATGAGTGAAGCAGTAGGTGACCTGCGATGACGAAGGATCCTAGAGGGTGCTGACCATATGGTGCTCGGGCTCTGGGTTGTCGAAGATACCCACACGTGTGTCAAGGAAGATATTGGAACAAGGAGCAAGAGTTGTTTTCTGAATTCGGGCATGGATCTGGTTGATTGAACTTGCTGGTCCTCAAAGGATGAGTCCATGACTCTTTTATATGGATATGTTGGTTGATCTTGCTGATCTTCAACGGAGATTCCATTTTGATCCTTATAAGTGAATATATTGCCGGGTACTATGAGCTAGGAACTATCGAAAAGGCCCTTGAGTGGACAGGTGGCGAGAGTTCTGGTTGCCAATGATTTCATTAAAAGATTGTTTTAAAGACAACTGAATCTGTGATGAAAAAGGCAATATCATATTGGGTGTGTAAGTGGTGTGACTAGTTTTAAGTTTGCATGAATATCTAGCTAAGGGGCATGGGAACTGTTTTTCCTGGTACCCAGGACAAAACCTAACCAAATTCTTAAATGGATCCCATCACTACAGTGGTTGGGCAATTGGCTAACCCACGGGGTTGGATGGGGCTAGGCGGGACTGATGGATCCCTAAAATAAAACTCAATTCTGTTATGGTACGATAGATGAAGTAACTCCTGGACAAAAATTGTTCTATGGAAAAGAATCAATGGCTATGCCTCTCAATGAGGAAAAAAGCGTTGGTCTCTATGATCCAAGTGCAAGTTTTTTCCTTGATAGGACTATGGGACTTACAGGTTCGGTCAGATTAGTTTAGTTAGTTAAGGCTCTTGACTACATTAGAGTAAAAATATCGGAGGAATCGCCCGTGCTTTCCGGGCGAGGGAAGTTTTTTCGGGTTTAGTTTCGGAGGAACGAGGGATTAGTCTCTTGTCCGGATATACGTGGGCGAGGCCTCGAGTGAGGGACCCTGCCCAACACAAGAAGTGCTACTTCCACTGCTAGCACCCCAGACTTCGTTGTGCGGTGGGGACAGGGATCTTTCAGCTGGTATTAGAGCAAATTGGCTAAAGTGGATCAACCAAGAAGCCAAAAATGTCAAAATTTTATGAAGTAACAGTAAAAAGTTAGAAATGTGTGATGAAATTCATACAAATTGATATTCAGACTGAAATTCATAAATTAGTAATTGGGTCTTCAGATGGAAGTACCGCAATTGCATGGAATCCTTGACATGCTTGAGGCCTAGACATGATGGTATTTACCTTATAATTCCAAGGACCGTGACTACCCGTATATGCCGAGGTTATAACTGCAGCTCTTTACTGGCAGTATATACGAGTAAATCTAAGACCTTGAAATTATAAGCAAAAATTCTATCCAGATGATGAATTAGAATGTGGTTGATATGATTTCAAAACTCTGGTTGAGAACTAATGAGTTGATTTGGATTCTGATTAAAAAATGATGATTCCTGAATTTTGGTTGAAAAGCGATAAGCTGAGCAAAACCACAATGAAGATGAATGGGATGAGTACCTGTGATGATGTTGGTAACCGGAATGATGATAATGACTCCAACAAATCACTAGGAGATTAATGGATTGTGCTGACAGATTGTTACTATTAACACTTGACCTAGTGGATCAAGTTAAGGGATGACAAATTAAAAATCTATATAATTGAAATTTCCATGGAGGATTGTTCACATGAAAATTTCGGTCTAATGGACCATTATTGTGTTAAAGATATGAATGATATGATCTGAATGAATTGTTATCTGATGATGAGTTCTATATAAGGGATTTTTATCCCAGGATTCTGTTGGGCTCACCAGACTATAAGGAACCTCGGAATCAGTTGGATCTTAAGGGAAAGAATTGTTCTCTAGTTTGCGAATTGAGGACATCTCGCATTTTTTAAGTGGGGTAGGATGTAAGATTCCTCCCTCCAGCTTTTGAGGTGTGCAAGTGTAAGAACCTTCCCTTCTAATCTAAAAATATTTCTCTCTCTGAAATAAAAGAAAGATCCTGTTTTGGCCTGGAGAGAGAAAATTTCTAGAGGGAGGTAATTCAAAATTGAGATATTTTTGGATATAAAAATCCTCCTAATGTCGAAAATAGTTTCCCTTGAAATAGAATTTCAAAAAGAACTTTCCAATGTGCAATTGGAATTAATTAAAAATAGGTATAAAGGACCTTAGCCTGAGGGTCTAGATTTTCAAAATTTTTTGGATTATGGTCCAATTAAGGTTCCTATGGGCCAATAGGATCAATCCAAGTGTGGGGAGGAGATAAATTGAAGAATAAAAGAAAAATCCACCAAAAATGAGTAAATGCTCACATAAGATGAAGAGTGGACTAAGGACCAAAGAAAACAATTAAAAAAACTTAATTTTGACACCTCAGTGTGGGGATCTCCCCTCATGAAGTAGGCACCTTTCTCTCATCATTATCCCCAATTTTTAATCAATAAAATGAGATATTTTATCTCTCCTCTCTCCTATTTCAGAACTAGATCAAAAAGTAAGCTGAACTGATCCAAAAATGGTCAAAAATTGATCAAACTGATTTGGAAAATTCTAAAATTAGTTTGCTTGGTTAGAGGCTCTCTTTTTCCTATAAATAGAAGCCTTTTCCTTTTTTAAAAGCTTAATGGTGTTTATGCCATGTTACTCTACTCCTGCCCTAAGCCATCTACATTGAATTTTTTAATAATTCAATTTTTTTTGGCCTAATCCTATCCAAAGTGAATTGGTGGCCACTCTTATTTCAAACAAGAGTAGAACCCTCAATCCCTCAAGCCAAAGGAGAGCTTACAAGCTCCATGTAAGCTACGTATCTTACTTGTTTAATAAAAAAAATTAGTTTTCTTAAATTTTATGTTTTGTAAATATTTGAATTAAATTCAAATGCTATGTCTTTGATAAAAAGGCCACCCCCTTCTCTTCTTTACATTCCAACCTTTCTCAATCCTAGAAAGATTAACTAAGGGATTAATTAAACTCTTCTTATTGTTTACTCTCTTGAATTTAGAAAATTGTGTTGATTAGAGTTCTATAAATCTAATTTGGGTTAATTTAAGTTAAATAAAGAATGATAAAAATGAGAAATGGTCAGCCATACAAAGGAGGTTATGGCAAAATTTTTCAGGAAAAGAAAGTTTATTTTTATGTTCTTCCAAAAGAGTAATTCTCACCATTTTTGCATCTAGAAGAAATATTCTAATTACTCCATGTACATATTCACCTATGAATATGCATGGATATCACTGATATTAATTATTGTATTTGATTTTTATGCATAGAAAGATACATAAAGGAATTTTTTAATTATTATAAAAGTGTTATTGTTATTAAAAAAAATTTATACATAGAAAGATGCATAAAGGAAATTTTTTATTGTAAAAGTGTTATTCTTATTAAATTTAATTTTTATGCATAGAAAGATGCATAAAGTATTTTTTTATTATTATAAAAGTGTTATTAAATTTAATTTTTATGCATAGAAAGATGCATAAAGTAATTTTTTTATTATAAATGTGTTATTTTTATTAAATTTAATTTTTATGCATAGAAAGATGCATAAAGAAATTTTTTATTATAAAAGTGTTATTCTTAGTAAATTTGATTTTTATGCATAGAAAGATGCATAAAGGAAATTGTTTTATTAAAAAAGTGTTATTCTTACTAAATTTGATTTTCTATGCATAGAAAGATGTATAAATGATTTTTTTATTATAAAAATATTATTCTTATTAAATTTTATTTTTATGTATAGAAAGATGCATAATGGATTTTTTTAATTATAAAAGTGTTATTCTTATTAAATTTGATTCTATCCATAAATAGATGCATAAAAGGATTTTTTATTTTATATAAAAGTGTTATTCCCATTGAAGTTGATTTTTATGCATAAATAGATGCATAAAGAATTTTTATATCAAAATTAGAATTCTCTTAAATTATATGTTTAAATTCTATAAGTATTTGATAAATGAATAATTAAATACTCTAAGAGAGAAGTTTCCATCGTTTTATATTCACACTGATTGTAAAAAAAAAATTCAGGAAATCTATCAAGATCAAAATATTTAGATAAATGATTAATTTATTCCTCATTGAAATTCGTAACTAATCTACAAATCAGTTAAGTGAATATTCAAAGAAAGAAACTTAGTAAAATAGTATTTGAATTATCAAACCTTTTCGAGAAAGATAGTTCAGGGAAAATCTTATCCGGCTCGAACCTTGAATCAGACTATGACCAAGACCAAACTCTTTCGTCAGTTTCTAGGAAAGAAGGTGTGACCAGTTTAGAAAAATACACTCAAAACTCCGCCAAATCTGAAACTAAGTTTGAGTCCCTTCAAATTGATATGTGGATCAAGGTTATAGAATTCGAGGAATTCTAGTATGAAATTCAAAATTTCGATCAAGAAGTTTTGGGGATACTGATTCAAGAAATACTCCTTGCATTCAAAAGAAAATCAAACTGAAAACTTACTTAGAAACCCTGTTTTCTTAAAGGACCGTCTTACACTAGAATGGATGTGGATGTATGTGAAAGAATGGATGTGAATGTGTTGTGAAGAATGGATGTGGATGTGTATATAATGAAAATGGATGTAATGTGTATGTGAAGAATGGCTATGAATGTGGATGTGAAGAATATATGTGGATGTATGTGAAAGAATGGATGTGGATGTGTATGTGAAAGAATGGATGTGGATGTATGTGAAAGAATGGATCTAGATGTGTATGTGAAAGAATGGATGTGAATGTGTATGTGAAAGAATGTGATGTGAGGTAAAGAGATGTGATGTGACATGAATATATGTGGATGTGAAGTGATAGATATGAATGTATGGATAGATGTGTCGTACATGTGAACGATTGGATGGATGTGGATGAATGAGATGAGATGTGTATGAATGAGATATGACGTGGATAGAATAATGTGATGTTATGTGGATAGAATGTATGCGATGGGATGGTGATGTGAATGAATGAGATGTGATGTCATGTGAATCGGGATGTGAATTAATGATATGGGATGTGAATGGATGAGATATGATGTGATGTGAATAGGGATGTGAATGAATGAGATGTGATGTGAAATGGATGTGATGTAAATTGGGATAGATGTTAATGGATGATATGTGATGTGATGTAATGTGAAACGGGATAGATGTGAATGAATGTCATGTGATGTGAATGGATGAGATGTGAATGAATGTGATGTGAAGAGATGTGGATATGGGTAGATGCAAGTAGATGAGATTTAATGAGGATAAATGAGGAAAGATGTGATGAGATGAAAATGATGTGATTGGATGAGAATGGGAATACATATGAAATGGATGTGGATTAATTAATGTGGATTGATGTGGAACAATGTGGAAAGACGAGAGTTCGTTATAGAGATTGTATTTATGACCTATTTTTAAATGACTGTTTTATGTCAAGAATGCTGGGGAAGCATTTTGATCATCTTGTGAATGAGGTCATGTGGAGACCTAATTGATAAAGTTGCAAGAGTTGACGGAGAATCAATGGAGGACCTCTCGCATAGCAAGGTCAGCTGAGGTCTCGATTTAAATGGTGAGCTTCCGGTACGGTGGTGGATGAGGGACCAAGGAAGTGGCCTATGAGTGAAGGGCTAGGTGACTTGCGAAGGATCCTAGAGGGTGCTGATCATACGGTGATCGGGCTCTCGATCATCAAAGATACCCACACGTGTGTTGGGAAAGATATTGGAACAAGGAGTACGAGTTATTTTCTGAATTCAGGCATGGATCTGGTTGATTGACCTTGCTGGTCCTCAACAGATAAGTCCATGGCTCTTGTATGTGGATATGTTGGTTGATCTTGCTGATCTTCAACGGAGATTCCATTTTTTTTATAAGTGAATATATTACCGGGTACTATGAGCTAGGAACTATCGAAAAGGCCCCTGAGTGGACAAGTGGTGAGCGTCCTGGTTGCTAATGATGCCATACACACACTGATGAAGGAAAATTGGAAATTAGGATTCCACTGGATATTTTGGAGGATTATGATCAGTGATACTATAGTTTCATTAAAAGATTGTTTTAAAGACAGCTGAATCTGTGAAAAAGGCAATTTCATATTGGGTGTGTAAGTGGTGTGACTAGTTTTGAGTTTGCATGAATATCCGGCTACGGGGCCTGGGAACTCTTTTCCCTGGTACCCGAGATAAAACCTAACCAAATTCTGAAATGGATCCCATCACTACAATGGTTGGGCAGTTGGCTAGCCCACGAGACTGGATGGGTAGGCTGGATTGATGGATCCCTAAAATGAGACTCGATTCTGTTATGGTACGATAGATGAAGTAAATCCCAAATAAAAATTGTTCTATGGAAACGAATCAACGGCTGTGCCTCTAAATGAGGAAAAAAGCATTGTTCTCTATGATCCAAGTGCAAGTTTTTTCCTTGATCTGACTATGCGACTTACGAGTTTGGTCATATCAGTTCATTTAGTTGAGGCTCTTGACTACCTTAGAGTAAAAATATCGGAGGAATCGCCCTTTCTTTCCAGGCGAGGGAAGTTTTTCCGGGTTTGATTTTGGAGAAACCGAGGGATTAGTCTCTTGTTTGGATATACGTGGGCGAGGCCCCCTGTAAGAAAGCATTATGGGCCCAAGGCCATGGACAACTAGTAAGTAGGTGTGAACTCTTGGGTGGAGTATAAATACCAATGTAAATGGGATTATGGCTCATTCATGATAATGTTATCTATTCCAAGAATCAATGGTGAGCTTCTCCCGTGAGATGCTAAGTGGTGACTCCTTCATGAGCCACTTCCTTGGTGAGGGACTAACCCACCCCAGTTACTTTCTTTCATTGGTATCAGAGCATGGCTTTTGATCCATGATTTTTAATTTTTCTTTTCTTCTTCTCATTTCGTGAAATTTCTGCTTCATTTGATTCATGGGGGAAGGGGATATGGCTAAGGTAGAGTTTGTGGTTCAAATCTGAGCACATGGACCTATTCTTTTTGAATGAGTGGACCAAATTGGGGAAAATTCACTAATCTTGATTAGTAGTTGTTAATCAAAAACGTTTTTCTGTTTGGGAGCTTTCTTGCAAACCCTAGCCATGGAATCTCAACATGAGCAAAGGGCATTGAGTCTCTCATGTATCTAGCAATGTTTTATGAAGTATTTCACCTATTTTCCATGAGAAATGGGGCTCCCAATGTGGCTGAAAATCACTACCAAAGCTGCCCACGTTTTTCACCAAAGTGACCCTAATCTTCATCTCCTTCAACAAATTCAAGCATTAAGGCTTCCCGGGTGACATTGGTGAGTTGCTCCATCACTTCCTTACAATTTTGAAGCATTCTTTCAAGCTATGGAGTGAATTAGGGTTTTATTACACATAAAACCCTAATTTTCAGAAATTGGACTTTAATCATGGCCATTCATGTTGCTCTTTATGCATTATGAATGCTTGAATGCTACACATAGCCATTCAATGCTATGCCTTGCATATTGGCATAAGTGAGCATAGCTTTTGGCACATTTGGGGGATTGAATAAAATGTTTTGGGTTGGAAGCCGCTTTTTGGTGACACCGTTTTCCATTGCCGGTTGCACGTTTTTGGTCATAACTCTCTCATACGAACTCCGTTTTTGGAGTTCTAGTACTCAAAACGACCGGCTTGTCGTTCTCTTTGAGACGAGCTATAGGTCTTGAGGTGCAGGATTCAGCAAGTGCTCTCTGTTTTCACTTTTATACTGGATTTTCTAGTCCCGAGCGGGAACTCGCGCCCAGAACGTGACCCGAGATCACCGCTTCGTGACACTTGGATGTTGTTGATGTATGTGGAAATGTATTGACATTGCCATGAGTGGATGTGATGAAGGAAGCACTATGAACCATGTATTATGATATGAATGAGCATGAGTCATGCTATAAATCAATTGTAAGTCAACTCTACTCATTTATTTGAGCTTGTAACCACATTCCACTCACGATTGTACCCCACTTTATTCCTAGAATCTAGAATGAAGTAAGGGTACCTTGGCATTTGGAGGAGAGGCCAAGGGGAGAATGTCTTGAATCTTCCTTGCCGTTAGTGCCGGGTAACGCGGTAAGGAAGAGGATTAGGTACTTGGTGGTAAAGAAATGGCCTCAACCTTCACCTTGGATGTAAACTTGGTGAAGGGGTGAGAAGTGCTTGGCCGGGAGATTGGCAAGCATCGACGCGCTTCATCGACCACTTCATTCGACTTGAGCAAACAAGCAAATCCTCGACATCGACTTCTTATGCAAAAGGACAAAATTGATGCCATAAGGTCACATGCTCAGATGGAAAAATGATTGAGGATTGATTTGCTTACAGTGGTCAAATGCATAAGGATTTTAATACTTGATTGAGATGCTTTGATTTGATTGAGATTTGGTGCAAAAAGAGGGGAGACTATGGCAAAATTTTTGCAAAATTTGCCTATTTGCAGCCAGGACAGTTCCTTGAATTTCTAGGGTTTTTCAAAAGCTTTTCAAATCTGTCTTGAAAGCCCTTCAATCTACCCGAAAACCTCTTTCAAACAAGCTAAAGATCACTCAAATCGGAGTAGTATTGAGCAGTCAAAGTCAAGAGTTGACTTTAAGCTAGAACAGTTGACTGGTCAAAGGCTATTGACTTTTTCAAATCTGTTTTTGGGGATCCTTACTCGTCTCGTCAAGAGCTTCGCATCGATATAAAGATCACCCAAATCGGATAAGAATTGAGCGGTTAACATCAAGAGTTGACTTTCAGCCGATACAGTTGACTGGTCAAAGATTGTTGACTTTTTCAAATCTATTTTTGGGGATTCTTATTCGTCTCATCGAGAGCTTCGCGTTGATATAAAGATCACCCAAATCGGATACCGTTTGAATAGAGAAAAAAAAATCAAGTAAGTGGTCTTTGCAAGGAGGGATCAATTACGCGCATGGAAATGACTAGAGGAGGTCAAAACAAGGGAGCCCGGAATGAAAATGATCAAAGACAACTGAAAGCAATGATGGCAAAAACGAGTTCATCAACGAGGAATGAAGAAAGTTCAACCATAAAAGCACCATCTCCAGATGAAACTCAGCCAGTGGAAGTGCCTCAATCTTTGGCTAACAGTGGACATGATGTTAATGGCTATGGAGAGTATGTTTCAAAGGATTGAAAATAACCAAACAAATCGGCAACAACAATTTGGTGAACACCTCATGGAACGGTTTGACAAGCGACACCACTACCTGGATGACGTGATGCAAAGAGGGTTAAAAGACTTGGAGAAAGCCATTAGTGAATTGGCTCCTCTCAAGCTCAATCAAGAAGCCGATATGAATGGAATGGATGGTGTACATTATAATGCCAAACATGATGGAAAGCCTTCTATGCCAGAAGAGAACAAAGTAAGACAAATGATGCCACCTCAAATGATGCCACATTCTTCTTACATGGACAAGGGCAAGAGACCTATGGGTGATGCTTCTTATGAGAGATCAAATGCCAGTATTCCAAGAACTTCATCCTTTATGCAAGATGCAAGAAGAGAGTATGAACAGAAGGGATTTAAAGATTCAGGTGATTGGCAATTGGAAGATGAGCAAATGCATAGACACTTGGGTGAAGGAAGAGGATTTGATGATCCAAGAGCACGGCAGAGGGGTTCAAGAATGCATGGTGATTTTGACAATACTGTGAAGGACAAAATCATATTTAATAAGCTCAAAGGAGAATCAAATTCTATCGGAGACTTTGAAGAGTGGGCAAACAAGATGGATCTCTACTTCGAAATCAGCCCAAGGAGCGAGATTGCCAAAGTCTACTTCGCCTCACTTCATCTTGAAGGTTTTGCTCACACTTGGTGGAGGAGGAAGCAATCTCATGGTTATGTCATCACTACTTGGGAAGAATTCAAGAATGACATGGCAGAAGAGTTTACTTCTCGCATGCAAAGGGACAATCACATTGTGGAATGGGACAAGCTAGAGCAAATCACTACCGTGAAGGAATATTCTCACAAGTTTCTAAAGCTTCTATTATACTTGGACGACTTTGATGAGCATTATCTTGTTGTCAAGTATATAAGGGGCTTGAAAGCTCCTATTGGTGGTGATGTCAAGTCTCATGAACCCGCCACTTTGAAGAAGGCAATGATGCTTGCAGAAATTCATGAACAGAAGTACTTGACAAAGTGGGCTAGCAAAGGGAATATCAAAGGGGAAGTGATCACAAGGACTGACATGGGTTCTCATGCAAACACAAGACCTAATCTTCCAAGATTTCCTACCGTGTATGGTAGAGGGTCTAATAGACTTCCATTTAAACCACCATTTATGTCCAACAAAGCTACATACAATGAGTCCAAGCCAACAAATGGGGGTTCAAAAAGCAAGGTTATCAAGGAGGACCGTTTGCATGAAATGAGGCTGAAAGGTCTATGTTTCAAATGTGGAGAAAAATGGAACAAGGATCACTTCAAAGTATGCAAATCCAAGGATATTTCCATAAGCTACATTATCACTGAGGACAATGCTAATCATGAGGAGGAGGAATTCCTTGAATGCAATGATGCCTTAGGATGGGGAGATCCTCATGAGGGTGGAGGTTCTCATGATGATGGTTTTGATGAAGAAAATCCCGAGTTTCCTTTTGATCCGGGTGGGAAACTAAAGTTTGCTCATGACAAAATGGATGATGGGATGCCTCTATGCGTGTGGAATGAAAACAATAGTGCACATACTACCTTGTGTACAATCTCTCATGATGCTTATGCGGGAAGTAAGGGTGCCAACACATTGAGATTGAAGATCAAGGTGAATGGGAGAACAGCATATGCACTCATTGATACTGGAAGCACGCATAGTTTAGTCAATAAAAGGTCTTTGAACACTCTCAAAATGCAACCAACTTCTTTACCAAACAAGCACATGGTGCAAGTGGCCAATGGTGATTCAATGGGTTGCAATATGAAGTGTCAAAGTACAGAATTGGAGTTGTCCAAGAACTACTCTTGCAAAGTTGATCTTTTGGTGAGATTGAGCTGGGACCAATTGACATAGTACTTGGATGTGATTGGCTGTCCACTTTGAACTCTTTTACCATGAACTTACAAAAAAGTTTCATGAGTTTTGTGCATCATGGAGGGGTTATTACATTGAATGGAATGCAAGGGTCCAAGCTCTTCATGATCAATGCTACTCAAATGAAGAAAGAGTTCAAGAAAGAGGGCTATGTTTATGTACTATAGCTTTGCAAAGAGGAAGATAATAGCAAAAAGGATTGCATCGAAAATGTGGACATGGTTAAGCTACTCAAGGATTATGAAGATGTGTTTACCATGCCAAAATCAATGCCGCCAAAGAGGAGTGTTGATCATGCTATTGATTTGGAACCAAATGCCAAACCAATCAACAAGCCTCCCTATCGTTTGTCAAAGGTTGAAAAGGAAGAGGTGGCAAAGCAAGTCAAAGAACTCATTGACATGGGATGGGTTGAACCAAGTCAATCTCCTTTTGCTTCTCCGGTGCTACTTGTGAAGGAAAAGGATGGTACTTTCCGCATGTGCATTGATTACCGTGATTTGAATAAGATCACCATAAAAAATCGATTTCCAATACCAAGGGTGGATGATCTTTTGGATGAGTTGAAGGGTGCCACATGCTTTTCAAAGATTGATTTGCGTTCCGGATACCATCAAATAAGGATGAAAAGTGGTGATGAGTTCAAAACAGCATTTCGTACAGAAAGGGGTCTTTACCAATTCATGGTTATGCCGTTTGGATTATGCAATGCACCGGCAACTTTTCAAGCATTGATGAACAAAGTGCTTCAACCTTTCCTCTACAAGTTTGTATTGGTCTTTTTCGATGACATACTTATCTATAGCAAAGATGAGGAAGTGCATTTGAAGCACGTGAAAGAGGTTTTGGAGGTCTTGAGGCAAAACAAGTTGTATGTTAAGGAGACAAAATGTACCTTCATGGCACATGAGAGGTGGAATATTTGGGTCACATTGTGAGCAAGGATGGCATTTGTGTGGATCCAAAGAAAGTGGAATGTATTAGGAATTGGCCGGTTCCTTCAAACACTACTCAATTGAGGGGATTTTTGGGGTTATCTTCATTCTATAGGCGCTTTATTGCCCACTATGCAGAAATTGCAGCCCCAATGATGGATAAATTGAAGAAGGAAACCTTCTTTGGGATGCCATTGCCAACAAAAGCTTTGAAGATATGAAGAAGATGCTCACATCAGCACCTATTTTGGTATGTCCAGACTTCACCAAACCTTTCACAATAAGGGCGGATGCAAGTGGAAGAGGGATTGGTGCGATACTTTACCAAGACCATGGAGTCATTGCTTATGAAAGTAGAAAGCTGAATGACAAAGAAAGAGAACTCCATGTGTATGAGCAAGAGATGATTGCTATACTCCATGCTATCAAGAAATGGCGCCATTACTTATATGGGAGTCATTTTTATGTGAGAAGTGATCATAGGGTGCTGAAGTATTTCCTCACACAACCCAATTTGTCTCCTAAGCAAAGAAGGTGGGTAGCAACACTACAAAACTATGATTTTGAAATCACATACACAAAGGGCAAAGAAAATGTGGTTGCCGATTCCTTGTCTGGTATGTGGGCCTGCTCATTGTATGCTATTTCTGAGGTGCATAAAGATTGGATCATGGAGATACAAGAAGAGTACTTGTTTGATGAAGAAACCTCACAAATAGTGCAGAAATTACAGCAAGGTGTATGTGAAGAGTTACCCCATTATGAGCTGAAAAATGGTCTCCTCTACTACAAAGGAAAAGTCTACTTGGTTCCTACTTCATCATTTATCAAGAAGATCATGGAAGAGATGCATTGTACTCCTATGGCTGGTCATTTGGGTGTCTACAAAACCTTTGATGCAATAAGGAAAAGTTTCTTTTGGAAGGGGATGTGGAAGAGCATTCATGCTTATGTAAGTGGGTGCCGGTCATGTCAATTGAACAAGGATCCTACACATAAACCGGGAGGTTTGCTTCAGCCATTGCCCATTCCCGAAGGCAAATGGAGTCATATATCAATGGATTTCCGCGCACAAAGAAAGGGTGGGATAGCTTGTATGTTGTGGTGGATAGATTGACCAAAGTGGCCCATTTCATTCCTTCCAAGGTCACATATTCAGCCCAAAATGTTGCCAAGCAATTTGTTGATGGGGTTTTCAAGTTGCATGGTATGCCGTCACAAATTGTGAGTGATCGCGATGTCAAATTCATGAGCACTTTTTGGAGAACATTGTTTGAATATATGGGAACCAAGCTTACTCCAAGCACCGCCTATCATCCCGAAACCGATGGTCAAACAGAAAGAGTAAACAAATGGGTGGAAACATATCTACGCCACTATTGTCATGATACTCAAAGCACATGGGATGATTGGTTACCTTTGGCCGAGTTTGCTTACAACTCAACATATCATGTGAGCATTGGCATGTCACCCTTTGAGGCTTTATATGGTTACAAGGTCAATTTGCCTATGTTGGTGGGTACATATGAGACTTCTAACCATAATGCCAAGGAGGAAGCTGAAAGGATGCAAGCTTTGTTGCAACAATGCAAAAGTAATTTGAAGGTTGCACAAGAGAAAATGAGACAATATGCCAATGTTCATCGAAGACCATTGGAATTCAAAGTGGGAGATTGGGTTCTTTTGAGAATACCAAAGTCAAGATATGCGTCTTTGAAGGGAAGCACCAACACCAAGCTAGCTCATCGCTATTATGGTCCTTATCAAGTGATACGAAGAGTTGGGGAGGTTGCATATCAACTCTTACTTCCATCTACAACAAAGATTCATGATGTGTTTCATGTCTCTCACTTGAAAAGATATGTGGGTATGATCGATCAAATGGTTGATGAGTTACCTCCAATGAATGAAGAGGGAATGATTGAATACATTCCAAAAGCTATCTTGGGTACAAGGAAAAAGGTACTTCGCACTCGTACCTTGGTGGAGTATCTTGTTTAATGGAAAGGTTTACCTAAGGAAGAAGCTTCATGGCAACCTATTTCAGCATTGGAGGGATATGAAGCATTGATAGAGCAATATGGGTTGGTGTAAATTCAGCCACATGGAACATTCTTCTCCGAATTTGGGGTATTCATTTGAGGTTTCGAGGACGAAACCATTGGGGAAGGGATGGTTTGTAAGAAAGCATTATGGGCCCAAGGCCATGGACAACTAGTAAGTAGGTGTGAACTCTCGGGTGGAGTATAAATACCAATGTAAATGGGATTATGGCTCATTCATGATAATGTTATCTATTCCAAGAATCAATGGTGAGCTTCTCCCGTGAGATGCTAAGTGGTGACTCCTTCATGAGCCACTCCCTTGGTGAGGGACTAACCCACCCCAGTTACTTTCTTTCACCCCCGAGTGAGGGACTTGGCCGCGCGCAAGAAGTGCTACTTTCACTGCTAGCACCCCAGAATTCATTGTGCGGTGGGGACAGGGATCTTTTAGCTAGTATTAGGGCAAATTGGCTAAAGTGAATCAACCGAGAAGCCAAAAATGTTAAAAATTTATGAAGTAACAGTAAAAAGTTAGAAATGTGATGAAATTCATACAAATTGATATTCAGATTGAAATTCATAAATTAGTAATTGGGTCTTCAGATGGAAGTACCACAATTGCATGGAATCCTTGACTTCCTTGAGGCCTAGACATGATGGTATTTACCTTATAAATCCAAGGACTGTGACTACCCGTATAAACCAAGGGTATAACTGCAACTCTATAACTGCAGCTCTTTACTGGCAGTATATAATACAAGTAAATCTAAGACCTTGAAGTTATAAGCAAAAATGCTATCCAGATGATGAATTCGAATGTGGGTGATATGATTTTAAAACTCTGGTTGAGAATTGATGAGTTGATTTGGATTCTGATTGAAAAATGATGATTTCAAAATTTTTGTTGAAAAGCGATAAGCTGAGAAAAACCACAATGAGGATGAATGGGATGAGTCCCTGTGATGATGTTTGTAACTGGAATGATGATAATGACTTCAGCAAATCACTATGAGATTAGTGGATTGTGCTGAGACAGATTGCTACTGTTAACACTTGACCCAATGGATCAAGTTAAGGCATGACAAATAAAAAATCTGTATAATTGAAATTCCCATGGAGGACTGTTCAGATGGAAATTTCGATCTAATGGACCATTATTGTGTTAAAGATATGAATGATATGATCTGAATGAATTGTTATCTGATGATGACTTCTATATAAGAGATCTTTATCCCAGGATTCTGTTGGGTTCACCAGACTATAAGGACCCCGGAATCAGTTGGATCTTAACGGAAAGAGTTGTCCTCTAGTTTGCGAGATGAGGACATCTCGCATTTTTTAAGTGGGGTAGGATGTAAGATTCCTCCCTCCAGCTTTTGAGGTGTGTAGGTGTAAGAACCTTCCCCTTTGATCTAAAAATTATTCCCCTCTATGAAATAAAAGAAAGATCCTGTTTTGGCCTGGAGAGAGAAAATGTCTAGAGCAAGTAATTCAAAATTGAGATATTTTTGGATATAAAAATCCTCCTAATGTCTAAAATGGTTTCACCTGAAACAAAAATTCAAAAAAAACTTTTCAATGTGCAATTAGAATTAATTGAAAATAGGTATAAAGGACCTTAGTCTAAGGGTCGAGATTTTTAAAAAATTTTGGATTATTATCCAATTAAGGTTCCTATGGGCCAATAGGATCAATCCAAGTGTAGGGAGGAGATAAATTGAAGAATAAAAGAAACCCCCCAAAAAATGAGTAAATGCTCACATAAGATGAAGAGTGGACTAAGGACCAAAGAAAACAATTAAAAAAACTGAATTTTGACACCTCAGTGTGGGGATCTCTCCTCATGAAGTAGGCACCTTTTTCTCATCATTAACCCCGATTTTTACTCAATAAAATGAGATATTTTTATCTCTCCTCTCTCCTATTTAAACACTAGATCTAAAAAGTAAGCTAGACTAACCCAAAAATGGTCAAAAGTTGACCAAATTGATCTGAAAAATTCTAGAATCAGTTTTCTTAATTAAAGGCTCACTTTTTCCTATAAATAAAAGCCTTTCCCTTTGTAAAAGCTTAATGGTGTTTATGCATTGTTACTCTTCTCCTGCCCTGAGCCATCTACATTGAATTTTTTAATAATTTAATTGTTTTTGGCCTAATCCTCTCCAAAGTGAATTGGTGGCCACTCTTCTTTCAAACAAGAGTAGAACCCTCAATCCCTCAAGCCAAAGGAGAGCTTACAAGCTCCATGTAAGCTAATTTTCTTACTTGTTTAATGAAAAGTCTATGGTTTTCTAAAATTTTATGTTTTGCAAATGTTTGAATTAAATTCAAATGCTATGCCGTTGATAAAAAGGCCACCCCCTTCTCTTCTTTACATTCCAACCTTTCTCAATCCTAGAAAGATTAACTAAGGGATTAATTAAACTCTTCTTATTGTTTACTCTCTTGAAGTTAGAAAATTGTGTAGATTAGAGTTCTACAAATCTAATTTGGGTTAATTTAGAAAGATGCATTAGGAAATTTTTTATTATAAAAGTGTTATTCTTATTAAATTTGATTTTTATGCATAGAAAGATACCAAAAGGAATTTTTTAATTATAAAGTGTTATTCTTATTAAATTTGATTTTCATGCATAGAAAGATGCATAAAGGAATTTTTTTAATTATAAAAGTGTTATTCTTATTAAATTTGATTTTTATGCATAGAAAGATGCATAAAAGAATTTGTTTATTGTAAAAGTGTTATTCTTATTGAATTTGATTTTTATGCATAGAAAGATGCATAAAGGAATTTTTATTATTATAAAAGTATTATTCTTATTAATTTTTTTTAATGCATAGAAAGATGCATAAAGAAAAGTTTTTTATTATAAAAGTGTTATTCTTATTAAATTTAATTTTTATGCATAGAAAGATGCATAAAGGATTTTTTTTATTATAAAAGTGTTATTCTTAATAAATTGGATTTTTATGCATAGAAAGATGCATAAAGGAAATTGTTTTTAATTACAAAAGGGTTATTCTTATTAAATTTGATTTTTATGCATAGAAGATGCATAAAGGATTTTTTTAATTATAAAAGTGTTATTCTTATTAAAATTATTTTTTATGCATAGAAAGATGCATAAAGAAATTCTTTTTATTTTAAAAGCGTTATTCTTATAAAAAATTATTTTTATGCATAAATAAGTGTTATTCCCATTGAAGTTGATTTTTATGCATAAATAGATGCATAAAGAATTTTTATATCAAAATTAGAATTCTCTTAAATTTTATGGGTATTTGATAGATGAATAATTAAATACTCTAGAGAGAAATTTCTATCGTTTTATATTCACATCGATTGTAAAAAGAAAATTCAAGAAATCTATCGAGATCAAAATATTCAGATAAATGATTAATTTATTCCTCATTGGAAATTTTAACTAATTTAGAAATCAGTTAAGTGAATATTCAAAGAAAGAAATTCAATAAAATAGTAACTGAATTATCAAACCTTTTCGAGAAAGATAGTTCAGGAAAAATCTTATCCGACTCGAACCTTGAATCAGACTATGACCAAGACCAAACTCTTTCGTCAGTTTCGAGAAAAGAAGGTGTGACCAGTTTAGAAAAATACACTCAAAACTCCGCCAAATCTGAAACTAAGTTTGAGTCCCTTCAAATTGATCTATGGATCAAGGTTATAGAATTCAGAGAATTCTGGTATGAAATTCAAAATTTTAATCAAGAAGTTTTGGGGATACTGATTCAAGAAATACTCCTTGTATTCAAAAGAAAATCAAACTGAAAACTTGCTTAGAAACCCTGTTTTCTTAAAAGACTGTCTTACGCTAGAATGGATATGGATGTGTGTGAAAGAATGGATGTGAATGTGTATGTGAAGAATGGATGTGGATGTGTATGTGATGAAAATGGATGTAAATGTGTATGTGAAGAATGGATGTGAATGTGTATGTGAAGAATGAATCTGGATGTATGTGAAAGAATGGATGTGGATATGTATGTGAAAGAATGGATGTGGATGTGTATGTGAAAGAATGGATGTGGATGTATGTGAAAGAATGGATGTGGATGTGTATGTGAAAGAATGGATGTGGATGTGTATGTGAAAAAATGTGATGTGACATGAATATATGTGGATGTGAAGTGATAGATATGAATGTATGGATAAATGTGGGTAGTCGTATATATGAACGATTGGATGGATGTGGATGAATGAGATGAGATATGTATGAATGAGGTATGATGTGGATAGAATGATGTGATGTTATGTGGATAGAATGTATGGATAGATGTGGGTAGTCGTACATGTGAACAATTGGATGGATGTGGATGAGATGTGTATGAATGAGATATGATGTGGATAGAATGATGTGATGTTATGTGGATAGAATGTATGTGATGGGATGGTGATGTGAATGAATGAGATGTGATGTCATGTGAATCGAGATGTGAATAAATGATATGGGATGTGATGTGAATCGGGATGTGAATGAATGAGATGTGATGTGAATGGATGTGATGTAAATTGGGATAGATGTGAATGGATAATATGTGATGTGATGTAATGTGAAACGGGATAGATGTGAATGGATGAGATGTGGATATGGGTAGATGATGCAAGTGGATGAGATATCTGATGTAAATTGGGATAGATGTGAATGGATAATATGTGATGTGATGTAATGTGAAACGGGATAGATGTGAATGGATGAGATGTGATGAGATGTGGATATGGGTAGATGATGCAAGTGGATGAGATATCTGATGAGGATAAATGAGGAAAGATGTGATGAGATGAAAATGATGTGATTGGATGAGAATGGGAATACATATGAAATGGATGTGGATTAATTAATGTGGATTGATGTGGAACAATGTGGAAAGATGAGAGTTCATTATAGAAACTGTATTTATGTGACGACCTGTTTTTAAATGACTGTTTTATGTCAAAAATGCTGGGGAAGCATTTTGACCGTCTTGTGAATGAGGTTGTGGAGACCTAACTGATAAAGTTACAATAGCTGACGGAGAGTCAATGGAGGACATCTCGCGTAGCAAGGTCGGCCAAGGTCTTGACCACGATTAAATGGTGAGCTTCCGGTACGGTGGATGAGAGACCAAGGAAGCGGCCTATGAGTGAAGCACTAGGTGACCTGCGAAGGATCCTAGAGGGTGTTGACCATACGGTGCTCACGCTTTGGGGGTCATCGAAGATACCCACACGTGCGTTGGGGAAGATATTTGAACAAGGAGTAAGAGTTGTTTTCTGAATTCGGGCATGAATCTGGTTGATTGACCTTGCTGGGCCTCAACGGATGAGACCATGGCTCTTTTATATGGATCTATTGGTTGATCTTGCTGATCTTCAATGGAGATTCCATTTTGATTTTTATAAGTGAATATATTGCCGGGTACTGAGCTAGGAGCTATCGAAAAGGCCCCTGAGTGGACACGTGGTGAGTGTTCTGGTTGCCAAGGATGCCATAGGTACATCGATGAGGGAAAAATTAGAAATTAGGATTCAACCACATATTTTGGAGGATTATGATCAGTGATACTATAGTTTCATTAAAAGATTGTTTTAAAGACAGCTGAATCTGTGAAAAAGGCAATTTCATATTGGGTGTGTAAGTGGTGTGACTAGTTTTAAGTTTGCATATCCAGCTAAGGGGCATGGGAACTCTTTTCCTTAGTACCCGAGACAAAACCGAACCAAATTCTTAAATGGATCCCATCACTACAGTGGTTGGGTGAATGGCTAACCCATTGGAGTGGATGGGGTTAGGCTGGACTGATGGATCCCTGAAATGAGACTCAATTCTGTTATGGTACGATAGATGAAGTAAATCCCGGATAAAAATTATTCTATGGAAAAGAATCAACGGCTCTGCCTCTCAATGAGGAAAAAAGCGTTGGTCTCTATGATCCAAGTGCAAGTTTTTTCCTTGATTTGACTATGGGACTTACGAGTTCAGGCAGATCAGTTCAGTTAGTTAAGGCTCTTGACTACGTTAGAGTAAAACTATCGAAGGAATCGCCTGTGCTTTCTGGGCGAGGGAAGTTTTTCCAGGTTCCATTTTGGAGGAATCGAGGGATTAGTCTTTTGTGTGGATTTTGTCCGGATATACGTGGGTGAGGCCCCGAGTGAGGGACCCTATCCCGCGCAAGAAGTGATTTCCGGGCGAGGGAAGTTTTTCCAGGTTCCGTTTTGGAGGAATCGAGGGATTAGTCTTTTGTTCGGATATACGTGGGTAAGGCCCCGAGTGAGGGACCCTGTCGCGCGCAAGAAGTTCTACTTCTGCTGCTAGCACCCCAGAATTTATTGCGCGGTGGGGACATGGATCTTTTTCATTGTGCATGAAAAAGAATGGCCTTAGGGCCATTCTTCCTCATGTTGTGCAAGAATGGCCTTGGGGTCATGCAAGAATGGCCCTAGGACCATTCTTGGCATGCTTGGATGCCCCCATGGGCACTATTTCATGCACCATGATGCATTTTAAAGTAAAATGGTGGATATATGAGGCCTTGGGGTCATGTATGAATGGTCGTTACACCTGTCGTGCATGAAAAGAATGTCCCTAGGGCCATTCTTGGATGCCACATGGCCATTCGAAAAATGACCTTGAGGCCTTGGGGTCAAGAATGGCCCCAAGGCCATTCTTTGTCATGCTGTGCATGGAAAAGGATGACCCTTGGTCCATTCTTAGATGCCCCCATGGTCACTATTCCATGCACTCTGATGCATTTTAAAGTAAAACAGTGGATATTTGAGGCCTTGGGGTCATGTAGAATGTTCCTTACACCTGTTGTGCATGAAACGAATGGCCCTAGGGCCATTCTTGGATGACCCATGGCCATCCCAAAATGACCTTGAGGCCTTGGGGTCATGCAAGAATGGTATGTAGGCCATTCTTCCACCTATTGTGCATGAAAATAATGGCCCTAGGGCCATTCTCGGATGCCCCGACTTCAAGAGAGCATTTAATACTATTCCAAGAGACCGTCCCTTGCATCGGATCCAGTAGTTGGGATACATCACGCAGATTCAGTGGGCTATAGTAGCACTATATGAGCATGTCACAAGAAGAGTCAGGACACCAAGACTGGCGGGCTCTCCGATGAGATCCATAGCACGATAGGGGTGAAACAAGGCTGTCCTCTTTCACCTACACTATTCGGGTTATACATCGACGAGATAGAGACTTTCATGCAGACCTTGGGGGGGATCATTGTTGGCAGGAGCTCTTATTGTGATTCTTCTTTATGTCGATGACGTGGTCTTGATCTTGTCCACTACATAGGGACTTCAGATGCACCTGGACGCTCTTCATAGATTCTGTCGCCAGGAGAGGGAGTTGAATGTGAACCTTGGGAAGACCAAGGTAATGATCTTCAACACCTCTTATTCAGCATTCTAGAGACATGAGGGATTTGTGTTTGGAGGAAAGCAAGTGGAGCTAGTCAGATGTTACACGTACCTGGGGGTGGTCTTCACAGATCCTTCCTTCACTATGATACAAGCGGCTCGAGACAGGATGCAGAGAGGATATGCTTCACTGGCGCATCTCGAGACAGTGTCATCAGTCTCATTTCCAGCACCCAGACATGAAGTCCCTCTTGTTCGACGCATTAGTGCGACCTGCCACCATGTATGGGAGTCTTTTCTGGGCCTGCGACCTCGGATTGGACAACTGGAGAGCGATCGAGAGGGTACAAGTTCTACTGTTTTCCAAGCTCATCAAAGCCAAGCCTTCGGTACCCCACCACATTTTACTAGCAGAGTTTGGAGCCTCACCATTGGTCCTCGATGCAGTCTCCTTCTAGACTATCATATACCCCAAAATGACCTTGAGGCCTTTGGGTCATGGAATAATGGCCTTGCATGAAAAGAATGGCCCTATGGCCATTCTTGGATGCCCCCATATCCATCCCAAAAGGACCTTGAGGCCTTGGGGTCATGCAAAAATGGCCCTAGGGCCGTTCTTCCACCTTTTGTGTGCATGAAAAGAGGACATCCTTGGATGCTCCATGGCCATTCCAAAATGACCTTGAGGCCTTGGGGTCATGTAAGAAAAGCCTTTGGGTTCATTCTTTCACCTATTGTACATGAAACAAATGGCCCTAGGGGACATTCTTGGATGTCCTATAACCATCCTAAAAATGACCTTCAGGCCTTGAGGTCATGCAAGAATGGCCCTAGGGCCATTCTTTCTTATGTTGTGCATGGAAAAGAATGACCCTAGGACCATTCTTGGATGCACCCATGGCCCCTTGGGGTCATGCAAGAATGACTCTTGGGCCATTCTTGGATGCCCCATAGCGACTATTTCATGCACTATGATGCATTTTAAAGTAAAACAGTGGATATATGAGGCCTTGGGGTCATGTAGGAATGGTCCTTGCACCTGTTGTGCATGAAAAGAATGGCCCTAGGGCCATTCTTGGATGCCCTATCGCCATCCCAAAAAGACCTTGAGGCCTTGGGGTTATGCAAGAATGGCTCCAGGGCCATTCTTCCTCGTGTTGTGCATGGAAAAGAATGTCCTTATAGGACCATTCTTGGATTCCCCCATGGGTACTATTTCATGTAATGTGATGCATTTTAAAGTAAAACAGTGGATATATGAGGCCTTGGGGTCATGTAGGAATGGTCCTTACACCTGTTGTGCATGAAAAGAATGGCCCTAGGGCCATTCTTGGATGCTCCATGGCCATCCCAAAAATGACCTTGAGGCCTTGGGGTCATGTAAGAATGGCCCTTGGGCCATTCATGGATGCTCCCATGGTCACTATTCCGAATGGCCCTATTCCGAATGGCCCTTGGGGTCATGGCCCCTTGGGCCATTCTTGGATGCCCCCATGGCCACTATTCCAAATAGCCTTGGGGTCATGCAAGAATGGCGCTAGGCCCATTTATCCTCATGTTGTGCATGGAAAAGAATGGCCCTAGGATAATTCTTGCATATGCCATGGCTATTCCACAATGACCTTGAGGCCTTTGGGTCATGGAATAATGGCCTTGCATGAAAAGAATGGTCTTAGGGAATTCTTGGATGCCCAATGGCCATTCCAAAATGACCTTGAGGCCTTGGGGTCATGCAAGAATGGCCCTTGGGCCATTCTTCCACCTATTGTGCATTAAAAGAGTGGCCCTTGGGCCATTCTTGAATGCCCCCATGGCCATCCCAAAATGACCTTGAGGCCTTGGGGTCTGCAAGAATGGCCCTTGGTCCATTCTTCCACTTGTTGTGCATTAAAAGAATAGCCCTTAGGTCATTCTTGGATGCCCCCCATGGCCATCCCAAAATGACCTTGGGGCCTTGGGGTCATGAAAGAATGGCCCTAGGTCCATTCGTCTACCTGTTGTGCATGAAAAGAATGGCCTATGGCCATTCTTGGATGCCCCCAAGGCAATCCCAAAATGACCTTAAGGCCTTGGGGTCATGCAAGAATGGCCCTAGGGGCATTCTTCCACTTGTTGTGCATGGAAGGAGGCCATTATTGGTAGTCCCATGGCCATTCCAGACTGACCTTGAGGCCTTGGTGTCATGCGGACCATTCTTCCACTTGTTGTGCATGAAAAGAATGGCCCTAGGTCCATTCTTGGATGCCCTATAGCCATCCCAAAAATGAACTTGAGGCCTTGGGGTCATGCATGGCCCTAGGGCCATTCTTGGATGCACCCATGGAGCCTTGGCATCATGTAAGAATGGGCCATTCTTGGATGCCCCCATGGCCACTATTTCATGCAGTATGATGCATTATAAAGTAAAACGGTGGATATTTGAGGCCTTGGAGTCATGTAGGAATGGTCCTTACACTTGTTGTGCAGGAAACAAATGGCCCTAGGGCCATTTTTAGATGCCCCATGGCCATCCCAAAATGACACGTAGGCCTTCAGGTCATACAAGAATGGTCCTTACACATGTTTTGCATGAAAAGAATGGCACCATGGCCATTCTTGGATGCCCCCATGGCCCCTTGGGGTCATGCAAGAATGGCCCTATGGCCATTCTTGGATGCTCCCATGGCCACTATTTCAGGCATTGTGATATACTTTAAAGTAAAATAGTGGATATTTGAGGCCTTGAGATCATGTAGGAATTGTCCTTCCACCTGTTGTGCATGACAAGAATGGCCCTAGGGCCATTCTTCAATACCCCATTTCCATCCCAAAATGACCTTGAGGCCCTGAGGTCATGCAAGAATGGGCCTTGGGCACATGTTGTGCATGAAAAGAATGGCCCTAGGACCATTCTTGGATGCCCCATGTCCATCCCAAATGACCTTACACCCTTGGGGTCATGCAAGAATGGCCCTTGGGTCATTTTTCCAGCCATTCTTCCACATGTGTATGAAAAGAATGGCCCTAGGGCCATCCTTGGATGCCCCATGTCCTTTCCAAAATGACCTTAAGGCCTTGGGGTCATGCAAGAATGGCCCTAGGGCCATTCTTCCACCTGTTAAGCATGAGAAGAATGGCCCTATGGCCATTCTTGGATGCCCCATGTCCATCCCAAGATGATCTTGAGACCTTGGGGTAATGCAAGAATGGCCCTTGTTCCACATGTTGTGCATGAAAAGAATGGCCCTATGGCCATTCTTGGATGCCGCACGGCCATTCCAAAATGACCTTTTAGGCCTTGGGGTCATGCAAGAATGGCCCTATGGCTATTCTTCCACATATTGTGCATGAAAAGAATGGCCCTCTGGCCATTCTTGGGTGCCCTTGGATGCCCTAGGGCCATTCATAATGTGCATGAGAAGAATGACCATTCTTGGCGTCCTAGGGACATTCCCAAATATTAAATTTGAATTTCAAACTAGAATATTCTCATTGAATTCCCAAATCAAATTTGAAATTTGAATTTGAAATTCAAATTATAATCTTTCCGCTTCCTCTTTCGTGCATCATGTTTTTCCCCTCTCCCCATAACAATTTTGAAATTTGGATTTGAAACCACCTTCATCCGTAATTTTCCCACCCATCTACGTCCAACACTTTAACGACATGTTTGCTTAATTGACATTTAGAGCACTACCAAGAATCTAGCTTGGCCCTAGGGCCAAGATACCAAGAACAAATCAACATTCTCTTTAATGGTAGTTTGGCCCTAGGGCCAAGATATCATCACTAGAGCAACACCATCTTTGCCTGGTAGATTGGCCCTAGGGCCAAGCTACCAAAAAAGATGATGAAGATTTAATTCTAGAAAATTTTGCCATAACCTCCTTTGTATGGCTGACCATTTCTCATTTTTATCATTCTTTATTTAGCTTAAATTAACCCAAATTAGATTTATAGAACTCTAATCTACACAATTTTCTAAATTCAAGAGAGTAAACAATAAAAAGAGTTTAATTAATCCTTTAGTTAATCTTTCTAGGATTGAGAAAGGTTGGAATGTAAAGAGGAGAAGGGGGTGGCCTTTTTATCAAAGGCATAGCATTTGAATTTAATTCAGTATTTGCAAAACACAAAAATTAAGAAAACCACAGATTCTTCATTAAACAAGTAAGAAAACTAGCTTACATTGAGCTTGTAAGCTTTGCTTTGGCTTGAGGGATTGAGGGTTCTACTCTTGTTTGAAGCAAGAGTGGCCACCAATTTACTTTAGAGAGGATTAGGCCAAAAACAATTGAATTATTAAAAAATTCAATGTAGATGGTAGGTTAGGAGCAGAGTAACATTGCATAAACACCTTTAAGCTTTTACAAAGGGGGAGGCTTCTATTTATAGGAAAAAGTGAGCCTCTAACCAAGCAAACTGATTCTAGAATTTTCCAGATCAGTTTGGTCAATTTTTGACCATTACTTTTTGGATCTAGTTTTGAAATAGGAGAGATGAAAATATCTCATTTTATTTATAAAAAATTGGAGGTAATGATGAGAAAAAGGGCCTACTTCATGAGGGGAGATCCCCACACTGAGGTGTCAAAAATCAGTTTTTTTTAATTGTTTTCTTTGGTCCTTAGTCCACTCTTCATCTTATGTGAGCATTTACTCATTTTTGGGGGGTTTTTCTTTTATTCTTCAATTTATCTCCTTCCTACATTTGGATTAATCTTATTGGTCCATAGGAACCTTAATTGGACCATAATCTAAAAATTTCTAAAAATATGGACCCTTAGGCTAAGGGCCTTAATACCTATTTTTAATTAATTCCAATTGCACATTGAAAAGTTCTTTTTGAATTTCTGTTTCAAGGGAAATCTTTTTAGACACTAGGAGGATTTTTATATCTAAAAATATCTCAATTTTGAATTACCTCCCTCTAGACATTTTCTCTCTCTAAGCCAAAATAGGGTAAAATAGGATCTTTCTTTTATTTCAGAGAGGGAAATAATTATAAGATCAGAAGGGGAGGTTCTTACACCTGCACACCTCAAAAGCTGGAGGGAGGAATCTTACATCCTACCTCACTTAAAAAACACGAGATGTCCTCATCTCGCAAACTAGAGGACAACTCATTCCCTTACGATCTAACTGATTCTGGGGTTCCTTATAGTCTAGTGAACCCAACAGAATCCTAGGATAAAGATCCCTTATATAGAACTCATCATCAGATAACAAATCTTTTAGATCATATCATTCATATCCTTAACACAATAATGGTCCATTAGACCAAAATTTCCATCTGAACATTCCTCCATGGGAATTTCAATTATACAAGTTTTTAATTTGTCATCCCTTAACTTGATCCACTGGCTCAAGTGTTAATAGTAGCAATCTGTCAGCACAATCCACTAATCTCATAGTGACTTGCTAAAGTCACTATCGTCATTTCAGTTACGAATATCATCACAGGGACTCGTCGCATTCATCCTCATTGTGGTTTTGCTCAGTTTATTGCTTATCGACCAAAACTCAGGAATCATCATTTTTCAATCAGAATCCAATTCAAATCATCAGTTCTCAACTAGAGTTTTAAAATCATATCAACCACATTCGAATTCATCATCCGGAGAGCATTTTTGCTTATAATTTTAAGGTCTTAGATTTACTCGTATATACTGCCAGTAAAGAGCTACAGTTATACCCTCGGTATATATGGGTAGTCATGGTCCTAGGCCTCAAGCAAGTCAAGGATTCCATGCAATTGTGATACATCCATCTGAAGACCCAATTACCAAATTATGAAATTCAGTTTGAATATCAATTTGTATGAATTTCATCACACATTTCTAATTTTTTACTATTACTTCATAAATTTCTGACATTTTTGGCTTCTCGGTTGATTCACTTTAGCCAATTCGCTCTGATACCAGCTAAAAGATCCCTGTCCCCACCGCGCAATGAATCCTGGGGTGCTAGTAGTGGAAGTAGCACTTCTTGCACGGGGTAGGTTCCTTCACTCGGGGCCTCACTCACGTATATTCAGACAAGACACTAATTCCTTGGTTCTTCCAAAACCGAACCCGGAAAAACTTTCCTCACCCGAAAGCAGGGGCAATTCCTTCAGGATATTTTTTACTCTAACGTAGTCAAGAGTCTTAACTAACTGAACTGCTCTGACCAAACCCGTAAGTTCCCATAGTCAGATCAAGGAAAAGACTTGCACTTGGATCATAGAGACCAACGCTTTTTTCCTCATTGAGAGGCACAGCCATTGATTCTTTTCAATAGAACAATTTTTATCAGGGATCTACTTCATCTATCGTACCATAACAGAATTGAGTCTCATATTAGGGATCCATCAGTCCAGCCTAACCCCATCCAATCTCGTGGGTTAGCCAACCACCCAACCACTGTAGTGATGGGATCCATTTAAGAATTTGGTTAGGTTTTGTCCAGGGTACCAGGGAAAAGAGTTCCCAGGCCCCCTAGCCGGATATTCATGCAAACTTAAAACTAGTCACACCACTTACACACCCAATATGAAATTGCCTTTTTCATAGATTCAGCTGTCTTTGAAACAATCTTTTATTGAAACTATAGTATCATTGATCATAATCTTCCAAAATATCCGATATCCTAATTTCCAATTTTTCCTTCATCGGTGTACTTATGGCATCATTGGCAACCAGAACGTTCACCACCTATCCACTCAGGGGTCTTTTGAATAGTTCCTAGCTCATAGTACCCAACAATATATTCACTTATAAAAATCAAAATGGAATGTGCGTCAAAGATCAGCAAGATCAACCAATAGATCCATATAAAAGAGCCATGGACTCATCCGTTGTTGAGGACCAGCAAGGTCAATCAACCAGATCCATGCCTGAATTCAGAAAACAACTCTTACTCCTTGTTCCAATATCTTCCACGACGTACGTGTGGGTATCTTCGGTGACCCAGAGCCCAAGCACCGTATGGTTAGCACCCTCTAGGATCCTTTGCAGCAGGTAACCTAGCGCTTCACTCATAGGCCGCTTCCTTGGTCCCTCATCCACCGTACCGGCGGAAGCTTACCATTCAAATCAAACCGAGGCTAGTCAAGACCTCGGCCGATCTTGCTACGCAGCAAGATGTCCTCCGTTGACTCTCCGTCAGCTGTTGCAACTTTATGAGTTAGGTCTCCATGACCTCATTCACAAGACGGTCCAAATTCTTCCCCAACATTCTTGACATAAAATAGTCATTTAAAAATAGGTCATAAATACAGTTTCTATAACAAATTCTCCTCTTTCCACATTGTTCCACATCAATCCTCATTTATTTCATAAGTATTCCCATTCTCATCACATCATTTTCCATCTCATCACATCTTTTCTCATTTATCCGCATCAGATCTCATCCACTCGCATCTACTCATATCCACATCTCATCACATCATATTCATTCACATCACATATCACATCTATCCCAATTTAGATCACATCTCATTCACTCACATCCCGATTCACATGACATCACATCTCATTCATTCACATCCCGATTCACATCACATCACATCTATTCACATCCATCACATTTATTTACATCACATCCATTTACATTGATCACATCACATTCATTCATATCCATCACATTCATTCATTCATATCCACCACATTCATTCTCATAACCATCCCATCACATGCATTCTATCCACATTATATCGCATCACTTCTATCCACATCATATCTCACTCATACACATCTCATCTCATTCATCCACATCCATCCAATTGTTCACATGTACGTGTAAGAAAGCATTATGGGCCCAAGGCCATGGACAACTAGTAAGTAGGTGTGAACTCTTGGGTGGAGTATAAATACCAATGTAAATGGGATTATGGGTCATTCATGATAATGTTATCTGTTCCAAGAATCAATGGTGAGCTTCTCCCGTGAGATGCTAAGTGGTGACTCCTTCATGAGCCACTCCCTTGGTGAGGGACTAACCCACCCCTGTTACTTTCTTTCATTGGTATCAGAGCCTGGCTTTTGATCCATGATTTTTAATTTTTCTTTTCTTCTTCTCATTTCGTGAAATTTCTGCTTCATTTGATTCATGGGGGAAGGGGATATGGCTAAGGTAGAGTTTGTGGTTCAAATCTGAGCACATGGACCTTTTTTTTTTGAATGAGTGGACCAAATTGGGGAAAATTTCTAATCTTGATTAGCAGTTATTAATCAAAAACGTTTTTTTTGTTTGGGAGCTTTCTTGCAAACCCTAGCCATGGAATCTCAACATGAGCAAAGGGCATTGAGTCTCTCATGTATCTAGCAATGTTTTATGAAGTATTTCACCTATTTTCCATGAGCAATGGGGCTCCCAATGTGGCTGAAAATCACTACCAAAGCTGCCCACGTTTTTCACCAAAGTGACCCTAATCTTCATCTCCTTCAACAAATTCAAGCATTAAGGCTTCCCAGGTGACATTGGTGAGTTGCTCCATCACTTCCTTACAATTTTGAAGCATTGTTTCAAGCTATGGAGTGAATTAAGGTTTTATTACACATAAAACCCTAATTTTCAGAAATTGGACTTTAATCATGGCCATTCATGCTGCTCTTTATGCATTATGAATGCTTGAATGCTACACATAGCCATTCAATGCTATGCCTTGCATATTGGCATAAGTGAGCATAGCTTTTGGCACATTTGGGGGATTGAATAAAATGTTTTGGGTTGGAAGCCCACTTTTTGGTGACACCGTTTTCCATTGCCGGTTGCACGTTTTTGGTCATAACTCTCTCATACGAACTCCGTTTTTGGAGTTCTAGTACTCAAAACGACCGACTTGTCGTCCTCTTCGAGACAAGATATAGGTCTTGAGGTGCAAGATTCAGCAAGTGCTCTCTGTTTTCACTTTTGTACTGGATTTTCTAGTCCCGAGCAGGAACTCGCGCCCAGAACACGACCCGAGATCACCGCTCCGTGACACTTGGATGTTGTTGATGTATGTGGAAATGTATTGACATTGCCATGAGTGGATGTGATGAAGGAAGCACTATGAACCATGTATTATGATATGAATGAGCATGAGTCATGCTATAAATCAATTGTAAGTGAACTCTACTCATTCATTTGAGCTTGTAACTCACGATTTTATTCCTAGAATCTAGAATGAAGTAAGGGTACCTTGGCATTTGGAGGAGAGGCCAAGGGGAGAATGTCTTGAATCTTCCTTGCCGTTAGTGCCGGGTAACGCGGTAAGGAAGAGGATTAGGTACTTGGTGGTAAAGAAATGGCCTCAACCTTCACCTTGGATGTAAACTTGGTGAAGGGGTGAGAAGTGCTTGGCCGGGAGATCGGCAAGCATCGACGCGCTTCATCGACCACTTCATTCGTCGACTTGAGCAAACAAGCAAATCCTCTACATCGACTTCTTATGCAAAAGGACAAAATTGATGCCATAAGGTCACATGCTCAGATGGAAAAATGATTAAGGATTGATTTGCTTACAGTGGTCAAATGCATAAGGATTTTAATACTTGATTGAGATGCTTTGATTTGATTGAGATTTGGTGCAAAAAGAGGGGAGACCATGGCAAAATTTTTGCAAAATTTGCTTACTTGCAGCCAGGACAAATCCTTGAATTTCTAGGGTTTTTCAAAAGCTTTTCAAATATGTCCTAAAATCTCTTCAATCTGCCCGAAAACCTCTTTCAAACAAGCTAAAGATCACTCAAATCGGAGTAGTATTGAGCGGTCAAAGTTAAGAGTTGACTTTCAGCTAGAACAGTTGACTGGTCAAAGGCTGTTGACTTTTTCAAATCTGTTTTTGGGGATCCTTACTCGTCTCGTCAAGAGCTTCACATCGATATAAAGATCACCCAAATCGGATAAGAATTGAGCGGTTAACATCAAGAGTTGACTTTCAGCCGGTATAGTTGACTGGTCAAAGGCTGTTGACTTTTTCAGATCTGTTTTTGGGGATTCTTATTCGTCTCGTCAAGAGCTTCGCATCGATATAAAGATCACCCAAATCGGATACCGTTTGAATAGAGAAAAAAAAATCAAGTAAGTGGTCTTTGCAAGGAGGGATCAATTACGCGCATGGAAATGACTAGAGGAGGTCAAAACAAGGGAGCCCGGAATGAAAATGATCAAAGACAACCGGAAGCAATGATGGCAACGAGTTCATCAACGAGGAATGAAGAAAGTTCAACCATAAAAGCACCATCTCCAGATGAATCTCAGCCAGTGGAAATGCCTCAATCTTTGGGAACTACTCCGCTAACAGTGGACATGATGTTAATTTCTATGGAGAGTATGTTTCAAAAGATTGAAAATAACCAAACAAATCGGCAACAACAATTTGGTGAACACCTCATGGAATGGTTCGACAAGCGACACCACTACCTGGATGACGTGATGCAAAGAGGGTTAAAAGACTTGGAGAAAGCCATTAGTGCATTGGCTCCTCTCAAGCTCAACCAAGAAGCCGATATGAATGCAATGGATGGTGTACATTATGATGCCAAACATGATGGAAAGCCTTCTATGCCAGAAGAGAACAAAGTAAGACAAATGATGCCACCTCAAATGATGCCACATTCTTCTTACATGGACAAGGGCAAGAGACCTATGGGTGATGCTTCTTATGAGAGATCCAATGCCAGTATTCCAAGAACTTCATCCTTTATGCAAGATGCAAGAAGAGGGTATGAACAGAAGGGATTTAAAGATGCAGGTGATTGGCAATTGGAAGATGAGCAAATGCATAGACACTTGGGTGAAGGAAGAGGATTTGATGATCCAAGAGCATGGTAGAGGGGTTCAAGAATGCATGGTGATTTTGACAATGCTGTGAAGGACAAAATCATATTTAATAAATTCAAAGGAGAATCAAATTCTATCGAAGACTTTGAAGAGTAGGCAAACAAGATGGATCTCTACTTCGAAATCAGCCCAAGGAGCGAGATTGCCAAAGTCTACTTCGCCTCACTTCATCTTGAAGGTTTTGCTCACACTTGGTGGAGGAGGAAGCAATCTCATGGTTATGTCATCACTACTTGGGAAGAATTCAAGAATGACATGGCAGAAGAGTTTACTTCTCGCATGCAAAGGGACAATCACATTGTGGAATGGGACAAGCTAGAGCAAATCACTACCGTGAAGGAATATTCTCATAAGGTTCTAAAGCTTCTATTATACTTGGACGACTTTGATGAGCATTATCTTGTTGTCAAGTATATAAGGGGCTTGAAAGCTCCTATTGGTGGTGATGTCAAGTCTCATGAACCCGCCACTTTGAAGAAGGCAATGATGCTTGTAGAAATTCATGAAGAGAAGTACTTGACAAAGTGGGCTAGCAAAGGGAATATCAAAGGGGAAGTGATCACAAGGACTGACATGGGTTCTTATGCAAACACAAGACCTAATCTTCCAAGATTTCCTACCGTGTATGGTAGAGGGTCTAATAGACTTCCATTTAAACCACCATTTATGTCCAACAAAGCTACATACAATGAGTCCAAGCCAGCAAATGGGGGTTCAAAAAGCAAGGTTATCAAGGAGGACCGTTTGCATGAAATGAGGCTCAAAGGTCTATGTTTCAAATGTGGAGAAAAATGGAACAAGGATCACTTCAAAGTATGCAAATCCAAGGATATTTCCATAAGCTACATTATCACTGAGGACAATGCTAATCATGAGGAGGAGGAAGTCCTTGAATGCAATGATGCCTTAGGATGGGGAGATCCTCATGAGGGTGGAGGTTCTCATGATGATGGTTTTGATGAAGAAAATCCCGAGTTTCCTTTTGATCCGGGTGGGAAACTAAAGTTTGCTCATGACAAAATGGATGATGGGATGCCTCTATGCGTGTGGAATGAAAACAATAGTGCACATGCTACCTTGTGTACAATCTCTCATGATGCTTATGCGGGAAGTAAGGGTGCCAACACATTGAGATTGAAGATCAAGGTGAATGGGAGAACAACATATGCACTCATTGATACTGGAAGCACGCATAGTTTTGTCAATAAAAGGTCTTTGAACACTCTCAAAATGCAACCAACTTCTTTACCAAACAAGCACATGGTGCAAGTGGCCAATGGTGATTCAATGGGTTGCAATATGAAGTGTCAAAGTACAGAATTGGAGTTGTCCAAGAGCTACTCTTGCAAAGTTGATCTTTTGGTGATTGAGTTGGGACCAATTGACATAGTACTTGGATGTGATTGGCTGTCCACTTTGAACTCTTTTACCATGAACTTACAGAAAAGTTTCATGAGTTTTGTGCATCATGGAGGGGTTATTACATTGAATGGAATGCAAGGGTCCAAGCTCTTTATGATCAATGCTACTCAAATGAAGAAAGAGTTCAAGAAAGAGGGCTATGTTTATGTACTACAGCTTTGCAAAGAGGAAGATAAAAGCAAAAAGGATTGCATCGAAAATGTGGACATGGTTAAGCTACTCAAGGATTATGAAGATGTGTTTACCATGCCAAAATCAATGCCACCAAAGAGGAGTGTTGATCACGCTATTGATTTGGAACCAAATGCCAAACCAATCAACAAGCCTCCCTATCGTTTGTCAAAGGTTGAAAAGGAAGAGGTGGCAAAGCAAGTCAAAGAACTCATTGACATGGGATGGGTTGAACCAAGTCAATCTCCTTTTGCTTCTCCGGTGCTACTTGTGAAGAAAAAGGATGGTACTTTCCGCATGTGCATTGATTACCGTGATTTGAATAAGATCACCATCAAAAATCGTTTTCCAATACCAAGGGCGGATGATCTTTTGGATGAGTTGAAGGGTGCCACATGCTTTTCAAAGATTGATTTGCGTTCCGGATACCATCAAATAAGGATGAAAAGTGGTGATGAGTTCAAAACAGCATTTCGTACAGAAAGGGGTCTTTACCAATTCATGGTTATGCCGTTTGGATTATGCAATGCACCGGCAACTTTTCAAGCATTGATGAACAAAGTGCTTCAACCTTTCCTCTACAAGTTTGTATTGGTCTTTTTCGACGACATACTTATCTATAGCAAACATGAGGAAGTGCATTTGAAGCACGTGAAAGAGGTTTTGGAGGTCTTGAGGCAAAACAAGTTGTATGTTAAGGAGACAAAATGTACCTTCACATGGCACATGAGGTGGAATATTTGGGTCACATTGTGAGCAAGGATGGCATTTGTGTGGATCCAAAGAAAGTGGAATGTATTAGGAATTGGCCGGTTCCTTTAAACACTACTCAATTGAGGGGATTTTTGGGGTTATCTTCATTCTATAGGCGCTTTATTGCCCACTATGTAGAAATTGCAGCCCTAAGACGGACAAATTGAAGAAGGAAACCTTCTTTTGGGATGCCATTGCCAACAAAAGCTTTGAAGATATGAAGAAGATGCTCACATCAGCACCTACTTTGGTATGTCCAGACTTCACCAAACCTTTCACAATAAGGGCGGATGCAAGTGGAAGAGGAATTGGTGCGGTACTTTACCAAGACCATGGAGTCATTGCTTATGAAAGTAGAAAGCTGAATGACAAAGAAAGAGAACTCCATGTGTATGAGCAAGAGATGATTGCTATACTCCATGCTATCAAGAAATGGCACCATTACTTATATGGGAGTCATTTTTATGTGAGAAGTGATCATAGGGTGCTGAAGTATTTCCTCACACAATCCAATTTGTCTCCTAAGCAAAGAAGGTGGGTAGCAACACTACAAAACTATGATTTTGAAATCACATACACAAAGGGCAAAGAAAATGTGGTTGCCGATTCTTTGTCTCGTATGTGGGCCTGCTCATTGTATGCTATTTCTGAGGTGCATAAAGATTGGATCATGGAGATACAAGAAGAGTACTTGTTTGATGAAGAAACCTCACAAATAGTGCAGAAATTACAGCAAGGTGTATGTGAAGAGTTACCCCATTATGAGCTGAAAAATGGTCTCCTCTACTACAAAGGAAAAGTCTACTTGGTTCCTACTTCATCATTTATCAAGAAGATCATGGAAGAGATGCATTGTACTCCTATGGGACTAGTCATTTGGGTGTCTACAAAACCTTTGATGCAATAAGGAAAAGTTTCTTTTGGAAGGGGATGTGGAAGAGCATTCATGCTTATGTAAGTGGGTGCCGGTCATGTCAATTGAACAAGGATCCTACACATAAACCGGGAGGTTTGCTTCAGCCATTGCCCATTCCCGAAGGCAAATGGAGTCATATATCAATGGATTTCATTACTAACCTTCCGCGCACAAAGAAAGGGTGGGACAGCTTGTATGTTGTGGTGGATAGATTGACCAAAGTGGCCCATTTCATTCCTTCCAAGGTCACATATTCAGCCCAAAATGTTGCCAAGAAATTTGTTGATGGGGTTTTCAAGTTGCATGGTATGCCGTCACAAATTGTGAGTGATCACGATGTCAAATTCATGAGCACTTTTTGGAGAACATTGTTTGAATATATGGGAACCAAGCTTACTCCAAGCACCGCCTATCATCCCGAAACCGATGGTCAAATAGAAAGAGTAAACAAATGGGTGGAAACATATCTACGCCACTATTGTCATGATACTCAAAGCACATGGGATGATTGGTTACCTTTGACTGAGTTTGCTTACAACTCAACATATCATGTGAGCATTGGCATGTCACCCTTTGAGGCTTTATATGGTTACAAGGTCAATTTGCCTATGTTGGTGGGTACATATGAGACTTCTAACCATAATGCCAAGGAGGAAGCTGAAAGGGTGCAAGCTTTGTTGCAACAATGCAAAAGTAATTTGAAGGTTGCACAAGAGAAAATGAGACAATATGCCAATGTTCATCGAAGACCATTGGAATTCAAAGTGGGAGATTGGGTTCTTTTGATAATAGCAAAGTCAAGATATGCGTCTTTGAAGGGAAGCACCAACACCAAACTAGCTCATCGCTATTATGGTCCTTATCAAGTGATACGAAGAGTTGGGGAGGTTGCATATCAACTCTTACTTCCATCTACAACAAAGATTCATGATGTGTTTCATGTCTCTCACTTGAAAGGATATGTGGGTATGATCGATCAAATGGTTGATGAGTTACCTCCAATGAATGAAGAGGGAATGATTGAATACATTCCAGAAGCTATCTTGGGTACAAGGAAAAAGGTACTTCGCACTCGTACCTTGGTGGAGTATCTTGTTCAATGGAAAGGTTTACCTAAGGAAGAAGCTTCATGGCAACCTATTTCAGCATTGGAGGGATATGAAGCATTGATAAAGCAATATGGGTTGGTGTAAATTCAGCCACATGGAACATTCTTCTCCGAATTTGGGGTATTCATTTGAGGTTTCGAGGATGAAACCATTGGGGAAGGGATGGTTTGTAAGAAAGCATTATGGGCCCAAGGCCATGGACAACTAGTAAGTAGGTGTGAACTCTTGGGTGGAGTATAAATACCAATGTAAATGGGATTATGGGTCATTCATGATAATGTTATCTGTTCCAAGAATCAATGGTGAGCTTCTCCCGTGAGATGCTAAGTGGTGACTCCTTCATGAGCCACTCCCTTGGTGAGGGACTAACCCACCCCTGTTACTTTCTTTCAGTACGACTACTCACATCTATCCATACATTCATATCTATCACTTCAAATCCACATATATTCATGTCACATCACATTCTTTCACATACACATCCACATCCACATCCACATCCATTCTTTCACATACATCCACATCCATTCTTTCACATACTCATCCATGTCCATTCTTCACATACTCATCCACATCCATTCTTCACATACACATCCACATCCATTCGTCTCACATACACATACACATTCACATCCATTCTTCACATACACATCCATATCCATTCTTCACATACACATTCAAATCCATTCTTCAGATACACATCCGTATCCATTCTTCACATACACATTCACATCCATTCTTCACATACACATCCATATCCATTCTTCACATACACATTCACATCCATTCTTCACATACACATCCACATACAAATTCACATCCATTCTTCACATACACATCCATATCCATTCTTCACATACACATTCACATTCACATCCATTCTTCACATACACATCCATATCCATCCACATACATTCTTCACATTCACATCCATTCTTCACATTCACATCCATTCTTCTCTTACACATCCATATCCATCCATTTCACATTAATCTGATTCACATCACATCTCATCACATCTATTCACATCACATTACATCCATCCATTCATTCACATCACATCTCATCACATCTATTCACATCACATTACATCCATCCATTCATTCACATAACATCCATCCATTCATTCACATCTATCTGATTCACATTGCATCTCATCACATCTATTTTCTATGCAAGTTTTCAGTTTGATTTTCTTCTGGGTACAAGGATTATTTCTTGGATCAGTATCCCCAAAACTTCTTGATCGGAGTTTTGTATTTCATACGAGAATTTCTCGAATTCTATAACCTTGATCCACAGATCAATTTGAAGGGTCTCAAACTTAGTTTCATATTTGGCGGGAGTTCTGAGTGTATTTTTCTAAACTGGTCATACCTTCTTTCCTCAAAACTGATGAAAGAGTTTGGTCTTGGTCATAGTTTGAGTCGGATAAGATTTTGGTCTTGGTCATAGTTTGATTCAAGTTTTGAGTCGGATAAGATTTTTACTGATCTATCTTTCTCAAAAAGGTTTGATAATTCAGTTACTATTTTACTGAATTTCTTTCTTTAAATATTCACTTATTTGATTTCTAAATTAGTTATGAATTCTAATGAGAAATAGATTAATCATTTATCTGAATATTTCGATCTCGATAGATTTCTTGAATTCTCTTTTTATAATCTGTGTGAATATAAAACGATAGAAATTTCTCTCTTAGAGTATTTAATTATTCATTTATCAAATACTCATACGATTTAAACATAGAATTTAAGAGAATTCTAATTTTGATATAAAATTCTTTATGCATCTATTTATGCATAAAAATCAACTTCAGTGGGAATAACTCTTTTATAAAAAATCCTTTTATGCATCTTTTTATGCATAAAAACAAATTTAATAGGAATAACACTTTTAAAATAGAAATAATTTCTTTATGCATAAAATTTAATTTTTATAAAAATAACACTTTTACAATAAACAATTTCCTTTATGCATTTTTCTATGCATAAAAATCAAATTTAATAAGAATAGCACTTTTGTAATAAAAAAATTTCTTTATGCATCTTTCTATGCATAAAAATCAAATTTAATGAGAATAACAATTTTGTAATAAAAAAATTTCCTTTACGCATCTTTATATGCATAAAAAACAATTTTAATGAGAATAACACTTTTGTATTAAACAAATTCCTTTATGCATCTGTCTATGCATAAAAATCAAATTTAATGAGAATAAAACTTTTGTAATAAAAAAACTCCTTTATGCATTTTTCTATGCATAAAAATCAATTTTAATGAGAATAACACTTTTGTAATAGAAAATTTTCCTTTATGCATATTTCTATGAATAAAAATCAATTTTGATGAGAATAACACTTTTGTAATTAAAAAAAATCCTTTATGCCCAAAAATCAATTTTAATGAGAATAACTTTTTTGTAGTTAAAAAAATTCTTTTATGCATTTCTCTATGCATAAAAATCAAATTTAATGAGAATAACACTTTTGTAATTAAAAAAACTCATTTATGCATCTTTCTATGCATAAAAATCAATTTTAATGAGAATAACACTTTTGTATTTAAAAAAAAAATCCTTTATGCATCTTTCTATGCATAAAAATCAAATTTAATGAGAATTACACTTTATAAATGCCTAGCTTCGGCAGATTCTACTCAACGCAATCTGCGAACTCGAATCTCACGAATCCCCGAAATCTGACTCAATGCGGAATAGAATTGATCGGTGGATCTCCAGTTTCGACCAAAAGAACGGGACGTACCACAAGATTCGGATAAAAAAATTTCTTTATGCATCTTTCTATGCATAAAAATCAAATTTAATGAGAATAACACTTTTTTTAAAAAAAATCCTTTATGCATCTTTCTATGCATAAAAATCAAATTTAATGAGAATAACACTTTTGTAATAAAAAAATTCCTTGATGCATCTTTCTATGCATAAAAATCAATTTTAATGAGAATTACACTTTTGTAAAAAAACTTTCTTTATGCATCTTTCTATGCATAAAAATCAATTTTAATAATTAATATCAGTGATATCCATGCATATTCAAAGGTGAATATGTACATGGAGTAATTAGAATATTTCTTTTAGATGCAAAAATGGTGGGAATTACTCTTTTGGAAATAACATAAAAATAAACTTTCTTTTCAACAAAATTTTGGAAAATTTTGCCATAACCTCCTTTGTATGGTTGACCAGTTCTTGTTTTTATAATTCTTTATTTAATTTAAATTATCCTAAATTAGATTTATAGAACTCTAATCTACATAATTTTCTAAATTCAAGAGAGTAAACAATAAAAAGAGTTTATGTAATCCTTTAGTTAATCTTTCTAGGATTCAAAAAGTTTGAAATTTGGATTAATCTTATTGGTCCATAGGAACCTTAATTTGACCATAATCCAAAATTTTCAGAAAGACCCTTAGGCTAAGGTCTTTTGTGCACATTATAATTTATTTCTAATGCACCTTAGGAATTTCTTTTTAAACTTCTATTTCACGGGAATTTGTTTTAATAAGAAGGGATATTTTTCCATCCAAAGATATCTAAAAACTGAATTACCTCTCTCTAGAACATTTTCTCTCTCTCTAGACCAAAACAGGTGGAGACAAGATCTTTTATTATTCTGAAAAGGGGATTGAAATTGGACATCTTGAGGGTTGGGGAGGAATCTTACATCCTCTCCCACTTGAAAAACGTGAGATGTCCTCATCAGTTCGGCTTCTTTCTCCCAGGTGGTGTCTTTTCAAAAGAATAGAACTTCCATTTGAATAATAATTCTGTCAAAATTGTGTTCCTGAGAACCTTCTCTCGAACATCAAGGATTTCTTCAGGTTGGAGTTCAATCTGTCCTTGGGTTGAAGAAGTTAAGATTTTATCATTAAGCACATGATTCGGGCTCAGTACATACTTCTTAAGTAAGCTGACATGAAATACATTATGTACTTTGAGATGAGGAGACAGAAGAAGTTCATAGACTAAGTCACCTACTTTCTTTGTAATCAGATATGGCCCACAGTATCTGGGGGATAACTTCTTGTACTTCCCAAGAGATAGAGAACTTCTTTTGGGGCATACTCGAATGAAGACCATATCTGCTTCTTTGAATTTTCTGCCTGACCTCTTCTTATATGCATATTGCTTCTGTTTATCCTGGGCAATTTTTATATCCTTACGGATTGACTACGTCTGCTGCTCCATGTCGTCAAGCATCTATGTGGACATCTCGACCCTAATCAATGGGTCGGACAAGGTTAATGGTGTTAGGCAGTCTTGTCCATACAGAGCTTTGAAAGGGCTCATCCCGATACTTCGGCGATAAGAAGCATTGTAGGCGATTTTGACTAGGTGTAGATAGCTTAGCCACTTCTTGGGTTCCTTGCCACACAGCATGACCGAAGTATAGCTTTGATTACTTGGTTCACCCTTTTTGTTTGACCACCACGGTCTCAGGGTGGTAAGCTATGCTGCGATCCAAGAAAGTTCCTACTGCTTTGAAGAATGCAGTCCAGAATCTTGACGTGAATTTGGGATCTTGATCACTTACTATTCTTGTGATATCCCTCTGACCCCTCTGCGCACCGGATTCCCAATTGATAGCAGCGGAAGTAGCTTCCTCTTGCATGGGGTAGGGTTTCCCACTCGAGCCTTGCCCTCAAATGTCCGAGCACGAGACTAATCTGGTGGTCATTTTTCCTTGCTCGAAAAACGGGGATGACTCTACCTTTTTAATTTTCTTAAGAAATTTTCTTAGTAACGGGGTCAAGAGACTAAACTATCCTTCACCAGATAGAAGGAAAACTATTACAGACTTAACTTGAAGAAATCAATGCTTTTTTCCTAGCTGAAATCAGGTAGAGCCATTGATCTATTCATTTGAGAAGTCTTCAGGTTTTTATTTAACTACTCAAGTTCTAAGCGTATTCCTATTTTTCAATTTCATTATTAAAACTCCACTGATTCCAGCCTAACCCCATCCGGCCCATGGGCCAACCACTAGAATCGGTAGAACCAGACAATTACTCACCCACCCATAATTGAATGCCTTTCTTAACTTTTGCTTTCGAATACATATACGCACACACTCCTCTTTAAAACTTAAATTATAAAACAATCCATTGACAAACAGTTATTGGTTACAGATGTCATAACTCAAAATTTCCATCCGATGCTTGTTTCTAAAAAAAAACACTATCATTCTGGACTCTCTGTTGAGACCAGCTTGTCAGCAAAACGAGATCCAGTAAAACAGATTACAATAATCATTGGTCCATCATACAATCTTCCATGACATATGCATGGGTGTCCTAGGCACCGCAAGCCCGTGCATTGCCTGGTCGCATTGCCTGGTCAGAACCCTCCAGGATCCTCCTTAGGTGTCTTGGCACTTCACTCAGGGACCGCTTCGTTGGCCCTCGTCCATCGTACCTGAAGCGCACCATTTTAATCGTACCGAGGCTGGTCGAGACCTAGGTAGGATTTGCCGCGTGAGCTATCCTTTGAACACTCCAGACCAATTATTGCAACCAAACTTTGCTTAGAAAACAATATACCAAATGCTCCAGCATTCTGGCGTAAGGCAGTCCTTTAAGAAAACAGAGTTTCTATGCAATTTTTCAGTTTGATTTTTTTAAAAAACAATGAATATATCTTAAATCAGTATCCCCAAAACTTCTTGATCGTAATTCTGAATCTTTTTTTCAAAAGAAGCATTTCTTTACAGACATGTAGGTCTTGATGAAATCTGGATGTCCTACAATAACGCTGTCATGGGCTTCATTCATAATTTGACCCTTAGTTCCCTCATCATTGGGAATGCATAGCCTGCTATTGTAATACATAACTCTTTCATCCAAGTTGTACCCTTGAACTCGGTTCAACTCCTGAGAGGAGTTTTTCTTTCCTGCATAAGTAGGGTAGCAATGGGGCCAAAGAATCTATCCTGCATGATCTTCTCTCTTGCTGCATTAATAAATGGATTTTCGTTCTTAGTTTTTGAGATTCGTAGGCCACTACATGACCTTCCTATATAAGCACACCTCCCAGGGAAAAACCACTTGCATCAGTTACTACCTCAAAGGGTAGAGAGAAATGTGGCAACTTTAGAATGGCACTGGTTACCAAGGCAGTCTTTAGCTTATCAAAAGCGCTCTGACACCTGGCAGACCATTGGAATGGGATATTCTTCTTGGGAAGATTAGTTAGGGGGGAAGCTATGAGAGCATACTTGGGTATAGAAATTCTATACCAACCAGTTAATCCCAAGAACCCTTTGACTTCTTTCACTGTATTTGGTTCATGCCAATCTATGACTACTTGGACTTTTGTGCGGAATCTGGAGAAATTCCGTTTTTGGATACTAGAAAGCCCAAGTATTCAACATGGTCGACAGAGAAAGTGCATTTGCTCTTTTTTGCAAAGAGTTGGTGCTTCCTTAGAATCTCAAGAATTTTTTGGATGTGAGCTTCATGGTCAGCTACATTCTTTGATTAAATCAGAATATCATCAAAGAAAACAAGAACAAAATCATCCAAGTATTCTCTGAGAATGTTTTGCATTAGGCGATTAAATGTAGCAGGGGCATTTGTCAATCCAAACGGCATGACTGTAAATTCATAGTGCCTATATTGAGTATTGATGGCTGTCTTCAGGATATCTTGCTCATTAATCTTGATCTGGTAATCTTGATATGGTAATATCCTGATTTGAGATCTATCTTTGTGAAAATTTGGGCTCCACTTAGCCTGTCCAGAAGCTCATCGATTCTGGGGATAGGATACTTATTCTTAACTGTCAGCATGGAGACCTATGTAATCCACACATAGTCTTAACGTTCCATCTTTCTTTTTTTGAAAGAGAACTGGCACTCCCCAAGGTGAAACACTAGGTCTTACAAACCCTTGTTCTAACAGCTGCCTAAGTTGTTCCTTGAGTTCAATGGCTTCAGGGACTAGCATTCTGTACGTGCGTTGGGCTTTTGGCTGAGCTCCGGGGGTCAATTCTATCACATGATCTACTTCCCGAATTGGAGGCATCTGTGTTAGCTCTGCTGCTGGGAATAAATCATCATATTCACTTAACCATTCTGGTTCTTTAGCTTTTAACTTTGTGTCTACCCGATTCATTTTGACAACATAAATAAGCTGCTTCTTTCTAAGTCCTTTTAGTAACTTAGAAGCTTTACTAATTGCAAACCTAGGGATCTGGAAATTTCGGTTCCTTGAACTTTGTTTCTGTGAAGGTCACGGAAGGAAATGGTTCCATTGTGACAGTGAATGTCAACTTGATTTTTGTGGAGCCAATCCATTCCAAGGATCCCGTCGAGAACTCCCAAAAATAGGACTCTGAACTGACAGTAAGTTACATTCCCATCTAGATTAAACTGAATACGATCTGTCTCATGGTGAGTGAAAAGGATCTTCCCACTGGCCAATTCAACTTGCATAGGTTTCCCTGATTTTTGTTCTAAGACTAGCTTACGCAAGCATCGAGGGGAAATAAATGAATGAGTACTGCCTGAATCAATCAAAAGCTTAAATGGCTTACCCTTATACTCAGCTGGAGTATGGATGACTGAGAATTGATGATTTGGCCCTTGGTTCTCAATTGTGGCATAAATCTGACCTCTTTCCTCTTCCACTACTTCTGCTATTGTAATTGCTCTGGCTGCTGCACATTGGGGCGAAACTCTTTCTCTTTGGTTACCCTAGTTTTGGGAGGGAGTTCTGAGATTACTCTGAATAGAGGCAGATGGCTGAGCTGGATTCCTCCTCGGATTGCCCTGATTTTGACGAGACGAGCTGATAGGAAGGGACTGGTCTCTGCATTCTGGGTCCTTGACTTCCCTGTCCTCTTGACATGGTAGGGGTCGGGCAGTCTTTAAGCTGGTGACCGAAACCCTGACATCCAAAATATATGTTCTCACTTCTAAGCTCGTCCCTTTGAGTCCTTGAAAAAGGTGGGGCTCCTAAGAAAGTGTTCTGAGGAGGGAAGGGTCTTCCTTCACTTCTGAATTTACCAGCATCTTGATTTTGATTTGGGCCTTGCTGCCTCTTTGGGGGTGGAAAGTTTGAGGTACTTCCCGGGGTTCGGAACCTTTTAAAGTTTGAGGGTGTAGGCTTTAGCGCGGGACCTTGACAACAAATGCCTTGGCAAAGTCGTTTGCCATTCTGACAGCTTCTGCCATTGAGATTGGTTTGGCATTTTTCACTAAAGTATCCAATGGCTTGTTCATTCCTTGAATGAATCTGGCCATCAGTTGCTCTTCATCCAAAAATGGAGAATATTTGAGGAGAAGGGAAAATGCCTGATGGTATTCTTCAATTGTTCGACTATCCTGCTTTAGTTCCAAGAACTCATTCATTTTGGTTTCTAGGAAGCCCGGAGGACAGAACCTCTTCTCGAGGTAAGCTCTGACCAGGTCTGGGTATTTCAGTCGAGATAGTTTGTCTCGCAATGATTCCTCCATGCAACCCTGGCTGTTTCCACAATTTTTAATCTGGCGAGAGCCATCTTGCTCTTCTCATTATAACCGGTTACATCAAAGTACTCTTCCATTGCCTCGATCCATTTTTCCACTGCTTCTCCCAACTGTTCCCCTTCAACCTTGAATGGACGAGGTTGGGATCGCTGCAAGGCTTTATGAACGTCTAGATCTAACTCTTCATCGGTAAGAGGATTCGGCTGCCTAGCACGGGCCGCGTGCCTCATGATTCTGACAAAACGAGATTTTTGTCAACTTAACTTTGTCATCAGATTTATGACTATTTACTTTTTGAGATTTATTTCTTAAAGAATAAATATTCCATCATAATTTTTGAAAACAAGATTCTCTTTGATAATTTTGCTAATAATTATTCACAACCACGAAATCATTTTGGAATCTTTTCCAAAACATCATTTATTATCAAAAGGTTTTGATATATACATAGAGCGTCTCAGCTCCAAAAGTCACTGCCTCAATCGCGTACGCATAAAAAGGCGATACTGTGATGCAGACATGTTATGATATACAAAAATCATCATTGATAAAGGTGCTGCAATTCTACTCCAAGGAATAAAGCGGCTTAGAAGTCTAAAAATTTGGCAAGAAATTTAAAAATTCTAGGGTGAATGATTATAGAGTTGGACATAATGAATAACTCCTAGCCTTATCAAGATCATGGCTAGCAATATATTCTGTCTGAGTCTCTGATGTTGATTGGTATTGATGTTAATACATCGCCTTCCAGAGAACCACATATGCTGACGTCGCTCTATTGGATCACGAAAGTATAGATCCTCAAAGTGACGAGCGAGCCTCACTCTGCTTTCTCGGGTTGTAGCACAATTGATGAGATTTTCGAAGGCAAATGCGATCATATCCTGACTTTGGGAAAATCCTGGAATGCGAGATAGATTTGGGGTATCCATCTAAAAATCTAGTTCAATTTATGAGTTTTCAATTTATGAATTCATTTCAAACATAATCTTAGCAAGTGAAAACATTATTTCTGAAATTTACTTTAAAATTTTTGGCAATTTTTGTTGTTGTTTCATAAGTTTACAACAACGCTCTGATACCAGCTCTGAGATCCCTCTACCCCCTCCGCGATAGCAGCAGAAGTAGCTTCCTCTTGAATGGGGTAGGGTTTCCCACTCGGGCCTCGCCCTCAAATGTCCGAGCATGAGACTAATCTGATGGTCATTCCGAAACCAAAACCGAGAAAATTTTCCTTTCTCGGACAATTCCACCTTTTTAATTTACAAACTTAACTTGAAGAAATCAACGCTTTTTTCCTAACTGAAATCACGCATAGCTGTTGATCTATTCATTTGAGAAGTTTTTAGGTTTTTATTTAACTACTTGAGTTCTAAGCGTATTCCTATTTTTCAATTTCATTAATTAAAACTCCACTGATTCTAGCCTACCCCATCTGCCCCATGGGTTAGCCACCAACCACTGGAATCGGTAGAACCAGACAATTACTCACCCACCCATAATTGAATTCCTTTCTTAACTTTTGCTTTCGAATATAGATACGCACACACTTCTCTTTAAAACTTAACTTATAAAACAATCCATTGACAAACTGTTATTGTTTATAGATGTCATAATGCAAAATTTCCATCCAATCCTTGTTTCTAAAAAAAAAAACATTATCACTCTGGACTCTCCGTTGAGACCAGCTGGTCAGCAACAAACGAGATCCAGTAACAGATTACGATAATCATTGGTCCATCATACAATCTTCCACGACATACGTGTGGGTGTCCTAGGCACTGCGAGCCGGTGCATCGCCTAGTCAGAACCCTCCAAGATCCTCCTTAGGTGTCCTCGCACTTCACTATCGCTTCATCAGCCCTCTCATCCATCGTATCGGAAGTGCACCATTTTAACCATACTAAGGCTGATCAAGACCTGGGTAGGCTTTGCCGCATGAGCTATCCTTTGAACACTCCCCGCCCCAGCTGTTGCAACCAAACTTCCCTTAGAAAAACATATACCAAATGCTCCCTCCAGCATTCTGGCATAAGACAGTCCTTTAAGAAAATAGGGTTTCTATGCAAGTTTTAAGTTTGATTTTCTTTTGAAAACAATGAGTATATCTTAAATCAGTATTCCCAAAACTCTTGATCGTAATTCTGAATTCCATAGTAGAATTCCTCAAATTCTGTAACCTTGATCCACAAATCAATTCGAAGGGTCTAAAACTTAGATTTAGATTTGGCGGGAGATTTGAGTGTATTTTTCTCAACTGGACACATCTTCTTTCCTCGAAACTAATGAAAGAGTTTGGTCTTGGTCATAGTCCGATTCAAGATTCGAGTTCGATAAGATTTTTCTTGAACTATCTTTCTCAAAAAAGAGGGTGATATTTCAGTTATTATTTTATTGAATTTCATTGAATATTCACTTAACTGATTTCTAAATCACGAATTTCAAAAAAGAGGGTGATATTTCATTTATTATTTTACTGAATTTCATTCATTGAATATTCACTTAACTGATTTCTAAATCACGAATTTCGATGAGGAATAAATACATCATTTATCTGAAGATTTCGACTCGGATAGATTTTTTAAATTTTCTCTTTACAGTCCGAGTGAATATAAAACGATAGAAATTTCTCTCTCAGAGTATTTACTTATTCATTTATCAAATACTCATAGAAATTAAACATAGAATTAAACAAAAATCTAATTTTGATATAAAAATTCTTAATGCATCTATTTATGCATAAAAATCAAAGTCAATGGGAATAACACTGTTATAAAAAAGAAAATCCTTTTATGCATCTATTTATGCATAAAATCAATTTTAATAGGAATAACACTTTTAAAATAAAAAGAATTTCTTTATGCATCTATTTATGCATAAAAATCAATTTTTACAAGAATAACACTTTTATAATAAAAATTTTAATTATGCATGTTTCTATGCATAGAAATTAATTTTAATGAAAATAACACTTTTATAATAAAAAATTCCAATATGCATCTTTCTATGCATAGAAATTAAATTCAATGGAAATAATATTTTTTTTATAAAAATAACACTTTTATAATAAACAATTTCTTTAATGCATCTTTCTATGCATTAAAATCAATTTTAATGAGAATAACACTTTTGTAATAAAAAAAACTCCTTCATGCATCTTTCTATGCATAAAAACCAAATTTAATGAGAATAACACTTTTGTAATTAAAAAAATTCCTTTATGCATCTTTCTATGCATAAAAATTAATTTTAATGAGAATAACACTTTTGTAATAAAAAAAATTCCTTGATGCATCTTTCTATGCATAAAAATCAATTTTAATGAGAATAACAATTTTGTACTTAAAAAAATTCCTTTATGCATCTTTCTATGCACAAAAATCAATTTTAATGAGAATAACACTTTTGTAATAAAAAAATTCCTTTAAGCATCTTTCTATGCATAAAAATCAAATTTAATGAGAATAACACTTTTGTAATAAAAGAAATTCCTTGATGCATCTTTCTATGCATAAAAATGAATTTTAATGAGAATAACACCTTTGTAATTATAAAAATTCCTTTATGCATCTATTTATGCATAAAAATCAAATTTAATGAGAATAACACTTTTGTAATAAAAAAATTCCCTTATGCATCTTTCTATGCATAAAAATCAGTTTTAATGAGAATAACACTTTTGTATTTAAAAAAAATCCTTTATGCATCTTTCTATGCATTAAAATCAAATTTACTAATCAATATAAGTTATATCCATGCATATTCATAGGTGAATATGTACATGGAGTAATTAGAATATTTCTTTTAGATGCACAAATGGTGAAAATTACTCTTTTGGAATAACATAAAAACAAACTTTATTTTCCATAAAATTATAGAAAAGTTTGCCATAACCTTCTTTGTATGGCTGACCATTTCTCATTTTTATCATTCTTTATTTAACTTAAATTAACCCAAATTAGATTTATAGAACTCTAATCTACATAATTTTTTAAATTCAAGAGAGTAAACAATAAAAAGAGTTTAATTAATCCTTTAGTTAATCTTTCTAGGATTGAGAAAGTTTGGAATGTAAAGAGGAGAAGGGGGTGGCCTTTTTATCAAAGGCATAGCATCTAAATTTAATTCAACATCTACAAAACATAAAAATTACAAAAACCATAGATTCTTCATTTAACAAGTAAGAAAATTAGCTTACATGGAGATTGTAAGCTCTCCTTTTGGTTGAGGGATTGAGGATTCTACTCTTGTTTGAAGCAAGAGTGGCCACCAATTCACTTTGGAGAGGATTAGGCCAAAAACAATTGAATTATTAAAAAATTCAATGTAGATGGCTCAGGACAGGAGCTGAGTAACAGTGCATAAACACCATTAAGCTTTTACAAAGGGGGAGGCTCTCTATTTTTAGGAAAAAGTGAGCCTCTAATCAAGCAAACTGATTCTAGAATTTTCCAGATCAATTTGGATAATTTTCGACCATTTTTGGGTCAGTTCAGCTTACTTTTTGGATCTAGTTTTGAAATAGGAGAGAGGAGAGATGAAAATATATCATTTTATTGATTAAAAATTGGGAGTAATAATGAGAAAAAGGTGCCTACTTCATGAGCGGAGATCCCCACACTGAGGTGTCAAAACTCAGTTTTTTAATTATTTTCTTTAGTCCTTAGTCCACTCTTCATCTTATGTGAGCATTTACTTATTTTTTGGAGGTGTTTCTTTTATTCTTAAATTTAACTCCTCCCTACATTTTGATCAGAAGGGGAATAATTACAAGATCTTTCTTTTATTTCTTTAGAGAGAGGAATAATTACAAGATCAGAAGGAGAGCTTCTTACACCACCTGCACAACTCAAAAGCTGAAGGGAGGAATCTTACAAGTGCATAAACACCAGTAAGCGTTTCCAAAAGGGTGAGGCTCATATTTATAGAAAAAAGTGAGTCTCTAACCTAGCAAACTGATTCTAGAATCTTCCAGATCAGTTTGGTCAATTTTTGACCATTTTTAGGTGAGTTCAGCTTACTTTTTGGATCTAGCTTTGAAATAGGAGAGAGGTCTCCACCTTTGCCCTCTCCTTTCCTCTCCATTTGCTCTCATATCTACTCTACACCCATACCTCATCTCCATTTCTCGAATGAAGACCATATCTGCTTCTTCGAATTTTCTGCCTGACCTCTTCTTATCTGCATATTGCTTTTGTCTATCCTCGGAAACTTTTATATCCTTGTGGATTGATTGCATTTGCTGCTCCACATCATCAAGCATCTGTCTGGACGTCTCCCCTAATCAATGGGTCGGAACAAGTTAATGGTGTTAGGTAGTCTTGTCCATATAGAGCTTTGAAAGGGCTCATCCCGATACTTCGGTGATAAGAAGCATTGTAGGCAAATTCGACTAGGTGCAGATAGCTTAGCCACTTCTTGGGCTCCCTACCACAGCATGGCCGAAGTATATCTTCGATTACTTGGTCCACCACTTTTGTTTGACCATCGGTCTCAGGGTGGTAAGCTATGCTGAGATCCAAGAAAGTTCCTATTGCTTTGAAGAATGCAGTGTAGAATCTTGACGTGAATTTGGGATCTCGATCACTTACTATTCTTGTGAGATCCCTCTGCCCCCTCCATGCACCGGATTCCAGGTTGATAGCAGTGGAAGTAGCTTCCTCTTGCATTGGCAGGGTTTCCCACTCGGGGCCTCGCCCTCGAATGTCCGGGCACAAGACTAATATAGTGGTCATTCCGAAACCGAAACCGGGAAAATTTCCCTTGCTTGGAAAATGGGGACAATTCCACCTTTTTAATTTTCTTAACGAATTTTCTAACGGGGTCAAGAGACTAAACTATCCTTCATCTCATTAAACCAGATAGAAGGAAAACTGTTACAGACTTAACTTGAAAAAATCAACGCTTTTTTCCTAACTAAAATCAGGCAGAGCCGTTGATCTATTCATTTGAGAAGTCTTCAGGTTTTTTTTAACTACTCGAGTTCTAAGCGTATTCCTATTTTTCAATTTCATTATTAAAACTCCACTGATTCCAGCCATCCGGCCCATGGGTTGCAACCACCAGTGGAATCGGTAGAACCAGACAATTACTCGCCCACCCATAATTGAATGCCTTTCTTAACTTTTGCTTTCGAATACAGATACACACACACTCCTCTTTAAAACTTAACTTATAAAACAATCCATTCATAAACAGTTATTGGTTATAGATGTCATAAGGCAAAATTTCCATCCAATCCTTGTTTCTTAAAAAAAATTTATTATCACTCTGGACTCTCCATTGAGACTAGCTGGTCAGCAACGAGATCCAGTAATAGATTACAATAATCATTGGTCCAGCATACAATCTTCTATGACATACGCGTGGGTGTCGTAGGCACCACGAGCCCGTGCATCGCCTGGTCAGAACCCTCTAGGATCCTCCTTAGGTGTCCTGGCACTTCACTCAGGGATCGCTTTGTCGGCCCTCGTCCATTGTACCGGAAGCGCACCATTTTAACCGTACCGAGGCTGGTCAAAGACCTGGGCAGGCTTTGCCGCGTGAGCTATCCTTTGAACACTCCCCGCCATCTCTTGTAACCGAACTTCCCTTAGAAAAACATATACCAAATGCTCCCTCCAGCATTCTGGCGTAAGACAGTCCTTTAAGAAAACAGGGTTTCTATGCAAGTTTTCAGTTTGATTTTCTTATGAAAACAATGAGTTTATCTTAAATCAGTATCCCCTAAACTTCTTGTGATCGTAATTGTGAATTCCATAACCAAATTCCTCGAATTCTGTAACCTTGATCCACAGATTAATTCGAAGGGTCTCAAACTTAGATTCAGATTTGGTGGGAGATTTGAGTGTATTTTCCTAAACTGGACGCATCTTCTTTCCTGACGAAAGAGTTTGGTCTTGGTCATAGTCTGATTTAAGGTTCAAGTCTCATAAGATTTTTCTTGAACTATCTTTCTCAAAAAAGAGGGTGATATTTCAATTATTATTTTACTAAATTTCATTCATTGAATATTCACTTAACTGATTTCTAAATTAATCACAAATTTTGATGGGGAATAAATTAATCATTTATCTGAATATTTTGACTTCGATAGATTTTTTGAATTTTCTCTTTACAATCCGCATGAATATAAAATGATAGGAATTTCTCTCTCAGAGTATTTACTTATTCATTTATCAAATACTCATAGAAATTAAACATAGAATTAAAGAGAAATGTAATTTTGATATAAAAATTCTTTATGCATCTATTTATGCATAAAAATCAAGGTCAATGGTAATAACACTTTTAAATAAAAGAAAATCCTTTTATGCATAAAATCAATTTTAATAGGAATAAGACTTTTAAAATAAAAAGAATTTCTTTATAGATCTATTTATGCATAAAAATCAAATTTTACAAGAATAACGCTTTTATAATAAAAATTTCCATTATGCATCTTTCTATGCATAATTTTTTTAAATGAAAATAACACTTTTATAATAAAAAAATTTCCAATATGCATCTTTCTATGCATAGAAATTAAATTCAATGAAAATAACACTTTTATAATAAACAAATTCCAATATGCATATTTCTATGCATAGAATTTAAATTCAATGAAAATAACATTTTCATAATAAAAAAATTTCCAATATGCATCTTTCCATGCATAGAAATTAAATTCAATGAAAATAACACTTTTATAAAAAAATTTCCATTATGCAACTTTCCATGCATAAAAATTTAATTCAATGAAAATAACACTTTTATAATAAAATAATTTCCATTATGCGTCTTTCTATGCATAGAAATTAAATTCAAGAAAAATTTAATCAATTTATTTGTTAATCATTCTAGGATAAAGTGCTAATCATTATAGGAAAAAGTGAGCCTCACACCAAGCAAATTGATTCTAGAATTTTCTAGATTAGTTTGGTCAATTTTTGACCATTCTTGGGTCAGTTCATCTTACTTTTTGGAACTAGACTGAAATAGGAGAGAGGAGAGATGAAACATATCACTTAATTTCTAGCAAGCCCGGAGGACAGAAACTCTTCCCGAGGTAAGCTTTAAGATCTGACTAGGTCTGGGTATTTCAGTTGAGACAGTTTGTCTCGCAATGATTCCTCCATGCAACCTTGGCCGTTTCCACAATTTTTAATCTGGTGAGAGCCATCTTGCTCTTCTCATTATAACCGGTTACATCAAAGTACTCTTCCATTGCCTCGATCCATTTTTCCACTGCTTCTCCCAACTGTTCCCCTTCAACCTTGAATGGACCAGGTTGGGATCGGTGCAAGGCTTTATGAACGTCTAGATCTAACTCTTCATTGGTAAGAGGATTCGGCTGCCTAGCACGGGCCGCGCGCCTCATGATTCTGACAAAATGAGATTTTTGTCAACTTAACTTTGTCATCAGATTTATGACTATTTACTTTTTGAGATTTATTTCTTAAAGAATAAATATTCCATCATAATTTTTGAAAACAAGATTCTCTTTGATAATTTTGCTTCCGTCAAAAAACTCCCAAAGGGAAGACTCTGAACTGGCAGTCAATTACATTCCCATCTAGATTAAACTAAATATGATCTGTCTCATGGTGAGTGAAAAGAATCTTCCCACTGGCCAATTCAACTTGCATAGGTTTCCCTGATTTCTGTTCTAAGACTAGCTTACGCAAGCATCCTAGGGAAATAAATGATTGAGTACTGCTTGAATCAATCAAAAGCTTAAATGGCTTACCCTTATACTCAGCTGGAGCATGGATGACACAGAATTGACGATTTGGCCCTTGGTTTTCAATCGCGGCATAAATTTGACCTCTTCCACTACTTTAGTTATCGTCGTAACTGCTCTGGCTGCTGTAGATTGGGGCGAAACTCTTTCTCTTTGGTTACCCGAGTTCTGGGAGGGAGTTCTGAGATGCAGATGGTTGAGAGCTGGAGTCCTCCTGGGATTTCCCTGATTTTGGCAAGACGAACCCTGATTTGATTGATATGAAGGGACTGGTCTCTGCACTCTAGGTCCTTGACTTCCTTGTCCTCTTGACATTGCAAGAGTTGGGCAGTCTTTAAGCTGGTGACCAAAACCCTGACACCCAAAACACTTGTTCTCACTTCTAAGCTCATCCCTCTGAATCCTTGAAAGAGGTGGGGCTCCTAAGAAAGTGTTCTGAGGGAAGGGTCTTCCTTCACTTTTGAATTTCCCAGCATCTTGATTCTGATTAGGGCCTTGCTGCCTCTTTGGGGGTGGAAAGTTTGAGGTACTTCCCGAGGTTTGGAACCTTTTAAAGTTTGAGGGTGCAAGGTTTGGCGGGACCTTAATAACAAATGCTTTGGCAAAGTTCTTTTCCATTCTGATAGCTTTTGCCATTGAGACTGGCTTGGCATTTTTCACTAAAGTGTCCAATGGCTCGTTCATCCCTCGAATGAATCTGGCCATCAGCTGCTCTTCATCCAAAAGTGGAAAATATTTGAGGAGAAGGGCAAATGCCTGATGGTATTCTTCAATCGTCTGGTTATCCTGCTTCAGTTCCAAGAACTCATTCATTTTGGTTTCCAGGAAGCCTGGAGGAGTACAGAACCACTTCCTGAGACCACTTCCTGAGGTAACTTTAAGATCTGACCAGGTCTAGGTATTTTGGTTGAGATGGTTTGTCTCGCAATGGTTCCTCCATGCGACCCTAGCCGTTTCCACAATTTTCAATCTGGTGAGAGCCATCTTGCTCTTTTCATTAATAACCAATTACATCAAAATACTCTTCCATTGCCTCGATCCATTTTTCCACTACTTCTCCTAACTGTTCCCCTTCACCCTTGAAGGGACTTGGTTGGGATTGGTGCAGGGCTTTACAAACGTCCGGATCTAACTCTTCATCATCACTAAGAGGATCCGACTGCCTACCACGGCCCGTGCGCCTCATGATTCTGACAAAATGATATTTTTGTCAACTTAACTTTGTCATCACATTTATGACTATTTAATTTTTGAGATTTATTTCTTAAACAAATAAATATTCCATCATAATTCTTGAAAACAATATTCACTCTGATAATTTTATTAACCAATACTGACAACCATGAAAACAATTTGGAATCTTTTGCAAAACATCATTTATTATCAAAAGTTTTTGATATATACATAGAGCGTCTTGGCTCCAAAAGTCATCGCCTCAATCGAGTACACATAAAAAGGTGATACTGTGATGGAGACATGCTATAATATAGAGGATTCATCACTGATAATGGTGGTGTAATTCTTCTCCTAGGAATAAAGCGGCTAAGAAGTCTAAAAATTCGACAAGAAATTCTAAAATTCCGGGGTAAGCGATTATAGAGTTGTACATAATGAACAACTCCTAGCCTTATCAAGATCATGGCTGGCAAGATATTCTATCTGAGTCTCTATCGTTGATTGGTATTGACACGAATACTTCGCCCTCTAGAGAACCACATATGCTGACGTCGCTTTATTTGAAAGATCCTTGTTCCCACTGCGTAATGAATTTAGGGGTGCTAGTAGCGGAAGTAGCACTTCTTGTGCACGAGGCAGGGTCCCTCACTTAGGGCCTTGCCCACGGATATCCGGACAAGAGACTAATCCCTCGGTTCTTCCAAAACTAAACCCAAAAAATCTTCCCTCGCCCGGAAAGCACGGGCGATTCCTCCAGGATAATTTTTACTCTAACGTACTCAAAAGCCTAACTGAATTGATCTGATCAAACCCATAGTATCAAAGTCAGATCAAGGAAAAGATTGCACTTGGATCATAAAGACCAACGCTTTTTTTCTCATTGAGAGGTACAGCCGTTGATTCTTTCCCATATAACATTTTTTATCCGAGATTTACTTCATCTATCGTACCAAACAAATTAAGTCTCATTTTAGGGATTCATCAGTCCAGCCTAACCCCATCTAGTCCTGTGGGTTAGCCAACCGCCCAACCACTGTAGTGATGGGATCCAATTAAGAATTTGGGTAGGTTTTGTCCCGAGTACCAAGGAAAAGAGTTCCCAGGCCCCCTAGCCGGATATTCATGCAAACTTAAAACTAGTCACACCACTTACACCAATATGAAATTACTTTTTTCATACAATCGGCTGTTTTTAAAACAATCATTTAATGAAACCATAGTGTCACTGATCATAATCCTCCAAAATATCCGGTTGAATCCTAATGTCCAATTTTTCATTCATCGGTGTACCTATGGCATCATTGGTAACCAGAACGCTCACCACCTGTCCACTCAGAGGCAACTAGTTGCCATCATTGCCAACTAGAATGCTCACTACCTGTCCACTCAGGGGCAACTAGTTGGCATCCTTGCCAACTAGAACGCTCACCACCTGTCCACTCAGGGGCCTTTTCGATAGCTCCTAGCTCATAGTAATCGGTAATATATTCACATATCAAAATGGAATCTCCATTGAAGATCAGCAAGATCAACCAACGGATCCATATAAAAGAGCCATGGACTCATCTGTTGAGGACCAGCAAGGTCAATCAACCAGATCCATGCCCGAATTCAGAAAACAACTCTTACTCCTTGTTCCAATATCTTCCTTGACACATGCGTGGGTATCGTCGACGACCCTGAGCCGGAGCACCGTATGGTTAGCACCCTCTAGGATCCTTCGCAAGTAACCTAACACTTCACTCATAGGCGGCTTCCTTGGTCCCTCATCCACCGTACCAGAAGCTCACCATTTTAATCAAACCGAGGCTGGTCAAGACCTCGGCCTGCCGACCTTGCTACGCGAGACGTCCTCCATTGACTCTCTGTCAGCTGCTGTTGCAACTTTATCAGATTAGGTCTCCACGACCTCATTCACAAGATGGTCAAAATGCTTCCCCACCATTCTTGACATAAAACAGTAATTTAAAAACAGGTCATAAATATAGTTTCTATAACAAACTCTCGTCTTTCCACATTGTTCCATCATCAATCCACATTATTTCATTCCACAACCATTTCATAAGTATTCTTATTCTCATCCAATCACATCATTTTCATCTCATCATATCTTACTTCAATTTATCCTCATCATCAGATCTCATTCACTCGCATCTACCCATATCCATATCTCATCACATCACATTCATTCACATCTCATCCATTCAGACCACATCACATTCACTCACATCACATCTCATTCATTTTACCTCACATCTCATTCATTCACATCTATCCCGATTCACATCCAGTCACATCTCATTCATTAACATCTATCCTGATTCACATCCCATCACATCCCATTCATTCACATCTATCCTGATTCACATCCCATCACATCCCATTCATTCATATACATCAATTCACATTCATTCATATCCATCACATTCATTCTCATCACCATTATATCACATCACTTCTATCCTCATCATATCTCATCGTTCACATGTACGACTACTCACATCTATCCATACATTCATATCTATCACTTCACATCCACATATACATGTCACATCACATCTCTTTACATCGCATCACATTCTTTCACATACACATCTATATCCATTCTTTCACATACATCCACATCCATTCTTTCACATACACATTCACATCCATTCTTCACATACACATCCATATCCAATCTTTCACATACACATCTATACGCATTCTTTCACATATATCCACATCCATTTTTTTCACATACACATTCACATCCATTCTTCACATACACATCCATATCCATTCTTTCACATACACATTCACATCCATTCTTCACATACACATTCACATCCATTATCATCACATACATTCACTCACATCCCATATCATTCATTTACATCCTGATTCACATGACATCACATCTCATCCATTCATTCACATTTATCTGATTCACATCACATCTCATCACATCTATTCACCTCACATCTCATTACCTCTATTCATATCACATCCAACCATTCATACACATCTATCTGATTCACATCACATCTATTCACCTCACATCTCATCACTTCTATTCACATCACATCCATTTGCACATCTGATTCACATCACATCTCATCACATCTATTCACCTCACATCTCATCACCTCTATTCACATCCATCCATCCATCTATTCACCTCACATCTCATCACCTCTATTCACATCCATCCATTCACATTTATACATAGATTTTAAGAGAATTCTAATTTTGATATGAAAATTATTTATGCATCTTTTTATGCATTTTTTTATGCACAATAATTAACAATACATAGATTTTAAGAGAATTCTAATTTTGATATGAAAATTATTTATGCATCTTTTTATGCACAATAATCAACTTTAATAAGAATAACACTTTTGAAATAAAAATAAATCCTTTATGCATCTTTTTATGCATAATAATCAACTTTAATAAGAATAACACTTTTGAAATAAAAATAAATCCTTTATGCATCTTTCTATGCATAAAATCAATTTTGATGAGAATAACACTTTTGAAATAAAAATAAATCCTTTATGCATCTTTCTATGCATAAAAATCAATTTTGATGAGAATAACACTTTTGAAATAAAAATAAATCCTTTATGCATCTTTCTATGCATAAAATCAAATTTTATGGGAATAACGCTTTTGAAATAAAAATAAATCCTTTATCCATCTTTCTATGCATAGAATCAATTTTAATGAGAATAACACTTTTGAAAGAAAAATAAATCCTTTATGCATCTTTCTATGCATAAAATCAATTTTGATGAGAATAACACTTTTGAAATAAAAATATTTCCTTTATGCATCTTTCTATGCATAGAAATCAATTTTGATGAGAACAACACTTTTGAAATAAAAATAACTCCTTTATGCATCTTTCTATGCATAGAAATCAATTTTGATGAGAACAACACTTTTGAAATAAAAATAACCCCTTTATGCATCTTTCTATGCATAGAAATCAATTTTGATGAGAATAACACTTTTAAAATAAAAATAAATCCTTTATGCATCTTTCTATGCATAAAAATCAATTTCGATGAGAATAACACTTTTGAAATAAGAATAAATCCTTTATGCATCTTTCTATGCATAAAAATCAATTTCGATGAGAATAACACTTTTGAAATAAGAATAAATCCTTTATGCATCTTTCTATGCATAAAATCAATTTCGATGAGAATAACACTTTTGAAATAAGAATAAATCCTTTATGCATCTTTCTATGCATAAAATTAATTTTGATGAGAATAACACTTTTGAAAGAAAAATAAACCCTTTATGAATAAAATCAATTTTGATGAGAATAACACTTTTGAAATAAAAATAATTCCTTTATGCATCTTTCTATGCATAAAATCAATTTTGATGAGAATAACATTTTTGAATTAAAAATAAATCCTTTATGCATCTTTCTATGCATGAAATAAATTTAAAGGAAAATAACACTTTTGAAAGAAAAATAAATCTTGTATGCATCTTTCTATGCATAAAATTAAATTCAATGAAAATAACACTTTAAAATAAAATAATTTCCATTATGCATCTTTCTATGCATAGAAATTAAATTCAATGAAAACAACACTTTTATAATAAAAATTTCCATTATGCATCTTTCTATGCATAGAAATTAAATTTAATGAAATCAACACTTTTATAATAAAAATTTCCATTATGCAGCTTTCTATGCATAGAAATCAAATTCAATGAAAATAACACTTTTAAAATAAAATAATTTCCATTATGCATCTTTCTATGCATAGAAATTAATTTAATAATTAATATTGGTGATATCCATGTATATTCATAGGTGAATATGTACATGGAGTAAATTAGAGTATTTCTTTTAGAATGCACAAACGGTGGGAATTACTCTTTTGGAATAACATAAGAATAAACTTTTTTTTCCCATAAAATTCTAGAAAATTTTGCCATAACCTCCTCTATATGGCTGATTATTTCTCATTTTTATCATTCTATTTTAAATTTAAATTAACCCCAATTACATGTAAAGGACTCTAATCTACTTAATATTCACTTTTCAAGAGAGTAAACAATAAGAAAAGTTTAATTAATCTTTTTGTTAAACATTCTAGGATAAAGAAAGGCTGAATTGTAAAGGAAGAGAAGGGGATGGCCTTTTTATCAGGGCATAGCAGCAGAATTTACTTTAATCAACTATAAAAAAACAAGAAGATCAAGAAAACCAAAGATTTAAAATTAAAAAGTAAGAAGAATTTAGCTTACATAGAGGTTGTAAGATTTCCTTTGGCTTCACGGATTGAGGGTTCTACTCTTGTTTGGATCAAGAGTGGCCACCAATTACTTTGGAGAGGATTAAGCCAAAAATAATTGAATTATCAACAAAATTCAATGTAATTGGCTCTGGGTATGAGTAGAGTAATAGTGCATAAACACTATTAACCTTTTAAAAAGGGAGAGGCTTCGTTTTATAGAAAAAAATGAGCCTCTAACCAAGCAAAATGATTCTAGAATTTTCCAGATCAGTTTGGTCAATTTTTAACCATTTTTGGGTCAGTTTAGCTTACTTTATGGATCTAGTTGAAACAGGAGAGAGGAGAGATGAAAATATCTCTTTTTTTATGAGTTTAAAACTCCTCCACACATGTGAAATAATTGAGTTTGTCAAAAATGCATCATTTCCTCTAAATATCTCTTCTTTTTTAACTAATAGATCTTGTCCTTAGTCAACTCTTCATCTTATGTGAGCATTTACTCATTTTTGGGGGATTTTCTTTTACTCTTCAATTTATCTCCTCTCTACATTTGGATTAATATTATTGGTCCATAGGAACCTTAATTAGACCATAATCTAATTTGTTTTGAAAATTTAGACCCTTAGGCTAAGGTCCTTTTTACCTATTTTCAATTTATTCCAATTACACATTGGAAAGTTCTTTTTGAATTTCTGTTTCAGGGAAAACGATTTTAGACACTAAGAGGATTTTTATATCCAAAAGATATCTCAATTTTGAATTACCTCCCTCTAGACATTTTTCTCTCTCTAGGCCAAAACAGGATCTTTCTTTTATTTCAGAGAGGGGAATATTTATAAGATCAGAAGGGGAGGTTCTTACACTTGCACACCTTAAAAGCTAGAGGGAGGAATCTTACATCCTACCCCACTTAAAAAACGCGAGATGTCCTCATCTCGCAAAATTAGAGGACAACTCTTGATTCTGGGGCTCCTTATAGTCTGGTGAACCCAACAGAGTCCTGGGATAAAATATCCCTTATATAGAACTCATCATCATATAACAATTCACTCAGAGCATATCATTCAAATCCTTATCACAAATAATGGTCCATTCCATTTGTACAGTCCTCCATGGGAATTTTCAATTATACAAATTTTTAATTTGACATCCTTTAACTCGATCCTCTGGGTCAAGTGTTAACAGTAGTAATCTGTGAGCACAATCCACTAATCTCATAGTGATTTGCTGAATTCATTAACGTCATTCCAGTTATGAACATCATCACAAGGACTCGTCCCATTCCAGTTATGAACATCCCTTAACTTGATCCTCTGGGTCAAGTGTTAATAGCAGCAATCTGTGAGCACAATCCACTAATCTCATAGTGATTTGTTGAAGTCATTAACGTCATTCCAATTATAAACATCATCACAAGGACTTGTCCCATTCATCCTCATTGTGGTTTTGCTCAGCTCATTATATTTCAACCAAAATTCAGGAATCATCATTTTTCAATCAGAATCCAAATTAACTCATGAGTTCTCACCCATAATTTAAAGATCATATCAACCACATTCAAATTCATCATCTGGATAGCATTTATGCTTATAATTTCAAGTCTTAGATTTACTCGTATATACTGCCAGTAAAGAGCTACAGTTATATCCTCAGTATATAAGGGTAGTCACGGTCCTTGGAATTATAAGGTAAATACCATCATGTCTAGGCCTCAAGCAAGTTAGGGATTCCATGCAATTAAGGTACTTCCATCTGAAGACCCAATTATTAATTTATGAATTTCAGTCTCAATATCAATTTGTATGAATTTTATCACACAATTACAACCTTTTTCTGCTACTTCATAAATTTTTGACATTTTTGGCTTCTCGGTTGATCCACATTAGCCAATTTGCTCTGATACCAGCAGAAAGCTCCCTGTCCCCACCGCGCAACGAATTCAGGGGTGCTAGCAGCAAAAGTAGCACTTCTTGCGCGGGGCAAGGTCCATCACTCGGGGCCTCGCCCATGGATTTCTAGACAAGAGACTAATCCCTCGGTTCTTCCAAAACCGAACCCGAAAAAACTTCCCTCGCCCAGAAAGCAGGGGCGATTCTTCCAGGGTAATTTCTACTCTAACGTAGTAAAAAGCCTTAACTAACTGAACTGATTTGACCTAACCCATAAGTATCAAAGTCACATCAAGGGAAAGATTACACTTGGGTCATAGAGACCAACGCTTTTTTCCTCATTGAGAGGCATAGCCGTTGATTCTTTCCCATAGTACAATTTTTATCTGGGATTTACTTCATCTATCATACCATAACAGAATTGAGTCTCATTTTAGGGATCCATCAGTCCAGCCTAACCCCATCCAGTCCTGTGGTTCCCAACCATTGTATTGATGGGATCCAATTAAGAATTTGGTTAGGTTTTGTCCCGAGTACCAAGGAAAAGAGTTCTCAGGCTCCCTAGCTGGATATTCATGCAAACTTAAAACTAGTCACAACACCCAATATGAAATTACCTTTTTCACAGAATCAGCTATTTTTAAAATAATCATTTAATGAAACCATAGTGTCATTGATCATAATCCTCCAAAATATCCGGTTGAATCCTAATTTCTAATTTTCGATTCATCGGTGTACCTATGGCATCATTGGTAACCAGAACGCTCACCACCTGTCCACTCAGGGGCCTTTTCAATAGTTCCTAGCTCATAGAGTAACAGGCAATATATTCACATATCAAAATGGAATCTCCATTGAGGATCAGCAAGATCAACCAACGCCTCCATATAAAAGAGCCACGGACTCATCCGTTGAGGACCAGCAAGGTCAATCAACTAGATCCATGCCCGAATTCAGAAAACAACTCTTACTCCTTGTTCTAATAACTTCCTTGATGCACGCGTGGGTATCGTCGAGCACCGTATGGTCAGCACCCTCTAGGATCCTTCGCAGGTGACCTAGCGCTTCACTCAAAGGGCCGCTTCCTTGGTCCCTCATCCATCGTATCGGAAGCTCACCATTTCAATCGAACCGGGGCTGGTCAAGACCTTGGCCGACCTTGCTATGCGAGACATCCTCCATTGACTCTCCGTCCCAGCTGTTGCAACCTTATCAGATTAGGTCTCCATGACCTCATTCACAAGACGGTCAAAATGCTTCCCCAACATTCTTGATATAAAACAATCATTTAAAAGTAGGTCATAAATACAGTTTCTATAACGAACTCTCATCTTTCCACATTGTTCCATCATCAGTCCACATTATTTATTTCCACAACCATAAGTATTCCTATTCTCATCCAATCACATCATTTTTATCTCATCACATCTTTCCTCAATTTATCCTCATCAGATCTCATCCACTCGCATCTACCCATATCGATATCAAGAAAGCTGTGAAGGAATGATATCTCCATCCATCTCATGAATCCATCAAGATAAATGAGTTTTTTAGTCTCAAGCAGCTCAGTTTAACCCTAGAAGAATACTATTCTAAATTCATCACTCTCTAGAAGTATGCCCCAGCCATGACTACTTCCCAGTAAGTGGCTTGTTTCTGCCAAGGCTTGAATGAACCCTTGCATTCCCTCCTCGAAGCAATGAGGCCAAGCACATTGCAAGATGCTCTTATATAAGCAAAGCCTCTCGTGAAAGAGATGAAGTCTAGTAAAGCTAAGCCTCTGAAGAGATCTTACCCTGAAGCAAACCCTAAAGATCAATCTTACAAGAAGCCCCAACAGAATGCTCCCTTCTACAATTGAGGGTAGCAAACTAAATCCTTTGTTCCCTGCTCGTATGCTGCTTCTTCAAGAGAGGCCCCTCTCTGTTTTGAATGCAATGAGTCAGGCCACTTTCGGGCCAATTGTCCCAAGCTAGCATCATCTTTTCCCTATAGTGGTCTAACAAATCAAGGCTGTGGAACCCCCATCCACCAAGGTGCAAGAGGTGGTGGATGTGGCAGAGGCCACGTAGTAATTGCTCACAGTGCCTGTGCTATAGGTGAAGAACTAACTTTGGATATAGCTGAAGAAGAACGTGCTGCCATCCATGTGGAGGTACAACATCAAGGTCAAAACCAAAAATTTAGTGTTATTCAAACTACCCTGATCTTGCAACAACCCTGGACTTGCATGAAAAGAATGGTCAAAGAAGGGCCATGCTTGGATGCCCCATGGCCATTCCAAAATGACCTTGAGGACTTGGGGTCATGTAACAATGGCCCTTGGGCCATTCTTCCATCTATTGTGCATTAAAAGCATGGCCCTTGGGCCATTCTTGGATGCCCCCATGGCCATCCCAAAATGACCTTGAGGCCCTGGGGTCATGCAAGAATGGCCCTTGGGTCATTCTTCCACCGATTGTGCATTAAAAGAATGGCCCTTAGGTCATGGTCATTCTTGGATGCCTCCATGGCCATCTCAAAAGGACCTTGAGGCCTTAGGGTCATGAAAGAATGGCCCTTGGGCCATTCTTCCACCTATTGTGCATGAAACGAATGGCCATAGGGCCATTCTTGGATGCCCCATGTCCATCCCCAAAATGACCTTGAGGCCTTGGGGTCATGCAAGAATGGCCATAGGTCTATGGCGCACTCATCTCACGGTAAGCGATTCCACCTTTTGATTGATTGTGGTAGTACCCATTCACTTCTTTCTCCAAGGTGTTTACAAAAATTAAACTTGGGTAAAAAATGAGCTAGAAGAAATGTTGTAGAGAGCTAGCTAGTGGGAAGGAAGTAGTGTCTCAACATTCTGTATGAAACCTTGTGTTTGGGACATCATAGCATAGCAGAGGCTACACTCCAACCCACACAGATTGTCAATCCGTGAATGCAACCCGGTTAGCGCATAGAGGCTATCCCGAATGGGAGAAGATTAGTTAACCACACACTAATGACTTCTAATCCTACTCAATCCTTCTTCAACAATCAAGCAATCACTCGTTGATTCCTTCCTAATCTAACATAATCAACGCATCAAGATTAGGCTACACTTAAGTACAAAAATGCAACTTATGCAAAGAATCTAACATGCAAAGAGCTATCACACAAGCCTCAACTACACATCATTTCATGCACAAAAATGCAAAAACGCCTAATCCACCTAGATTAGCAAGTGTGTAGACTACAACCTCATATCATTGAATACGTAGAGAATAGAGAGTACAAGATTGAAGCAAGAATGGAGATGGAGAGCCTTGGGAGAGCACATGAGAAGGAGCTATGGAGCAAGCTCTCTCTATGAGCCTCTCAACCAAATGACCAAAAGTCCCCCTTAGCTCTCAAATGAGCCACTTTTTATACAAAAACTGTAAAACTCTCAAAAGTTCCCATGTGGGATTATTGTCAAGCCCACTCCCACATTCATCTACAACTTGGAACTCTTTACAAGAGCCCTAAGTGTCTTTTTTGTTGCATCCTTGCATTGATCTTCACTCGTCACGCAACACTCCCCCCTTCCTATTTTGCGCACGTCCTCGAGCGCAGTGCTGCAAAAAATAATGGATACAAGTAAAGCCCTTTTATTGAAAAAAAGAAAAGAAAAAATAGCAATGACAATTTCACATGTGAGCATACAAGTGAAAGGCTGATTAGAGTTTTAAAGAGTACTAAAATAGGTGAGTAAAGACTAGTCAAAGTGAGACTAAGTGGTAGATAGTGCTATGCAAAGGCAAGTGTGCTTGTACACCACCGGTTATGACCGCAGTCTCAATGTCCGACAAGTATTTAAGTTATTTCTAAGTGGCAAACCTACTCCTAAATATGAGCAAAGGTGATTGGAACTTTTTTTGTTTTTTTTTTGTTTTTTTGTTTTTTTAAATTTTTGATGTTTGTGTAGAGGATGATAAAGATTAAGGTTTCATCCCAATGAGACCCAAGCAATGGCCAAGAGACCTCCGCCAAGAGAATCTAAAGGCCTCGAAGTATCTCAAAGGCGACAGACCCTTTTCTTTCTTTTTGTCATAAAGGAGTACCCCATGAAGATGAGGGCATCGGTCTCGAGGGTCCATAATGTACCCCAGAGTCCTACCAACATCTATCAAGGCGATAGATTCCTTGAAGGTCTTTTTCTGAAGTTTTTAGACGTCAGTGTTCACCCCATGGAAACCAAGGCATCGGCCCCAAGGTGCTAAGACAACCCCAGGTCCTACCAAGCATTCCACATGGCTGTAGACACGTCATGTCTCGATTCACTTGTATATATATATTTTTAGGGTATATTTTCGTAAAATCCTAGCACCTAGCTCATACCTAAGAGGTAGCTACCACTAGGGATAACTAATATACCTTGAAAGCATAAGAAATTGGCATACTCCATTGGTATATCCTACACTGTCTTTAAATAGAATTATCTTCTACTAAGTCCTCTAAGAATCTAGAATTCACTCACTATATTTTAACAACTAATCAAAAACTTAAACCAGCCAACATTGTGTGAACATGCAAACCATATATCCAAAAGATAAAAGCACATAAAGAACAAAAGATTAAGATTTGAATACACCTATTGTAGTGCCCGTTGATGTTGTTCGTTTGCATTGATGCATTGCTGATTTTGTGCAGATTGCTCCTCCTTGGTCTTTATAGGCGTAGCATGTCTCCCCCCTTCCTAATTTGTGTGCACGGTAGGTGGACTATTGGGGCGTGTTAGATGCTCTTGTTTAGCTGAGATCTCCTTGCACTGGTGGTGGATCCGTGTCCTCGTCTGCTGGAAAGATGGTATCGATTTCTTCAGGATGCACGGACAACCCTTCACAAAAACCGGCCTCTGGAGAAGGTGGTAGAGGAAGGAGTGCTTCCTCGCTAAAATATGGCATTGGTTCTATGGGAAGGTTCAGCAGACAATTTCGATTTTGGAACTGCGCAATATAGGTACTCATATTGATCCAATATTGACATGATGAGGCTTGTGGAAGGAGGGCTTGCAAGATAGGTGGTTGCAAGTCATTTAAGCTTGTATCCCTCCATTGTTGTGCTTGAACCTCCTCAGGTAATCTACGTTGATTTGGTCCTCTCTCTGGTATTCTCACATTAAGAAGATTATGGCGTTGGGGTGTAATTCCCACAATTTGTTTCATTAAGCCAGTGCCATATCGTCTAAAGTAAGAGCGGCATATCCAACAGATATGTGAAGCTTCTCCTAATACGAGTCGTGCACACTCTTGACAATGTGGAAATGGGTGATGCTGTTGATAGAATAACGTGACAAAGTGATGCCCACAGCAATTTTCACCTAAGGGAGCATAGAAGTACCTAGAATGTGTTTGAAACGGAGGAGCACTATAACCCCCGCGATGATCAGGTCGAGTACTATCAGGGTCAATGCATGGTGGACATGTATCTCGCCAAATATCCATCAGGAGTTATCTGGACGTAGAACAATGAAATTTAGAACACACATATCCATCATTACAATTCCAATAAAAAACAAGATTATCTCAAAAAGAATACAATCCTCTAAAGGCATAAGGAACCACATTATGCAAACACTGATCTACCAAAGAGCTTCAATTGTAGTGTTAATGCCTTATCTTTGGTTTTGGGTATGTCCTTCTTAAGAGGTGGGAATTTTAGCAATTGTCGAGGAATTTGAGCAAGATAAGAGGATTTAGGCATTGAAGTGCTAGAATCTATGCTCAAATGAGACTCATTTGGACTTGTCTTAGGTACACAAGTTGATGGTTGAATTGTGTAACAAGGAGAAATTGGGACAACTGGAGTTTCAATACATGTTTTAGGAAGATCAACACAAGTGGATTTGTAGGTGCTATCACAGCAATCTATCCTATCTTGAAGAGTTTGTGTTGATTTCTTTTGCACCCACTGATATGGAAAACCGAGGGTGGCTTTTGGAATCTTATTGATACACTCTTTTACCCCTAGCAAACCATGGCATTTGGGAAGCCAAAGTGCTGTTGCACCCTCATAATAGCCTTGTGCTTTAAGAACATGTTTTGGGACCCAACGAGTAACAATCCGAGGTTTAGGCTTGGAAAAGATGTGCTTTTTAGGAGGCTTAGCAACTGGGCTAGATGGTACAAGTTTGTACGCATCTTTGGGTAGCCAAATTGATAATTCCTTCTTGCCTGGCCTTCTTTGAGCAGCAACTAGAGTAGTTGGAACATACCAGCCATGGCCCTCACTTGAGTACTCATCAATTATCCACATCATTTGTGTTGGAGCTTCAAGAGCAGATTTTGAAAGTGGGTTGTGTAGGGTAGAAACACCACCCTTTTGACGTGATAAAGCTCGTGGAGTAGCAGATCCCAAGACGCAATCCGAATCAATTTGCAACTTGTATTGTCTATTCTTCCAATCTAATGCGCAATTGGTAGCACTTAACCACGATCTACTGAGAACAGCCTCTACTACTACCTTGGACTTACTTGCCACATAAAAGGGCACTGACATCTGGTGATCCTGAATAGACATCATAATAACACATTTTCCCTCTATAGGGTTATCTTCCCCTGAGAAGCTTCGTAAGTCAACAGGAATTTGCATAAGTGTTGGTTGTCCCAAGGCTTTTCATGTGTCAAACGAGAGAACATTATAATCTACACCAGAGTCAATTAAGGCAGAGACAAAGTAGGTAGTCTCATGAAGATGAAGGCACACTTGAATATTGAATGGATCGACATATGGTTCATCAGTAGCCAACTGTAGGGCCAACATAGAAGCTTTGCGATGCTCCTTGGCTTTTGTAACTCTAGCTTTAGCCTCCTCTTGAGCCTGATGTTTAAGTAGGTCCAGTGCTTCTTTCCGTGTTTGTGCAGCATGCATCTGTTGAAGCATGGCTTCAGTTAATGGTTCATTGTATTTCTTGAGACGACTTCCATTAATGAAGTTAGGCATTTGCTCACCTTCTAGTGTCTCTAAATGCACTGCACCACTTGGAGTAAGCTCATTAATCACCAACGGTCCTAGGCCACGTTTCTTGAGCTTTCTCTTATGCTTCTTAAGTGTGTACAAGAGCACAAGGTCCCCTTTTTTGAATCGGCCAGTTGTTACATTTCTATCATACCATTGCTTCTGTCTCCTCTTCTCGGCATACATCCCCATTACCGCCAATAAGCGGGTCTCATCAAGCTTTTCCAATTCATCAATGCGTTGTGAAAGCTCATGACCAGTCCAATCCAATTGTTTAGCTACTCGTAGAGTAGGTACAAGAAATTCAATGGGAAGAATTGCATCTAGCCCAAACGCAAGCTCAAATGGGGTTGTGCCCACAGATGTTTTATAGGCTGTCCTATATGCCCAAAGAACTGAGTGCAACTTTTGCTCCCAATCAGTCCTATGTCCCTCAACAATCTTTGTGAGTGCTGTGCAGAGAATCTTGTTAGTACTCTCAGCTTGTCCATTATTCTGGGAATGATAGGGTGCAGAACGCTTGTGAATTACCATAAATTCTTGAAGCAAAAACTCTATGACCTCATTCACAAAGTGCACACCTTGATCACTAACGATTTCAATGGGTAAGCCATAGCGTGTAAACACGTACTCATACAGAAACTTGGCTGTGGTTCTAGCATCATTTTTTACTGTAGCCTTTGCCTCTACCCATTTGGTCAAATAGTCCGTTGTTGGCGACTATAATATATTCCGCATGCGTGTGACGAGCTGGAGGTTTAATGGGACCGACAAAATCAATACCCCATTTTGCAAAAGCACGTGTGCTTAACATAGGCCGCAATGGCATATTGTCTTTTGTGATGGAAGGTTTGGTCCTTTGACAATCGTCACAGCGTTTCACATATTCTTCGGCATCCATTTGTAAGGTTGGCCACCAAAGCCCAGACCACCTAATCAACTTAGCTGTGGTATTGCCTGAAAAGTGTCCATCCCCAACACGTGCATGTGCATGAGTCAAGATTTTCAAGTAGTCAGCTTCACATACACACATGCGTAAGTTGCCATCCTTGCCCCTCTTGTAGAGTTGGCTCTCTATCAGCATATAGTTTTCCACTTCAACTTTAATAGCTCGCTTTCGATGTTTAGGAATTTTTTGATCCGTATGACCATGCTGAAGATAGTCCACAATATACTTACTCCGACTTGGTGTAGTTGAAATTTGGAATAATGTGACATTATGAATTGGCTGTTGAATTTGACATGAAGCACAGTTACGAACAAATTTTTCAGCATCTGCATGCATGGTAGGCCACCATTGCCCATCCTGAGATATACGTCGCACACAAGTAGTAGCTGATGCATGGATTCCATCGATACCTGCATGTGCCCATTCCAAGATCTCCTCATATTGGTCGGGGTTAGGTATAAGCCGCAACACTCCATCATTACCCTGACGATATAATCTCCCTGAGATTAACTTGAATGGTCGCCATAGGTCCACATTAGGACCCGCTAGTTGTATCTGCCCACTTGTCAAAATTTCTAAGATGGGTTCAGACCATTTAGGAGCTGTCTCAACAAGGAAAAGTGTTGAATCTAACATATCATCATCCACACCCACAGGAGCTTCGCCAGAGGTGATTCGAGACAAATGATCTGCCCTAAGATGAGTTGTTCCTTTTCGAACTGCCACTTCAAAATCAAACTCAAGAAGGATGATAAACCACCTCACAATCCTTCCAGTTGCACAAGGCTTATTGACCAAATATAGCAATGCTTGATGGTCCACAAAAAATATGAATTTGTTTGCCAAAAGGCAATGGCAAATCTTTTTCACTGCATATATCATGGACAAGCCTTCTCTTTCTGTTGTGGTATAATTCTTCTCAACATTGTTCAACTGTCGACTAGCATATGAGATTGGGAAATTCTTATTACGTTCTCCCGATTGAGCCAAAATACATCCAATTGCAAAGTTTGAAGCATCAATATGGACATGAAAGATTTGGTTCCAATCTAGTGCCCGTAAGATGGGTTCAGTCACCAATGCTTGCTTCAACTTTTCAAAGGATTCCTCACACTCATCAGTCCAATTAAACTTTACAAGAAGAGCATATAATGGTTTGGCTAGGACAGCGTACATGTAGATGAATCGACGATAATAGCCACAATGTCCCATGAATGTTTGTACACCTTTAGGGTTGATAGGCCAAGGTAATGAGACAATGACATCAATTTTATCCATATCTGTTGAAATCCCATTGCGAGAAACAATATGGCCCAAGATTTTTCCTTGTCTTACCATGAATTTGCACCTGTCAGGATTCAAGCATATACGATAAAGTTGACACTTCTGAAACACAAGTCTGAGGTGTTCTATATGATCATCACGCTCTTGCGAGTGAACACATAAATCATCCATGAAGATCTCAAGAAATTGCCTAAGGTACTCCTTGAATACATGACTCATTAACCGCTGAAAGGTTGCTGGTGCATTTGTTAGACCAAATGGCATAACACGATAGGCAAAGATGCCATCTTCAGTAGCAAAGGCTGTCTTGTGTTGATCCTTTGGATCAATTGACACTTGATTGTAACCGGAGAATCCATCCAAGAAACTATATGCCTTTTTCCCTGCAACTCGTTCCAGAACATGATCCGTGATTGGAAGTGGGTAATGATCACGCACAGTAGCTGCATTTACCTTTTTGAGGTTTACACATACTCGAAGTTTTCCATTTTTCTTGGGCACCACTACAATAGGGGAGACCCATTCAGTGTGTTCAATCTCATAGATATAAGAGCTTGTCTATTTCTTCCTTTATCTTCCGTGCAAAATTCTCATTGTAAGTATAAGGACGTTGCTTGGAAGGCTTTGCATCCTCTCGCAATGGAATTGTATGCTGACATATGCTTGGATCAACTCCTTTGAGGTCTTTATAACAAGCAAAAACATCGCGATACTCCTTTATTGTTTGAATTAATAACTTCTCATCTAAGGACAAGTCTGTGGCAATCCACACATAGCTAGGCTCTTCTCCTATCTTAGCAATATCAATCTTTTTTGCATCTTCTGGACCATCATATGAAACCCCTGGCATGCTTGGTTTTTGTCGCATGGGCTGTTGAAGAACAATCTTCCGATCTTGAAGAGTATACTGTGTGAAGTTGGGGGGAACATTGAGACCCTGTTCTTGTCCACTTGAGTCGTCACTCATTGAAGACCATGCGGTTTTGAGCTCTCCTTTGCCATCTTGCATCGGATTTTTTTGTTCAACCGTTGTCTTTGCACTTCCGACACTCTCTTTTGAATCGGTTTTAGACTTGAGTTTTGGTTTTTGTTTCTTCGTTTTTTTACGATTTTTGCTAACAGTTTTTAGCTTTTCTCCTGCTTGGAATCCATCTGATCGTTTTACTTGGTCTTTGATACTATCTTGTGCTTGGACATAGTATAGATATCCGTTCTTTCCTGAGAAGTGAGGTGGTGGTCGAGAGTGTTCACTCTTAGACTCCTCCTTTTCTTTTTGTAGTCTCTCACGTTGTTCCCTCTCATCTTGTTTACGGATTCTCTTATGGCTCTTACAGCATTTACATTTGGGTCGGCTTCGAGGGATCTCTACTTGAACCTCCCTTCCTCTCAAGAGTAGGCGTGCCTTTCCTAACTCATCCTCAGGGATTATCACATTATTATCAAAATCAGAGTCCCATCCATCTTCCTTATCCGCATCATTAGCAGATTCGAGTGTTAAATCCTCCACTGAGACTTCCTCGACATGCAGTGCTGTTGTGGATGCATTCCTATAGTACAAATCATCTAGAAGGTCACGTGGTTGTACCATTCATATAGGAATAATATCATATCCATCTGAGTCACAAAATTGAATTAGCTTAGGTAAAGCACATGTTGATAATGTTGCAAGGACATGACTCCATTCTAGTGGATCAATTAAATGCTCAGGGAAGGGTTGTGGAGTGTATGCCTCATCTGATACACTTCGATTACCCTTAAGTCTCCCAGTGTTGAAATCCCTACATGAGGCTCCGCACATCCACAGATCTTCTTGCCCATCTGACAATGTAACTCTTGAGCCCTCAGATGAAGCAGAATCAAACTCATCTATTGGAGACCTTGTTACATCACGATATGAGTGATTCCTTAGGTTGACCCTTGTGATGACAGAATCATGTCGGAGGTACAAATAATTGTATCCCCAATCTTGAATCATTTGAAATTGTCGCATGAATGGTCTACCCAATATCACGATATGTTCTCAAGCAGCCCAAGGGGATGTTCTAAGCTTCCATCTGCTAGCTGCAAGCGCATCCTGGTACTCCTAATAGCTGGTTTGCCCCACTTTTCCCAAATGGACCTTGTCAAAATGCCCACTCCTGCACCACTATCAAGTATTGCAGTTGAAGCTACTTTTCACACTTCTAATGGGAGGGTAGCATTTCCCTGATCGTCCTCACAAAATTTTCCTACTTTGTTGATAGGAGCTGGCAAAACATGCTTTGTCTCAGGGTGTATAGTACACTCATGGTGACCCTTTTGTAGCAATACCTGCTCTGACAAACATGTGGCAATATCATTCCACAACTCAAGTCGAATTTTTATCAAATCAAGCAAAGGTAAGGTACAAGCCACTGGTGTTGACAAAATAGCTTGCACGATACTCATATCCTTCTCCTTTGTCAACCTTTTATGCATGGAGGGTATCCTCAAGGTTTGAGAACGGTTCTCATATTCTCCGAGATATGATGGTAAGGTTTTCATTGTATGCTTACTTCTAGGAGAAACAATTGTTTGAACTTCCTCCTGGATGCTTGGGTGTCTAGAATTGTTTTCTGTGCCCCTGGTAAAATCCACCTCAGAGAATGGAGGTGAACTAGTAGAGGACATATTCTCATTAACTTTCTCATGAACTGCTGCCCACATCTCATTTGCCATGTCCTCATTAGCATCAATAACTTCATCATTGCATGGGAAGACAAGGCTAGGTTGTGGCAGAATTCCTTCTTTCAATGGGGTGTCAATTGGTGCAGACCTCTTGCTATGAGCTTGTGAGATGAGCTCACTTCTCATTTCCCGACTTGATGACACTTCTGGTATGGTTTCTAATGTTGGCTTAAGAGAGGTTGGGCCCCGAGGAATAGGTGGAGGTGGTCCCTCAAGTATTGATTGAGCTTCCCTAATGAGTTGCTGATGTACAGCTAGATTGATCTTCTCCTCACGAGGGTTTGGGTATTCTTGAAGCTTCTTGGGTAGCTCAGATAAAGCTGCAATGCGACTTCTATGAGCATCAATGATGGCATCTAGAGTCTCATTCACTTTATCCACAAAAACAGAACCCCCAAAACTATCCTCGGTCGTACTAGCCTCATCTTGTTTAGCACTAGGCCCAGGTTGAGGTTGATGCTCCTCATGCACTTCTTGGGATGTAAAAGTTTGATCCCTCATGTTTTGTTTAGAGGCTTCTTGAGAACTAGTGGATGCACTTTTAGTTTGCTTGTTGCGGTTCTTTTTCCTCCTAGTGGTCTTTTTTCTATTGGACTCTAGGGTCTTGTTCACTAGATTTGCCTTTGCATCCCTAGTTCGAGGTGTCTCATCAGTTTGCATTTCAGCATTTCGTGTCTGTGATCTGGTCATGACTCTAAGTGGCACGACATCCTCATTCTCAGATGAAGGTGGTGATAGAACTGCCCCTACAAGGTTGAGTGAGACCTTTGGTTGAGAGGTGCCTTCCTCATGTGGTTTCAGCAAACAATCCTTTGGGAAGTGTTCTACACAACACCCTAGACAATATCTTTCAATTGGTGGAAACTGTGGTACTGTTGTATTGGATCGAGCTGTTTGCCTTGAGCGATGTGGACAATCACGAGCCCAATGGGGTTCTCCGCACTCACAAAAAAGGGGCCCATTGGTTTGGCTTCTACTTTCCTTTGCTGCCATTGACCTGAGGGGCCTGGAGTCCTAGGTTGGTAGCCGCCTAGCAACAGTTGTGTTCCCCTGGTTGAGTCTCTAGTGCTTGGCTTGGGTATGCGGGACTTTTAAAGAGATTTTCCTTGGATGAATATGATGCGTATTCCTCCTCCACATAGCTTGGGTTTACCAATTCTCTACACATATTTGAATCGTCGTAGTCCACAACCCTTACAAGAGCAGTCCCAGGAGCAGGAGGTTGAGCACCAAGGACAGGTGTGCTTGCTCTCGTGCCATCGGTGGCTTACGTTCAAAATTAGTATACTGTTGATACATTTGTGGAGCCACTCCACCCCTTGGCTGCTCACGCTCCTGTCTCATTCTTGCAATGCGAGTACATTCCTGTGTGGTATGGGTAAAGTTCCAAGCACAGGCTTGGCACCACTTCTTTGTGGGTTGGTTTGTGACTAGAGGAGAAAAGGTATTACATTCTTCAGTTTTATGGTTACCGCCACATGCTCCACAAAGATAAGGACCTGTAGGTAGTACACTCCTCATTCATTGCTGCTATTGTTGTAGCTGCATGGGTGGGCGATAGGTGTGTCCCAATCTCCTTAGTACTAGGTTAGCTATCTGGTCTGGATTTACTAGCGCGCTAGACCCTGAACTTTGGTCATCACCCCACTGGTCTCTAGGTTTCACCTAAAGGCCAGTACCATCTTGGAATTTGAAGTTATCGGTGAAATCCATAGCATCATGGCAACATTCATTGAAATTTGTATGCTTCTTTGCATAGAGATGTGTATGCAGTGTTGAATTTTTGAGTCCTTTTAAGAAGAGAGAAATTAATCGACTCTGGGCGGGCTTCTCATCTTCTGGGCAACGATTAATGTACTGCTTCATCCTATTTACACAATCTCTAACACTCTCATTCTCACCTTGCTTGAAAGAGTAGATGTGTGCTACCGTGTCATGTTGAATTCCCATCAAGGAAAAAGCAGCAATGAATCTCTCTTCCACAACTCGTAAAGAAGATTTGTCTGAAGCCTCTAGTGCCTGAAACCAAGCAAGGGCCTTTCCCTCAAGAGTGAGCCCAAATCCTTCAATTTGAGTATGCTTGTCAGCCACTTGCTCAGCTCAAACTGCTTGCCTAAATGCTGCTACATGTTCGTATGGATCTCCCGACCCTTCATACTTCTTTACCAGTTTCTGAAGAGTTGATGGCTTTACTTGTCTTGAATATTCATCATAGGGCCTACGGCCTCTCACTCTCAGTGGGAATTGTTCCTCTCTTTGGTAAGATGGTCCACATGCATCCCAAATTGGTGTGGGTCCCCTATTACCAGCCTCACGAAACCCCTCCAACGATCTTGTCACCCGCATTTCGGGAGGTGCATTTATGGGAGGCCGAGTTGGCTCCCCTACCCTCCGATTGTCATAGTAGGAGAAATGTTGTTGTGGTGTGACCTGTGGTCGCATTTTTGGTGTAGGACAATATCTTGGTGCTAGAGTTGGGCTACTAGCAGTGGTCCACTTTGATATTGAGGGTCCCTCTCTAGTGAACTCTCGTAGGGGAGGAGCAACAGTTTCTCCAAGAAAGGCTGTCTCTCCTGGTTTGGCTGTATTTGTTGAGAACACTTCCATGAATAATGGTTGTCCTTTCCACGTGAGCTCCCGAATCTCCTTCCAATCCAAGGTTCGGTATTCATTGGCCCATTTATCAATTATTCGGTTCATGTGTCTTGCAAGCTTCTCAACTACCACCACAAGTGCTAGAGGAAGATCTAGCTCTGGCAATTTAGTTGTGGCATAATATCCCTCTAAAGAGTCCTTATAGACTTCTTGAAGTGGGTCATCCTGTAAGACCTTTGTCACTGGAATTTGTCGTACAAACTCCCATTGGTTCTCAGCCCCTTGATCCATTTTGCTCTTGCCTTTCCTATCCCTTTCCAAATTTAGATCTACAAGAAGTAAATCATGTATGGATGGCTTTGAGGACTCGGCATTGGAGGGTCTTGGCATGTCCGGCTCAATGAGCCAGTCATCTCTAGACTCCCTTTCTCTCTGGAAAGCTTCGATAAGTCTAAGAACTCGGTTTTAGAGAGCTCCCCTAATTTGTCTACATTCTCTGGATGGTAGGTGACTTCGTAGCGAACACCATCTCCACCCATGTACATGTTACCCTGGTCATTGACTAGAGGTGCTCTATCAAGTTCTGAGAAAATGTCTGCGATCTTAACAAGATACCGTTGTTGTGGATCCCTAAAGATCTCAGCTCCTTGAGCATTCGTGTAGACATATTGGAGCCTCACATTGAGTGTTAACCCCATGCTGTCGGCTTCAAATGGATTAAAAGATCTTATGGGTGTCCTATTTGGAGCTAAGGGATGACTATTTGACGGCCCTAGATTGTCCATGGACAATGAGCTAGTTGTTCTAGAGGAAAGGGTATCGGATTGGGATTCGGAAAGGGTTTCAGCAATATCTGCCAAATTTCCTATCGATTGGGTCCCACTTTCCTGCGTAGGTACTCTAGAAGGTGCCCTAGGCTCTATGGCAGAATCTATAAGACGTCCCGACCGCAAGTGCATAAGGTCAATTTTTTTTGGTTTTTTATGTGTTTTTTTTTCTTTTTTTGTTTTTGTTTTTGTTTTTGTTTTTTGTTTTTTATATATAAATATATATATATATATATTTTACCCTACCTAACCACTAAATGCAACTAAAATGAGTATGTGTGGTGTAACTATCTATCCCTTTTTTTTAAAAAATGATTTTATTTTTTTTTAACTTTTTTTTCTCTTTTTCTAATTACAAAAAAAAATGAATTACGCTAAAAAATACTAATTATGCACAAAATTACAAAAATTTAAAACAATGCAAATTACTCTAATTATGCAAAAAATTACAGAAATGAATGAAACATTACAGAATATGCAAAGAATATGGACTCCTAAAAAAAACAAATAATTTACAGAATTCCTTTTTTTTTCTTTTTTTTTAAAAACTAATAAATTTTGTACTAATTACACAAAAATATGAATTATGCTAAAAAAAATACTAATTATGCACAAAATTACAAAAATTTAAAACAATGCAAATTACTCTAATTATGCAAAATTTTACAGAAATTTAAAAAATAAAAAATAGATTCAAAATACAAACACAAAAATTTTTTTTCTCTCCTTTTTTTTTCTTTTCTCTTTTTTTTTTCTTTTCTCTCTTTTTTTAAAAAAATTTATTGTTTTATGGTTTTTATTTTTTATTATTATTATTTTTAATTAACAAAAAAATTAACAAAAAATAAATAAAAAATAAAAAAATAAAAAATAAAAATATAACTAACCTTATCACCTCGAGCCGTTCCGGATTCCTCGCCGGCACACGTGCTCGTCTTCAACGCGCCAGCTGCAGCTCTCCACCGCCCGAGTTGCCTGCGTTGGCCACAGCACCGCTTTTTTTTTTCTTCGTCTCCTTCCGCCCTACTACAGGCGCCTTCTGTACTCCTTCAGCCGCCTCCAGCTTCTTCGCACCACACAGCCCGCGTTCACACTCCACGTAGCATGGAGCCTCCTTTGTCGGCCTGCCTTCGCCCGGCCACCTGGCCTCTTTCTTGCCCGCCTCCTCCACTGCTACTGCGCCTCCACCTACACACAGCCTCCACCTTCTACTACTTCGCGCTGAGGCCATCCTTTCTCTGCTTTGCCTTCAGTCTTTCCAGCTACAGTCGCCTTCAACAGCCTGCGTTCGCCTCACAGCCGCCTTCAACACTTCCCAGCTACCTCTCGCCAGCCACGTCAGATTGCTTCCACACCGGCCAATAGCTAAAGCTTGCCGCCTTCTATGCCTCTTATGCTGCTGCGCTGCTTCTCTTGCAGCTACCTCTCGCCTGCAGCAGCCTGCGTTCGCCTCACAGTCGCCTTCAACACTTCCCAGCTACCTCTCGCCAGCCACGTCAAAAAATACAAAAACAGAAAGCACTTAAACCTAATTAATGGCGGGGTTACTCTACCGCAATGGGGTTTTAATTTTTTTGCTTCTAATCAAAAAACAGAAAACACACAAGGCGCCCTTGAGATCACACACTCAATGCCCTTGCAAACTCTACTCTAATCTACCCTAATCCACGATTTTGCAATCAATGGAGCACTTAGTAAGAAGTAATGGTTAACACCCTTCACTAACTTAGGTGTGCGTTCCCCGGCAGCGGCGCCATTGTTTGGCACATCATAGCATAGCGGAGGCTACACTCCAACCCACACAGATTGTCAATCCGTGAATGCAACCCGGTTAGCGCATAGAGGCTATCCCGAATGGGAGAAGATTAGTTAACCACACACTAATGACTTCTAATCCTACTCAATCCTTCTTCAACAATCAAGCAATCAATCGTTGATTCCTTCTCAATCTAACATAATCAACGCATCAAGATTAGGCTACACTTAAGCACAAAAATGCAACTTATGCAAAGAATCTAACATGCAAAGAGCTATCACACAAGCCTCAACTACACATCATTTCATGCACAAAAATGCAAAAATGCCTAATCCACCTAGATTAGCAAGTGTGTAGACCACAACCTCATATCATTGAATACGTAGAGAATAGAGAGTACAAGATTGAAGCAAGAATGGAGATGGAGAGCCTTGGGAGAGCACATGAGAAGGAGCTATGGAGCAAGCTCTCTCTATGAGCCTCTCAACCAAATGACCAAAAGTCCCCCTTAGCTCTCAAATGAGCCACTTTTTATATAAAAACTCTAAAACTCTCAAAAGTTCCCATGTGGGATTATTGTCAAGCCCACTCCCACATTCATCTTCAACTTGGAACTCTTTACAAGAGCCCTAAGTGTCTTTTTTGTTGCATCCTTGCATTGATCTTCACTCGTCACGCAACACCTTGATTTTTAATTGGGTAGTGAGCAAACTCATGGCCATTTTAGAGTCATGCTATTAAGAATTTATGATGGGATCCTTGGGATGGACTGGGTAACTACAAACAATGCTAGTACTCATCACTGTAACTAGGGGAGTATCACTCTTAAAAATGAGCATGGCCAAGTAGTATTAGTTTAGAGGGGGAAGACATATAAACCTAAGTCCAGGGTAGTCAAGGCAAAGCATCTTCTCAAGGGAGCACATAAGGGACAACAAGTTTTCCTAGTTAATCTCAACAAAGTTGCTGAACCTAGTAAACAAACATCATACTCTTGGCTCTAAGAATTCTTTGACATCTTTCTCGATGAGCTTATAGGGGAAAAGAATGGCCCTAGGGCCATTCTTGGATGCCCAAGAGCATGCAAGAAAGTTGGGTGCCACCAAGGCCATGCTAGAATGGCACCATATCCATGATTGCATGCATAAGAGCATCAAGAGTGGCCCTAGGGCCATTCTTGGATGCCCCATGGTCATTTCCAACATGATTTATGTGCCTTGGGGTCATGCAAGAATGGCCCTGGGGCCATGCTTTGATGCTCTAGGGCCAATCTTACATGCTCTTTGAGGCCTCTAAGGCAAAACAATGACCTTATTTGCCATGAAAGAATGGCCCTTGGGCCATTCTTGCACCAGTTGTGCATGAAAAGAATGGCCTTGGGGCCATTCTTGCACCTGTTGTGCATGAAAAGAATGGCCCTATGGCCATTCTTGTTTGCCTAGGAGCATGCAAGAAGGTTGGGTGGCACCAAGGCTATGCTAGAATGGTCCTAGGGCCATTTTTGCATGCACAAGAGTATCAAGTCTGGCCCTAGGGCTATTCTAGGATGCCCCATGGCCATTCTTGCACCTGTTGTATAAGAAAAGAATGGCCCTATGGCCATTCTTGGATGCCCAAGAGCATGCAAGAAAGTTGGGTGCCACACCAAGGCCATGTTAAAATGGCCCCTTTCCCTTCTTGCATGTAGAAGAGCATCAATGGCCCTAGGGCCATTCTTGGATGCCCCATGGCTATTTCCAACATGATCTATGTGTCTTGGGGTCATGCAAGAATGGCCATGGGGCCATGCTTTGATGCCCTAGGGCCAATCTTGCGTGCTCTTTGAGGCCTTTAAGGCAAAACAATGACCTTATTTGCCATGAAAGAATTGCCCTTGGGCCATTCTTGCACCGGTTGTGCATGAAAAGAATGGCCCTATGGCCATTCTTGTTTGCCCAAGAGCATGCAAGAAGGTTGGGTGGCACCAAGGCTATGATAGAATGGCCCTACGGCCATTCTTGGATGCCCAAGAGTATGCAAGAAAGTTGGGTGCCACCAAGTCCATGCTAGAATGGCCCCATATCCATTCTTGAATGTAGAGAAGAGCATCAAGAATGGCCCTACGATCATTCTTGGATGCCCCATGGCCATTTCCAACATGATCTATGTGCTTTGGGGTCATGCAAGAATGGGGACATACATACCTTTCTAGCCATTCTAGCCCTTTCAAACATACCCTAGTATTATGAACAAAATTGAGTGTATTATGTTTTCATCCTTGGAGATTTGCACGATCTACTCTTGAATCTATGATGTTATCATTGATAGGTATATGGATGCTCGACCTGGAGACAACGTCTTTATGATGCTAGCAAGTGAATGTGTTGGAGTTGGTTGCATCTCTAGAACAGATCTAGAGATGTTTTACAGTGGCTCTAAGATCGATCAAGGGAATGTGTCTGTGTTTGTAGAGAAATGTGTGAAGGATGTAGACCTTCCCCTTCCAACTATGGATGCAAGAGATCTAAGAGGTGTAGTTTGGACTTCCGTCCATTGGCCTAAAGTTATGTTAATGCCTTTTAGAGATTCTCAAAATTTTGGAGAGCAAATGGAAAATGCAGATGGATAAGCTGGTCCTATAAAACCTCCAATTGTGGATGCTATACTAGTGACATCTTTAGAGTCTGACATCAGAACTTGAGAGTCTGGGAAGAGAAAAAGTTTCCTTTTATGGGATGAGAGCAACACCCATATGATGTACAAGGGTTTTGATACTATATGTGCTTCCAAAAACTGTGTCAACTTTGAACAACTTGGTGAGCATTGTGTAGGTGTGGTTGTTGATAAGGTGCAAGAGGGTACATTAAGTGGAAATGGTTATGAGGTGGACATCATCAACTTAGTTAAGTGGCCTATCAAGCAAATTACAATGTTAGACAATACTCCATTGCAGTGCTATGTAGCCTTTGAAGACATGCAAGGTGATGGTGAGAAGAACATTGTTGAGTATCCAATGGTGGCTTAGGAGGTCCCAACCTCAAAAAAGAGAAGCTATACTTTCATAGAAAGAACTCCAAATGAGAGAGAACCACCAACTTCGAGTTTCTATTTGTCAATGGAATCAGTGCAAGGGCTGCCTCTATTGCTTGTTCTATGTATATGATGTGCTCTGTGTGTCTTGGCTACAAGACTAAAAAACAAAGACGATTAAATATGAATTTAAACTTAATGGGATGGGTGTCTGTTTGCCGATCATGGTATGAGGTGCATGGAATCTTGAAGACATCCTTTTACCGCTACCAGGGAAAAGTTTGAGGCTAGTTTGCATCAACATGGACATGGAAACACAGGGATAGTCCGAAGAAGCCTTGAGCATACTGGTATGGCTAGAGCACTACTTGAGGACTTCATCAACGTTAACTCAGAGAGAGCGGATGCCTAACAAGATTAGAACTATGCTGGATCGCTCAAGGGAGACTCAGATAAGGATACCCAAAACATACAAGCAGGTTGACATATTAGATGAGATCAATACAATGCTTGATCAATTGGGATATTAAAAGAAGTTATCCAAGTCTTCTTTTGGGAGAATTTGGAATCAAGAGTATCCCCACATGGCATTGGCAAAGACAAGCGAGTTCTTCAAGTGTAGTTTTTGTGTAGTTCATTGAAGGCTAGAATGGGAGCCAAGCCAAGTCTACAAGAAAGAGCAAAGATCAAGGAGGAAATAAAAGTTCACATGAGTCAGCAACAGAGTTGTAGAAACGTGTACTATGCACGGCGTGCATTTTCATAATTACAACCAAAGAAATATGTGTGCATCATCCCTGAGAGGATGGATCAAAAGAAGATGCGCATTCCTAGACTACAAACGCTACCAAAGGACAAATTCAGCATGGCAACTACTGTAGGTGGCATTGATTGGTATGATCACTCATGGACATGGGGAGGGGAATTAAGATCACTTTATGCTAAATGGGTTATGGCCATTGGATCCTAATCTCACAATTGGATCAATTCCATTGTGTTTTCATAACCTAGAGCGGTTGGATAAGCACCCCCTTGGTGATATAGCTACAAACGGGGATTCAAGGAGCAATGTTTTGCTTCTCCATGCCTTGAGCTCAAGGGAAGCTTTAGATTACCACTATGATACTGATGGTAAAGAGCTTATTGGGGCCAGCAAGTAGGTATCGAGTGACAATGCACATGCAAATTACACAACAACCATTATTATAGAGGAGAACATGCATCAGGTCCAAATGATTTACAAGGTGTCAATGTGATTTTAGCTTTTTGCAGATTGCTAGAGAACTTGCTATTGCAACTAGATAATTGTGTAGGTGAAAACAAGACTCGATATTTGTTTGCATATCTATCTCTTCTAGTTGCAAGGGGGGTTTTTTTAACTGTTCAATTGGGATTTTTAATGGTCAGACACACACATGAGGACATAGATGCAATGTTTAGTAGGTTCTCAGAAAAATTGAGTCGGACAGACCTTTTACCACATTTTATGGACACCTTAAGGACCAGCTCAAGCTCTTCACTTATGCATTTTTTGCTAACTCAAGCTCTTCACTTATGCATTTTTCGCTAACTCAAGTGACTGACTTCAAAAGTGAGATTGTGATGGATACATTTGTGATGGGCAAGATGCACTTATAGGCCACTCTAGGCCACTTCAATTTTGATTATGATCATTATTGTGGGCCTCAATGAGAGAAACCAAGGGAAGAATTCAACCCAATGCTAGATGTCTAGCAAGGGGACTTTATCTTTTTGCTCCCACCAAACAGAGATGTGTATCCTATTTGGCTTGCTATGGCTGAATTAAACATTAATATGGATAGGAAGTCACCAAAATACAAGAAGATTTTGATATAGTACTGGGCACCGTGTACAAGAAAGGGTGGTTTGACAGATGTAGAGGCTTATGCTGATTTTGGAAGGGGTTTTGGGCAGAGAACAAGGTAGATCCTCGGGTGTGGGAAGAGGCGGATGCAATGGAGGCCCAGAAAACTAGGGCCTTATACGAGAATAAAGATACCAGTCAAGGAAGCCAAAAAAGCACAAGAAGGAATGCACCTAGGTGGAGCAGATCAACCTCATGAGGAAGACGTTGACAGTGCTTCCCTTGAAGAGTTATGACTTTTGTGGGTGCTGCTATGACTTTTATGCTTTAAATTTGCATGATAGTAAAAATGCAACAGTCTCACTTATTTAAAATTTTCTATTTCTCACAACCTAATTTGCAAACGAGATTATTTTTCCACCATCATAATCTACCATCGTACCTGTTCAAGACTTGGTATTTAAATTTAAAGATTGTTTCATTTAATTGTTGCCATCATTGAAGGTAGAATTTCATTTATTAGTTTGATCCACAATCATGAAGTCTGTGGGTATTTATGTACAAGACATATGCGGCTTCTTTATAATGGTGTTTATCAACACCACCTTCCTACATGCACCTTCCTACATGGTCTATCTATCTCCTTGCAAAAGTATGGAATGGCCCAACGGCCATTCTTTACACATGTACAAATTCCCAATTTATGCAAAACATATCAATTTCAAAATACCAAAATGCAAGATTTTTTCCATTTTATCTAATATGGACTTAAGTAATTGAAGACATTTTTAGAGCATATTGTGGGTGGGAACCAAGAAGATGGATTCAATACCTTCCTCTAGTAGAATTTGCTTATAATACATCTTATCATCAGAGCATAGAAATGTCACAACTCAAAGCACTCTATGGGCAAGAATGTTTATCTCCTCTAAATTTCTCTGATCCAACCATAAGAGTTGAGGCATCCAGAAAAATGCTCAAAGAGATGGAGGAAATGACCAAGGAAGTCCAAAAAGATATGAAAGCTACTCAAGATCGGCAAAAAGCATTATGTTGACACAAGGAGGTCTGAAAGGATCTTCAAGGAAGGAGACAAAGTTCTTCTTCGAGTGCCGACCTAAGCGTAGCTCTCTATCACTTGGAAAATATAAGAAACTCAGCCCAAGATATTGTGGGCCCTATACAATTATCAATTGTTCGGGTAGAAGTGCCTCTATAAGCTCTAGCTCCTAGCCCATATTAAATTCCACAATGTATTTCATGTAAGTTTGTTAAAGCCTATGTACCCAATCTCGAGATCATATTCTTGATGATGAGCAAGTTGTAATCCCAACTTAGGGAGTCCTTGAGTTGTAGCCTAGTAGGATCATAGATTCTAGAGAAAGGCAACTTTGTATTTGAACTCTTGTAGAACATCTAGTACAGTGGAAAGATTACCCTGAAGATGATGCAACTTGGAAAGATGAAGTGACACTCTTAAAATATTACCCCGAATTCATGACGAGATGAGGACATCTTGATTTATTTAAGGGGAGAAGGATGTAATATGCCCATCTTCAATAATAATATATGTCCATGAATTTATGATCTTTTGTGGTGTAAAAATCAAAATTTGTAATTAACAAGATGTTTCCACCTAGAATCTTAGAATTCTGAGTCCAAATTTGGAATCTGCGCATGATTTTACTCTAATATAGAATTTTACAGCATTCAAAACGAGCACTGGATCGAGCCTATCCGTAATTTTTTTAGTTATTTTTAATTAAAATACGGTAAACTTAAACCTTAATAAATGCATGACTGGGTGTCCAATTCATGAACGGTCTACACCCCTACGACCACGAAGACACCTTGGACATTTCTGTTAAAAAAACATTTTCACACCGTCGAAGCTTTGACACGTGCATATCAAGGCCGGTGCCCCAAATTAGGAGTCCCCACCCCAAAAAAATGTCATACACACACTTGGGCGCTCGTACAATGCCTGCATAAGGACCAAAAGCGGACTTCCCTAACATACGGTCCACACAAATCGCCACATGGATGCCCATGCTGCCTTTGACCCCCTCGAAAGGTAAATGCGTAACATAGCTTTTTCCCTCGCAAAGGTACCATTCCTTTCCCCAGGCCCATGCAAGCCACAGGTCAGTGTACTTTCACTGTACACCGTCCTTTCACCTACCCTCCCCCCCATGTGAATAGACTCAAGGGAGAACTCCCCCTTCTCTCCCTTTGGGTGCAGCCTTCTTCCATGAAAATCCAGTTTAAGGACACCTTCCCCCCCATTAGCAGTGGCTTTAGTAAGGGCTTTTTAGCTCTTAGAGGTGATTCACACCACCTAGTAGTTGTTTGCTCATAACTTGAGCAAACAGGCTTCGATTTGTGATCCGATTAAAGCGTTGGATTTGCAACAATGTGGGTTACAAGAAGACAGGAAGAATGGCTCCTTCACGAAAGCACCAAAATATCACCTTGAGAGACGCGTACAAGAACGAGCCTAGAGAGGTTGCTCCAATTGCGGTTTCATCTCTCCCCTTGGGAGCCCCACAAGGAAATAATGGCCAGGTTAGCTTGGTCGTCCTTTAAAAAGAGATTTTTGATTTATCTTTAATGTTAATCTTAAGAAATTAAGAAAGAAGATGCCACTTTCCTTTATACCAAAAATTCTGTGAAATTGTTGTTTTCTCGAGAAAGTGATGTTATCTATCATATTCTATGGTTTAGTTTAGAAATTGTTATCTTGATTAAGTTACGAAGTACATGTACATCTTTCTCGCCTCAACGCTAACCTCGTTTTTGTGCTTGTGTACCTGGACGATGACGTTGTCAGGCATTTTTCTGAGAGGTATTTTGGGCTTGTGTAAATACGTGTGCATGGCAGGTGTGGAGAGTTTGGCTTTGAATGCGTCGGCAGGTGTACAAAGTAGATGGTTTTGATTTGGGCTTGTTGTTGCAGGCCTGTCCGTGGTTGGCTGCAGGTGGTTTCAGCTGTTCGGCCGTCTGAATGTGTACGCATCCTATAAATGGACTGGGCACCAGGTCGCATTTGAAGATGTGGGAGCATGGGATAAATTATTGATGTGGCCAAGGTAGTATTGAGCATTGGTGTGAAAAGGTGAGGGTGGCCATCCATTAGGCCTTACAAAAAATAATAAATAATGATCAACGTGGCCCAAAAAGCAAAGACCACGTAGAGGCGTGAGTGGCTGCCAGCGCATACCATCCAGAAGCTGGCAAATTGTGGAGAGTCGGCGCAGCTAGAGACAAGAGGTGAGGCCGCCGTGTTGTTGCGGGGGGTTCTTGGGCGCAGCTTCTGCAGGTCTGCAATAGAGAGGTGCTGGCGTTAAAGGCCAACGTGGAAGCCTTGGCAATGGACTGACGACAAGAGGCAACGGGCTGGCAAGAGAGAAGCTGAAGGAGACAGGGCTGCTGGTGTAGCGACGGGGGGGCCCCCCTTGTGAAGTGCAGCCATAGACACGGACAGAGCCGTGGGAGATGTGGTGTAGCCGTCGTGTAGAGACTGGTTGACGGGCTGACAGTATGGGAGAGCTAGCGAGCGAAGACAAGGTTAGTTGGCGTAGTGGGTGGCGCAGAGATGAAGGGAAAAGGTGACAGGCGAAAGGCAAAGGGCAAGTGGCTGGCGCAGAGTTGTGGGAGACACTGTGAAGGTGCGCGAGTGGCTGGCTCAAGGTGAGCGCCTTTGAGGTGTGGACAAGTTGCAGGTGCTGGCGTCAAAAGAGGGTTTGGGCTGGTAAGCGTGGAGGACACGCGTAAAAAGAGAGCAGTGGTGGCGAAGAAGAGAAACGTGTGGGTTAGTAAAGGTAAGAGGAAAGGCCAAGAGTGAGGTCGTGTGGGCTGGTAAGCGTGGAGGACACGCGTAAAAAGAGAGCAGTGGCGAAGAAGAGAAACATGTGGGTTAGTAAAGGTAAGAGGAAAGGCCAAGAGTGAGGTCGTGTGGGCTGGCGTGTGGGAGCCGCCTAGGAGCTGCTGGCGAGGACAAAAGGGAAGTGCGGCTGATGGCTGACAGGTTGTGAGAAGGTGCTGCAGTGGCTTCGAAGGCAGAGGGAGCCTGTGAAGTGGGGTGCAGCTGCTGAAGGGCAGGTGAATGGTGGAAGCTGCTTGGGCTTTCAACAAGTAAGAGAGGCTGGATGCCCAGGAGGGCTCACAACAAGTGGATGTTCGTCCTGAAGAAAAGAGAGGGCACGTGGCCGTAGACAAGCGACGTGCAGAGGCTGGTGGGGCCGGTAGCACTGCAGAGGAAGTGAAGAGAGGCTGGCAGAGGATCAGCACAGAGACAGAGAGTGAGAGAGAGGTTTGGGTAGCTGCTGCTAGTGGCGACACATGTAGAAGCGATGGGCTAGAGTTGAGGGTTAGCTGGTGGGGCGCCCTCTGAAGTGAGAGTGGCCGGGTTCATTCTGGTGTGATTGGCACAGCAGGCAGGCGAGAGGTTCGTGGTGGTGATTGGGGATGTGGTGTATCCTCGGCAGTGAGTGACAGGTCTTAGTCAGTGTTTGTGGTTGTGTGAGTAAGGCTTCTGTGTCGGGAGAAGCTTGTATGAAGTGTTTTCTAGAATATATTGCTGGGTGTTTGCTTTGTCTATGGTGCCCCTGTTTGTGCTGTCTGTCTGGCGTGGGTTGGGTGGTGAATTGTGAGAGAGTGTTCTTGCCGGTGTTGGCTGCCTCCGTTGTGTTTGTTGTATCCAAGTTTGGGAGGTGGAAGGGCTATAGAGGGAGGTTCTTTCTTCTTTTTTTCACCTCACAACGTTAGCAAGGCCCGGAGTCGACCCAAGGTATCCCTCATACCATTGGGAGAATGAGGTTCGCCGATGGAGGCGAGTATTGTGATCCTATCTAGTTCTACAGGCCCAGGCTAGTGCAGTGAATAAGCCCTCCCTAGCATGTAGAAATCCCTTTGAGGGGAAAGAGAATTAAGTGATGGAGCATGAGAGGGTGATAGGCTAGCTTGAGTCCTCGCTTACCGATGATGAGGTGTATGGTCCCATAGGGATTGCCAATCTATAGAGGCTGGAAGGCCGAATTCTAGATCATCGGCATAATAAAGTAAAGAACTTGGATTTGGCCTATGAATAATTTTGAACATTGTATCTATTTTTTAAAATTAAATCCTTTGTTTGTAAGCATTGTTGTGTCATTGATAAAGACTATTTGAAAATGAACAATGTGTAAGGCCTTTAATTAAGAAACTTCTTTATTTATGTTAGATAGTGTGGTAAGATTAATTAGAAAACAAATTGACGCTTGAGTTAGGTGGAAAATGGGAGGATGGAACGCCCTGACGGCAACATCCTATGGATGGGTGGATTTGATTAGTTGAGTAGTTTTCCAATAATTTAATTAAAGTTTATATGCTAGATAAATAAGTCCTTTTGGGAAACCCTACTCTAGAGGACTAGGTCAGTGGTTGTGCCTTCTTGCATAGATGAGGAAAAACGTTGTTTCTAGAAGTCAAGAATAGAGGTTGCCCGAGTTAAGGTCGATCACTCTATGAGTGGTTTGATTTTAGGAATCCTTTAGAAAGACCACCCTCCCCTTGTGGGATAGAATTAGGTCTTATCTACTACTAATCATATCCTTGTATCTTACATAGTCAAGGTGTCGCGAGCGACGAGTAGGAAATTATCCCAAGTTAGACTTAGTAGACTATCTTAAGCCTACCCCTAATTAGGAAGGGGGGTACCTTATAATTAATCTCTCATCAGAGAACGTATCTTTGGCACTACAACATGAGTGGAGATATCTCACTCTATGAATGTAATCCCTGATGGTTTCACCCTCATTTTGCTTGACTTTATTCAGCTATTCTGTAAGATTCCTCCCTCCAGCTTTTGAGGTGTGGAGGTGTAAGGACCTCCCCTTCTGATCTTATAATTATTCCCCTCTCTGAAATAAAAGAAAGATCCTATTTTACCCTGTTTTGGCCTAGAGAGAGAAAATGTCTAGAGGGAGGTTATTCAAAATATGAATGAGATATGATGTGGATAGATGTGATGTGATGTTATGTGGATAGAATGTATGTGATGGGATGGTGATGACAATGAATGTAATGGATAGAATGTATGTGATGGGATGGTGATGAGAATGAATGTAATGGATATGAATGAGATGTGATGTGAAATGAACGTGATGTAAATTGAGATAGATGTGAATGGATGATATGTGATGTGATGTGAAACGGGATAGATGTGAATGAATGAGATGTGATGTGAATGGATGAGATGTGAATGAATGTGATGTGATGAGATGTGGATATGGGTAGATGCGAGTGGATGAAATCTGATGAGGATAAATGAGGAAAGATATGATGAGATGAAAATGATGTGATTGGATGAGAATGGGAATACATATGAAATGGATCTGGATTAAATAATGTGGATTGATGTGGAAAAATGTGGAAAGACGAAAGTTCGTTATTATAGAAATTGAATTTGACTTGTTTTTAAATGACTGTTTTATGTCAAAAATGCTAGGGAAGCATTTTGATTGTCTTATGAATGAGGTCGTGGAGACCTATCTGATAAAGTGCAATAGCTGACGGAGAGTCAACGGAGGACGTCTCGCATAGCAAGGTCGGCCGAGGTCTTGACCAGCCTCGGTTCGTTTTAAATGGTGAGCTTCTGGTATGGTGGATGAGGGACTAAGGAAGCGGCCTATGAGTGAAGCGCTATCTAACACCTTGTTCCATTCTTCTTCCTCAATGCACGCGTGGGTATCTTCGGTGACCTAGAGCCTCATCATCATATGGTTAGCACCCTCTAGGATCCTTTGCAGGTCACCTAGTGCTTCACTCATAGGCCGCTTCCTTGGTCCCTCATCCACCATACCGGAAGCTCACCATTTACAATCAGGTGTCTATAGCACCTGAAGACCAACACAAAATAGCCTTCAATACTATGTGGGAGACATATGCATACAAGGTTATGGCAGTTGGCCTCTCCAATGCCCCTGCAACTTTCCAACGATTGATGTGCATAGCCTTTAAAGAGTACTTGCAAAAGTGGTTGAAGGTATCCATTAATGATATATGTGCATAATCACGAGATGGTTGGACCATGTGGCTTGTTTGAGGAAGATGTTTGAGCGATGTCAATTTTATTGTATATCGTTAAACCCTTTGAAATGCCAATTTTGGGTCAAACATGGTGTGATCATGGGACAGTGACCTGCGAAGGATCCTAGAGGGTGCTGACCATACGGTGCTCGGGCTTTGAGTCATGGAAGATACCCACACATACATCGTGGAAGATATTGAAACAAGGAGTAAGAGTTGTTTTCTTAATTTAGGCATGGATCTGGTTGACTGACCTTGCTGATCAACGGATGAGTCCATGGCTCTTTTATACGGATCTGTTGGTTGATCTTGCTGATCTTTGATGGAGATTCCATTTTGATTTTTATAAGTGAATATATTACCGGGTACTATGAGCTAGGAACTATTGAAAAGGCCCCTGAGTGGACAGGTGGTGAGCGTTCTGTTTGCCAATGATGCTATAAGTACACCGATGAAGGAAAAATTAGAAATTAGGATTCAACCGAATTAATTTTGTAGGATTATCAGGATTATGATCAGTGGACAGGTGGTGAGCATTCTGGTTGCCAATGATGCTATAAGTACACCGATGAAGGAAAAAATAGAAATTAGGATTCAACCGGATTAATTTTGGAGGATTATGATCAATGATACTATAGTTTCATTAAATTATTATTTTTAAAGATAGCTGAATCTGTGAAAAAGGCAATTTCATATTGGGTGTGTAAGTAGTGTGACTAGTTTTAAGTTTGCATGAATATCCGGCTAGGGGGCCTGGGAACTCTTTTCCCTAGTACCCGAGATAAAACTTAAGCAAATTCTTAAATGGATCCCATCACTATAATGGTTGGGTGGTTGGCTAACCCACGGGACTGATGGACTGATGGGGTTAGGCTGGACTGATGGATCCCTAAAATGAGACTCAATTCTATTATGGTACGATAGATGAAGTAAATCCCAGAAAAAAATTGTTCTATGGAAAAGAATCAATGGTTGTGCCTCTCAATGAGGAAAAAAGCATTGGTCTCTATGATCCAAGTGAAAGTTTTTTCCTTGATCTGACTATGATACTTAGAGGTTTGGTCAGATCAATTCAGTTAGTTAAGGCTCTTGACTACGTTAGATTAACAATATCCTGGAGGAATCCGTGTGCTTTCCGGGCAAGGGAAGTTTTTTTCGGGTTCGGTTTTGGAAGAACCGAGGGATTAGTCTCTTGTCCAGATATCTGTGGACGAGGCCTCGAGTGAAGGACCCTACCCCATACAAGAAGTGCTACTTCCATTGCTAGCATTGTGCGGAGGGGACAGGGATCTTTCAGCTGGTATCAGAGCAAATTGGCTAAAGTGGATCAATCGAGAAACTAGAATGTCAAAAATTTATGTAGTAGTAAAAGGTTGTAATTGTGTGATGAAATTCATACAAATTGATATTCATAATGAAGATTCATAAATAGGTCATTAGGTCTTCAAAAGGAAGTACCACAATTGTATGGAATCCCTGACTTGCTTGAGGCCTAGACATGATGATATTTACCTTAAATTTCCACAGACCGTGACCACTCGTATATACTGAGGGTATAACTACAGCTCTTTATACTGGCAGTATATACGAGTAAATCTAAGACCTTGGAATTATAAGCAAAAATGCTATCTAGATGATGAATTTGAATGTGGTTGATATGATTTTAAAATTCTGGTTGAGAACCGATGAGTTGATTTAGAATCTGATTGCAAAATGATGATTCCTGAATTTTGGTTGAAAAGCGATAAGCTGAGCAAAACCACAATGAGGATGAATGGGACGAGTTTCTGTAATGATGTTCGTAATTGGAATGATGATATTGACTTCAGCAAATCACTATGAGATTAGTGGATTGTGCTAACAGATTGCTACTGTTAACACTTGACCCAGTGGATCAAGTTAAGGGATGACAAATTAAAAGTCTGTCAGTCCTCCAGTAGCAATTCTGATGCATTGGATGACAAATAATATAATTTTACACATGATTAAAGCTATTTTTATCTTATAAACTATTGTTTCTCACAATTAGTGTACTCAACTTCATTATAAATGCATCACAAATGATCTTGATTGGCTAGGGGAGCAGTGTCAGAACAGTGCGAATTTTGAGCCCCCATCGCCGCTGCAGAGTCTAAATTCACACTGTTTTGGCATAGCTTCCCCAATCCTCCAGGAGCAATTTTGATGCATTGGATGATAAACACTGTATTTTCACACATGATTAAAGGTGATTTTATCTTGTAAACTACTGTTTCTCACAATTGGTGTGCTCAACTTCATTATAAATGCATCAGAAATGCTACTGTTTCTCACAATTGGTGTGCTCAACTTCATTATAAATGCATCAGAAATGATCCTCAGTGGCAAGGGGAGAAGTGCCAGAACAGTGTGAATTTTGAGTCTATATTGTCCTTGCAGAGGTCAAATTTGCACTGTTCTGGCACAGCTTCCTCAGTCCTCCAGGAGCATTTCTGATGCCTTGGGTGACAAACTGACACATGATAGACACTCTATGTTAAACAAACATGATGACACCGAGACATTGTAAGAGAAACTTAAAATTTTAATTATCAGAAGGTTACAAATGAAAGCCAGATAGGCTTGTTACAAAGGGGGGTTTGAAACAAAAGAGTTGCTTCAAAAAGAAGGTTAACATCTAAGATCTCTAGATCGTGTCTCGCTCACCTCCAATGCGCCAAGTTAGTTACATGTCCTTGGCAGCAGATATGGTAATCCTCTTTGCATGTATTGCAAGGAGGTTGGTGTCCTTAAAAATCCCAACAAGGTAAGCCTCGGAGGCTTCTTGCAATGCTTCAAGGGCAATGCCCTGCACACACGGAACTCTGTTCCATATCGTTGGACAATCTCCTTCACTGTGCAAGCAAAAGGGGCTCTTCTTATCAGCAACTCAGTGTTCCTCTGATAAAACTTGATTTCTTGATTTATTGTGATGCTTGCAATTGATATTGGAGAATATGGGTTTGCCAAGCTCCACTTGTAGTCAATCTTCTGTAGTAGGGCCTAACAAGCCAAGCTCTCCTTCACCAACAAATTGTATAAAAGATGATAAATCGTGGAAAGGAGGGTTTGCTCTTAATGGAGGGTCAATTGGATAGAGATGCCCATCAACCCAAAGATCTACATTTTTCTCCTTAGCTATCCTACGAGCTTGGACAGATTGTGCATCGTAGGATGGGTTTTTTTAGAGTTGCCATACTCTTCAGGAATACGAATGTGTAAATCAACCTTTCGTTTTCTAGCTTCACAAAGGGGCTACACACACATCTTGCAAAGGCTCCATAGCTAAGCAGAGGAAGAAGCTAAAGCAGAGAGATCCTCAGAGGGAGAGAGAGAGAGAGAGAGAGAGAGAGAGAGAGAGAGAGAGAGAGAGAGAGAGAGAGAGAGAGAGAGAGACTGTTAAAACTTTGCTATTGGAAGTTTAACACAAATCCGTTTTTCTAAGTAGAAAATGATATTTTTGATAAAAAAATACTAACATGGAGTTTCTCATCAATAAATTATATTTATGAGAAAATTTAAATAATAATAATTTTTGGGGTGCCCACAATTTTGGGATCTCATGGATGTAGTGGTTCTTAACAGTTAGTTATGTTTATGGGGTTGTGGGGACTTGACAGTTAGTTATGGATGTACTAGCTCCTCACAGGCTTCTGACGTGACCCTTGAACTACAAGCTTTTTGGAGGGAAAATTTTATTTTCATCATACATATTGGTTGGGTGGTGTTTTTTCCACCTCAAAATGTTAAAAAAAATCACTTTTTGGGACCCACCTAAATACGAGAATGTTTTGCTGATGTGGAAGGGAGATATGGTGGGAGTTAATGAGAAAGGAGATTTCAAACTAACAAGAAAGATTCAATTTGTAGAGAGTGAAGATAAAAAATTCATACATATTGGTTGGGTGGTGTTTTTTTCACCTCAAAATGTAAAAAAATAAAAAAATAAAAATTTTCACTTTTAGGGGTCCACCTAAATACGAGAATGTTTTGCTGATGTGGAAGGGAGATATGGTGGGAGTTAATGAGAAAGGAGATTTCAAACTGACAAGAAAGATTCAATTTATAGAGAGTGAAGATAAAAATTCAAAAAGTATGAGAAAAAGTATGAGAAAAGTCAAAAAGTAAGAGAGAGAGTATGAGAATATTCCCTTTAAAAAGTTAAACTAGGGAGGTATGGCTGATGTGGAAAGGCAAAAAATAGGGGTCATCATAGCCTTTGTCTCCCTTAAGCCTAACTTTTTAAGCTCTAATCCCTTAAAGTTAGGAATCCTTAGGAGGCCCTTTTTGGGTCCAAAAAATTCCTAATGAGCTATCGAAAGGCCCCTGAGTGGACAGGTGGTGAGCGTTCTGGTTGCCAATGATGCCATAGGTACATCGATGAAGGAATGATTGGAAATAAGGATTTAACCGGAGATTTTGAGGATTATGATCAGTGACACAATGGTTTCATTAAATGATTATTTTTAAAGTTAGCTGATTCTGTGAAAAAGGCAATTTCATATTGGGTGTGTAAGTGGTGTGACTAGTTTTAAGTTTGCATGAATATCCGGCTAGGGGACCTGGGAACTCTTTTCCCTGGTACCCGGGACAAAACCTAACCAAATTCCTAATTGAATCCCATCACTACAGTGGTTGGGCGGTTGGCTAACCCATGGGACTGGATGGGGCTAGGCTGGACTGATGGATCCCTAAAATGAGACTCAATTCTGTTATGGTACGATAGTCGATGAAGTAAATCCCGAATAAAAATTGTTCTATGGAAAAGAATCAACGCCTGTGCCTCTCAATGAGGAAAAAAGCGTTGGTCTCTATGATCCAAGTGCAATCTTTTCCTTGATCTGACTTTGATACTTATGGGTTTGGTCAGATCAGTTCAGTTAGTTAAGGCTTTTGACTACGTTAGAGAAAAATTTATCCTGGAGGAATTACCCGTGCTTTTCGGGCAAGGGAAGTTTTTTTCGGGTTCGGTGTTGGAAGAACTGATGGATTAGTCTCTTGTCCGGATATCCGTGGGGCAAGGCCCCGAGTGTGGGACCCTGCTTGTGCAAGAAGTGCTACTCCCGCTGCTAGCACCCCTGCATTCGTTGCGCGGTGGGGACAGGGATCTCAGAGCTGCTATCAAAGCGATTTGGCTAAAGTGGATCAACCGACAAGCCGAGAATGTCATAAATTTATGAAGTAACAGTAAAAGGTTAGAATTGTGTGATGAAACTCATACAAATTGATATTCTGAATGAAATTCCTAAATTGATAATTGGGTCTTCAGATGGAAGTACTGTAATTATATGGAATCCCTGACTTGCTTGAGGCCTAGACATGATGGTATTTACCTTATAGTTCCAAGGATCATGACTACCCGTATATACCGAGGGTATAACTGCAGCTCTTTACTGGCAGGCTAAAATGCTATCCAGATGATGAATTCAAATGTGGTTGATATGATTTTAAAATTTTGATGGAGAACTGATGAGTTGAATTGGATTCTGATTGAAAAATGATGATTCCTGAATTTTTGGTTGAAAAGCGATAAACTGAGCAAAACCACAATGATGATGAATGGGACGAGTCCCTGTGTTGATGTTCATAACTAGAATGACGATAATGACTTCAGCAAATCACTATAGTGGATTGTGTTGATAGATTGCTACTGTTAACTCTTGATCCAGTGGATCAAGTTAAGAGATGACAAATTAAAAATCTATAAAATTGAAATCCCCGATGGAGTACTGTTCAGATGGAAATTTTGGTCTAATAGACCATTATTGTGTTAAAGATATGAATGATATATTTTGAATGAATTGTTGTCTGATAATGCAAAAATCTTTATCCCACGATTCTGTGGGGAGCCGACCTATTTAAAGAATCCCAGAATCAGATGAATCAAAAATCGGATTTGAATCATAAATAAAGGGACTTAACAAGATTTTTCATATTTATAGGAACATGGATCGAGGTCGTCGTGGTAGAAATGATAACCCCCAACTCGATGAGGAAGAGCTCGACTTGGATGTTTGTAAAACTCTTCATAGTTCGCACGTGGGCCTTTCAAGGGTAAAGGAAAAAACTGGGGCGAGGCTGTAGAGAAGTGGATCGAAGCAATGGAAGAGTACTTTGATGTCACCGGGTACAATGAGAGGAGAAAAATGGCTCTTGCAAGGCTGAAGATAGTAGAAACAACCAAAGTGACATGGAGAAACCACTACGAGACAAACCGTCTGGATTGGAATACCCATACATGGAATGATCTCAAAATTCACCTAAGGACGAGGTTCTGTCCTCCCAGATTTTTGGAAACAAAGATGAATGAATTCTTAGAGTTAACCCAGGGGAGCAAAACTATTGAAGTATATCACCAAGGGTTTGCTCTCCTCCTCAAATACTCATCACTGCTGAATGAAGAACAGCTGATGGCCAGGTTCATTCGGGGACTGAATGAACCTTTGAATATTTTGGTGAAGAACGCCAAGCCAGTTTCCATGGCCGAAGCAGTGCGGATGGCGAAGGTTTTCTCCAAGGCCTTTGATGTCAAGGTTCCACCAAAGCCAGCACATTACCTTTCAAAAGGTTTTTAGTTCCAGAAGGTGATTCCAACCTTCCTCTGCCTAAGAGATATCACGGTCAAGCCCATGATATGGGAAGTTCTAGAATGGAAGAAATGTCCTTTTCTCGAAACTCAATCCCCTAGAATTCAACTTCAGAAGTTCCACCCTTGAACAAGGGAGTGAAATGCTATAACTGTCAAGGATTTGGACATCGCAGTATGGATTGTCCAACTCCTTTTGGATCAAGGTTTTTACGACAGGGAAATCAGGGATCAAGATTCCAGACTCGAGCTCCTTCCTTCCAGAGTAATCAGGTTTCTATTCGTGCCAAAATCAGGAAAATCCCAGAGGTAGACCCTCTAACCAACCCGCAGTTTCAAACCAAAGTAATGTAAGATCTCTGCCTCAGAATAGGGGAAGTCAAAGAGAGTTGTTCCCAAATCGGCCCTCCACTTCCAAGGCGGTAACACTGGAAGTGATTGACGAAGAAGAAGAAGATGAAAGAGATCATACTCCACTTGTTGTTGCGAGATGAGGACATCTCGCGTTTTTAAGTCAGGTAGGATGTAAGATTTCTCCCCCAACCCCTCAAGATGTCCAGTTTCTCCCCCTGTAATCAATTCCCTTTTCAGAATAATAATAGATCTTGTTTCTATCTGTTTTGGCCGCCTAGAGAGAGAAAATGTTCTAGAGAGAGATAATTTAGTTTCTAGATATCTTTGGATGGAAAAATATCCCTTCTTATTAAAATTATTTCCCCTGAAACAGAAATTCAAAAAGAACTTTCCAGTGTGCAATTGGAATAAATTGAAAATAGGTAAAAAGGACCTTAGCCTGAGGGTCTAGATTTTTTGAAAATTTTGGATTAGGGTTCCTATGGACCAATAAGATTAATCCAAATGTAGGGAGGAGATAAATTTAAGAATAAAAAAAAATTCTCCAAAAATGAGTAAATACTCACATAAGATGAAGAGTTGACTAAGGACAAGGTTTATTAGTTGAAAAAGAAGAGATATTTAAAGAAAATGATGCATTTTTGACACCTCAGTATGGGGGAATTCCCTTCATGAAGGAGGAACCTATTTCACATGTGTGGATGAGTTTCAAACTCACAAATAATGAGATATTTTCATCTCTCCTCTCTCTTGTTTCAACTAGATCCAAAAAGTAAGCTAAACTGACCTAAAAATGGTCAAAAAGTGACCAAACTGATCTGGAAAATTCTAGAATCAGTTTGCTTGGCTAGAGGCTCACTTTTTCCTATAAATAGAAGCCTCCCCCCTTGTAAAAGGTTAATAGTGTTTATGCACTATTACTCTACTCCTACCCATAGTCAAATACATTGAATTCACTTGATAATTCAATTGTTTTTTACTAAATCCTCTCCAAAAGAACTGGTGGCAACTCTTGCTGCAAAAAAGAGTAGAAACCTCAATCCCTCAAGCCAAAGGAAAGCTTACAAACTCCATATTCTCATTAAAATCAAATTTATGCATAGAAAGATGCATAAAGGATTTAATTTTATTTCAAAAGTGTTATTTTTCTTAAAATTGAATTATGCATTAATAGATGCGTAAAGAATCTTTATATCAAAAATTAGGATCCTCTTAAATTCTATGTTTAAATTCTTTGAATAGAGGTGATGAGATGTGAGGTGAATAGATGTGATGAGATAAGATGTGAATCAGATAGATGATTGGATAGATGTGATGTGAATAGAAGTGATGAGAATATGAGATGAATAGATGTGATGCGAATCAGATAGATGATTGGATAGATGTGATGTGAATAGGAGTGATGAGAATATGAGATGAATAGATGTGATGAGATGTGATGCAAATTAGATAAATGTGAATGAATGGATGAGATGTGATGTCATGTGAATCAGAATGTAAATGAATGTAAATGAATGTAAATGAATGATATGGATGTGAGTGAATGTATGTGATGATAATGGATGTGAATGTGTATGTGTATGTGAGGAATGGATGTGAATGTATATGTGAAGAATGGATGAGAATGAGTATGTGAAATAATGGATTAGGATGTGTATGTGAAGAATGGATGTGAATGTGTATGTGAAGAATGGATGTGAATGAGTATGTGAAAGAATGGATGTGGATATATGTGAAAGAATGGATATAGATGTGTATGTGAAAGAATGTGATGTGATGTAAAGAGATGAGATGTGACATGAAAATATGTGTATGTGAAAGAATGTGATGTGATGTAAAGAGATGAGATGAGATGTGACATGAATATATGTGGATGTGAAGTGATAGATATGAATGTATGGATAGATGCGAGTAGTCGTACATGTGAATGATTAGATGGTGAATGAGATGAGATGTGAAGTGATAGATATGAATGTATGGATAGATGCGACTAGTCATACATGTGAATGATTAGATGGATGTGTATGAATGAGATGAGATGTGTATGCTAAATTCCTTCCCCAAAAACGGTGCCAAAAATGTTAACTAGTAACATACCACCTTGCACACACAAGAGAAAGAAGAAGAGAAAGGTGCATGCAAGGGTCAAATCCGGTGAATGGCACTTAGCCAACCCTATGAGGGTTAACTCTTCAATCTGAAGCCGCTAGGGGCTCACTCAACACTCTCCTTGTGTCACCTAAAGAGAGATCCAATGCTAGGTTGAGAGCAAGAGGGAAGGTAGCTATGGAGAGCTCAACCTCTACCTCATGCCATTATGGTAGATAGCAAGGATAATGTAGAGAAGGAGAGAAAGGAGAGCATTACCATTCTTACTCACATACACCAACAATCTAAGCCACAAAACAAGCAAGCAAGCAACCATAAGCTAAAATGAGATAGATAGAGAGAGAGAAGGCAAAACTCAATTGAGAAAAATGGGATTGTCCCTTTTATATTTCATAAAATGTCTTATATACATGAGCTTATATTTACAATGTTCGGCCGCCCAATTACAAGTGGGGGCCTAAAACTAGTCTTCCTAGTTTTACTAGCTCTATGTACATCAAATCCTCATGACTGGCATTACACATGTTGTAGGCTTGGTCATCCCATGTCTCATTTACAATTAGCGCATTGCACGGTTACAAAAAGATGAGTTACAAAAGGGCGTAGTAACCGCACAAAGGTCATGTTAACCGGAGTGGTTAACAAGCCCTAGTACATGCCATAACAAATCAGGCCATTGTTGAGCATCCAACATAACAACTTATATCTAAGAGCTTAAACACAATGCATCCAATATGCCATTACCTCCACCACTTTTAGGACCTTAGCCACCACCACCAAGGGTTCCATTCGGGGGGTTCACTGTATGTAAACTCTCTATATCAATCACGTGTGTTCAAGGCCTTATATAGAAACCCCTTAGCTGTAAATTTTTCATGAATAAAACACACCCTTTTTCTATTCAATTTGTAAATACCCCCTTTAAATGGTACTCTTGTGTATGTAAAAAATGTGTAAAATAGGGATTAAAAAAACCCCTTCCGTTGAACCTACGTGCTACGCTTACATATTTATGAGTGACCCCTCCCCCCCCCAAGGGGTTACACCACTTAATTAAGTAAGCTTTGAAGAGACTATTGATTATTAAGAGTACAACGTTGATGTTAGATCCATCACACACTTCTTCGAGGACCCCATGGAGCTTCACCCTGACTATTATGTAGTTGATGGGAGCCAAGCTAGTTTACCACCTTGCTACTATAGGAAGGGGCTGGGACATAAATGCTATAGGAAAAAGAATACCTCTTCAGTGTTACCACTACCATGGTCCCATCGAGTCTTAGAGTTCCCTATAAAGGTTCCTCAACTTAACCAGGCTTCATCCTCAAACATGATATTTGAATTTCATAACACCTCTCTATGAAAAGGGGGTGATAGATTTTCCTCTCTATGAAAAGGGGGTGATAGATTTTCCTCTAAACATCTCGAAACTATTAGATTTTATGGCATCACCTAACAAACACAACTATAGCCACCTAGTTGGGTGGAGATTTTTGTAGCAAAATGAGAGCTCTTCTTAATGGAGAACTCAACATAGGATTACCACCATTCATTGATGGACATGCATAAGGCATGCCCCCATTATGCGATAGAAACACCTCGAGTTATGCCCGAATCAAAACCCACAATGGAAGAAAAAAGCACAAAGCCTGTGGTTAAAATTCCACTTAATAAACTAGGCCAATATTTTGAAGGTGATGTTTCTAATACTTGCTACTACTAGTCATTGCTAAGGGTATCACAACAATGGGAGTCCTAGATGGAGGTGTAAGAGTAAGCACAATTACTAAAAAATGTTGGGAAAAGATGGCCGAGATGCATCTTGAAGTTGCGGATAGTATTATTAAGATGGCTGATGGTGGAGAAGTCTTATTAAACCTATTGGGTTGTTGTGAGATCTTAAGATCAAGGTACTTAAACATCAAATAGTCATTAAACCTATCGAGTTGTTATGAGATCTTAAGATCAAGGTGCTTGCTTAAACATCTAATTAAGCATACTTGTTATGAAATTTTCCAAACAACCTAAATCATATGAAATGATATTAGGACATAATTTTATGAGATAATTAAGATAATGCATGATTGGTCTAAGAACCATGTCTACCTCCAATTTGATGATTCAATCATCAGGGTTGATCTTGTCACCAACCACATACATCCCATGTCTACCTCCAATTTGATGATTGAATCATCAGGGTTGATCTTGTCACCAATACATCCCATGGGTAATGGGGGATTATTTGAAAATTGTTCTAACACCAACATCATTTTAGCCCCAATGTAGGGAAGGAACCACCCCATAAAATGTTGAAAAACAAGCCATAGAACCTGAAGATGATTTGAATTGGATACACATGATGGGCACAACTGGTAGTCAGGGAACAAGAGGGTCTACATGGGTTATACTTGATTGTGAAGAACTCCCAAAAGGTATACCATTATGAATGATTCTTACTCTACACTCTGATATTGAAGGGATTGCATATAGTGAGCTTAAATCCACACATGGGATGACTCTAAGATAAGAACCAATGGTGATGAGTGTGAAATGGAAACCAAAAGTAACACCAACTCTATAGAAACCATGAGCAAAGCATAACTGATAATATCATTCTAAAAAAACAAGGAAATATCTCAAAAAACTAGTAGAGACATAAGAATTATGTTGCCAATCATCATAAAAGGCTTCAAGAAAGGATGACTACTACGTAATGGCTCCCCCTAGCCGGATATTCATGCAAACTTAAAACTAGTCACACCACTTACACACCCAATATGAAATTGCCTTTTTCACAGAATCAGCATCTTCTAAAAACAATCTTTTAATGAAACCAGTGTGTCACTGATCATAATCCTCAAAATCCATTCATCCACATCCATCCAATCATTCACATGTACGACTACTCACATCTATCCATACATTCATATCTATCACTTCACATCCACATATATTCATGTCACATATCATCTCTTTACATCACATCACATTCTTTCACATACACATCTATATCCATTCTTTTACATACTCAGTCACATCCATTCTTCGCATACACATTCACATCCATTCTTCACATATATATTTACATTCAATCCTCACATACACATTCACATCCATTATCATCATATACATTCACTCACATCTCATATCATTCATTTATATTTTGATTCACATGACATCACATCTCATTCATTCATTCACATTTATCTCATTCGCATCACATCTCATCCATTCATTCACATTTATCTGATTCGCATCACATCTCATCTCATCCATTCATTCACATTTATCTGATTTGCATCACATCTCATCACATCTATTCATCTCATATTCTCATCACTTCTATTCACATCACATCTATCCAATCATCTATCTGATGCACATCTTATCTCATCACCAGGGATTTCATTAACATCTTCACAATTTCGTGATCACATTAACAAAACCTGTTGTTAACATATTAAAACTTGTGATCACATTGTATATTCACATGACCTGAGCAATGACCTGCCAGAACCCACTAGTCCCGTAACACCTCTGGGCTTCTTGTTTTCCCGGCGGGCTAGCCGGGATAAGCATATATCCCGGCGGGCCCGTCGGGAAAACCAAAGAACACCGGCGGGGTTCTATTCTATTTATAAACACTGCTCGACACCCATCGTGGAACTTTTGGGGAGATAGTCTTTGTTTTGGGGGCGTGATATCTCTCCTCAAAGTACTTGTAGAGCTCTCGAGTTGCTAGAAGTTTCCTCTTGGGAAGAACGTCCTTATCTTAGGGGCTGTCGTCTTTCCTTGTAGGCACTCCTAAGGCTATTGAGCCACTCGTCCTTAGTTCTTTGAATTGGGGGCAGGGTGTGGTTCGTAGCTAATACTTGCGGAGATTTAGGGACAAACTTGGAGTCATTCAGCTTTGCATTTGAGCTACGTAGGTAATCTACCTCATTTTGCTTTATGAATGGTTTGATGGAGCCAAGAGTCCTGCGTAGGGGCTTGTATTGGTTCTTGATACTTGATATAGTTTAGAGTAGACAAAGGTCTATTGTCCTATACTAGAGTATTGGGCAAGCATAGATCTTTGATTTTCTTTGTGAATGTTAGAGAAGGTCTATTGTCCTATACTAGAGTATTGGGCAAGCATAGATCTTTGATTGTGTAAAGTATCCTTAATTGGGTACAAAAGGCATCCTTCATTGGGAGTGCAATGTGCATGATAGTTTCAAAGTAGTTTTGTAGTCAGACCTTGCAAGATAGTTTCGAAGTAGTTTTGTGTTATGTGATGATCTTTTGTATTTGTCAAGATAGTTTCGAAGTAGTTTGTCTGCTAATGTATGTTTTGTAATACGTGAGTGACTTTGTTGTTTTTTCATTTGTGTATTCATTGTTATATGCTTAGTTGAATAGGTTATTTGTTGAGATGGAGGACAATGTTGGATCCAGTGATACCTCCAATAGAGTCCAAATTCCAAATAGTAGGAAAAAAAAGGCACCTGGGATTGAGTGGCAATATGCAATTAACGTTGGTGATCGATTCATAGATTGGGAGTGTAAGCTATGCCATGCAGTAAAATCAGGTGGGGCGCCTCGACTAAGAGAACACTTTTTAGACGGACCGAAGAAAAAGTCATGTACCCACCCCTTTGCACCTGTAGTGGCCAAACGCATAAGAGAAGAAATTCAAAAGAAAGATTCAAGAAAACATGACACTCCTACCGTTAATGTATCAAGGCAGCAAGAACACTGTTGTTCTAATCATCAAACTCCCGCTACATCGCCTGCTTGTACTCTGAACGTCAATGTGCAACCAGAAAGTAATCTACCCAGTGCATCTTCCTACAAGCGAAACTTTGACGTAGGAAATATACCCATGCGTCAAACTTCATTGCAAGAAAGCCTACTTCAAGGTCGGCTCGATGATGCACAACTCGCCCTTGCTGAAGCGATTTACTTTTCTGGGAGTGCTATGATGATGGTGTGGATAGTGAGCATTGGAAGAGAGCATGGAAGAAAATTGGTGAGTTTGGACCAGGGTTTTCACCGCCTACGTACCATGCTATGCGAAATGATCTATTAGAGAAATGTTATGCGCAAGTAAAAGAACGTGTACAAAGAATAATTCTTAGCAATATAGAGCTTTCTGGATGTAGTATAGTAAGTGATGGATGGTCTAATGTACAAAGAAAACCATTAATTAATATAATGGTTATTTCACCTAGAGGTGAGACTTTCATCCGTGCCATGGATTCTGTTGGTTCAATCAAAACTGGGGCTTACATTGCTCGTCATTGGCTCTGTGATAGAGGAAGTGGGTGCCAAAAATGTAGTCCAAATCGTCATGGACAATGCAAAGAATTGCAAGAATGCATCCAAAATCCTATAGCGACAATATCCACATGTTTTTCCGGTAGGCTGTAATACTCATAGTTTGAATCTTGTATTAAAAGATTGGTATAAAAGTGATGATACCAAATGGTTTGCCTCAATCATCGACACTGCTCGTCGTCAGCTTGTGAGATTCATGCTCAAGAGATAGAGAGTGTTAGATATTTTTCGACCTCGCATGTCAGTTATGTTAAAGCTTCCAGCGGAGACTAGGTTTTGCACTCACTTTTACACTTTTGAGTCTCTTCTTCGAAATAAAGATGCAGTTTGCGAAACATTTACATGCATGGCATTTCATGACTGGGAAAGCAGTCAACTTGAAAAAGTGAAAGAGAAAATCAAAGTCTTGAAGGCAGCGCTTACGAGAAGAAGTTGGTGGAACAGTGTGATGGATGCATACCATGTAATGATGCCTGTTATGTATGCCGTACGAAGTCTTGATCAAAGAGCGCCTAATCTCAAGAAAGCATGGATGCAATGGTGGACTGTCCAGCGGAGTTTGGAGTGTCCTGAGAAATTAGAGCATTTAGTGGTGGAAAAGCAATGGCGTGTACCATTCTCTAGTAGACAAAGAAAAGTCCTATTGAAGTACTTTCATGCTAGATGGATTGGAGCGCATTCATCACTACACAGTGCTGCTTACATGTTAGATCCTGAATATTGGAATATGGATTTGATGTCCAACGTTGAGGTGGTGCAAGATTTTTATAAAGTGGTAAACATTTTCTATAATAATGTTGATGATCGTGTAAAGTGCATAAAGGAGATGACCTCATTTTGATTGAAAGAGGGTTTATTTTCCAACTCCCTTGTTCAACAAATGGCTAAAGAGCAACCTGCATGGAAGTGGTGGATGATGAATGGTGGTGAGCATTATGCTTTATTGCGCAACCTTGCGATGAAGGTTCTAAGTTAGTGCTCTTCAAACTCAGGCTCAGAAAGAAACTGGAGCATGTACAAATATATTCACAGTACTATTCGCAATCGACTTCTTGCAGATCGAGCAGATAAACTTGTTTACATGTATTGCAATGAAAAGATCTTGCGAGACATTGAAAGCGAAGAGTATGAAGAAGATATGCCCAGATGGATGTACAATTGTGATGATGTAGTAGACGAGAACTTTGATGTTGGACGCACGTCGTGCACCACCCTTGAGATAGAAGACAATTTAGACATTGACTTAGATGAGCTTAATTTAGCAGACGAGAGAGTAAATGGTGAAAGAATTTTGGAGCAAGATACTGACATAGAGGAAGAAGTCATTTCATTAATTTCATAAAAAGTACTTGTACAAATGATCGTATTTGGAGAAATTATCAATACAAAAGTAGGATTTATGTCTTTCTTAGCTTTCATCTTGAAATAAATTACGAATTGCACTAGGAGTTGCATCTAAAGGTCCTGGTGCTTTAACATATTAAGTGGTAGTAGTGTCCACAGGGTAGTATATACTGGCCGCTCCACCCATCGAATACTTTGTAACATACAGGACATTGGGGGGTGGAGGAACTAGTAGCCTCAGCAGAAACTCCCACAAGATCAGGATGTATCAAAAAATGAGAGATGTGGTTTCCTTGGTGCACATGAGCAACACGTGAAGAGATGGTCTGTACATCTTGGCTGATCTTTGTGAGCTGCTCTTGAATCCCTCTATTGGCCGAGGGAGGAGTTGACGCTTGAGATAATCGCTCAGCTTCTTTCTCCTTCTCTGCTAGCTGTGCCCCTAAGCTTTCTTTGACCTTGTTTAACTCCAATCCAGCGCCCTCCACCATGAGAGCAAGTTCCTCCCTTGTGAATGTCACTGTCTCTTCACGTATGTCGTGGGTGTTGACAGTGGCCTCTTTAGAGGCGAAGTCCACTGGAGTTTCTAGGATAAATTGTGCATATAGCATCTTAGCAAAATAGAGTGGAGCGTCGGCATTATGGAGAGGACGACCGTACACCTCCAAGAAAATGCGCTCGGCATTAATTTTGATATTATTGTGAGTGCAACACGAAACCTTCCATCTTCCCTTCTTAATCTCGCCATCTAGACATGGCCATATTTCCTTTATCATCTCTATGGTTACGCGTTTGTTTATGTCTTTCCATTGGGCATAAGTAGGATTTGTCCATTTCGACAACCTGCATGCTGTTCCATAGCTTTGCGGGCTATCAGTCCATGTGCAAGGGCCTTCATTCGCTCATATGCCTTCTTGGCTAACTCTTGATGCTCGTTTGCTTGCGCTTCTTCCATATCTGCATGAACGTAAATGACTTTAGGATTTTAATGAACTGTAAAGATAAACGTAAGATAAATTGACCATTACCCTCAAAAACTTAAAGTTCAACACCACGAGAGGAGATATGTATTGCAAAGACTCAATGAGAAATATCCACTTGACTCAAAAAATACTTCAAACAATGCACGCACATCAAATTTTGAAGAGAAAACATAAACTTAAACACCACAAGAGGAGAGAGATATTGCAAAGACTCAATGAGATAATATTTCAAACAATGGGCACATATCAAATTTTGAAGAGAGACAAACAAAGTGCCATTCTTGAAACTTAATCTCCTGATACTGTATCATTACAAAATTGGGGTGAATGACACCGATAGCTCTACAAGAGGACGTTGTGCCCTCGTTGGGTCAGTATTTAGTGATCTAAAAAATTCCACTACTTGCAAAACAGATTTTCGCTCGTCACTCACGATTAGGCAGACACATCCAATTTTTGACCTTATAAATAATAGTATCCATGGTAACTTTGTCATAGGAACTATTGTCCATCCACAACTCTTGTACTTTCTGCCAAAAGTCATATAAAGTTTGTAATAAATACCCTAAAGCAAAAACAGATGCAGGAGTGTATGCATCTGCCAAAAACGGATCATAAAGTTCCGGGGCTATCCACGGTCGTTTATTTCGCTCTCTGTCTGCGTAGGAGACCGCCTGTGCCACCTTCTCAGGGTTCTTGTTTGCTTCAAATACAAAATTGAGAGACACCCATTTTTTGGGCGCTCTCAGTAGTAACCCCCAATTGATAATACCTACGCGTGGCTTCAACTCTTTTGTAAAATCCAACACTACATTGAATGGATGTAGGTCGGTATGTACAATTCTTGCCAAATGTGCTGCCGCTAGGCCTTCCACCAGGGCATGCATAATATGTGGCATGGTTATTACTATTTGTTTTATTTTAGAAAGTTCTAGATGACTTAAAGGAATATTATCGAGCGGGGGTTGTCTCCATCCTCGATCCAAACGGAAAATTGCTCTGGTGAACTCACTGAATCTGAAGGGGACCTTTAGAAGAGTATCACCAAGCGAGCCGCCATTATAGTATGGGAAAATAGTGATCCAAGGAGATTCTTTTGTGAAGGCAATACACCTGACAATTGATGGGTGTAGAACCTGCATGCCCTGCTCTGCCTGGAAGCTCTCGAACTTGGCACTGCCTTCTCCTTTGTAGTGCTTTCCGCAAAAAGTAATGTGCTCCGACAAAAAAAATATACCTTTAACTGTATACTCTTTTACTGTGCCAAAAACACCAGAGCCTATTGTTCGCCCTTCGAGCAGAGCCTCGTGCGGGATGCCAATGAGGTGTGTGCACATAGAATTGTAGATTGTACGATTGATGGCACCTGTCCCACTCGCATCTGCCTGGATGGACATTGCAGCAACGTCCTAGGCAATGCGCACTCTTTTGGGGAGTGACTCTACATCCAGAGCCTTCATGCGCTTGCTCTTGGCTCTTTGCTCACTCCATACAGCATCCCATAACTGTAGACGATGCATATTAGCTTCAGGCGGGGAAGCATCTCTAAGATCATTGCGTGCTACACGCATGCTCCCCAAAATGGTTCGTGTTATATGTTGATGGTTGAAATTTACTATCTTTTGAGCAGCTCAGCGTTGCCTCCGAAGTCGACGCTGTGCATTTTCCCATATCTGCTCTAGTAGATCTCGCATAAGTATCTCAGACTCATTGATCTTTTTGACGATGTCATCTGCACATTGTGACACTGTGATGACTGCTTCAATGCGAATCGCTCGTAGAAAAATTTTACGCTCTTCAAGGAAAAGCATGTTGGTCGTCTTCGTAAATCTAGCAAATATCACTAAACACAACAAAAACAGAATATTAAACAACATTATTGAAATCAACATCAAGCAAACGTGAGAGAACAGCAACAAGTGTATCATTACTTATCAATGTTCAAACAAAAACGGAATATTAAATAATTTTACTGAAATCAACATCATCCAATACATCATCAAACGTGAGAGAACAGCAACAAGTGTATCATTACTTATCAATGATCAAACAAAAATGGAATATTAAATAATTTTACTGAAATCAACATCATCCAATACATCATCAAACGTGAGAGAACAGCAACAAGTGTATCATTACTTATCAATGATCAAACAAAAATGGAATATTAAACAATATTACTGAACTCAACATCATGCAATACATTATCGAACGTGAGACAACCACAACAAGTGCATTATTACTTATCAAGTGTATACATGTTGCACTCCTTATCTACACACCTATCGTGACAGAGAGAGAGAGAGAGTTGTGAAGTGTATTATGAGAGAGAGAGAGAGAGGGGGAGGAAGAGAGAGAGGTGTGACAGATAGAGAGAGAGGGGACATTAGATGACATTTTTAATAGTTTTGTGAGTTCCTAAAGAGGGAAAAATAATGTTTTGAATTCCTAAAGCACTCCTCATCTACACACCTATCGTGATAGAGAGAGAAAGTTGTGAAGTGTATCATGAGAGAGAGAGAGAGAGAGAGAGAGAGAGAGAGAGAATTGTGAAGTGTATCATGAGAGAGAGAGAGAGAGAGAGAGAGAGAGAGAGTTGTGAGTGACAGATAGAGAGAAGAAACATTAGATGACATTTTCAATATTTTTGTGAGTTCCTAAAGAGGAAAATAATGTACTGTTTTATTTTTTAAGTAAATAGAGGGAGAAAAAAGAAATTATTAGGAATTATGTATATTTTAAGAGAAAAAAAAGAAATCCTCATCTACACATCTATCGTGTTGTGAAGTGTATCATGAGAGAGAGAGAGAGAGAGAGAGAGAGAGAGAGAGAGAGAAAGAGTTGTGAAGTGTATCATGAGAGAGAGAGAGGGGGGGCAAGAAGAGAGAGAGAGAGATATTCATTTTTTTGAGTTACGATATTATGAAATAAAACGTAAAGACAATATGAATACTCATGCCACGTTAGCAACCAAGTATCGCATGGATCACACACAATAAAAACAATACAAGTCAAATCAAGCAAATTTACGACATTTTTTCGACCGCGTTAACGATCACATGCCGTAATATGCAAGCAAATTTACGACATTTTTTCGATCGCGTTAACGATCAAATGCCGCAATATGCAAAAAATAATATATGCCCTAGCGGACGACACCAACTTGCCGCGTTAACGACAAAATGCCGCCCGATTCTATGGGAATACGAATAGGATACGGACATACACTGGCCGCGTTACCGACCATATGCCCGCATTTGACAAAGGGAAGGGAAGGGAAGGTGACATCGCCATAACGATACTATGCTTGTCGCATTACCGACTAGTACCGCTACGGCGTGCCATACTTACCATAGGACACAGACCAGCCGCGTTACCGACTAAGTGCCCAGGGTAAGCACCATTCCGAAGAATGGCCTTACACACACACCCATCGTATGGCGGACCACCCACATCCTGCCGCGCATTGCGACAATGGGCGGCTGCCCGCACGAACACACACCCACACACACACACCCCTCGTGTGGCGGACCACCCACATCCTGCCGTGCATTGCGACAATGGGCGGCTGCCCGCACGAACACACACCCACACACACACACAAACACAATTCTCATTACCTGTGTATACTGTCAGCAATGAACTCCCAAGGGGCCCCCCGGGCCCATATATATAGAAAATTGTAGCCCGCCGGCTAGATGACGACCCCGGCGGGACCCACCATCGGGTATTGCAAAAGCCCAACGGGATTTTATCCGGTTATCACCCATCGGCTTTTTTGGGAACATGTTAACATGTTAACACATGTTATTAACAAAAAACAATTTGTGATCACGTGAATATAAAATCATTGCTCATCACATCTATTCATCTCATATTCTCATCACTTCTATTCACATCACATCTATCCAATCATCTATCTGATTCACATCTTATCTCATCACATCTATTCATCTCATATTCTCATCACTTCTATTCACATCACATCTATCCAATCATTTATCTGATTCACATCACATCTCATCACATCTATTCATCTCATATTCTCATCACTTCTAATTACATCACATCTATCCAATCATCTATCTGATTCACATCTTATCTCATCACATCTATTCACCTTACATCGCATCGCCTCTATTCACAGAATTAAAACATAGAATTTAAGAGGATCCTAATTTTTTATATAAAGATTCTTTACGCATCTATTTATGCATAATTCAAATTTAAGGAAAATAACACTTGTGAAATAAAATTAAAGCCTTTATGCATCTTTCTATGCATAAATTTAATTTTAATGAGAATAACACTTTTGAAATAAAAATAAATTCCTTTATGCATCTTTCTATGCATAAAATCAAAATTAATGAGAATCTCTTTTGAAATTTAAAAAAAATCCTTTATGCATAAAATCAAAATTAATGAGAATAACTTCTTTTGAAATAAAAATAAATTTCTTTATGCATCTTTCTAGTATGCATAAAATCAAAATTAATGAGAATAACTTCTTTTGAAAAAAACTCCTTTATGCATAAATTCAATTTTAATGAGAATGACACTTTTGAAATAAAAATAAATCTTTTAGAATGCACAAACGAAAGGAGTTTCTCTTTTAGAATAACCTAATGATAAACTTTAGTTCCATTAATTTTAAGAAAATTTGCCATAACCTCCTTTGTATGGCTGACCATTTCTCAATTTTAACATTCAATTTATGACTTGAATTAATCCAATTTGAATTCTAATATCTCTAATCTACTCCATTTTTCAAAAATCAAGAGAGTAAACAATGAAAAGAGTTTAATCAATCTTTCAAAAAAACTTTCTAGGATTAAGAAGGGCTGAATTGTAAAGAAGAGAAGGGGTGGCCTTTCCATCAAGGCATAGCATCAGATTTTAATTCAAACATTTACAAAGCATAAATTTTAAGAAAGCCATAGATTTAAAATTCACAATAAGTAAGAATTAAGCTTACATGGAGTTTGTAAGCTTTCCGTTGGCTTGAGAGATTGAGGGTTCTACTCTTATTTGCAGCAAGAGTGGCCACCACTTCTTTTGGAGAGGATTTAGTTAAAAACAATTGAATTATCAAGTGAATTCAATGTATTTGACTATGGGGAGGAGTAGAGTAAGAGTGCATACACACTATTAACCTTTTACAATGGGGGAGGCTTCTATTTATAGGAAAAAGTGAGCCTATAACCAAGCAAACTGATTCTAGAATTTTCTAGATCAGTTTGGTCACTTTTTGACCATTTTTAGGTCAGTTTAGCTTACTTTTTGGATCTAGTTGAAACAGGAGAGAGGAGAGATGAAAATATCTCATTATTTGTGAGTTTAAAACTCATCCACACATGTGAAATAGGCGCCTCCTTCATGAGGGGAATTCCCCACACTGAGGTGTCAAAAATGCATCATTTCCTCTAAATATCTCTTCTTTTTTAACTAATAAACCTTGTCCTTAGTCAACTCTTCATCTTATGTGAGTATTTACTCATTTTTGGGGGATTTTCTTTTATTCTTCAATTTATCTCCTCCCTAGATTTGGATTAATCTTATTGGTCCATAGGAACCTTAATCCAAAATTTTTAGAAAATCTGGACCCTCAGGCTAAGGTCCTTTTTACCTATTAAATTCAATTTATTCCAATTGCACACTGGAAAGTTCTTTTTAAATTTCTGTTTCAAGGAAAATCATTTTAATAAGAAGGGATATTTTTCCATCCAAAGATATCTAGAAACTGAATTATCTCTCTCTAAAATATTTTCTCTCTCTAGGTCAAAACAGATAGAAACAAGATCTGTTATTATTTTGAAAAGGGGATTGATTATATTACAGGGGGAGAAACTGGACATCTTGAGGGACTGGGGGAGGAATCTTACACATCATATCTATCCAATCATCTATCTGATTCACATCTTATCTCATCACATCTATTCACCTTACATCTCATCGCCTCTATTCACAGAATTTAAACATAGAATTTAAGAGGATCCTAATTTTTGATATAAAGATTCTTTACGCATCTATTTATGCATAATTCAAATTTAATAAAAATAACACTTTTGAAATAAAATTAAATCCTTTATGCATCTTTCTATGCTTAAATTCAGTTTTAATGAGAATTACACTTTTGAAATAAAAATAAATTCCTTTATGCATCTTTCTATGCATAAAATCAAAATTAATGAGAATAACTCTTTTGAAATCAAATATATTCCTTTATGCATCTTTCTATGCATAAAATCAAAATTAATGAAAATAACACTTTTGAAATAAAAATAAATTCCTTTATGCATCTTTCTATGCATAAAATCAAAATTAATGAGAATAATTTCTTTTGAAATAAAAATAAATTCCTTCTTTCTAGGTATAAAATCAAAATTAACGAGAATAACTCTTTTGAATTAAAAATAAATTCCTATATGCATCTTTCTATTTTGCATAAAATCAAAATTAATGAGAATAACTCTTTTGAAGTAAAAAAATTTTCTTTATGCATCTTTTTATGCATCAAATCAAAATTAATGAGAATAACTTCTTTTGAAATAAAAATAAATTCCTTTATGCATCTTTCTATGCATACAATCAAAATTAATGAGAATAACTCTTTTAAAAATTAAAATAAATTTCTTTATGCATCTTTCTATGCATAAATTCAATTTTAATGAGAATGACACTTTTGAAATAAAAATAGATCTTTTAGAATGCACAAACGGAAGGAATTACTCTTTTAGAATAATCTAATGATAAACTTTAGTTCCATTAAATTTAAGAAAATTTTGCCATAACCTCCTTTGTATGGCTGACCATTTCTCAATTTTAACATTCAATTTATGACTTTAATTAATCCAATTTGAATTCTAATATCTCTAATCTACTCCATTTTCTAAAAAATCAAGAGAGTAAACAATGAAAAGAGTTTAATCAATCTTTTAATTAAACTTTCTAGGATTAAGAAAGGCTAAATTGTAAAGAAGAGAAGGGGGTGGCCTTTCCATCAAGGCATAGCATCGCATTTTAATTCAAACATTTACAAAGCATAAATTTTAAGAAAGCCATAGATTTAAAATTAACAATAAGTGTAAGAATTAAGCTTACATGGAGTTTGTAAGCTTTCCTTTGGCTTGAGGGATTGAGGGTTCTACTCTTGTTTGCAGCAAGAGTGGCCACCAGTTCTTTTGGAGAGGATTTAGTAAAAAACAATTGAATTATCAAGTGAATTCAATGTATTTGACTCTGGGGAGAAGTAGAGTAAGAGTGCATACACACTATTAACCTTTTACAATGGGGGAGGCTTCTATTTATAGGAAAAAGTGAGCCTCTAACCAAGCAAACTGATTCTAGAGTTTTCCAGATCAATTTGGTTAGGATTTCAATGAATTTGGAGATAAAAGAAGATCTTGCCTCTTCAAATAAGACAAGTAGAGTTCTAATCAAAAAATATTATTTAGATTAGTCAGAAGATTAGAACTCTACTTGTTAGGGGGGGTCATTACTATCCAAGTGGCAAATACTTCCTCCTTAACTTGGATGGTAATGACCCTAACTTTGAAAGTGGCAAATACTTTGTGAAGCATTTTGACTTTGGTAGTTATCGTGTCATAGATATCAATATCTTAGAGGCAGTGGTAATTATAGATGTGGGAGATAAATTTCTCTCATGAAAAGCAACATTCATTTTGTTGCTACAAGAGGCTGAGGTTGAAGGCCATAGTAGAGAAACATAAATAAGCGCAAAAGTGGTAGCAATACCACAATCTTAACCAATGGAGATAATTAAATCTGAGGATGCAAAAGAGGAGGAAAGAGAAGTTTCTCTAGGACTATTGAGTATTGAAGATTCTAGGCCAATAAGAAGAGGCTGAGAATGATGGAAAAGAGGAAGAGGAGGATGAGAAGAAGAGGATGACGGCTACTCCTAGGCACCTTTAACCAGTAAAATTTCTCACAAGAAAAGATCAAATTGAAAGTAACAATTATACTTGAAGAAACATATTTGTGAAGTTAAGACATTAAATTAATACTAATTCCTAGAGTCCCCACATACAAGCCAAAAAACACACTCACTAACATTCAACTATAAAAGAGAAATTACTTCTAACCTCTGCAGATCACAATCCTTATATATAACTTGACATTGTAAGATTCACCTTGCGTAATGGTTTTAGGACTTTCATTGTTTAGAAGAGCATAAATATGCACCTTGAAGATAAGTTGAGAAAATAGCACACATGACAACAATTACTCTAGCCTCTTCCTCCCCTCCCCTCCCTCCTTTTTTATCTAATCTCCCTCCTTTTTCTTTATTCTCCCTCCCTTTTTTTTCTCAACTTTACAAATAAAAAGAGAAGAAACATCTTGTTTTTGACACAGTTATCAAAGTCAATTTGGGAGTAAGAGAGCTAAGTTTGAATAAGGCCTATAGGCCTCTTGTGGAACATTACATCTCAAAAAAATAAAATTAAAAAATTAAACATACCTCCCAACACAGAATGACTAAGTCCATTTCAATAGCTATTGGAATGGCCCTAGCGCTCAGCATTGGTTAGAGGGGTGTTTAAACTTTTAATTTTATTTTATTTGATATGTGTTGCTCCACAAGGGGTCTATAGGTCTTATTCAAACTTATCTCTATTACTCCCAGATAATGTGTCAACAAGATGTTGCTTCTCAGTTCAAGGCTTAGATCCATGTAGATGTGTCAACAAGATGTTTTTTTAAAGTTTAAGGGTTAGATCCATTTACATGTATCAACAAGATGTTTCTTTTTAGTTCAAGGATTAGATCCATTTACATGATCAAAGAATAAGTCAAATGCTAAATCCTAACTAAGTCAAATGTTAATTATAAATACTAAGTCAAATCGTGAATCATAAGTTCAGGTCTATGATTATACTCATACTATAATAAGGTATAACCAAAACTCAATGAAAATTTTGATGACTAGACTTTTGATCAAACATTGATCATTGGAAGTTGAGTCTTAAGAGTGTAAAGAACCTCTTAGCTCAATTTGGTCTTTACTTATACAATCCGAAAGTAAGGTGAACCCTCTATTAGTAGCAAGTATAACAAAGTCGAGTCTTTAATAGTGCAAAGAACCTCTCTCTCTCTCTCTCTCTCTCTCTCTCTCTCTCTCTCTATATATATATATATATATATATATATATATATATATATATACATACATACATACATACATACACACACAAACACATACATACATACATACATACATACATATATACATATATATATATATATATATCTCATTATGTTTGACCCAACACTACATTACACATTACTGTATTACATGCATAAGGCCTATAGAACTCTTATGGAATAGCACACATGTGTTAAATAAAGTTTAAAAAAAATTTTAAACACCCCGCCAACCAACATGGAGTGATTGGGGCCATTCTAGCAGCCTTCCAAAATGGTCGCTCCTCCATGTTGGTTAAAGGAGCATTTAAACTATTTTTAAATTTTATTTAGCATGTACAACTATACAGGAGATCTAGAGGCCTTATGTGTGTGTTCTAGGGAAAGTCTTGGAAGAGTTGGGAAAGAGGTATTGTAGGATTCTTCCACCCCACTCTATTGTTTATCTAATGTGGATTCCATAGTAGTTTCCCGTGAAAAGTAATGATGTGGTTTCCATAGTAGTTGCCCATGAAAAGTAATGATGTGGTTGTTTAACTTAATAATGGCAACACATATGAAATTTCAACTAGGAATGGGAATGATCTTTTCTTTATGGTTTCTATGTGAGTCTTTCCATTGAGCCTAAAAGTCTACATGCATCTCTCTCTCTCTCTCTCTCTCTCTCTCTCTCTCTCTCTCTCTCTCTCTCTCTCTCTCTCTCTCTCTCTCTCTCTCTCTCTCTCTCTCTCTAGGTATTCATGCATTTGTAAATTTATACAATTATAAAATGCTTCTCATAAATGTATATGGCACACATAAGCATAGAGTATATAAAAAAATAGTAGAAAAAAGAATTTATATATTTTAACTTAACCAAACCCAAGGACTAGTTTGGGATGTTTTTTTTCTTTAAACTTTTAAAGCTAATTTTTGTTATCGAATGAGACATGTATAAGGTCTATAGAGTCACCCAAGTCAAACCATAAAAAAGGAAGTGCAAACACCAAAATGGCATGATCGGACCTAATCTTGTAGAGCTACTAGTTTTAGCTCTGGTCACGCCTTATTGGTTGGGGATTTGTTTACATTTTTTTGCATGGTTTAAATTGGGTGACTTTCCAAACCCAAGGACTAGTTTGGGATGTTTTTTTAAAAAAAACTTTTGAAGCTAATTTTTGCTATCCATGAGACATGTACAAGGTCTATAGAGTCACCCAGGTCAAACCATAAAAAAGAAAGTGCAAACACGAACATGGCATGATCAGATCTAATCTTATAGAGCTACCAGTTTGGGCTCTGGTCATGCCTTGTTGGTTGGGGATTTGTTTACAAATTATTTTTTGTGCATGGTTTAACTTGGGTGACTTTTAAAATCTTCCTGTTGTTATTATATCAAGAAAATTTTTAAAAAATAATAAATTACTCCCTACCCCACTGGCACAACCTTGGTCATCATGCGGGGATGGCTATAGCGACATGGTAGCTTAAATTTGTTGGTTCCTCTCAAAGGATATAACCTTAAATTATATTTTATATCAAATCAAATGTATACAAATATATACTTTTGAAGAGAACAAATTATTGCAATACTTTCATTAACTCAAAGGGTTACAAATATATATTTTTAAAGAGACCAAATTGATGGCAATACTTTCATTAAATAAATAATGAAGTGATAAAAAAAACTTCTCTATTTCACTGCTATCCTAAGGTGCAATCACATAATTCTCTTGGCCAAGTGCATGTCTTTATCTTTTATTGTTACCCTATGGGTGTGGATGGCACATAGGTTGGTGTCTTCAAAAAGGCCAATAATCTTTAGCTTCTTGCATGCCCTTTAGTGCACCTAGGGGAAGCTTAAGAAACTTAATCAAACCAAATTTACATATAGAAGGCTTAACCATAAAGACTCTATCACCTAATTCTTGAAAGTTAAACTCTACAACATTTTAAACATAGCTTCAAGCTATTTGTATTCTTTGTTTCTTAGTACCTTCTCTTTTTTCCAAGTTGTCAACATGCTTCATTTATTTATACCTCACCTTAAGGCCCATGGGCATGCTTTTAAGCTTTGCATGTTGTTTAACCATTTTTAAAAGCTTGTTATGTAGTTTCTCTAAAGTGGAAATTACAGTCTTCTTCTTCCCTTTTAGCTCCATCACTACTTATTGAGAAGATTTAAGGAATGACTTCAACTCATTTACCTTTAGAGCACGACTCATTAAGTCTTATTAAAGTGTATATAAGGTATTTTATAACCCTTGCATAGCTTGGTTAAAGATGCCTATACCAACATCTTGGCTTGGATCCAATGTCTATGAGAATTGTCAGCTTGGTGGGTAAGCCTTAAGCAATAACCTAATAAACCATTTTGACCTTCACCAATGACATGAACAATATCACGCAATGATACAAAAGGAGGAGGTTTTTTTTTAACATGGATTTGGTGGATATAAGCTTCCTTGCACCCAAAGATCTATGCTTCTTTCCTTCCTGTAACCTTTATGATTTAGCTTCATCTTGCAATACCCTTTTGGTGAGAGCTACTCCATGTAGTATATACTTCCCAGCACTAAGCTGACATGATATCTTTTCTTTTCATTGGTGATGTTCTCTGGAGGTGTTATGGAACGGGGTGAAGTAAATGAAGAAATAGATAAATATAGAGAAAAACACAAAGAAAGAGATTATGTAAAGGAAAAAATTGATCAAGAAGTATTGGGAAAGAGAGGGGATAATAGAGCTACTAGTATGTAGGTGTGGAAAAAACAACTCTTGAATGCCATGGAATGCTACTATGAACATGTTTCTAGGGATAGATAGCTATAGAGGAAAGAAGAAGGAGAAGAAATCATGGGAAGTGTGTGAGAGAGAGAGGGGGGGGCTAATGTATCAAGGATAGCTATATAGAGGAAAGAAGAGGGAGAAGAAATGGTGATAAAAATGAGAGAGAGAGAGAGAGAGAGAGAGAGAGAGAGAGAGGAGGGTAGTGTGGGGGAGGAAAGTGAAGAGAGATGGTTGATTTTCCCTCCAAAATTCACAAATTTGAAAAATGGTTGTTTTCATAAATGATGGAAAAGTCAAATCTATAAAGTGGGCTAGAAATCTAGGCACAAATATTGGGGTAAAAGGAAACTTTCTAGAATAATTACATGGTGGAATCACTCAAGGGAGGGTCCTTTTTTACATTAATTATTTAATTTAATCACTCTTTTATGAAACTCTAGAGGAACCATTCTATTACATGTACCTTAGGTATATAGGCTTAGTCTCATGTACATCCCTAAGCATAGGTTATGCTAAACACGGGGGTAGTGAGGAGGCACTCCAGTGTTTTGATCAGATGCAACATGAGGGCATATCTCCTGATGTTGCTAACACACCAGGTTGCAGCTTGAAAGCTCGTGTGCCTGCATAGAAGCCACATCCAAGGGATGATAAACTCATGCTCAGATTGCCAAATAAGGGTTGGAAAGTAATATCTCTGGTTGCAATACACTGGTGAATATGTATGGCAGTTGTGGCGGCCTTGAGAATGCCCTCAAGCTATTCACCATATTCTCATTGCTGCTGCCCTCAAGCTATTCACCATATTCTCATTGCTGCAGGAAGGTATGATCCCAGATATGCTCACCTTTGTGGCAGTTCTGAAGTCTTACATCGCTCTCTCATTAGATATCGGGGTGCCCTACAATATGGCACCCCATTTGATTGACACGTCACCAGTCGCACCGGTTACGTTGGCTAGCACACTCACCTTCCAAAGCAGGGGTTACGGGTTCAAACCTAGGTACGGGCACGAAGTTTAAAATTTTATTTAAACACTCGTTTAAACATCGTGTTCAATCGGTTATCGGTTGGAAGTAGAGTGCCACGTGTACAGGCACCCCGAGATTTAACGGAAGATGAGCCAGGTAACCCTATCTCTGCATGCAAGCCTGCGCTTGCGTGCGTTAAAGCTGTAAGATTTCTCCCTCTAGCTTTTGAGGTGTACAGGTGTAAGAACCTCTCCTTCTGATCTTGTAATTATTTCCCTCTTTGAAATAAAAGAAAGATTTTGTTTTACCCTGTTTTGATCTAGAGAGAGAAAATGTCTAGAGAGAGGTAATCCAAAATTGAGATATTTTTTGATATAAAATTCCTCCTAGTGTCTGTAATGGTTTCCCCTGAAAAAAAAATTCAAAAAGAACTTTCCAATGTGCATTTGGAATTAATTGAAAATAAGTATAAAAACGACCTTAGCATAAGGGTCCAGATTTTCAAAAATTTTTGAATTATGCTCCAATTAAGGTTCCTATGGACCAATATAATTAATCCAAATGTAGGGAGGAGATAAATTGAAGAATAAAAGAAAAACCCCCAAAAATGAGTAAATGCTCACATAAAATGAAGAGTTGACTAAGGACAAGGTTTATTAGTAAAAAACTATGAATATTACTAAAAAAAATGAGATATTTTGAGTATAATGATTCAATTTTGACACCTTGTTAAGGAGAAGGGGGCTCTTCAAGGAGGCGCCTATTTCACATGTGTGGTGGAGTTTAAAACTCAAAAATATTGTGATATTTTTATCTCTCCTCTCTCCTGGATCAAACCAAATCAAAAGGGAGCCAAACTAGGTCTAAATCTTGTCCAAATTCAACCAAACTGAACCTAAAAAATTCTAGAAACTAGTGGACTTGGTTAGAGGCCTCCTTCACCTATAAATAGATCCTTAGTGCTTTGTAAAAAAATATGCGAACTATACCATGCCAGTATTATACTGAAATAATGATATTTTCTATTATCCTCTAAAAATCCTCTACAAATTGAAAAGATTGGAGCTTCTCTCTCTCTTCAATCTTCCTTGGAGTGTTCATAAACATACCAAACCAATTGATTGGTTGGGGGCCTCTACTTTGATCAAAGAATCAAGCAATCTAGGAGGTAAAATGTGGTTTATGGTCTTTTTTCTTTAATCTCCAAATGTTTCTCTCTTCTCAACCCCTCTCAAGCTTGAGAAGAATTCAATTGAATGGCTTTTTAATACAATTGAAGTTCTTTAATGAATAGTAGTGATAAAACACATAAATTTCCATTTATGCTTAAATTAAATTTTTTTGAAAGCATGTCTCTCTCTCTCCCAAAGAATGGTCATTCCTATGACCTATTCTATATTCAAATGAAGCTTCTTGAAGCGATTCTCTAATCTGAAAGTAATTTCTATGCTTGTCAAATTAGAGGCCAAATACGTGGCTTTTTAATTCTTTTATGCTATTTGATTTATGGAAAAATTAAGAATCAAGTCCATAGGGATTCTTAATGGTTATTCTAATCATAGGGATATTACTAAACTTTATGCTTCTAAATTATTAAGGATTATCAGTAGTAGCAGCGAAGCTATGGTAAAATTTTTGAAAAATTAACACATAAATCATTTTAATTCATAATATGAAAAGAGGACTTTCTACCATATTCTAAGATTAATCATCCTAGATTAATTGAGTGATTCTCATTATAATCATGAAAAATTTGTTTTTTATGTTTATGCATAAATAGTTAATTAGAAAATTGAGGAATTTCTAGTAATCCATTTTTATGTTAAAAGAGTAGTCCCCATGATAATGGAAATCCATGTATTCCAATGAAGTAAGAGAAAATTTAGGATGCTAAAATAATGTATATTTTATTTAAAAATTAAAGAAGAATTTAAGTTAAATTTATCTTTTTGCATAGATAAATTGAAATGATGAACGAGGAATTTCCACCATATTGAAATTCAAATATTTAAATGAGGAAAGTGTAATTCCTAGTGTAAAGGAATTAATGGAGATTTTTATTTAAATTTTAAGAAAAAATTTAGTTAAATTTATCTTTTTGCATAGATAAGTTTAAATGATGAAAGAGGAATTCCCACCATATTGAAATTCAAATATTTAAATGAGGAAAGTGTAATTTTTAGCATATTAAAATTAATGGGTATTTTATTTAAATTCAAAGATTAATTTTAGATAAATTTATTTAATCTATGAGAAATATCTAAATGGTAAAAGAGGAATTCTTATGACAATTGGAATTCCATCATTTAGATGGGAAAAGAGAAATTCCTAGCATATTGAAATTAATGGGTATTTTATTTAAATTTGAAGATAAATTTTAGATAAATTTATTTTATCTATGAGAAATATTTAAATGGTAAAAGAGGAATTCCTATGACAATTGGAATTCCATCATTTAAATGGGAAAAGAGAAATTCCTAGCATATTGAAATGAATGGGTATTTTATTTAAATTCAAAGATAAATTTTAGATAAATTTATTTTACCTATGAGAAATATTTAAATGTTAAAAAAGGAATTCCTATGACATTTCGAATTCCATCATTTAGATGGGAAAAGAGAAATTCCTAGCATATTGGAATTAATGAGTATTTTAGTTAAATTCAAAGATAGAATTTAGATAAATTTATTTTATCTATGAGAAATATTTAAATATTAAAAGAGGAATTCCTATGACATTTGGAATTCCATCATTTAGATAGGAAAAAAGAAAATCATAGCATATTGAAATAATGGATATTTAATTTTAGATGAAATTACTTTATGAGAAATATTTGATGATAAAAGAGGAATACCCATGACATTGGAATGCAATTAATTAAATGCAAAAAGAGGAATTCCCATGGTATTTGAGATCCAAGAAATTAAATGAGAAGAAGAGAAATTTTTAGTATTATCGAAAGTGGAAATATAGGTAGAATTGATTTCTGTAAATCCCATGAATTCTTCTATTCAAAAGAGGAATATTGAATATAATTCATTTGAGGAATTGAGAATGAATATGGAAATAGTCATCGAGAAAAAGACCAGAACTTTAGAAAAAGTCTCATTATCGGGATCAACCTAGAAAAAGCTATTAAATGAAAATAGCATGAGAATGGATGTGAAAAGATGTGTATGGGATGTGTTTGAATGAGAATGGATGTGATAAGAGGTGTATGGGATGTGATAGAATGTGAATGGATGTGATAAGATGTAAATAGGATGTGATAAGATGTAATGAGAATGAATGTGGATGTGTATGTGGAAGAATGAATGTGGATGCGTATATGGAAGAATGGATGTGGATGTGTATGTGTATGTGAAAGAAAGAATGTGGATGTGTATGTGGGAGAATGAATGTGGATGTGTATGTGAAAGAACGGATGTGGATGTGTATGTGAAGAATGTATGTGGAAGAATGTATGTGGAAGAATGAATGTGGATGCATATGTGGAAGAATGTATGTGGATGTGTATGTGGAAGAATAAATGTAGATGTGTATGTGGATGAATGAATGTGGATGTGTATGTGGATGCGTATAAGGAAGAATGGATGTGGATGTGTATGTGGATGGATGTGTATGTGAATGCGTATAAGGAAGAATGGATGTGGATGTGTATGTGAAAGAATGGATGTGGATGTGTATGTGGAAGAATGTATGTGAATGTGTATGTGGAATAATGGATGTGGATGTCTATGTGGAAGAATGGATGTGGATGTGTATGTGAAAGGATGTGATATCAATGTGAGTGAATGAATGAGATGTGATGTGATGTGAATATGGGTTGATGCGAGTGGATGAGCATAAATGAGGAAAGATGTGATGAGATGGAAAATGATATGATTGGATGAGTATGGGTATACATATGAATTGAATATGGATTAAGTAATGTGGACGGATGTGGAACAATGTGAAAGATGAGAGTTCATTATAGGAACTATATTTATGACCTATTTTTAAATGACTGTTTTATGCCAATAATGCTGGGGAAGCATTTTGACTGTCTTGTGAAGAATGAGGTCGTGGAAACCTAACTGATAAAGTTGCAACAACTGACGGAGAGTCAACGGAGGACGTCTCGCATAGTAAGGTCGGCCGAGGTCTTAACCAGCCTCGATTCGATTCAAATGGTGAGCTTTCGGTATGGCGGATGAGGGACCAAGGAAGCGGCCTATGAGTGAGGCGCTAGGTGATCTACAAAGGATCCTATAGGGTGCTGACCATATGATGATGCTCGAGCTCTGGGTTGCTAAAGATACCCACACGTGCATCGTGGAAGATATTGGAACAAGGAGTAAGAGTTGTTTTCTGAAACCGGGCATGGATCTGGTTGATTGACCATGCTGGTCCTCAACGGATGAGTCCATGGCTCTTTTATATGGATTTTTTGGTTGATCTTGCTGATCTTCAACGAAGATTCCATCTTAATTTTTATAAGTAAATATATTGTCAGGTACCATGAGCTAGGAACTATCAAAAAGGCCCCTGAGGGACAGGTGGTGAGCATTCTAGGTGCCAATGATTCCATAGGTACACCGATGAAGGAATGATTGGAAATTAGGATTCAACCGGATATTTTGAAGGATTATGATCAGTGACACTATGGTTTCATTAAACGATTGTTTTAAAGATAGCTAAATTTGTGAAAAAGGCGATTTCATATTGGGTGTGTAAGTGGTGTGACTGGCATTAAATTTGCATGAATATCTGGCTAGGGGGCCTGGGAACTCTTTTCTTTGGTACCCGAGACAAAACCTAATCAAATTCCTAATTGGATCCCATCACTACAGTGGTTGGGCGGTTGGCTAACCCATGGAACTGGATGGGGTAGGCTGGACTGATGGATCCATAAAATGAGACAACTATGTTATAGTACAATAGATGAAGTAAATCCCGGATAGAAATTGTTCTATGGAAAAAGAATCAACGGCGGCTGTGCCTCTCGATGGGGAAAAATGCGTTGGTTTCTATTATCCAAGTGAAAGTTTCTCCCTTGATCTAACCAAGTCACTCACAGATTCGGTCGGATCAGTTTGGTCAGTAATGACTCTGCCTACGTTAGAGTACAAATATCCTGGAGGAATCACTCGTGCTTTCCGGTAGGGGGAAGTTTTTTTGGGTTCGGTTTTGGAAGAACCGAGGGATTAGTCTCTTATCCGGATATCCGGGGCGAGGCCCCGAGTGAGGGATCCTGCCCCGCACAAGAAGTGCTACTTCCGTTGCTAGCACCCCCGAATCTGTTGCGCGGAGGGGGTAGGGATCTTTCAGCTAGTTTAGAGCAAATTGACTAAAAAGGATCAATTGAAAAGCCAAAAATGTCAAAACTTTGTGAAGTAACAGTAAAAGGTTGTAATTGTGTGATAAAATTCATACAAATTGATATTCAGAATGAAGATTCATAAAATTGAAAGTGTGCCTTCAGATGAAGTACCACAATTGTATGGAAATCCCTGACTTGCTTGAGGCCTAGTCATGATGGTATCTATCTTATAATTCCAAGGACCGTGACTACCCGTATATACCGAGGGTATAACTGCAGCTCTTTACTGGCAATATATACGAGTAAATCTACGACCTTGAAATTATAAGTAAAAATGCTATCCAGATGATGAATTCGAATGTGGTTGATATGATTTTAAAATTCTGGTTGAGAATTGATGAGTTGATTTGGATTCTGATTGAAAAAGATGATTGCTGAATCTTGGTTGAAAAGCGATCAGTTGAACAAAGCCACAATGAGGATGAATGGGACGAGTCTCTGTGATGATGTTCGTAAACTGGAATGACAATAATGACTTCAGCAAATCACTACAAGATTAGTGGATTATGCTGACAGATTGCTACTGTTAACACTTGACCTAGTGGATATAGTTAAGGGATGACAAATTAATCAATCCCCTTTTCAGAATAATAATATATCTTGTTTCTCTCTGTTTCGCCTAGAGAGAGTATATTCTAGAGAGAGATAATTCAGTTTCTAGATATCTTTGGATGGAAAAATATCCCTTCTTATTAAAATGATTTCCCCCGAAATAGAAATTCAAAAAGAACTTTCCAATGTGCAATTGGAATAAATTGAAAATATGTAAAAAGGACCTTCGCCTGAGGGTCCAGATTTTTTGAAAATTTTGGATTAAGGTTCCTATGGACCAATAAGATTAATCCAAGTGTAGGGAGGAGATAAATTGAAGAATAAAATAAAAATCCCCCAAAACTGAGTAAATACTCACATAAGATGAAGAGTTGACTAAGGACAAGTTTTATTAGTTAAAAAAGAACAGATATTTAGAGGAAATGATCCATTTTTGACACCTCAATGTGGAGAATTTCCCTCATGAAGGAGGCGCCTATTTCACATGTGTGGATGAGTTTTAAACTCACAAATAATGAGATATTTTCATCTCTCCTCTCTCCTGTTTTAACTAGATCCAAAAAGTGAGCTAAACTGACCCAAAAATGGTGAAAATTTGACCAAACTGATCTGGAAAATTCTAGAATCACTTTGCTTGGTTAGAGAGTCATTTTTTCCTATAAATAGAAGCCTCTCCCTTTGTAAAAGGTTAATAATGTTTATGCATTGTTACTCTACTCCTCGCCAGAGTCAAATACATTGAATTCAATTGATAATTCAATTGTTTTTGACTAGATCCTCTCCAAAAGAACTGGTGGCCACTCTTGTTGCAAACAAGAGTAGAACCCTCAATATTTCTTAAATTTTATGCTTTGTAAATGTTTGAATTAAAATATGATGCTATGCCTTGATAGAAAGGTCTCCCCCTTCTCTTCTTCACAATTCAGCCCTTCTTCATCCTAGAAAGTTTAATTAAAAGATTGATTGAACTCTTTTCATTGTTTACTCTCTTGATTTTTGGAAAATGGAGTAGATTAGAGATATTAAAATTTAAATTGGATTAATTCAAGTCATAAATTGAATGTTAAAATTGAGAAATGGTCAACCATACAAAGGAGGTTATGGTAAAATTTTCTTAAATTTTGTGGAGCTAAAGTTTATCATTAGGTTATTCTAAAAGATTAATTCCTTCCGTTTGTGCATTATAAAAGATTTGTTTTTATTTCAAAAGTGTCATTCCCATTAAAATTGAACTTATGCATAGAAAGATGTATAAAGGAATTTATTTGTATTTCAAAAGAGTTATTCTCATTAATTTTGACTTTATGCATAGAAAGATGCATAAAGGAATTTATTTTTATTTCAAAAGAGTTATTCTCATTAATTTTGATTTTATGCATAAAAAGATGCATAAGGGAATTTATTTTTATTTCAAAAGAGTTATTCTCATTAATTTTGATTTTATGCATAAAAAGATGCATAAGGGGATTTATTTTTATTTCAAAAGAGTTATTCTCATTAATTTTGATTTTTTGCATATAAATATGCATAAAGGAATGTATTTTTATTTCAAAATAGTTATTCTCATTAATTTTGACTTTATGCATAGAAAGATGCATAAGGGAATTTATTTTTATTTCAAAAGAGATATTCTCATTAATTTTGACTTTATGCATAGAAAGATGCATAAGGGAATTTATTTTTATTTCAAAAGAGTTATTCTCATTAATTTTGATTTTATGCATAGAAAGATGCATAAGGAAATTTATTTTTATTCCAAAAGTGTTAATTTCATTAAAATTCACTTTATGCGTAGAAAGATGCAAAAGGATTTATTTTTATTTTAAAAGTGTTATTTTCCTTAAAATTGAATTTATGCATAAATAGATGCATAAAAGGATTTTGTTAAAAGTGTTATTTCCCACTGAAGTTGATTTTATGCATAAATAGATGCGTAAAGAATCTTTATATCAAAAATTAGAAATTCTCTTAAATTCTATGTTTAAACGAATGTGATGAGAATAGATGTGATGAGAATCACATAGATGTGAATGAATGGATGGATGGATGTGATATGAATAGAAGTGATGAGAATGTGTGTGGATAGATGTGATGAGATGCGATGTGAATCAGATAAATGTGAATGAATGGATGAGATGTGATGTCATGTGAATGAGAATGTAAATGAATGATATGGGATATGAGTGAATGTATGTGATGATGCGAATGTGTATGAGAAGAATGGATGTTAATAAGTATGTGAAAGAATGGATAAGGATGTGTATGATAAGAATGGATGTGAATGTGTATGTGAAGAATGGATGTGAATGAGTATGTGAAAGAATGGATGTGGATGTATGTGAAAGAACGGATATAGATGTGTGTGTGAAAGAATATATGTGGATGTGAATGTGATTGATATGAATTGAATGTGATGTGATGGATGTGAATAGATGGAGGGGATGTGATGTAAAATGGATAGATGTGAATAGATGTGATGTCATGTGAATCGGGATGTGAATGAATGATATGGGATGTGAATGGAAGTGATGACATGTGAATCGGGATATGAATGAATGATATGAGATGTGAATGGATGTGATGTCATGTGAATTGAGATAAGAATGAATGATATGGGATGTGAATGGAAGTGATCTCATGTGAATCAGGATGTGAATGAATGATATGAGATGTGATGTCATGTGAATCGGGATGTGAATGAATGTAATAGAATGTGAATGGATGAGATGTCATGTGAATCATGTGAATGAATGATATGGGGGATGAGAATGGATGTGATGTCATGTGAATCGAGATGTGATGAATATGATGTGATGAGATGTGGATGCGAGTGGATGAGATTTGATGAGGATATTTGACAAAAGAAGTGATGAAATGGAAAAGGATGTGATGTGATGTGATGCGAATCGGGTAAATATGAATGGATGAGATGTGAATGAATATGATGTGATGAGATGTGGATGCGAGTGGATGAGATTTGATGAGGATATTTGAGAAAAGAAGTGATGAAATGGAAAATGATGCGATTGAATGAGAATGGGAATTTATATGAAATGAATGTGGATTATTGTGGAAAGATGAGAGTTCGTTATAGAAACTGTATTTATGGCCTGTTTTTAAATGAATGTTTTATGTCAAGAATGTTGGGAAAGCGTTTTGACCGTCTTGTGATTAAGGTCGTGGAGACCTAGTTGATAAAGTTGCAACAGCTGACGGAGAGTCAATGGAGGACGTCTCGCGTAGCATGGTCAGCCTTGGTCTTGATGAGCCTGTTCGATTAAAATGGTGAGCTTCCAGTACGGTGGATGAGGGACCAAGAAAGCGGCCTATGAGTGAAGCGCTAGGTCACCTACGAAAGGATCGTAGAGGGTGCTGACCATATGATACTCGGGCTCTGGGTCGCCGGATGATACCCACACATGCATCGTGGAAGATATTGGAACAAGGAGTAAGAATTGTTTTTTGAATTCGGGCATGGATCTGGTTGATTGACCTTGCTGGTCCTCAACGGATGAGTCCATGGCCCTTTTATATGGATCCGTTGGTTGATCTTGCTGATCTTCAATGGAGTTTCCATTTTTGATATGTGAATATATTTCCGGTTAATATGAGCTAGGAACTATCAAAAAGGCCCGTGAGTGGTCAGGTGGTGAGCGTTCTAGTAATGATGCCATAGATACACCGATGAAGGAATGATTGGAGATAAAGATTCAACCAAAGATTTTGAGGATTATGATCAGTGAGATAATGGTTTCATTAAATGATTGTTTTTAAAGATAGATGATGCTGAGAAAAAGGCAATTTCATATTGGGTGTGTAAGTGGTGTGACTAGTTTTAAGTTTGCATGAATATCCGGCTAGGGGGCCTGGGAACTCTTTTCCCTGGTAAGTGGTGTGAATATTGGCTGTGTAAGTGGTGTGACTAGTTTTAAGTTTGCATGAATATCCGGCTAGGGGGCCTGGAAACTCTTTTCCCTCGTACCCAGGACAAAACCTAACCAAATTCTTAATTAGATCCCATCACTACAATGGTTGGGCGGTTGGCTAACCCATGGGATTGGAAGGGGTTAGGCTGGACTGATGGATCCCTAAATTGAAACTAAATTCTGTTATGGTACGATAGACGAAGTAAATCTCGGACAAAAATTGTTCTATGGAAAAGAATCAACGGCTGTGCCTCTCAATGAGGAAAAAAGCGTTGGTCTCTTTGATCCAAGTACAATCTTTTCCCTGATCCAAGTACAATCTTTTCAAGTACAATCTTTTCCCTGATCCAAGTATAATCTTTTCCCTGATCTAGCTATGGGACTTACGGGTTCGATCAGATCAGATTTGTTAGATAAGGCTTTGACTACGTTAGAGAAAAGTTATCCTGGAGGAATCGCCTGTGCTTTCCGAGCAAGGGAAGTTTTTTCGAGTGCGGTTTTGGAAGAACCGATGGATTAGTCTTGTCGGGATATGCGTGGGTGAGGCCTTGAGTGTGGGGCCCTGCCCCGCGCAAGAAGAGCTACTTCCGTTGCTAGCACCCCCCCTGAATTCATTGTGCGGTGGGGACAGGGATCTCACAGCTGGTATCAGAGCAAATTGGCTGAAGTGGATCAACCGAGAAGCCAAAAATGTCATAAATTTATGATGTAGCAGTAAAAGGTTGGAATTTTGTGATGAAACTCATACAAATTGATATTCAGAATGAAATTCTTAATTTGATAATTGGGTCTTCAGATGGAAGTACTGCAATTGTATGGAATCCCTGACTTGCTTGAGGCCTAGACATGATGGTATTTACCTTATAGTTCAAGGACCATGACTACCCGTATATACCGAGGGTATAACTGCAGCTCTTTACTGGCAGTATATACGAGTAAATCTAAGATCTTGAAATTATAAGCTAAAATGCTATCCAGATGATGAATTCAAATGTGGTTGATATGATTTTAAAATTTTTGATGGATCGAAGCAATGGAAGAGTACTTTGATGTCACCGGGTACACTGAGAAGAGAAAAATGGCTCTTGCAAGGTTGAAGATAGTAGAAACAGCCAGAGTGGCATGGAGAAACCACTGCGAGACAAACCGTCTGGATCAGAATACCCAGACATAGAATGATCTCAAAATTTACCTAAGTATGAGGTTCTGTCCTCCCTGCTTTTTGGAAACAAAGATGAGCGAATTCTTAGAGCTAACCCAGGGGAGCATAACTATTGAAGTATATCACCAAGCGTTCGCTCTTCTCCTCAAATACTCACCATCGCTGAATGAAGAACAGGCTAGGTTCATTCAGGGATTGAATGAACCTTTGAATATTTTGGTGAAGAATGCTAAGCCAGTTTCCATGGCCGAAGCAGTGTGGATGGCAAAGGATTTCTCCAAGGCCTTTGATGTCAAGGTCCCACCAAAGCCAGCACCATCACCTTTCATTAGTTCTAGAAGGTGATTCTAGCCTTCCACCGCGTAAGAGATATCAGGGTCAAGCGTAGGATATGGGAAGTTTCAAAATGGAAGAAATGTCCTTTTCCCGAAACTCAATCCCCTAGAATTCAACTTCAGAAGTTTTACCCTTGAACAAGGGAGTGAAATGCTATAACTATCAAGGATTTGGACATCGCACTATGGATTGTCCAACTCCTTTTGGATCAAGGTTTTCAGGGCATGGAAATCAAGGATCAAGATTCCAAACTCCAGCTCCTTCCTTCCAAAGTAATCAGGTTTCTATCTGCTAAAATCAAGGAAATCCCAGAGGTAGACCCTTTAACAAATCCGTAGTTTCAAACCAAAGTAATGCAAGACCTCTGTGCCTCAAAATAGGGGAAGTCAAAGAGAGTTGTTCCCAAATCGACCGTCCACTTCCAAGGCAGTAATGCTAGAAGTGATTCAAGAAGAAGAAGAAGATGAAAGAGATCATACTCCACCAGCGAGATGAGAACATATCGTGTTTTTTAAGTGGGGTAGGATGTAAGATTCCTCCCCTAGCCCTTCAAGATGTCCAATTTCTCTCCCTGTAATCAATCCCCTTTTCAGAATAATAACAGATCTTATTTCTATCTGTTTTGGCCTAGAGAGAGAGAATGTTCTAGAGAGAGGTAATTCAGTTTCTAGATATCTTTGGATGGAAAAATATCCCTTCTTATTAAAATTATTTCCCTTGAAATAGAAATTCAAAAAAGAACTTTCCAATGTACAATTAGAATAAATTGAAAATATGTAAAAAGGACCTTAGCCTGAGGGTCCAGATTTTTTGAAAATTTTGGATTAAGGTTCCTATGGACCAATAAGATTAATCCAAGTGTAGGGAGGAGATAAATTTAAGAAAAAAAGAAAAATCCCCCAAAAATGAGTAAATACTCACATAAGATGAAGAGTTGACTAAGGACAAGGTTTATTAGTTAAAAAAGAAAAGATATTTAGAGGAAATGATGCATTTTTACACCTTAGTGTGGCGAATTCCCCTCATGAAGGACATGCCTATTTCACATGTGTGGATGAGTTTTAAACTCACAAATAATGAGATATTTTCATCTCTCCTCTCTCCTGTTTCAACTAGATCCAAAAAGTGAGCTAAACTGACCCAAAAATGTTCAAAAATTGACCAAACTGATCTGGAAAATTCTAGAATTAGTTTGCTTGGTTAGAGGCTCATTTTTTCCTTTAAATAGAAGCCTCCCCCTTTGAAAAAGGTTAATAGTGTTTATGCACTATTACTCTACTTCTCCCCAGAGTCAAATACATTGAATTCAATTGATAATTCAATTGTTTTTTACTAGATCCTCTCCAAAAGAACTGGTGGTCACTCTTGTTGCAAACAAAAGTAGAACCCTCAATCCCTCAAGCCAAAGGAAAGCTTACAAGTTCCATGTAAGCTTAATTCTTACTTATTGTGAATTTTAAATCTATGGTTTTCTTAAATTTTATGCTTTTGTAAATGTTTGAATTAAAATCTGATGCTATGCCTTGATGGAAAGGCCTCCCCCTTCTCTTCCTTACAATTCAGCCCTTCTTAATCCTAGAAAGTTTAATTAAAAGATTGATTAAACTCTTTTCATTGTTTACTCTCTTGATTTTTGGAAAATGGAGTAGATTAGAGATATTAGAATTCAAATTGGATTAATTCAAGTCGTAAATTGAATGTTAAAATGGAGAAATGGTCAGCCATACAAAGGAGGTTATGGCAAGATTTTCTTAAATTTTGTGGAACTAAAGTTTATCAATTAGGTTCTTCTAAAAGAGTCATTCCTTCCGTTTGTGCATTCTAAAAGATTTGTTTTTATTTCAAAAGTGTCATTCCCATTAAAATTGAATTTATGCATAGAAAGATGCATAAAGGAATTTATTTTTATTTCAAAAGAGTTATTCTCATTAATTTTGATTTTATGCATAGAAAGATGCATAAAGGAATTTTTTTTTCAAAAGAGTTATTCTAATTAATTTTGACTTTATGCATAGAAAGATGCATAAGGAAATTTATTTTTATTTCAAAAGAGTTATTCTCATTAATTTTGATTTTATGCATAGAAAGATGCATAAAGGAATGTATTTTTATTTCAAAAGAGTTATTCTCATTAATTTTGACTTTATGCATAGAAAGATGCATAAAGGAATTTATATTTATTTCAAAAAAGTTATTCTCATTAATTTTGACTTTATGCATAGAAAGATGCATAAGGGAATTTATTTTTATTCCAAAAGTGTTAATTTCATTAAAATTGATTTTATGCGTAGAAAGATGCATAAAGGATTTATTTTTATTTTAAAAGTGTTATTTTCCCTAAAATTGAATTTATGCATAAATAGATGCATAAAAGGATTTTGTTAAATGTGTTATTCCCACACTGAAGTTGATTTTATGCATAAAAAGATGCGTAAAGAATCTTTATATCAAAAGTTAGAAATTCTCTTAAATTCTATGTTTAAACAAATGTGATGAGAATCACATAGATGTGAATGAATGGATGGATGAATGTGATATGAATAGAAGTGGGGTGAGAATGTGATGTGGATAGATGTGATGAGATGCGATGTGAATAAGGTAAATGTGAATGAATGGATGAGATGTGATGTCATGTGAATCAGAATGTAAATGAATGATATGGGATATGAGTGAATGTATGTGATGATAATGGATGTGAACGTGTATGAGAAGAATGGATGTGAATGAGTATATGAAAGAATGGATAAGGATGTGTATGAGAAGAATGGATGTGAATGTGTATGTGAAGAATGGATGTGAATGAGTATGTGAAAGAATGGATGTGGATGTATGTGAAAGAATATATGTGGATGTGAATGTGATGGATATGAATTGAATGTGATGTGATGGATGTGAATGGATGGAGGTGATGTGATGGAAAATGGATAGATGTGAATGGATGTGATGTCATGTGAATCGGGATGTGAATGAATGATATCGGATGTGAATGGAAGTGATGACATGTGAATCGGGATGTGAATGAATGATATGAGATGTGAATGGATGTGATGTTATGTGAATCGGGATGTGACTGAATGATATGGGATGTGAATGGAATGAGAATGGGAATTTATATGAAATGAATGTGGATTATTGTGGAAAGACGAGAGTTCGTTATAGAAACTGTATTTATGGCCTGTTTTTAAATGACTGTTTTATGTAAAAAATGCTGGTAAAGCGTTTTGACCGTCTTGTGATTAAGGTCGTGGAGACCTAGCTGATAAAGTTGCAACAGCTGTCAGAGAGTCAATGGAGGACGTCTCGAGTAGCAAGGTCGGCCGAGGTCTTGACCAGCCTCGGTTCGATTAAAATGGTGAGCTTCCGGTACGATGGATGAGGGACCAAGGAAGCGGCCTATGAGTGAAGCGCTAGGTCACCTATGAAGGATCCTAGAGGGTGCTGACCATACGGTGCTCGGGCTCTGGGTCGCCTCGACGATACCCACACGTGCATCGTGGAAGATATTGGAACAAGGAGTAAGAGTTGTTTTCTGAATTCGGGCATGGATCTGGTTGATTGACCTTGCTGGTCCTCAACGGATGAGTCCATGGCCCTTTTATATGCATCTGTTGGTTGATCTTGCTGATCTTCAATGGAGTTTCCATTTTGATATGTGAATATATTGCCAGTTACTATGAGCTAGGAACTATCAAAAAGGCCCCTGAGTGGTCAGGTGGTGAGCGTTTTGGTTGCCAATGATGCCATAGATACACCAATGAAGGAATGATTGGAAATAAGGATTCAACCAGAGATTTTGAGGATTATGATCAGTGAGACAATGGTTTCATTAATTGATTATTTTTAAAGATAGATGATGATGAGAAAAAGGCAATTTCATATTGGGTGTGTAAGTGGTGTGACTAGTTTTAAGTTTGTATGAATATCCGGCTAGGGGGCCTGGGAACTCTTTTCCCTGATACCCGGGACAAAACCTAACCAAATTCTTAATTGGATCCCATCACTACAGTGGTTGGGCGGTTGGGGCTATGGGCGGTTGGCTAACCCATGGGACTAGATGGGGTTAGGCTGGTGGACTAATGCATCCCTAAATTGAGACTCAATTCTGTTATGGTACGATAGATGAAGTAAATCCTGGACAAAAATTGTTCTATGGAAAAGAATCAACAGCTGTGTGCCTCTCAATGAGGAAAAAAGAGTTGGTCTCTATGATCCAAGTGCAATCTTTTCCCTGATCTGATTATGGGATATACGGGTTCGATCAGATCAGTTCTGTTAGATAAGGCTTTTGACTACGTTAGAGAAAAGTTATCCATCGCCTGTGCTTTCCAGGCAAGGGAAGTTTTTTCGGGTGCGGTTTTGGAAGAACCGATGGATTAGTCTGTTGTTCGGATATCCGTGGGGCGAGGCCCCGAGTGTGGGACCCTGCCCCGTGCAAGAAGTGCTACTTCCCCTACTAGCACCCCTGAATTCATTGCACGGTGGGGACAGGGATCTCACACATGGAGGAGTGTTCAGATGGAATTTTCGATTTGATGGACCATTATTGTTTTAATAATATGAATGACATGTTTTGAATGAATGGTTATCTGATAATGAGTTCTATATAAGGGATCTTTATCCCATGATTTTGTGGAGAGCTGACCAATCTAAAGAACCCTAGAATCAGTTGGATCTAAAGTTAGATTTGAATTATAAATAAAAGGACTTAACAAGAATTTTCGTATTGATAGGATCATGGATCGAGGTCGTCGTGGTAGGAATGATTACCCCCAACTCGATGAGGAAGAGCCTGACTTGGATGTCTGTAAAACTCTTCATAGATTGCAACATGGACCTTTCAAGGGTGAAGGGGAAAACTTGGGCGAGACTCTGGAGAAGTGGATCGAAGCAATGGAAGAGTACTTCGATGTCAACGGGTACAATGAGAAGAGCAAAATGGCTCTTGCAAGGCTGAAGATAGTAGAAACAACGAGAGTAGCATGGAGAAACCACTACGAGACAAACTGTGTGGATCGAAACACTCAGACATGGAATGATCTCAAAATTTACCTAAGGAAGAGATTCTTTCCTCCCGACTTTTTAGAAACCAAGATGAACGAATTCTTAGAGTTAACCCAGGGGAGTAGAACTATTGAAGTATATCACCAAGCATTCTCTCTTCTCCTAAAATACTCGCCACCATTGGATGAAGAACAGCTGATGGTGGCTAGGTTCATTCGAAGACTCAACAAACCTTTGAATATCCTAGTGAAGAATGCTAAGCCAGTTTCCATGGCCGAAGTAGTGCGGATGGCAAAGGATTTCGCCAAGGCCTTTGATGTCAAGGTCCCACCGAAGCCAACACCATCACGTGGTAAGTTTGATTGTACCACCTACCATCTTCGTCGCCACAGCTTTCAGAGCTTGATCTCGCTGTCTGTCCCTCCCTCTTTTTCATTCCAACCTTCCACCGTCTAAGAGATATAAGGGTCAAGCATAGGATATGGGAAGTTCCAGAATGGAAGAAATATCCTTTTCCCGGAACTCAGTCCCTTGGAATTAAACTTCAGACGTTCCACCCTTGAACAAGGGAGTGAAATGCTATAACTGTCAAGGATTTGGACATCATAGTATAGATTGCCTAACTCCTTTTGGAACAAGGTTTTCAGGATGGAAAAATCAGGGATTAAGATTCCAGACTCCAGCTCCTTCCTTCCAGAGTAATCAGGTTTCTTTCCGCCAAAATCAGAGAAATCCTAGAGATAGACCCTCTAACCAACCTGCAGTTTTAATCTAAAGTAATGCAAGACCTCCACCTCACAATAGGGGAAGTCAAAGAGAGATGTTCCCAAATCGGCCGTCCACTTCGAAGGAAGTAATGCTGGAAGTGATTGAAGAAGAAGAAGAAGATGAAAGGGATCATACTCTACCTATGAGATGAGGACATCTTGTGTTTTTTAAGTAGGGTAGGATGTAAGATTCCTCTCTCCAGCTTTTGAGGTGTATAGGTGTAAGAGCCTCCCCTTTTGATCTTGTAATTATTCCCCTCTGAAATAAAAGCTCGGGGGGGTCACTCGTATAAATATGTAAGTATCACGTGGGTTCAACAGAAGGACATTTTAAATATTTAAAACTTACAGAAATATATTTACAGAGGGGATTTATTTATTGTATTTTTTAAAAAATTTACAGATTTGAATAGGAAAGGATACATTATATTCACTAAAAAATTCACATATAAGGGACTTTTTAAATAGGCCTTGAACGCACGTGATATAGAGGATTTACATATAGTGACCCCCCCGAGAATAAAAGAAAGATTCTGTTTTATCGTGTTTTGACCTAGAGAGAGAAAATATCTAGAGAGAGATAATTCAAAATTGAGATATTTTTGGATATAAAAATCCTCCTAGTGTCTAAAATAGTTTCCCCTAAAACAAAAATTCAAAAGAAACTTTCCAACGTACATTTGGAATTAATTGAAAATAAGTATAAAGGACCTGAGCCTAAGGGTTCACATTTTCAGAAATTTTTGAATTATGCTCCAATTAAGGTTCCTATGGACCAATAAGATTAATCCAAATGTAGGGAGGAGATAAATTGAAGAATAAAATAAAAACCCCCAAAAATGAGTAAATTCTCACATAAGATGAAGAGTTGACTAAGGACAAGGTTAATTAGTAAAAAACTATGAATATTACTTAAAAATGATATTTTGGGTATAACGATTCAATTTGACACCTTGGTAAGGAGAAGGGGGCTCTTCAAGGAGACGCCTATTTCACATGTGTGGTGGAGTTTAAAACTCAAAAATATTGTGATATTTTTATCTCTCCTCTCTCCTGGATCAAACCAAATCAAAAGGGAGCCAAACTAGGTCCAAATCTTGTCCAAATTCAGCCAAACTGAACTTGGAAAATTCTAGAAACTAGTTGGACTTGGTTAGAGGCCTCCCTCACCTACTATAAATAGATCCTTAGCCCTTTGTAAAAAAATATGAGAACTATACCATGCCAATATTATACTGAAATAATGATATTTTCTATTATCCTCTCAAAATCCTCTACAAATTGAAGAGATTATAGCTTCTCTCTCTCTCTTCAATCTTCCTTGGAGTCTTCATCAACATACCAAACCAATTGATTGGTTGGGGGCCTCTACTTTGATCAAAGAATCAAGCAATCTAAGAGGTAAAATGTGGTTTATGGTCTTTTTTCTTTAATCTCCAAATGTTTCTCTCTTCTCAACCTCTCTCAAGCTTGAGAAGCATTCAATTGAATGGATTTTTAATACAATTGAAGTTCTTTAACGAATAGTAGTGATAAAACACATAAATTTTTATTTATGCTTAAATTAAATATTTTTTAAAGCATGTCTCTCTCTCTCCCAAAGAATGGTCATTCCTATGACCTATTCTATATTCAAATGAAGCTTCTCATGAAGCAATTCTCTAATCTAAAAGTAATTTCTATGCTTGTCAAATTAGAGGTCAAATAAGTGGCTTTTTAATTCTTTTATGCTATTTAATTTATGGAAAAATTAAGAATCAAGTCCATAATTGGATATTGATCCAATTAATGGTTATTCTAATCATAGGGATATTACTAAACTTTATGCTTTCAAATTATTGAGAATTATCAGTAATAGCAGCACAGCGGAGCTATGGCAAAAATTTTAAAACATTAACACATAAACCATTTTCATTCATAATATGAAAACAGGACTTCCTACCATATTCTAGGATTAATCATCCTAGATTATATGAATGATTCCAATAATAATCATGGAAAATTTAATTTTTATGTTTATGTATAAATAGTTAATTAGAAAAAAGAGAAATTTCTAGTAATCCATTTTTATGTTAAAAGAGTAATCCCCATGATAATGGAAATCCATGTATTCCAAAGAAGTAAGAGAAAACTTGGGATGCTAAAATAATAAATATTTTATTTAAAAATTAAAGAAGAATTTAAGTTAAATTTATCTTTTTGCATAGATAAATTGAAATGATGAAAGAGGAATTCCCACCATATTGGAATTCAAATATTTAAATGAGGAAAGTGTAATTCCTAGTGTAAAGGAATTAATGGAGATTTTTATTTAAATTTTAAGAGAAAATTTAATTAAATTTATCTTTTTACATAGATAAGTTTAAATGATGAAAGAGGAATTCCCACCATATTGGAATTCAAATATTTAAATGAGAAAAGTGTAATTTTTAGCATATTGAAATTAATGGGTATTTTATTTAAATTCAAAGAGAAATTTTAGATAAATTTATTTTATCTATGAGAAATATTTAAATGGTAAAAGAGAAATTCCTATGACAATTGGAATTCCATCATTTAGATGGAAAAAGAGAAATTCCTAGCATATTTAAATTAATGGGTATTTTATTTAAATTCAAAGATGAATTTTAGATGAATTTTAGATAAATTTATTTTATCTATGAGAAATATTTAAATGGTAAAAGAGGAATTCCTATGACAATTGGAATTCCATCATTTAGATGGGAAAATAGAAATTCCTAGCATATTGAAATTAATGGGCATTTTATTTAAATTCAAAGATAAATTTTAGATAAATCTATTTTACTAATGAGAAATATTTAAATGTTAAAAGAGAAATTCCTATGACATTTTGAATTCCATCATTTAGATGGGAAAAGAGAAACTCCTAGCATATTGGATGAATTCCTATGACATTTGGAATTTCCATCATTTAGATGGAAAAAGAGAAATTTATAGCATATCGAAATAATGGATATTTTATTTTAGATGAAATAACTTTATGAGAAATATTTGATGATAAAAGAGGAATACCCATGACATTGGAATGCAATTAATTAAATGCAAAAAGAGGAATTCCCATGGTATTTGAGATCCAAGAAATTAAATGAGAAGAAGAGGAATTTTTAGTATAATTCAATTTATGATTATTTATCGAAAGTGGAAATATGGATAGAATTGATTTCTGTAAATCCCATGAATTCTTTTATTCAAAAGATGAATATTAAATATAATTCATTTGAGAAATTGAGAATGAATATGGAAATAGTTATCGAGAAAAAGAACCTTTAATTAGGCCAAGCAATTGGCAGAAATTTAGAAAAAGTCCCATTATCTCGCGATCAACCTAGAAAAAGCTATTAAATGAAAATAGCATGAGAATGGATGTGATAAGATGTGTATGGGATGTTTTAGAATGAGAATGGATGTGATAAGAGGTGTATGGGATGTGATAGAATGTGAATGGATGTGATAGAACGTGAATGGATGTGATAAGATTTGTATAGGATGTGATAGGATGTGATAAGATAAAAATAGAATGTGATAAGATGTGGTGTAATGAGAATGAATGTGGATGTGTATGTGGTAGAATGAATGTAGATGCGTATGTGGAAGAATGGATGTAGATGTGGATGTGTATGTGGATGTGTATGTGGATGAATTAATGTGGATGTGTATGTGGAAGAATGAATGTGGATGCGTATGTGGAATAATGGATGTGGATATGTATATGGAAGAATAAATGTATAAGAATGGATGTGGATGTGTATGTGGATGTGTATGTGGAAGAATGGATGTGGATGTGTATGTGGAATAATGGATGTGGATGTGTATGTGAAAGGATATGATATCGATGTGAGTGAGTGAATGAGATGTGATGTGATATCGATGTGAGTGAGTGAATGAGATGAGATGTGATGTGAATATGGGTTGATGCGAGTGGATGAGATATGATGAGAATAAATGAGGAAAGATGTGATGAGATGGAAAATGACGTGATTGGATGAGTATGGGTATACATATGAATTGGATATGGATTAAGTAATGTGGACGGATGTGGAACAATGTGAAAGACGAGAGTTTATTATAGGAACTGTATTTATGACCTGTTTTAAAATGATTGTTTTATGTTAATAATGCTGGGGAAGCATTTTGACCGTCTTGTGAATGAGGTCATGGAGACCTAACGGATAAAGTTACAACAGCTGATGGAGAGTCAACGGAGGACATCTCGCATAGCAAGGTCGGCCGAGGTCTTGACCAGCCTGGGTTGATTAAAATGGTGAGCTTCCGGTACGGTGGATGAGGGACCAAAGAAGCAACCTATGAGTGAAGTGCTAGGTGACCTGCGAAGGATCCTAGAGGGTGCTGACCATACGGTGCTCGGGCTCTGGGTCATTCAAGATACCCACACGTGCGTCATGGAAGATATTGGAACAAGGAGTAAGAGTTGTTTTCTAAAACCGGGCATGGATCTAGTTGGTTGCACGGATGAGTCCATGGCTCTTTTATATGGATCTGTTGGTTGATCTTGCTGATCTTCAACGAAGATTCCATCTTGATTTTTATAAGTAAATATATTGTTGGGGTACTATGAGCTAGGAACTATCGAAAGGCCCGTGAGGGACAGGTGGTGAGCGTTCTAGGTGCGAATGATGCCATAGGTACACTGATGAAGGAATGATTGGAAATTAGGATTCAATCGGATATTTTGGAGGATTATGATCACTGACACTATGGCTTCATTAAATGATTGTTTTAAAGATAGCTAAATCTATGAAAAAGGCAATTTCATATTGGGTGTGTAAGTGGTGTGACTGCCATTAAATTTGCATGAATATTCGGCTAAGGGGCCTCGGAACTCTTTTCCCTGGTACCCGAGACAAAACCTAGTTAAATTCCTAATTGGATCCCATCCTACAGTGGTTTCTAACCCATGGGACTGGACGGGGTTAGGCTGGAGTGATGGATCTGTGAAATGAGATTCAATTCTGTTATAGTACGATAGATGAAATAATTCTCGGATTGTAATTGTTCTATGGAAAAAGAATCAACGGCTGTGCCTCTCGATGGGAAAAAAAGTGTTGGTTTATATGATCCAAGTGCAAGTTTCTTCCTTGATCTGACCAAGTGACTCACAGGTTCGGTTAGATCAGTTTGGTCAGTAATTAGCCTGACTACATTAGAGTACAAATATCCTCGAGGAATTGCCCGTGCTTTTTGGTAGGGGGAAGTTTTTTCGGGTTCGGTTTTGGAAGAACCGAGGGATTAGTCTCTTGTTCGGATATCCGTGGGCGAGGCCCAGAGTGAGGGATCCTCCCCCGCACAAGAAGTGCTACTTCGCTACTAGCATCACCAAATCCGTTGTGCGGAGGGGGCAGGGATCTTTCAAAAGCTGCTAGGTTTGAGTCAGAGGTTGCTGGATCAGCCCTCATAACTATGTATGGCAAGTATGAGAGTGTTTCGGGAGCAGAGAAGATGGTTATCGGGTTTTCCCAGTCCAACGTCATGTGGTGGAGAGCAATGCTTTCAACATATGTTGAGCAAGGTCAGGCACATAAGGAATTACGAGTGCACAAACTGATGCAAGAGGAGGGCATGAGTCCAAAACAGGTAACGTTTGGGATGGTCCTTCAAGCATGTCACATGTTTGTAGAGGGAGACGAAGGTGTTTCTATGAATGGATCATCCGCACCAAATCCTCCTTGGAAATGGGACATGTAGATGGTCGTAAGAAGGGTTACGCATCTCATCTTATTGTTGGCAACCCTCATGGGACTTCAACATGGTAGACCTCATGGTCTACCAAACTGCTAGAATGTGTCAAGTTTGGTAGACCTCCTTGGATGTCCAAGGGACTTCAACATGGTAGGAGGCAGGTTAGGGAGGATGTCCATGCTTGCTAATCTGAGCCTGTGGTTGTGCATGCTGGGTATCTTCTTTGCTCCATGCTCTTGGAGTGTGGACATTATGATTTAGACATGGTTTTATGTTTTCCTGTTGTATGATCATGTATGGATGGCACTATATGTGATAAGTTCCCAGCCCTGGGGTGGTTGCAAGATCAGGGTGCCCAGTTTTGTCCACTCAGGCACCCTGTAAACAGTAAAAAAACAGGCATTTGTTTATCTTTAGTGGCTAATCTCTCCTAGTAAATGAAGGAATTTTGTTTCAAGTCCTTTTGTTGGAACATCATATTCAAAGTTGGAAATATAGTTGCATAATTTGATTAAGCATTAGATAGTCAAAAGTCCTCATTTTCTTAGGTACAAAGTCAATGTATACACCCTGTCCCAAATTTGAACTGATTCCATAAAATGCTAATATCTTTTACATATAAACTCATATGAGATTCCCACTTTGTACCTTAGATCTTCACATAATATGGAGCTTAACTTGATTTTTTGAGAAAATTTTAAGATATTTGTCTATTTTCTTTAAATATTTCAAGGTCTTTAAAGTGTTATAATATACGCCACTTTTTGTACCCACAATAGCTACCACTTAAAATCCTCAATCTTGTAGATCAAAAGAGTGGGTAGATACTGAGACATTAGTAGAATGTGGTGGTTAGTAAAAATTACAAATCCAATGGTTGGATTTTTAATGATCTCTTTTTCACAATTCTTCCAGACTGTCAGAAGGCCTGTAAATATTAATAATCTAATTAGTAAAATTACATTTTTGATGTGAATCATATAAAACCTATAGGGACTAGTGTGCTCGTAATGGTGCATCTATGGAAAAATAAATTGGATCACTCTAAGTATGGAAAGATCATTTTTTAATCATTTCATCATATTTTTGATTAATAGGTAATCACCATCCATTCCCATGCAACTTACTATGACACAAGTTGGAACAAGTAATGCACATGGTCCTACCTTGAGTGAGATGGAGACACCTACTGATCCCACATATGTGGTGATGCATGGTTACATGATGGACTAAGCTTTGGCTACTACTACTATTGTTCCTTAAGGGTACATAGGATTCCAAGAATCTACTAGCATGGGCTTCACATTCCTAGACCATAAAGAGGTACCCACACAAGATGCTATTAACATAGTCCTAGACTCTATGGTATTGGATACTATACCACTCATAATGGTCATAGAGTTTTTTGTGCTCTAGGAATATGTCCAATGGATGTGCCCATCAAAACCTCAGAATTGAAATAAGTCCGTAGATATATGGTTGAAGCCTTAGAAAATAGATGACTGTTGCGTGGCCAAGAGTATAAGTGCAAGTGTGTGAAACCAAAAAAGAAAGTGTATGGGCGAGCTAAGGAGCAAGGTGGTGATACTTTCTAAAAGGAATTAAGGCGGTGAAGAGTTCAAGAAGGGGAATTGGGGGAAGATTTTGGGGACTCTCCAAGGGGAGGTGTGGCTATAGATCCCACCAAATAGAGGAGAGCGCATACTATCGTGGAGTGTGTCTTTTGTAGGACATTTTCTTTGATTAAAGTTTGCAAGAAAGAGTTCCTATGGTTTTTTTTCAAGTTTGTAGAGGAGAAGACCAGTGCAGTTTGAGAGAAGTTGATTGGTTCAGAGCAAAGGGGGAGCTCAAGACCATGATCAGCTAGGAGGTGTGTTTCGCAGGATCTTCATGCAACCGTCTCTGTTAGAGACTTGACCTAGATCAATTCATCCCTAACTGTAATTGCTAAAGTTTATGCTTTGAAGAGTTGTCTCGTTGGGGTTTAACTGCTGGAATCCTTGAGATTTGATGTGTTTTCTTCTTATATTTGTGAGCCCATGCCTCATGGTTGTTGAGACATTCATGTTTTTGTCTATCTGATGAAGTCTTTGAGTTTGGTTTGTGTCAGCTATGTATGGATATTTAGTCTTTTGTTATGATGTTTTGGATGAGGTGAATGAGTGTGTTTGATTGAGTTCATGGTGATGGAGAATCTATATTTGTCATTTTGATGATTGGTGAGCTATTGGTGAGTCAGTGCTGACTTAATCGGTGTCAAATGAGAGAAGGTACAGAGTCAGCTAAGCATCAGAATAGTCAACTAGTGTAGAGGACTTGGTTTGACTTGTCTGGGATTGAGACACGTTTTTGTAAGTTACAGAGCTGATTGTTAGAGGTCTGTCAGCAGTCTGAAGGGTTATTAGTGGTCAACAGTTAGAAGGGTTAGTGGTCTGAGGGTGTTTCAGTGTCAGCTATGTGACGACTACTATGAGTTGAGTGTTCATTATGATGGATCCTGATTTGGATAGAGTGTTCTGAGAGTCTAGAAGTGTCAGTTGACACCAAGGGGAGGAAACCTGAGTTAGCTGAGTATGTTTGGTCAATTTTGAGAGGTTAGTTAGGTTAAAATCAGATGCAGTTGTAGTTAGTAAGAGAGCTCAAAGTGTGACGTCTCTTTAAGTTTAGAGTAGTCTGAGGGCTGGACAGAGTAGGTGAACAAGTGAGAGGAAGAATTTGTTTCACAGTTAAGGCTACTAAATCAGCGGTTCTTTGTCAGATTGTTGAGTCAGTTTTTAGTCAATTTTAGTCAGAGAGTTGTCAGCAAGTTGTTAGTAGAGGGTCAACAAAGTGTCTAGGGAGGTCCTAGGGTTGTGGTTCTAAGGTTAGCTGAAACAAGAGGATAGAAGAGGATCCTCACGCGCATATTCATTTCTGATTGGAGTTAGTAGGAGAGCTGTTCGATCGAGTATACGGTCAGAATCTGACAAGTTGGTGTGAGCTAGAAGTGATTGTGGTCCAGCTGGTGGTCAACTGAAGACAGCTAAAGGTTTGTAATTGAAGATCAAAGCTTCAAGAGATCAGAGCTGATCTGGGAGGATGATTGGAGCTATCAGTTGTATTGTTTGAGGAGTTTGGAGAGTTTTCTGGTACTTGCCTATGTCAGCTGAAGATATGGGGACATCTGCTGAGTGTACCGATGCCTTCATTTGGTGTTTGTGTTGGATTGTAGGGCTAGGTGGTAGTTCCTCATCATGGTGGTGTTAAATCAACAGGAGTCAGAAGAGAGATAGCCAGGGAATAGAATGGACGAGGTTAAATGGTTTAACTATGGAGTAAGGGGTCATATGGCATTTCGATGTGAGAAGCCAAGGAGAGCACCATGTGGAATACACGCTATCATCCAAAGACAAGAGGTCAATAGGACTATTAATTATTGGGATGAAGTGAGAGAGAATCAAGTGCCCAAAACAGCAACCTTCCCAAAGCCAGATTGGTACTATAAGTATGCTTGAAGTAGCCATACTATAAGTATGCTGGAAGCACCCACACTAAAGAGGAGAGAGAAGTTACTAGTGAGAGAAGTGGGAAGATCAGCTTTGACACTCGTGTGATAGGGTCTTTAGATGGATCAGATGATGAAACAAATCTGGACCATAGTTTATTAGAAGTAGAAGTGGGAGACCCATGCACTAATGTGTGAAGTCTTGGGGCTGACTGTCAAGGGAGGAAGCAGACAAGGTTTTGAAGGCTACTGGTCCTATGTTTTCAAGAAGGGGTATGGCGGGGAATGGTATTGTCAAGCAAACACCTGAGTGTGTACTAGAAGTGATGAGGGATTCTGTGGATGTTAAGGATGCTGAAGGTAATCAGGATGAGTTTAATGATGCTCTTCCATTCTTTAGTGCTTCTTTGGATTATGTTTGCTGAACCTTTGAATGTGAATGATATAGACATTCAGCCACATGATGTGATTGAACAGGGCTATAGCCTACCTCATGCAAATTACTTGAAGATAATCCAGAGTGCTGATGATGTGATAAGTGGACATGGTGATAGTATCTTTGCTTAATATGATTTGCAGGAGGAAGAATGGTCAGAGAAGACCTATAGCCCTATGCTGGGGGGTAAGCACCTTTTTTTTGAAGATGATTTTAATGGGATTACTGTACTCAAGGTTCTTGGAGGTGGTCTGAATGGGAAGCTCTCTAATGATGTCAGGGATGTTGTTGCTAATGTTGTTGAACCCTTGAATGTGGGTTGTATGGGTATCCAACCTGATGGCTCTGATGAATTGGATCAAAGTTGTCTCTTGCATGATGCAAAATATTTGGGGGATGTTCAGAACCTACGTGTTGTGAAGAATAGTGATGATTTTCCTAAGGAATGTTTGTAGGACATTCAGAGTTTGATTGATGGGGAGAGTGGGCATAATGAGGGTTTTTCTATAGATTTTCCTTTACAGGTAGAAAAGTGCTTTGAAGAGATATGTGGCTTTATGCTTAAGAAGGGTCATATTGTTTTTGGAGATGTCTCTGGTGGTATATCCATATATAGAGTTCTTGAGGATGATCTGGTTAGGGAGTTTTTTTGTGATGGTGAGACTCCTTTTTTTGAGGAATGGAATGAAGGCTTGCTAGTAGTTGATAGGAGTGAAGGGGTTGAAAGGAGGTTGGATAGTAAGTTTCCATGGATGATGCAACTATTTGATAAGGGTAAGACTAAAGGAGTATTGGTAGATTGTTTGTAGATTTTTGATCCAGGTGGGTGGATCAATTCAGTTAGCTAGCTTTAGAGGATGGTGTTATACCCGTTTGATCCACGTGGAGAATCAGTCATATCATCAATAGGAGCTTAAGTTAGGTGTAGTGCTTGAAATAAGTGGTTTGCCAGAATCAAGGTTGAATCTCGGGGGGTCACTCGTATAAATATGTAAGTATCACGTGGGTTCAACAGAAGGACATTTTAAATATTTAAAACTTACAGAAATATATTTACAGAGGGGATTTATTTATTATATTTTAAAAAAAAATTACAGATTTGAATAGGAAAGGATACATTATATTCACTAAAAAATTCACAAATAAGGGACTTTTTAAATAGGCCTTGAACGCACATGATATAGAGGATTTTCATATAGTGACCCCCCCAAGGGTTGAATGCTCTAACCAGGGGGGTTTTGCAAACTATGATGGATTTTTTTGTGCTCTAGGAATATATCCAATGGATGTGCCTATCAAAACCCCGGAACTAAAATAATCCTATAGACGTATGGTTGAAGCCTTAGAAAATAGATGACTGTTGTGTGACCAAGAGTATAAGTGCAAGTGCGTGAAACCAAAAAAGAAATTGTATGGGCGAGCTAACGAGTCGGGTAGTGATACTTTCTGGAAGGAATTGAGGTGGCAAAGAGTTCAAAAAGGGGAATTAGGGGAATATTTTTGGGACTCTCCAAGTGGAGGTGTGTCTAGAGATCCCACCAGAGATAGGAGAGCATAGACTACAGTGGAGTGTGTATTCTATAGGACATTTTCTTTGATTAAAGTTTGCAGGCTAGAGTTCTTATAGTTTTTTTTTCAAGTTTATAGAGGAGAAGACCAGTGTAGTGTGAGAGAAGTTGATTGGCTCAGATTAAAGGGGCAGGTAAAGACCACGATCAGCGAGGAGGTGTGTTCCTTAGGAGCTTTGTGCAGCACCTCTGTTAGTTACTTGACCTAGATCAATTCATCCTCAACTGCAGCTGCTAAAGTTTATGCTTTGAAGAGTTGTTGCCAAGGTTTGCCTGTGGTGAATCCTTGAGCTTTGCTATGTTTTCTTCTTATATTTGTGAGCCCATGTCTTGTTGAGATTCAAGCTCGATGTTAGCTTGTGCTAGTTGCACTATGTGCTGGCATGTTAGATAGTAACATGTGTGAGACATAAATGACCGCGTCGTCTAGCTGGTCATAGTGTGTGGACATTAGCTAGGGTTAGCAGTGTGTGGACACAACACATGTGTGTTGCAACTTCTAGATTATGGCTTTATGCATTGTGTGAGAAGGGACATGGCTTCCCTCTATGGTGGTTAGGGTTTGCTTAGTTACACTATGTGCTGGCATGTTAGGTAGTAACATGTGTGACATAAATGACCGCGTCGTCCAACTGGTCATAGTGTGTGGACACAACACATGTAGTGTGTTGCAACTTATGGATTATGGCTTTATGCATTGTGTGAGAAGGGACATGGCTTCCCTCTATGGTTAGGGTTTTCTTAATACATTAGGGTTTGCTCTTGTGTGTGTGTCTCCTCTCCCTCTACCTCTTTTTCATCATGATATTAGAGCCTGGTGTTCTCTATTAGGGCTTATGAGTGAGTGAGAGAAGAGGGAGAAGAAGCTGTGAAGAAAAGCTGTGAAGCTTGCCATTGGAGCTATGAAGCTTGGAGCACACCGATTTTCACCAAATCAGAGAGCTTGGCCTACCGGGTAAGGAATACTAAACATCCTTGAGCGAATTATAGGTGGAAAAACACAAACAACATCAGATTTGAGTTGCCCAAAGCAAAGGAAAAAATTTTGTTTTGCAAGCTCTCCATTGAAGCTTGAGTGTGGTGAATGTATGAGGCAAATGGTTGCAAATCTAACAAAGAATCATGTATCTGGAAAATGGGAATGTATTGGCAACTCATGTGCAAGCCCTACAATGAATTTGGAGCAAGTTTGATGCATTGGAGTGATTGAAAATTTACTGTTTTGAAGCCCTCACAAAAATAGAGAAGAGAGGTCCATTTTTGGATGCAATTGAAGCCGGTCTTTTGCAAAAACCAACACATTGGTGGATTGTGTACATGCCTAGGAGTGTTGGGAACCTACATATGCATTCAATAGCCATAACAAACTCACCAATTCTCCTCTATAACAGGTGGTGCAGCCTGAAGGCCAGAAACATGGGAGTTTGTTAGAAGTCTTGCAAAGTGAAGGTCAAATTCAAGCTTGGTGATTGATTAACTTCAAAATTTGCTTAGAAATTTTGTGATACACAGAGATGAGAAGGTTTCTATGTGGTTGGTTGGAGAAATTATGCATTTTGGAGCTAATTATGAGCAGATTAAACAGGTTGTATACAATGATTAGTGAAACTTAGGGTCATTGATTGGCTAATTACTCTCTCAACTTTTACAATTGGACTAATTCCTTTTACATGGAGTTAGTAGACATTATTGCTAAGCAAATGAATGCCTGGTCTCTCAATTTGGACAAGAATTGAAGAAATTAGAGCACTTTTCCTACTGGTTTTTCTCAAAACAAGGAAGGGGATTTGATATTTTTGGTATGTATGCACCTTGGTATGCAACATTGAGCTTGTTTAGGTGTCAATGCAAGTTATCCACACTTGATTGAACCGCTACATTATAATTTAAAGCCTTGGAAAGTGCACCAAAATAGGGTATTTTGGACTGAGTATGCCAGTTCAATTTGAATGCAATCAGAGTGATTGTCTACATCAACAGTGAAGTTGGTTGAGTACTTTGGAGTATCTGGAACACTTATTAGAGTGTGGTTGAGTTGAGGAAAGCTCATTTAGAGAATTGGACATGTGTAAAAGGTGCATTTGCATTGAGCAAATATGTCAGACAACCCAGTATAGATTGTGGGTGAGAAGTTGGATAAAAAGAACTTCCAGGCATGGAAGTACAGGATTAAAAGCTTTCTGAAAGGAAAAGGATTTTGAAACCTTGTTATAGGTGCGGAGCTAGAGCGGAAATACCCTGACAACCTACACAACAAGAAGTTGTAGCTCATAAGCAATGGTCAGAGAGAGCATACAAAGTTTTGCATTACTTTTCTATATGTATCTTGGATGCTATACTCATACATATACATGATGCTGAGAATCCCAAGGATGCATGGGATATGTTGGTAAAGCTGTTTGTTGATACAGATACTAGTGCTCGTAAGTCTTAGTTGAGACAACAGATTCATAATGTGAAGAAGCGGAAAGGAAGGAGTATTCATGATTATGTACAAGAGATAAAGAAGTATGCAGATGCATTGGCAACTATCAATGCCCCCATGCCTGATGATGATTTGGTAGACATTGTCTTACGTGGTCTTGGCAAGAAGTACAAATATTTTGATACATCTACCTCTGTTTGGAGTGCAGGTTTGCCAGATTTTGATGAGTTGGTTTCACTCTTGCTTGTTGAGGAAATCAAACTCAATGACTCTTTTCATGATGCATCTACTAGCGATAATGATAATGGCAGGAATCAAGCTTTCTATTCACAAAGGGGATTTAGAGGCAAGAGGGAGAGATTTTCATCTCATGAGGTTGTGGTAATGATTGTGGATGGCAAGATAGGTCACCACAATAGAATTTTTAGCCTACATATGGTGCTAGAGGTGGTCGTGGTGGATATACACCTTAGAGAGGCAGAGGTAATCCTCATGGAAGAGGATGTTGGCAAGGCCAACAAGCATCTATGCAAAATGTGGAATGCCATTACTGTGGAAAGCTTGGTCATATGGCACGTGATTGTTATGGCTGCAAACAAAATGATTTGAGAGGAGGTAGAGCACAACATGGTGGAAATTATGCACAACATGGTGGAAATTATGCAAATGGTTGAAATTTTGCATCAAGCAGTCATTGGCAGCACAAATCACTTGTTTGTCCCCATGAAACATGTCGTGGGATCTATGATGACAAATGGTGATAGTGATGACACTTGGTATATGGACTCTGGAGCATCAAACCATATGACTTATCATGGCGAATGGTTTGAACATATGAAGCCAATGGATGTGAAAGGTTATGTGGAGACAGGTGTGATGATTCCCAGCATGCTATCACTCATGTTGGAAGTGTATCATTGGTGATGCACAATGGTGAAACAAAGTCTATGGGGCAGATGTCTTGTATGTGCCTTCTATTACAAAAAGTTTGGGTCAAATGGTTGAACAAGGTTTATAGGTTCGTTTCAACGAGCATGGTTGCTTCATTGAGGATTTCAAAAATGGATGTAGAGTCATTGCCAAAGGCAAGAAAGAAGGCATGTTATTAAAGTTGGATGCTGGGATCCCTGAGTTGAAATTAGCCATGTTCTCTAAAAGCCCAAATGTGGTACAAGACATTGACATGTGGCATAAAAGGATTGGACATGTGAACATACAAAGGTTAAAGGACAAGCACACAAGAGGCATTGTTGGTGGGCTGCCTAGATTCAAGTATAATGGGAATATGCATATCTGTGATGCTTGCCAATTTGGAAAGCAAGCAAGGTTGCAATTTCCTAAAGAAGGAAACATGAGTAACAAGCCACTTGAAATAGTTCATAGTGATGTATTAGGTCGTGCTCAAAACCATTCCATTAAAGGCAGCTTGTATTATGTGACATTCATTGATGATTTCAATAGAATGACTTGGATTTACTTTCTCAGAGAAAAAAGTGAAGTGTTGGGAAAGTTTATGGACTTCAAAGCTTTTGCAAAGAAGCAATATGGCTCTTGGATAAAATGTTTGAGGATAGATGGAGGTGACCTCACATGCTTTTGAAAATTTCTTGAGAAAGCATGGCATAAGAAGGTAGTTAACTTGTGGTACACACCTTAGCAAAATGGTGTTGCTGGGAAAAATAGAGTCATTGGTGATGTGACTAGGGTAATGCTCAATGAAAAGAGCATGCCAGATTATTATTGGGCAGTTTAAGCGTGTGCCACAGTGGTGTATGTACTTAATAAGACACCCACAGTAGCCATACATGGAAGTAAGCCAGAGATACGTCTTACAGGTTTTAGGCCAAACATTGGACACCTCAAAGTGTTTGGTAGCATAGCTTATGTGCATGTGCCAGATGAGAGAAGGAAGAAGTTGGATCCTAAGGTAGAAAAATGCATTTTTGTTAGGTATGCACGGGATCGCAAGGCATATAAATGTTACAATCCGCATACTAGGCAAGTGGTTATCTCACGAGATGTGGTGTTTGATGCACTCGCTAGTTGGTACAAGGCAAAGGATGAGGGTGTCATTGATTTCGTTGATGCTGATGTGTATGTGAACTTGCCATAAGCAAGTTCTATTTCTATGTCTCGGTCCCAGTAGAGTCTGAGAGTAGCACTATACATCCATGGTTAGGACGCTTGAGACATGAGAGTGTGAGCACTGGGAGTAGTGCTGTGGATAAAGGGAAAAAGAAGGTTGAAGGAATTGGCATTACAGGTTATGAGTCATCAAGTTCAGAAAGTTTGGATGAAGAACTTGGCATGTACCAATTTTACGTACACTAGGTGCAAGGCACAGGATAGATATGTGCCTCCACATGCTAGAGTGACAGGTGTTCAGAGTGATCCACATGCATTGTGGAGATCCAAAAGGGTAAGGTATCCAGTTGACAGGTTCACATATCATGGCTTTGCTATGCATTACGCATATATGACCTCTTTGGTGAAGCATGTGGAACCTACATGCTATACATAAGCTATTGGGAAGCATGTATGGGAGAAGGCAATGCATGTTGAGATGGACGCATTGGTTCATAATGAAACTTGGGATTTGGTTACCTTACCCCACAAGGCAAAAATGTCATTGGTTGCAAATAGGTTTATAAGGTGAAATGCAAATCAGATGGTTTCATTGAGCACCATAAAATGCGGTTGGTAGCTAAGGGTTATGCACAAACCCAAGGCTTGGACTATGATGAAACATTTAGTCTAGTTGCAAAGATGGGAACAGTGAGAGCAGTCATTGCTATGGCTGCAGCAAATGGTTGGGAAATGCATCAAATGGATGTGAAAAATGCATTTCTAAATGGTGATTTACAAGAGGAAGTTTATATGGCACAGCCAGAAGGATATGTACACCCAAGGTACCCCACTCATGTATGCAGGTTAAAGAAAGCATTATATGGTTTGAAGCAAGCACCTCGTGCTGGGAGTGATAAGATAAGCCGATATCTTATCTTCCTTGGATTTCAGGTTTCTTCAGCAGATTCTTCACTTTATGTGAAGAAAACAGATCATGGGATTGCCTTACTTGTCATCTATGTGGATGACTTGATTGTCACAGGAGATCATGCTACAAATGTTATGCATGTCAAGAAGGCATTGAGTGGGCAGTTTGATATGAAAGACCTGGGTGAATTGAGATATTTTCTTGGGAAGTGATTAAAGACCATGCAGGGACATGGTTAGTGCAACGCCAACATGCATTGGATATGTTGGCAAAATATGGGATGACAGGGTGTAAGCCAATGAGTACACCTAGTCAAGTGCCTTATCCATCAACCGCATCTGCATCCCTCTGAAGCTTCATCATTTGAATCCAAAGTTTCCACGTGTTCTGCTGCATCCTCCACAGCAACTACAGTAGGATCTCCCGTAGACTGTGGAACTCTGGCTCTATGTAATTCATCAATTTCCCACACCAGATCCATGTATCTTTATGTTACTACTAGCCTTGTTACAGTTCACTGCGTGCGAGGAATCCATTGTTGCACATATTCATTCCGGCCGGCCCTCCGTTCTTCAGGTGTACGTTCCTTCCCGGAGAATGACCCTTTTAGTAAGAGGGGCTTGAAGCTGAGCAAAAGGTACATGTGACTCATAATACCGGCTAAGATAGGAATCAGCTTCAGTCCAATACGGTGGTTGAGGGGGTAATGCTAGGGAAAATGAATGTCCCATCTACTCTAGCCACAAACATAGGCGCTGAATTTGTTCCTTCTGCCTATTCACCATTGAGGAAGCTCTGCGCCTCTTAGTAGTTTGCTCTGCCAAAGCACAAACTGCGTCGTCACATTCTCGGACCAGCTTGGCAATATCTGCATCCGACCAAGCAGCAGCCAAAAGAACGCACTGCAAAGTAGAACCCTCTTCCATAGGAGCCTTACCCCTATCATTCTGTGCAATGGGCACAGAAGTAGTACATACGTTAGAAACTTGAGATGGCTATTGTTGGGAGACACTAGCCTTCCACAGAGCAATTTGTTCTTCCCACTGATGAGCTACTTCAAAACTAAGCGTTAAAGCTAAGGATTTTAAATCTTCCATATTGATCTTAGGATGTTGCTGTAAGTAATTAGCTAAGGCCTCATTAGTGCGGTGTCTGGCGAGTTCATCATTAAAACAGCTCTGCAAAAAACTTCATGATTGTCTCTTATTGCCTCCTCTCTATGTTTAGCCTCCTCTCTACGTTAACAGCTCAACAAAAAACTTCATGATTGTCTCTTATTGCCTCCTCTCTACGTTTAGCCTCCTGCAACCACTTCTCCAGCATAGAAATTCTATTCTAAAGACCAGGAATCCTATTAGCTTCATGCAATAAATTATCATTTTGGGATTGAAGCCACGCCACCTATGCTTCAAGAGTTGTTATGCAAGTAGCTTGGGCGCTAGCTTGAGGAACATTGCGACAGAAGTTTGCGGTATGCTGAAGTAACCGCACAACACTTTCCAAGTGCACTGGTTGGACCTCAACTGCGGGGTTTCCCAAGGAAAAGAAAGAACTGTGGTAACTACCACATCAGTCAAGACTGTAGTCCCCACCCCGAAAACTGAAACCGCAGGCACTGTGAGCTGTTCAATTCCCGCAAGTGTCAGTACTGGAAGAGTAGTGCTTGTTGGCACAATGACCAGTGCCGTGCTCACCAGTGTGACCGCTCGTGAATCTATTGGCGCCATCGGTGTAGAGAAAAAACCCCCTATGGTGACATTACGACCGAAGGGCATACAGGGGTACCCACAGGCATAGCCACATCAATAGAAACAGTGCCATCACCCCGTTCAGTATCACTGGTCACTTCTGCATGCGAGCGCTTTTGGTCTCTAGAACTACTACTGGCAACCGGTACTCCATCAGAAACGATGACTGTTTTACGGAAGCACTAGTAGAGAATGGAGCCGAAAAATGACAGGCAGGCCGAAGAGAAACCAAAAAATTAGCGGGCGAAGGGAACAGGATCTGCAGTATCTGACCCACCTTAAAGTGTACTACCTGCCCTTTGTGCACCTGAGAACATACCCGCTGAGCCTCAAATCAAATTTGGTCCTTTAGAATATGAGCCCAAGAAACAGCTCCAAACTCAGAAGTTTTGATCAGCTGCTTCACCTTTACTGACATTGTATAAGTCTTTGCCTATAGCCAAATGGCTTCTAAAAACCATCTGTAGCACTCTTTTGCTGCCAAATCAGTGCATCCTGAAAGTTTATACTCCCCCCACTGATTTTGGGACCAAACTCTGCCTCCATCTCGGTTGCGAGAACTGCCACCATTTTGCTAGCAGCAGCAATAGCTTCGCGTCTGTGAGCAAGTGCAGCTTTTGTTGATGTATTCCACTGTGAGCTCCACCGCTGTGCATCCTGTATAGCCACCATATTGCCAACAGCTAATTGTTGTAGCAAGTGCAAAGACTGTGGGTGTACCTGCACACGCTCCCAATGGAAGTTAGAGTAAACGCGGATGCGCTTATCAGCAGTGAGCCATGCATCAATAGCCAGCCGCTCGAGATGAACGATCGACGTGACCGGCAAGAACTTTGCAAGAGAAGCATGTTGAGAAAACGTGGTGCTGATGCTAGATCAAGTGTGTGGAGGAAAAGAGCTCACAAAATACAAGAACAAACTCTTGCTCATTAAGTTGTTTATGAATACATCTAGGCCTTGCTCAATACAAAAATGCCTCATAGCTCCACCTTTAAATAGGTGAGCAAGTGGACCTTAAGTCCATTCACAGTGACACCCTTCTCTTCCCTTTCTACACAACGTTAGTCCCTTAATACCCCCCCTCAATACCAACTATGAAAGAATGGAATAGGTGGTATTGGACATAGGATGCCTTTATAACATTAGGCGTACAAGGTTTGGAATATAGGTGTGATTATCTAGGATTTACAAGTATGTTCCTAGAGACTTAGAGGCTAATACAATGATGCCATCTAAGTCTTTATTTGTTGTCGATGAAGATGTACACCTCAATGATGGTGCACCCCACTCTTTGTGCTTGCTTGGCCTCTTGTAGTTGACATGCTTTAGACATACATGCCATTGCTTCCACATGTTTTCCACCTTGACCATTCTCACACAATGATCAAAACAAGGCTGCCACCCTTGCTTAAGTGGTTTGCTTATTGATTAATACCATACCTCCTCCATGGGCAATGAGGGCCTCCCTTCTTAGAGTAATGGTTATGAGGTAGATTGATATGGGAAAGGGAAAGGGAGGGTCTTACCACTTGCCTTATGGATTGGTCAAGGGCAGTGTCTACTCCACAATTACAACAACTTTTGTGCATAATACCCATTAGGGTTTGAAGATACAAGCTTAATGAGAGTGAGTAAACAACTCATCTTAAACAATGAAAATGTTGAATATGCAGTGGAATAGCATGCCTTGGGCTTGGAAAATGAGAGTATATGGCTTATGACATGCCTATGCCTCTTACAAAGAAGAGCCTCAAGGGTAATACACATAAACATTGAAAATGAGCACTTAATGTACATGTGCCCAACTTTAAAAACACTCAAAATAATGAGTTTTATGATGAAAAACCAGAAATCTTCAACCTCTTGGCTTATGGGATGAAGACAATGGTTCATGGTTGCACAATTTCTCTGGAAGAAACGGGTTGACGATGAAGACTTGTAATGTGGCACTTATGGTGTGTGCTCGGCCTCCAATGTTGATGAAGAAGAGCCTCCTTAGTGTAAAAGACCTCCTCCTTTGATGGTTAAGGCCACCTTAGTGTTAAGCAACACTTTGGTTGGTGATTAAGATCACCATTAGTGTGTAGAAAACATAATTAGTGCTTAAAAACACATTTTTAGTATCAAATGATACTTATTTTTGGTGATTAGTTCACCATTAGTGTTTAATAACACTATTAGTGTTTAAGAACACTTTATAATAACCTCTCTTTGTTGGGTTAACATCTTAATTAGTGTTAAACAACATAGTGCTTAAAAGCACACTTTGAACACTTTGAAAGCTTGAAAGTTGATGTTGATGAAGCTTGATGGGAATGAGGTTTATGGATACCTCATGTGGATGGCCACTCTTCACAATCAAGAGGAATCTCAGCAACAAACATTCACAACACCACTTGAGTGATTAGAGCAAGGGAGGAGATGATTTGAGCAAGAAAAAACACCAAGTTGAAGCTTTAATGGAAAGCTTGAAGGAGAAGGAGAGAGGCGACTAGTTTTTTGACTCTAGCAGGAGATTCAGTGCATCAAATGAGCTAAGATTTGAGCTGTGGAGTCCTCATTGAGTGGACTACCAAAGCCCTCAAGCACATTGACTAATGATGGCCTACAGCCGGCGTATGGCTATACGGCCAGCGCTGCACAGAAAACTGACGCCGTTCTTCATCAGTGGGCAATGCCGCCGCGTGGAAGCGATGATTCAGTCAATTTGCCGTATGAACTGATGCGCCCAGACCTTTTCTCCATCTTCCATGAAGAAATCTCCTCAAGATGAGGCCTCTACAAGCTGGTAGAGCTCCTCCACTACCAAGGGGTTGAGCTCCACAAGTAGAAGATAAGGGAAAAATGAGGAAAAGTTGACCTAATCTACACCACAAGGGGTTCTAATCAACCAAGCTCTGATACCATGTTAAGAAAATGTGGTGCTCATGCTAGATCAAGTGTGTGGAGATGAGAGACTCACAAAATACAAGAACAAACTCTTGCTTATTAAGTTGTTTATGAATACAACTAGGCCTTGCTCAATACAAAAATGCCTCATAGCTCCACCTTTAAATAGGTGAGCAAGTGGACCTTAAGTCCATTCACACTCACACCCTTCTCTTCCCTTTCTACATAACCTTAGTCCCTATAAAGGAGTCATGGCTGCTACAGAAGAAAAGAGCATGAGGAAGAAAAGCAGAAGGCAAGTAGAAAGATAAGAGCAAAAATAGAATGCCTTGCCACAAAAAGGAGGGATTTTTTGCATGCAAAACAACGACCACTTTTCGATGCATGAAGGTATGACACCTGGGAAAAAAACAAGAAAAATGAATTGACAAAATCTGCCCTTGATGTGGAATCACTGAAAGAAAGTGTATAGGCTCCTCAAAAACCGAAAAAGGGCATTGAAGAGGAACTGTCGGAAAATAATGATGCATCCAAAACCCATTGACCAGAGAAGAAAGGACTTCCCCAATGAAGATTTGCGAGGAAATAAGAAGTGGGACCGCAAGAAGCATACACCCAAAACGGCCCGGTCCACCGCACCTTTAGTTTTGCGGGTTTCTTGAACATGCGCGAAGAAAACACTAGCACTAATTGCCCTCTTTGAAAAAATTTATTCTTCAAATGCCGATCCTCTTGCCACTTTCTGCGACTTTGAACTTTGTGTGCCCAATAAAAGCTTTTCATCCTCTCTTCATCTAATTCGTGGATGACCTCTAGTCTGTATGCCAATGAATCCTCTGGCAGCAACCTGTCCGTAAAACCGCAAGGCACAAACTGGGAACCACAAATTTGACCGGTGTGATGGCCTCCATGCCAAAAGCAAGTTTGAATGGTGTCAACCCATTTGCCACTTTAAACGCTGTGCGGTAAGCCCAAAGTGCCGTTGGCAGCTTCACATCCCAATTTGTCCAATGAAGACTGACCACTTTAGTCAAAATCAAATTATCTGCTTATTGGAAGATTCTGCCTGCCCATTGGCCTGAGGGTAATACGGAGATGATTTGTGATGTAGCACAAAGTAAAACCTCGTCATTCATTTGATGACTTTATTAATAAAATGACCGCCTCAATCACTGACCAACTCCACTGGATAGCCAAACCTGGTAAAAACATCCTTAAAGAGACACTTTGCCACAAAGAGAGTAGTATTATCCTGCAAAGCCCAGGCTTCTACCCACTTCGTACAGTAGTCCCATGGTGGCAGTAAGAATATACCTGTTCCTGGGGTTAGAGCTGCTGTGGGTTTGATTGGGCCTATAAAATTGAGACCCCATTTCTGAAATGGTTCCAAAGGAAGAATCTGATGGAGAGGCATTCAATCTGGGTTGTCCCATGCGCTGACAAACATCGCATTGCCTCACAAACTGCTGTGCATATGCATGAACAAACGGCCACCATAATCCACTTTGTAAGACCTTCTTCGCGGTGATTTTTCTTGAGAAATGCCCACCAGTAACTCGGCAATGGGCTTCCCACAACACTGACTCTTGCTCATGGGGTAGGATGCATTGCAATAGTGCGTCTGCAACATTGCGATAATAAAGTTCCCCCACACAGACTTCAAAAAATGAGTGGCTCCTCAAAGCAAGGCACCGCCAGTTGGTCCCTGTTTAAATTAGCAGGCATCTCACCACTAGAGATAAAAGAAAACATTTCTTCATACGAGGTCCATGGGATGCTCGGGAGAGTTGCTCCTTCCTCTTCAAACTGTACCCCCTCCGCATTTGGCTGAATCATAAACAGTGAAGCATCTGGAAATTCATCATCCATGCTGACTGCTGGCTCCCTGGAATCCAATCAAGAAAGGTAATCTACCCCCCACCACCACATGCTGAGCACCAGGCCGATGGGTGGATGACTTCAAAATCAAATTCCTATAATAATAGAACCCATCGAGCCAATCTGCCTTTTAAATTTTGTTGGCGCACCAAATAAAGAAGAGCAGAATGATCCACATGGAAGAAAAATTGTCAGCCCAAAAGATAGTGTCGGAACTTCCGCACAGAGTACACCATTCCAAGGCCTTCTCGCTTTGTAATGGAATAATTCTTTTCAGCAGAGACAACCAAAAACTGGCATAATAAATTGGGTGAAACCATCCCGCAGTGTGCTCCTGCATCAAAACACTGCCGATTGCCACATCCGAAGCATCCACAAAAACATGAAAATCCACCCCCTAATCAAGAGGAATCATCACTGGTGCTTGAGAAAGTTGAATCTTGAGCCGGCGGTAAGCCAAATCACAGTCTTCAGTCCATCAGAAATCCTTGCGGTCGGAATGAGTGGCTGCATTTAAAGGAATTTCCAAATGTGCCAAAAACCACAAATGGCGACCATGCCACCAAATTTGGCCCAGAAATCGCATACAACCTTTAGGATCCACAGGTGCAGGTGCTTGCATAATAGTCACCACTTTGTCTGGATCGACCGCAATGCCATCTTGGGAAATTATGTGACCCAGCAATTCGCCACTTTGCACCGCAAAAACACACTTGAGCGGATTAAGACTAAAGGACACCTCCTGGCAGTGCTGAAAACAGAGCCCCGCAAAGTGTCCCAAATGCAGCACACTAGTGCCAAAGACACTGAGATCATCCAAAAAAATGCGCATGAAATCAGTGTGAGAAAGGGCCCAAAGATTTCATACATGTTGCGCTGGAAGGTGGAAGGTGCATTGCACAAACCAAACCAAATGACTGTGCACACAAACACCCCCCATGCGGTGATGAATGAAGTTTTGGCTCGATCCTCTGGTGCCATCCGGATTATTTGATTGTAGCTAAATCCATCAAGAAACGAGTACATTTCATGCCCTGCTACATCATCCAGAATGGAATCCATGTAGGACAAGGGAAAAGGGTCTGGGACTGTGGCCGCATTAAGCTTTCTGTAATACACACACATGCATAATTTCTTATTCTTCTTCTTCGGGACAATGACTATAGGAGAAATCTAGTCCAGGTTTTCAATAGGTGCTATGAATCCCACCCTCAGCAAGCGGTCCTCTTCCTTGACCTGCCTGGCTACATGTGGGTTTATGCGATAATGCTACTGCGCCTGGAGGGTATTGCATCCGGCCTCAAGTAAATGTGGTGTTGTAAGATCCCTGTTCCCACCGAGCAACAGATTCAGGATACTGGTAGCGAAAGTAGCACTTCTCGCACGGGACAGGGGTCCCACATACGGGGCCTCACCCACGGATATCCGGATAAGAGACTAATCCGTTGGTTGTTCCAAAATTGAACCCGAAAAAAACTTCCTTTATCGGAAAGCACGGGTGATTCCACCAGGAAAACTTTTTACTCTAATGTAGTCAAGATCATTTCTGATCAAGCTGATCCAATTGCATCTTCGAGATACTTGATCAGATCAAGGAAGAAACTTGCACTTGGATCATTGGGATCAACGCTTTTTTCCCCATTCAAGATGCACAACCGTTGATTCCTATCCATAGAACAATTACTGTCCGGTATTTGCTTTATCTATCGTAATAACAAAAGTTGAGTCTCAATTTACGGATCCATCAGTCCAGCCTAACCCCATCCGATCCCATGGGTTAGCCAACCGCCCAACCACTGTAGTGATGGGATCCAATTTGGAATTTGGTTAGGTTTTGTCTCGGGTACCAAGGAAAAGAGTTCCAAGGCCCCCTAGCCGGAAATTCATGCAAACATAAAATTAACCACACCACTTACACACCCAATATGAAATTGCCTTTTTCTTAACATCAGCTAACTTTAAAACAATCCTTTAATGAAACCATTATGTCATTGATGACAATCCTCAAAGTCTCTGGTTGAATCCTTATTTCCAGTCATTCATTCATCGGTATACTTATAGCATCATTGGCAACCAGAACGCTCACCACCTGTTCTCTTAGGGGCCTTTTCCATAGTTCCTAGCTCATAGTAACCGGTAATATATTCATATAATAGAATGGAATCTCCGTGGAAGATCAGCAAGATCAACCCACAGATCCATATAAAAGAGCCATGGACTCATCCGTTGAGGACCAGTAAGGTCAATCAACCAGATCCATGCCCGGTTTCAGAAAACAACTCTTATTCCTTGTTCCAATATCTTCCACGATGCATGTGTGGGTATCTTTGGCAACCCAGAGCCCGAGCACCGTATGGTCAGCACCCTCTAGGATCCTTCGCAGGTGACCTAGCGCTTCACTCATAGGCCGCTTCCTTGGTCCCTCATCCACCGTACCGGAAGCTCACCATTTAAATCGAACCGAGGCTGGTCAAGACCTCGGTCGACCTTGCTATGCGAGACGTCCTCCATTGACTCTCCGTCAGCAGTTGCAACTTTAACAGTTAGGTCTTCATGACCTTCATCCACCAGACGGTCAAAATGCTTTCCCAGCATTCTTGACATAAAACAGTCATTTACAAACAGTCACAAAATAGAGTTTCTAAATCGAACTCTCGTCTTTCCACATTATCCCTCCTTAATCCACATTACTTATTCCACATTCCATTCAGTGTGTACTCATTCTCATCCATTTCCTCATATCGACGACACATTAATTCACATACACATTCACATTCACATCCATATATCCACATCTACATGCATACATCCATTTTCACATCCTCATTTATACATCCACATCCCATATCCACATTCATACATACACATCCATATCCACATCCATACATCCACATTCACATCCATACATCCACATTTACATGCTTACCTCCATTTTCACATCCTCATTTATACATCCACATCCCATATCCACATTCATACATACACATCCATATCCACATCCATACATCCACATCCACATGCATACATCCACTATCACGTCCTCATTCATACATCCACATCCACATACATACATACATCCATATCCACATTCCCATTCACATCTATACATCCACATCCACATCCACATTCTACATTCACATCTATACATCCACATCTACATCCATATTCACATACATCCACATCCACATTCCCATTCACATCTATACATCCACATCTACATCCACATTCCACATTCACATCTATACATCCACATCTACATCCACATCCACATCCACATTCCCATTCACATCTATACATCCACATCTACATCCACATTCACATCTATGCATATACATCTTCAACTCTTCATCTTATGTGAGCATTTACTCATTTTTGGATACCCAAAATATCTCATATTTTTAATATTGCTCATAGTTTTTTACTAATAAACCTTGTACATTTTCAACTCTTCATCTTATGTGAGCATTTACTCATTTTTGGGTATCTTCTTTTACAAATTGGATTTATCTCCTCCCTACACATGGATTGATGTTATTGGCCCATAGGAACCTTAATTGGACCATAATCCAAAAATTTCTAAAAATCTAGACCCTTAGGCTAAGGTCCTTTATGCCCATTTCCAATTAATTCCAATTGCACATTGGAAAGTTCTTTTTGAATTTTTGTTTCAGGGAAACTTATTTTAATAAGATGAGATAATTTTCTATCCAAAAATATTAAAAATCTGAATATTCTCTCTCTAAGTTAAAACAGTTAGAAACAAGTCTTTTATATTTCTGAAGAGGGATTGATTACAGGGGAAGATGCTGGACATTTTGAGAGGCTGGGAATCTTACATTCTCTCCCACTTGAAAAATGCGAGATGCCCTCATCTCGCAAACTGGGGGAATTTCGCAAGATGCACAAGTATGAGGCTGAGAAAAGATTTTTAATTAAGATTAACCGGGTGGTTGCAAGATGAGGTTATCTAGTTTCATGTCGTGGGCGCCCTTGGCTTTAGCTGAAAAACAGGCATTTTTTCAAGAAGAATAGCTAATCTCTCATAGTTAGCCAAGGAGTTTCACTTCAAGGTCTTCTAATGAAACATCATATGCAAAGTTGGGCACCTAAAACTATAATCTGATCGAATATCCAATAATTTCAAATCCCCTTTTCTTTGGGAACCAAGTTTGTATACAGACCCTGTCCTAGGTTTAGACAGGTATAGTGAATGTGAGTAAATTGCCTATAACTTTTACATTATTACTCATATGATATTCCCACTTTGCATATCACAAATACAAATAACATAAAGCTTAACTTGATTTATCGAGTAATTTTTGATGTGTTCTACTATTTTCTATATTATTTAAAAGATATTAGAATTGTTAAAAAACATACTATTTTATCCTCCCACCACATCTACCATTTAAAATGCTCAAATTGTATGGATCTAGTAATGATTAGATTGGGAAAGATTAGTATAATGTGGGTATAAGGTAAAATTACAAATCTAATGGTTTGATTTTTGTAGATTTACTTTGTAAAATTTATTATGACTGTTAGAGGCCCATTAAATCAATAGTAATTTAATTCTAGAAAATTAAATATTGAATCTTTCAATTTAAAAACTCAAGGGATCAATACTCTTGTTGCCATGAATTTATTAAAAAAAATTTGGCTTGATTTGAGTATGGGAAGGTCCATTTTCAATCCTCCCAAGTGAAAATTCCCATATTGTGTCCACTCTCCCCTTTTCAAGTCTAAAACCAATCCTAGTTAGGTTTGGAAATCTAGGCTTGGTAAACTTCACAGCTTAGGTTTCATTCCATGTGTGAGGCTTGGGTAGTCCCAAACCTTATATATGCATGCCACTTTATGTCCACGTGAGCATCGAGAGGATCCACATAAGCAGCTTGCCACCTCCACCCTCCATGTCAACATGGTCAACCTAGTTGACTCCCCACCTCATCATCCTAGTCATCATTAATGCCACATCATCTTGCCACCTTTGCATGCCACCTCGCACATGGTGACATGGCATGCCACATCATGGAATTGTCACATCAACCATAATAGTGCCACATGTCAAGAGAATGCCGCGTGTCATGCACGCTTGTGACACGTGGCATCTCCTTCCCACCTCCCCTCTTTTTTCAAAAACATATTTTTGGAAAAGTTAATTTAGTAATTTAGAGAAATAGAATATAGAAATTTAAATAATAAAATATATGTAACTTATTAAATAAAAGAATTTAAAATCACTAATTTTAAAGGATTATATTTTGGGATTAGATCAATAAAAATATTATTAAAGATCATATTATTAATTTTAAAAAAAATAAATTTTTAAATTTTATATTTCTTGAAAATTTTTTATGTAGAATAAACCTTTGAATAAAATTTAAAAAAATACTTTATTTAAAAAAAGCAGTTATATAATTATAAAATAAAAGATATCTTTAAAGATATATTTATATATCTAGTAATGATAAATATTTAGACTTGTTAATAAATATTATAAATAATATTAATTTTTAAGTGGATAATAGTTTATCTTTAATTATCTTTATGTTTATTTTAGTTATCCAATCAATCTTAGATAGGAAATCCAGTGAGATTTGAAGTGGATAACCTATTTTTCCTATATAATCACACATCTCTAGTACTTTCCCACACTTATCTCTAGTACTATCCCATCATTGAGCCTTTATAATATTTTCTCTCTTAGCTTCCTTGAGAATGGATTCTCAAAGTCGTAGGAGTCGGAAACGTGATAGGACTAGACTCCCCCCCATCCACCAAGTTCAAGAGGAGGAGAGGAGAAGGGTAGCTCGTGAGAGAAAGAGAGAGTGGAGAGCACGTCAACGAGCAACACCGTCCGTTGGCGATGATCCAAGCCTTGCTCCTCCTCTTCCACTTCCTCTCCCTTCGCCCTCTTCCCCCCCACTACCCCTTAGTTTAGATAATCCACATGAACCCGCCCTTCTTGAGTCCTCTCTTCTACAAGAACCCACCCCCCCTCCTTTGGGTGCCCTTCGTGTGGATAGGAAAGAACTATCAAAGTCAGGGGCACATCGTCGTGCCCATGCAATCTTCCATTCCTATTTCAAAGACCTCACGTCTTCATCACAGGCATGTGTGCTTGATGCTTTGATTGATCTGCCCAACATGGCCAACTGCAGGGCGCTTTCTGACATTGGAGGTCGAAGAGAGAGGAGAGCTGGCATGGCGGTGCTACAAAGTGTTCATCATTCCTATATAGTTAACAAGATAAGGAACTCTGCGGACGCTTTGGCTGCTCGACGGGCTATTGTGGCAGCCATAAGTAGCTCCCAAATGAAGGGTAAGGTTAGTGCCACATCTCGCATCCTTTCCATAGCACCACACGCACTTAGAGTTGGGTCTATTAGGCGACAAAGTTTAGATGCCAATGAGGTTGGTGCTATGTGGGCGAGTAGTGGTCGTGTAGCTAGGCATGATCGCCTACTAGATGAAACCACTAGAACCTTGATAGAAAGTTTTTGGGAGGAGAATTGTCGTGCATCGCCAGTTTTCAAGAAAGCTTTGCGTAAGAGAGTGACAAGAGGAGTGTTCATTGAGCACGGTGCTTGCTTTCTTGAAATGTCCCAAACTGAGTTGTATTCTCAGTTTGTGGCTTCGTATCCAGAGCTTAAAATTGGGCAAAGGTCATTTGAGGGGTGTAAGCCTTGGTTTGTGAGGTACTCACGTCAGCGTGACACATGTTGTTGTCGCTACCATGTTGAGTTCAAACTTTTTTATGATGTGTTCCGTTCTCCTAGTGGGCATAGAGAGTTGCCTCGTAGTCCACGTGATTTCATCCACTCTCTTTTGTGTGCACGCACGGAGGATGCCCAGTTCCATAGGATGCCTTGTGTGGAGAGCAATTGCACATCATGTGGTTCACTTGCACATCTACAGATGGTAGATCTTGATGCAAGTGACCAAGAGATAGTGGCATGGCAACGTTATGAGTATGTGACACACCAGCTCCAGAGTGGTGGACACTCCAGGAAGTTGCAGCTCATGGACAAACATACACCACGTTGTCACTTCACAGCCACATTTAGGGAGCAGATCTACCCCTACATACGGCACAGTCATTGTGCCAAGTGGCAGGATCGTCAGTTCCGAGCATGCCTAGCAGAGTTTCCTATTGGTGTGGTCGTCTCTGTGATTGATTTTGCAGAGAACTACACTTTCACACCTTTTCAGGAGATACAATCTGAGTATTACTTCTCAGAGCAGGTAATGGTTATATTTTGTAATATTTGTTTTATGTTTGAGCTACATTACTTAATTGATTTTTTGTGTCCTAAATGTATGTATTGCTTACCTCACCAGGTTGCTATTTTGGTCCACATTAGCTATTGACATGCAGAGGCTCATGTAGATGGGATAGCGAGTACCCCCGAGACCCGTGTCATTATTCGAGAGTATCATTTCTATATCAGTGATGATCGTTCACATGATGCACATTTTGTGCAACACTGTTTTCGTCTCCATGACGATTTTTTAGGAGATTGTGGGATCAGACATGTCCAGCGATGGGTTTGGTCGGATGGTTGTGGCACACAGTTCAAGTCATCACATCAATTCTATTGGCTCTACAGGTAGTACTTATGGCTTTCTTACATTTACAATTAAACTAAATTCACTAGAACATCTTAAAGAAAACAATAACTAAGACTATCTTTTATGGATTTATAGGTGGCATGTGCAGTCTAGTATCCCAGTGATTTGGTCATTCTTTGAGACTGGTCACGGGAAGGGTGAGCATGATGGTGCAGGCGCGTGTGTGAAACGTGCCTTGAGGCGTCATCAGCTGCGACGACAGGATGCTCAGCGTTTCAGAGATGCGGGCCACGTAGTCGAGTGGTGCTCCCAACATTTGTGTGGGAGTGCAGCATCATCGTACCCCAAACGTGATGCTCGAAGTGAGAGAAAATTTAATTAAGATTAACCACCAAGACAAGTCTCAAAGAGAGTAAGACTCAGGACAAGAACAAAGATTTCAACTTTATTCACTCTTGGAACATATATAGTAAAGATAGAAGAACTTTTTACACTTCCATAAGCCCGTCCATCATATGGTCACAAAAGCAGCACTCACAAACTGCACACGTATAAGGTAACTCGTCTATGGGAATAATTCGGCCGGTTATTGTAGCACCTATCTCATTGGTATGAGGTGACCTATTAAAAGGACCTATGAGAGGCAAGCCAAAAACGGGATAAAGGCATATCTTCTGATGAGGAAGAAAACACGCTAGTAAGAAGACCCGCTCAGAAAACCCAACATGCCTTGATCTCATCACGCAATAGTATCGGGGACCCAAACCCAAAGCTTCAATAACCATAGCCAAGCGGACATTGTTACAAAAGTGCTGCTGACCCCACAGTGTTACCCTAGTTATGTCTTGATAGGTCCACCGTTTGGTCTGAGCTACAGAAGTTCCCAAGTGAGGGAAAAGTGAGCGCTCATACAGTTCTATAAAATCCTTCTTCACAGACTCGTTTGCGTCTTGAAGGTGAGAAATCATCATGGATAAAACCAATTCCTACTGCCAAGCCATAAAAGAGATTAAGAAAGAAAGGAGATCGATGGAAGTAAGATTACTACGAGCGACAAGTAAGAGTTATGACTTATATAAAAGAAGGAACTAGTGTAACCTAGAAGCCAACGGGTATCTTGCCACTGAGTTTTTACCGTCTTTCCATGATTTGGGTTTGGCACATATTTCTCTAGAAGGCTTACATGAAATACATTATGAACTTTGAGATGAGGAGGTAAAAGAAGCTCGTAGGCTAAGTCACCTATTTTCTTTGAATTCAGGTATGGCCCATAATATCTGGGGGATAACTACTTTTACTCCCCAAGAGATAAAGAATTTCTTTTGGGCTGTACTCAAATGAAGACCATATCTATTTCTTTGAATTCTCTGACTGTCCTCTTCTTATCTGCATACTGCTTCTGTCGATCCTGGGCAGTCTTTTAATTGAGGACCAAATCCTTGGCATCCAAAACACCGGTTCACACTTCTGAACTCATCGTTCTGAATCCTTAAAACAGGTGGGGTTCCTGAGAAAGTATTCTGGGAAAAGGTCTTCCTTCTTAAACAGAATCCTCTTTTATTTTAGAGCGGGAAAATATAAGATCAGAAAGAGAGGTTCTTACTCCTGTATACCTCGAAGGCTGGGGGAGGAATCTTACATTCTACCCCACTTAAAAAGTTTGAGATGTCCTCATCTCGCAAAGTAGAGGACAACTCTTTTTCTTAAGATTCAATTTATTCTGGGGTTCCTTATATTCTGGTCAACCCAATAGAATACGAGGATAAATATCCTTTATATAGAACTCACCATTAAATAACAATTCATTCATATCTTTAACACGATAATGGTCCATTAGACCGAAAAATTTCCCTTCTGAACATTCCTCCAAGGGAATTTCAGTTAAGCAAGTTCTCAATTTGTCATCCCTTAACTTGATCTACCGTGTCAAGTATTAACAGTAGCAATTTGATAGCACAATCCACTAATCTCATAGTGATTTGCTGAAATCATTATCATCATTTATCATCACAGGGACTCGTCCCAATCATCCACATTGTGGTTTCGCTCAGCTTATTACATTTCAACCCATTTTCAAGGATCATCATTTTTCAATCAGAATCCAAATCAATTCATCAGTTCCCAAACAAAATTAAAAATCATATCAACCACATTCGAATTCATCAACTGGATAGCATTAATGCTTATAATTTCAAGTCATAGATTTATTCATATATACTCCGGGTAAAGAGCTGCAGATATACCCTCGGTATATACGGGTAGTCATGGTACTTGGAACTATAAGGTAAATACCATCATGTCTAGGCCTCAAGCAAGTCCGGGTTCCATACAATTGCGGTACTTCCATTTGAAGACCCAATTACTAATTTACGAATTTTCAGTTTGAATATCAATTGTATGAATTATATCACACAATTACAACCTTTTTGTGCTACTTGATAAATTTTTGACATATTTGGCTTCTCAGTTCATCTTTATTAGCCAATTTGCTCTGATACCAACTGTAGGATCCCTGTCCCTACCACGCAAGGGATTCGGGGTGCTAGCAGCGGAAGTAGTATTTCTTGCCGGGGCAAAGTCCCACACTCGGGCCTCGTCCACGGATATCCGGACAAGAGACTAATCCGTCGGTTTTTCCAAAACCGAACCCGAAAAAACTTCCTTTATCCGGAAAGCACGGGCGATTCCACCAGGATAACTTTTTACTCTAACGTAGTCAAGACCATTACTGATCAAACTGATCTGACTGTACCTCTAAAGGTACTTGGTCAGATCAAGGAAGAAACTTGCACTTGGATCATTGGGATCAACGCTTTTTTCCCTATCAAGAGGCACAGCCGTTGATTCCTATCCATAGAACAATTACTATCCGGGATTTACTTCATCTATCGTAATAACAGAAATTGAGTCTCGATTTACGGATCCATCAGTCCAGCCTAACCCCTGTTGAGATTCAAGCTCGATGTCAGTGTGAGCCAGCTATGCTATGTGCTGGCAGATTAGGTAGGAACATGTGTGAGACATAAATGACCGCGTGTCCAGCTGGTCATAGTGTGTGGACATTAGCTAGGGTTAGTAGAGTGTGGACACAACTCATTGTGTGTTGTGTGGATTATGGATTAGTGCATTATGCTTTGTGTGAGAGTGGACATGGCTTCCCTCTATGGTTAGGGTTTGGAATATACATTAGGGTTTGCTCCTGTGTGTGTGTCTCCTCCTCCTCTACCGTTCTTTCAACGTGGTATCAGAGCCTTGTGCTGTTTATTAGGGTTTATGAGTGAGTGAGTGAAGAGGGAAGAAGAAGCTGTGAAAAGAAGCTGTGAAGCTTGGAGCACACCAAATACTATCAGATCTGAAAGCTAGGCCTACCGGGTAAGGTCTTCTAGACATCCTTGAGCGGATTGCAGGTGAAACAGGCAAAAGCAAAGCATTTTAGAGCAAATCAAAGCAAGGCAAAATTTTGGTTTTTGAAGCTTTCCATTAAAGCTTGGGGAACATTGATGTATGGTGAAAATACAAGTGATTCTGGCAAAAGACATATGCATTTGTCAAAGAGGGATGTATTAGCAACCCATGTGCAAGCCTTGAACAAAGTTTGGAGCAATTTGGATGTATTTAATTGAGTGGAAAACTCTGGTTTTTGAGCTCACACAAAACAGAGAAAAGCAAGCCCAAAATTGAATCATTTGGAGCATGTATTTGGCAAAAATTCAATCATTGGTGGATTACACACCTACCTAGGAGTGTTAGGGACTATTACCCATCATCAATTAACTCTAGAACCACTCCAAAACCCCTGATTTGCAGGCGGCGCAGCCCATACAGAGGAAACATTGCAGAAAACTGGTTTTTTCACTACGAGGAGGTCGATTTCTTACTTGGTGCTTGATATCTTCCACAATCGTCTTAGCAATTGGATGCTTTACATCTTGGAGAAGAGGGCTATGTGATTTGTTTGGCCAATGATGCTTAATTGAGCTGGGAATGAGCTGATTAAAACAAGCTGTCCACTGGTTGCAGAGAAACAGAGCATTTTAATCGAGCAATTAATCTTTGGTGTTTTACAATTGGACAAATTCCTCTTACATGGAGTTGATGGACACTATTGCTAAGCCAATGAATGCCTGGTTGCTCAATTTGGTGAAATATTGAAGGAATTAGAGCCAAATCATTACTGGTTTTTCTGGTTTTTCTGGTTTTTCCAAAAACAGAAAAAGGGGTTTTCAAAAATTGATAATTACACATGTCAAATGGAGTTGATACTCAACATTGAGGTTCATTAGGTGTGAATGCAAGTTGCCTATACTTGATTGCACCATTACATTGCGATTTGGAGCCTTGGAAGGCGTGTCAGTTCAGGGTATTCCGCACTGCGTGAGTCAGTTCATCTCAGATGATTACAGGTTGATTTTCTACATCAAATTTGGAGTTTGTTGGCTATCTTGGAGTATCTGCAACATTCATTGGAGTGTGGTTGAGCTGAGGAAGGCTCACTTACAGATTTGAAGTGTGCGGAAGGTGTATGCATTGAGCAAACATGTCTGACAATCCAGTTCAGATTGTTGGTGAGAAGCTGGATAGGAAGAACTTCCAGGCATGGAAGTACAGGATAAAGAGTTTCTTGAAAGGGAAAGGATTCTGGAATCTCATTACAGGTGCTGAGCCAGAGCCTGAGCTACCTCGGCAACCTACACAGCAGCAGCTTATTGCTCATAAGCAGTGGTCAGAGAGAGCATTCAAAGTGCTGCATTATTTGTCTATATGTATATCTGATGCTATGCTCATACACATTCAGGATGCTGAGAATCCCAAAGATGCATGGGATACTTTGGTCAAGATGTTTGATACAGATACGAGTGCTCGCAAGTCTCAATTGCGACAGCAGATACACAATGTGAAAAGGAATAAAAGAAGCATACATGATTATGTGCAAGAAATCAAGAAGTTTGCAGATGCATTGGCCACAATAAATGCCCCCATGCCTGATGATGATTTGGTGGATATTACCTTGCGTGGTCTTGGCAAGGAATACAAATCTTTTGATACATCTATCTCACTGAGGAGTACAGGTCTACCCGACTTCGATGAGTTGGTTTCACTCTTATTGGTTGAGGAAATCAAGCTCAGTGATTCATTTTTGGATGCATCTACTAGCCATGATGATGGCAGAAATCAGGCATTTTACTCGCAAAGAGGTTTTAGAGGCAGGGGGAGATTTGCATCACGTGGACGTGGTGGTAATGGTCGTGGATGGCAGGATAGGCCTCCACAACAGAATTTTCAGCCTTCTTATGGTGCTCGAGGTGGTCGTGGTTATGCACCTCAAAGAGGTCGTGGTAACCCCCGTGGAAGAGGACGTTGGCAAGGCCAACAAAATTCTATGCAAGATGTGGAATGCCATTATTGTGGCAAATATGGTCATATGGCGAGAGATTGCTTTCGCAAACAGAATGATTTGAGAGGGGGAAGAGCACAACGTGGTGGTCATTATGGTGGAAACTATGCACAACATGGTGGCAACTATGCATCAAGTAGCAATGATGGAACTGCAAATCATTTGTTTGCCATGAAGCATGTTGTGGGTTCTATGACAACAAATGCTGAGAATGATGATACATGGTACATGGACTCAGGAGCATCAAATCATATGACATGCCATGGTGAATGGTTTGAGCACATGAAGCCAATGGATGTCAAAGGCTATGTGGAAACAGGTGATGATACCCAGCATGTCATTACACATGTTGGAAGTGTACCATTGGTCATGCATAATGGTCAGACAAAGTCTATGTCAGATGTACTGTATGTGCCTTCAATCACTAAAAGCTTGGCCTCAGTTGGTCAAATGGTGGAACAGGGATTACAGGTTAGATTCAACGAGCATGGATGCTTTGTTGAAGACTTCAAACATGTATGTAGAGTGATTGCTAAAGGCAAGAAAGAAGGAAGACTGTTTAAGCTGGATGCTGGAATTCCTGAGCTAAAATCAGCCATGTTCTCAAAGAGCAGGAATGTGGTACAGGATATTGATATGTGGCACAAGAGGATTGGCCATGTAAATATACAGAGATTAAAGAACATGCAAACAAGAGGCATTGTCAATGGTTTGCCTAGGTTCAAATATGATGGACATATGCATGTTTGTGAAGCCTGTCAGTTTGGGAAGCAGGCAAGATTGAGATTTCCTAGAGAAGGAAATATGAGTAACAGGCCACTTGAGATAGTACACAGTGATGTATGGGGTCCTGCACAAAACCCATCTATCAAAGGCAGTTTATACTATGTTACATTCATTGATGACTTTAGCAGGATGACATGGATATATTTTCTCAGGGAGAAGAGTGAAGTATTGGAAAAATTCATGGATTTCAAAGCTTTTGCAGAAAAGCAGTATGGCTGTTGGATTAAATGTCTGAGGACAGATGGAGGTGGTGAATACACCTCAAAGGCCTTTTGAGCATTTCTTGAGGAAGCATGGGATAAGGAGACAATTGACATGCAGGTATACACCTCAGCAGAATGGTGTGGCTGAGAGAAAGAATAGAGTTATATGTGAAGTGGCAAGGGCGATGCTTAATGAAAAGAGCATGCCAGATTACTATTGGGCAGAAGCATGTGCTACTGCAGTTTATATATTGAACAAAACACCTATAGCAGCCATTCATGGAAGCACGCCAGAGATGCGGCTCACAGGTTACAGGCCAGACATTGGACATCTTAAAGTTTTTGGATGCATAGCCTATGTGCATGTGCCTGATGAAAGGAGAAGAAAGTTGGATCCTAAGGCAGAGAAATGTATATTTGTGGAATATGCACAGGATCGAAAAGCCTACAAGTGTTATAATCCACAAACTAGACAAGTGGTCATCTCACGTGATGTGGTGTTTGATGAGCTTGCTAGTTGGTATAAGGCAAAAGATGAAGGTGTTATTGAGTCACTGGAAGCAGATGTGCCTGTGAACTTGCCATCACAAGCAAGTTCTAGTTCAACTACTATGTCTGGGCCAGCAGCAGAAGCTGAGAGTAGCAGTGTACGTCCATGGTCAGGACGTTTGAGGCATGAAAGTGTAAGCACTGGGAGTAGTGCTATGGACAAAGGCAAAAAGAAAGTCGAAGGAATTGGAATCACAGGATATGAGTCATCCAGTTCTGAAAGTTTGGATGAGGAGCTTGGCATACCTGTTTTACGCACACCTGGTGCTAGACAGGACAGATATGTGCCACCACATGCTAGAGTCACAGGTGTACAGAGTGACCCGCATGCATTGCGGAGATCCCAGAGGGTCAGATATCCTGTTGACAGGTTGACATATAGAGATTTTGCTATGCACTATGCATACATGACATCTATGGTGAAGCATGTGGAACCTACATGCTATACAGAGGCTGTTGGAGAGCATGTATGGGAAAAAGCAATGGATGTAGAGATGGATGCATTGGTCCATAATGATACATGGGATTTGGTTGCCCTACCAAAGGACAAGAATATTATTGGATGTAAATGGGTTTACAAAGTGAAGTGCAAATCTGATGGTTCTATTGAAAGACATAAAGCAAGGTTGGTAGCAAAGGGTTATGCACAGACCCAAGGATTGGATTATGATGAGACGTTTAGCCCAGTGGCTAAGATGGGCACAGTGAGAGCAGTCATTGCTATGGCTGCAGCTAATGGCTGGGAAATGCATCAGATGGATGTTAAGAATGCATTTCTGAATGGAGATCTACAAGAGGAAGTATACATGGCACAGCCAGAAGGGTATGTACACCCTAGATATCCCACTCACGTATGCAGGTTGAAAAAGGCATTATATGGTCTGAAGCAAGCACCTCGTTCTTGGAGTGATAAGATGAGCAGATATCTTATCTCACTTGGTTTTCAGATTTCTACAGCAGATTCTTCACTCTATGTGAAGAAGACACAGCATGGGATTGTTTTACTAGTCATCTATGTGGATGACTTGATTATTACAGGTGATCATAGTGCAGATGTGATGCATGTCAAGAAAGCTTTGAGTGGGCAATTTGACATGAAAGATCTTGGTGAGTTGAGATACTTCCTTGGCATTGAAGTGGTGAAAGATCATGCAGGTACTTGGTTAGTACATCGCCAATATGCATTGGATATGTTGGCAAAGTATGGCATGACAGGGTGTAAACCTATGAGTACACCATTGGAGCAAAATGTGAAGTTGCGGGCTGATTATGGCGAGGAATTGGATGATCCTTCCATGTACAGGAAGATGGTTGGTAGTCTCATATATATGACTATCACACGCCCAGATTTGAGTTATGCAGTGGGGCTAGTCAGCCAGTTTATGCAGAGCCCCAGGAAACCACATTTGGATGCAGTGAGATGCATCATGAGATATGTGAAAACCACAGCACATTATGGTTTATTCTATGAGAGTGGTAAAAGCTTGGACATACATGGCTACACAGATGCTGATTGGGCAGGTAGCGCATATGACAGGAGGTCTACTAGTGGATATGCTTTTACACTTGGCAGTGCTGTGGTGAGTTGGAGTAGCAAAAAGCAACCTACAGTTGCTTTATCCAGTACAGAGGCTGAGTACACAGGTGCAGCCATTGCTACTTGTGAGGCTATATGGTTAAAGAGTCTCTTGGCAGATTTATGTGAGCCTCTTGATGGCAAAGTTGTCATACATTGTGACAACATGAGCAGTATACAGTTGGCAAAGAATCCAGTGTTTCATGCGAGGACCAAACACATAGAGGTCCATTATCACTTTGTCAGAGAAAAGGTGCTAGATGGTACAGTTGATCTTCACTATGTGAAGACTGATGAGTAGGTGGCTGATATCTTCACGAAGCCACTTAGCAGGGAGAAGTTTGAGTACTTCCGGACTATGTTGGGAGTACATGGGATGAGCTTGAGGGGGAGTGTTGAGAGTCTTGATATCCCAAGCTCATCTACATCTTCATCGGCAGTACATCATGAGCTTGAGAGGGGCTGTTGAGATTCAAGCTCGATGTCAGTGTGAGCCAGCTATGCTATGTGCTGGCAGATTAGGTAGGAACATGTGTGAGACATAAATGACCGCGTGTCCAGCTGGTCATAGTGTGTGGACATTAGCTAGGGTTAGTAGAGTGTGGACACAACTCATTGTGTGTTGTGTGGATTATGGATTAGTGCATTATGCTTTGTGTGAGAGTGGACATGGTTCCCTCTATGGTTAGGGTTTGGAATATACATTAGGGTTTGCTCCTGTGTGTGTGTCTCCTCCTCCTCTACCGTTCTTTCAACAACCCCATCCAGTCCCATGGGTTAGCCAACCGCCCAACCACTGTAGTGATGGGATCCAATTAGGAATTTGGTTAGGTTTTGTCTCGGGTAACAAGGAAAAGAGTTCCAAGGCCCCCTAGCCGGAAGTTCATGCAAACATAAAACTAGTCACACCACTTACACACCCAATATGAAATTGCCTTTTTCTCAACATCAGCTAACTTTAAAACAATCCTTTAATGAAACCATTCTGTCACTGATGACAATCCTCCAAGTCTCTGGTTGAATCCTTATTTCCAGTCATTCATTCATCGGTGTACTTATGGCATCCTTGGCACAACCAGAACGCTCACCACCTGTTCACTCAGGGGCCTTTTCAATAGTTCCTAGCTCATAGTACCCGGCAATATTATCACATATAAAATCAAGATGGAATCCTCGTTGAAGATCAGCAAGATCAATCAACAGATCCATATAAGAGAGCCATGGACTCATCCGTTGAGGCCCAGTAAGGTCAATCAACCAGATCCATGCCCGGTTTCAGAAAACAACTCTTACTCCTTGTTCCAATATCTTCCACGACGCACGTGTGGGTATCTTCGGCGACCTAGAGCCCGAGCACCGTATGGTCAGCACCCTCTAGGATCCTTCGCAGGTGACCTAGCGCTTCACTCATAGGCCGCTTCGTTGGTCCCTCATCCATCGTACCGGGGAAGCTCACCATTTAAATCGAACCGAGGCTGGTCAAGACCTCGGTCCACCTTGCTACGCGAGACGTCCTCCCCGTCAGTAGTTGCAACTTTATTAGATTGGTCTCCATGACCTTAATCCACAAGACGGTCAAAATGCTTCCCCAGCATTCTTGACATAAAACAGTCATTTACAAACAGGTCACAAAATACAGTTTCTATATCGAACTCTCGTCTTTCCACATTATCCCTCCTCAATCCACATTACTTATTCCCCATTCCATTCATATGTGTACTCATTCTCATCCATTCACTCATATCGACGACACATTATTTCACATACACATTCACATTCATTATTCTACATACACATCCATGTTCATACATCCACATCATACATCCAATCCCATATCCGCATTCATACATACACATCCATATCCACATCTATACATCCACATCCACATCCACATTCACATCCATACATCCACATCTACATGCATACATCCATTTTCACATCCTCATTCATACATCCACATCCATATCTACATCCATACATCCATATCCACATCCACATTCACATTCATACATACACATCTACATGCATACATCCATTTTCACATCCTCATTCATACATCCACATCCACATACATACATCCACATCCGTATCTACATCCATACATCCACATCCACATCCACATCCACATTCACATTCATACATACACATCTACATGCATACATCCATTTTCACATCCTCATTCATACATCCACATCCACATACATACATCCACATCTGTATCTACATCCATATCCACATTCATTCATACATCCACATCCACATTCAAATTCATACGTCCATTTTCACATTCCCATTCATATAACTACATACGCCTTCACATCTATTCTTTTACGTCACATCCATTCTCGCCCTATCACAACCCATATACATCTTATCCCATCACATACACTTCTTACCTCATCCCATACACGTCTTATCACATCTAAACTCCTCTTATCACATCCTAACTCATCTCATATGCATCTTATCACATCTTATCACATCTCATACACCTCTTATCACATCCTATCACATCTCATACACATCTTATCACATCTCATACACCTCTTATCACATCCTATCACATCTCATACACATCTTATCACATCTTAACTCATCTTATCACATCCTAACTCATCTTATATGCATCTTATCACATCTCATACACCTCTTATCACATCCTATCACATCTCATACACATCTTATCACATCCTATCACATCTCATATGCCTCTTATCACATCTTATCACTTTTACATTAATATAATAATCTTTTATGCATACCTCTATGCATGAAAGCCAATTATGATAAAAGTAACACTTTTACATTAATATAATAATCTTTTATGCATACCTCTATACATGAAATCTAAATATGATAAAAGTAACACTTTTATATTAAAATAATAATCTTTTATGCATACCTCTATGCATGAAATCCAAATATGATAAAAGTAACACTTTTATATTTAAATAATAATCTTTTATGCATACCTCTATGCATGAAATCCAAATATGATAAAAGTAACACTTTTATATTAAAATAATAATCTTTTATGCATACCTCTATGCATGAAATCCAAATATGATAAAAGTAACACTTTTATATTAAAATAATAATCTTTTATGCATACCTCTATGCATGAAATCTAAATATGATAAAAGTAAAACTTTTACAATAAAATAATCATCAATTATGCATAACATAAAAATCAATTTCTCCATGATTACAATAAAATTCTTTCAATTAATCTAGGATGATAATTCCTAGAATATGGTAGGAAGTTCTCTTTTCATGCTTTGAATGAAATTATTTTATGTGTAATTTTTATAAAAATTTTGCCATAGCTCCGCTATTATGACTGATAAATCTCAATATATTTTGAAGGATAAAGCTTATCATTAAGGGAATGATTAGAATGATCCCTAATTGGATCATTAACCCAATAATGGATTGAATCATCAATATTCATGAAATACATAAACTAAAAGCATAGAAAAAAGCCATTAATTTGGCCTCAAGCATAGATTAATCTTGGATTAAGGAAAAGCTTTATGAAAAGCTTCATTTGGATTGAGAATGGGTCATGAGTATGACCATTTCTTGAGTGAGAGAGAGAAATTACATAAAAACCATTAGAATTAAGCATAAATGAAAATTTATGTAATTCTTTACTATCATTAATCAATTAACTTTAATAGCATTCATCAAATTATGTAATTCTTCACTACCATTCATTAATTAACTTCAATAGCATTCAAAAACCATTCCAATTAAGCTTCTCAAGCTTGAGAGGGGTTGAGAAGAGAGAAACATTGAGAAATTATAGAAAAGAATCAAAATTCACCATTTACCTTACAAATTGCTTGATTCTTTGTTCACGGTAGAGGCCCCCAACCAATCAATTGGTTTAGTATGTTGATGGAGCCACCAATGGGGATTGAAGAAAGAGAGAAGCTCCAATTTTCCCAATTTGGAGAGAATTTTAGAGAATAGTAGAAATTAGCATTATTTCATCATAACTCTAGTATAGTAAAATTCTCCTATTTTTTTCAAAGGATTCATGTTCTATTTATAGGAGAGGGAAGCTCTAACCAAAGCTAAATGATTTCTAGAATTTTCTAGATTTCAGTTTGGTTGAATTTAGACTAGATTTGGACCTAGTTTGGTTCCTTTTTTATTCGGTTTGGTTCCATTTTGATTTGGTTTGGTTCAAGAGAGAGGAGAGATAAAAATATCACAATATTTTTGAGTTTAAAACTCATTCAAGCATGTGAAGTATGCACCTCCTTTAAGGGACTCCCCTTCCTTATATATGTGTCAAAATGGAATCATTATATCCAAAATATCTCATATTTTTTATATTACTCATAGTTTCTTACTAATAAACCTTGTACATAGTTTCTTACTAATAAACCTTGTACATAGTCAACTCTTCATCTTATGTGAGCATTTACTCATTTTTGGGTATCTTCTTTTACAAATTGGATTTATCTCCTCCCCACACATCGGTTGATCCTATTGGCCCACAGGAACCTTAATTGGACCATAATCCAAAATTTTCTGAAAATCTAGATCGTTAGGCTAAGGTCCTTTATACCCATTTCCAATTAATTCCAATTGCACATTGGAAAGTTCTTTTTGAATTTCTATTTCAGGGGAATTCATTTTAATATTATGAAAAATTTTTCTATCTAAAAATATTCAAAATCTGAATATTCTCTCTCTAGAATATTTTCTCTCTCTCTCTCTATGTCAAAACAGGTAGAGACAAGATCTTTTATATTTATGAAGAAGGGATTGATTACAGGGGAAGATGTTGGATATCTTGAGAGGCTAGGGAGGAATCTTACAAGTATGCACCTGAAGATAACATGAAAGACATTCTGGAAAAGGAGCGTGCTTTTGAGGTGCAAATGAGCCGCATTACCCATGTCAAAGAAGATGTCTTGGAGACCATTTTCTTAGGCAATGACAAGGAGACTAAGCCGGTGAAAATTAGTACCTTGCTAGAACCCGCAATTAAAACTGATCTGGTGGAACTTCTGCGGGAACTCTGGGATGTGTTTGCCTGGGATTATGCTGACATGAAAGGTCTAGACCCGAAGTTTTATCAACACCTGTAAGATTCCTCCCCAGCCTCTCAAAATGTCCAGCATCTTCCCCTGTAATCAATCCCTCTTCAGAAATATAAAAGACTTGTTTCTAACTGTTTTAACTTGAGAGAAAATATTCTAGAGAGAGAATATTCAGATTTTTAATATTTTTGGATACCCAAAATATCTCATCTTAATTGTTTTCTTCCTCATCAGAAGATATGCCTTTACCCCGTTTTTGGCTTGCCTCTCAGAGGTTCTTTTGTTAGATCACCTCATACCACTGAGATAGGTGCGGCAATAACCAACAGAATTATTCCCATAGATGAGTTACCTTATACGTGCGCAGCTTGTGAGTGCTACTTTTGTGATCATATGATGGATGGGCTTATGGAAGTGTAAAGAGTTCTTCTATCTTTACTGTATATGTTCCAAGAATGAATAAAGTTTAAATCTTGTTTTTGTCTTGACCCTTACTCTCTTTGAGACTTTTTTAATTGGTGGTTGGGTGGTTGCAAGATGAGGGTACTCACTTTCGTTCACTCTCTCTAAAATTGGGACATCCATGCATCTCGGGCGGAGTACCTCGATCGTGATAGGAGCGTGATAGTGTCGCGAATTAAAAGACGACACGTGCCTCCCGAGCCTAAATCGACATATCTCGATTGAGATGCCAACTAATGCCACGCTAGCAGGTCTGGGTTTCCAGGCGTCATTCATGTCACCAATACATGTCACCGCCACCACATTATCTCGATCGAGATATCTATGCCACTCGGATCCACATCAGGGCCACGCTGTATCCCCGTAGGCATATTTGACTAGCACATCTCCATCGTCCACGTATCTCGAACGAGAAATTTACATCAAATCGTGACCATTCATTGTTCGAGGTAATGGGATACAATCTCCACCGTCCCCATATCTCGATCGAGATACTGAGATCAAATCTCAGCCGTCCAAATATCTCGATCGAGATACAGAGATACAATCTGCACCGTCCAAATATCTCGATCGAGATACGTAGATGCAATATCCACCATCCAATTATCTCGATCGAGATACGTAAACGCAATCTATACCGTCAATTCACGTACGTTGGAAGATGCGATCTCGGCCGTTTAAATATCTCGATCGAGGTATATAATGAATCTTGACCGTCAAGATACCTTGTCGTGGTAATGCCTTTAAATCGTGGCCGTCCATGTATCTCAAATGAGATAGTAATATCAAATCTCAGCCGTCGATCCTTCCCCAACCCTAAAATTAGGTGTGTATCTTGGCCGTATGTTGCACTAACCCTAATATCCAGAGCGTTAATCTTGCAAACCCTAAATTGCATGATGTTACCGAACCTCGATCGAGGTTATAAAACTGAAAAACTTTTTTTTTTGCCTCATTGTCACAAGTCGTTTTCACTCTCCTTGCTCTCTTGATTTGGATTAGCATTAGTGAGCCCATTAGCTTTGTTTTTTAGCTTCATTAGTGCTACTTAGCACTAAGCATTAGACCCTTCACATTAGACCCTTCACATTGGACCCTTCACATTTGGCTTAGGTTTTAGCATGGAGGGCCACGAGGAGGGCCGCTCATCTATTGCGGACCTCATCGCGGAGATAGACCGCGAGTTAGCGGCTATCCGTAGGAGTTCTAGAGACACTCCGTCTACATTACATATCGTGGCAGACTTGGAGGCGATGCTTGCGTCCCTTCGTAGCCTTCACGATATTGTTTATGTAGATGAGTGGATAGCCCACCATCGCGCTGCTCCTGTGTCACATGGCCTGACATATCGTCAGGTCTGTGATCTTGCTCCTATTAGGGATGGAGCTTACCTAGATCTTTTCCTCGATAGTCGTGGGATGAGGCCTGGGGGGGCAAGCCCCTCACTATTTCGCGGTGTTCGCATCCTCGTATGGCGGCACATATCTATAGTCGATATGTTGCCGCATATGGGAGGATGCCGAACAACCGCCAGATTCCCATATACTTCGCAAAGCAGTTATTTGCGGAGTTTGTCTTAGGGGAGGAGGTGGATTATACCAGCCATCGTCCGGGTGGTGGTGCTGGCCAAGGCCGTCTCCAGGACCAGGGTAGGCGGCCTCCACCAGCCCTTCGTGTAGCACCTACCACAGATCCTTCATTTGTGCCATTGTCGACAGTAGAGGCTCTTGGCACGCAGGTCGGCATTGACGTACGGAGCACCACGGAGAGCATCCAGCACGTGGTGCGCCTATTCTCACAATCTATACCAACGATAGATGTGGAGGTATTTACATATATATTACGTCTTAAGTTTTTTTGGTCATTTATCTTCATGTTTATATATACTTTTCTATATTTTTACATGAGCAGCATGGTTGATTGTGTCACGTAGGTTCCCACACCTACCACTGAGAGGCTCACTCAGGAGTTGGTAGAGGCGAGAGCGGAGATTGACCGCCTCAGAGCTGCATTACAGATGGCAGAGGTAGCTACTGCAGAGGCACAGCATCTGAGAGAGTCCGACATCCAGCAGGTAGGTTTCTCTTGCACGTAAAAGAGTTATAATTAAGGTCCTAAGTTATAAATTTCTTTAAGTAATACCTAATGAGAGACTAATCAATTATTTTAATGCTTTACTTTTTTGCGTAGGCTCGGACCGAGGTAGAGAGCTCCAGAGCTGAGGCACAGCATCATCAGATTATGGAGCAGATTGCCCAGCACAGGGTAGAGCAGCTGATGCTGCATGTTCGAGAGTATCGTAGATCCTCGGACGTGACAGTGCCTTACCTACCTTTATATCCACGGCCTGCCACACAGAGGTTTTTCGACGACCTCTCCCACAGGATGCACCACCCTTCCTACGTGATGCGTGCTGCTCTTTATGTATCGAGGACATTGATAGTACAGGAGGATATGCCCTGGGATGTGGACATATTTTCCACTTGTCTTGCATCACCCAGGAGCTAGTCCGGTTCTCAGCATGCCCCTCCTGCCGTGCACGCATCGACCTAGCGACGTACAGGGTATTGGGCATCGATGATCTTCACCCAGGCCTTGTTCGAGTAGATGCCAGGACTGGCAGGCCTGTCGACTTTACATCAGCTATGGACTTGGGACTCGACGCCTTCGACGATAGAGCCCAGGAGCCTGAGGTGCCTCCTGAGATAGAGTGGAGCTCACATGAGTTCGACGCTTACCAGAGAGTCCTACATGAGAGCCAGGTCACAGCATATGAGCGCGTGGGTGGTGCTGGCCCTAGTGGCGGGTGATGGTGCTAGCAGCAGTGCTGCTTCTCATGAGCAGCGTGTCCTTACAGCAGAGGAGCTTACACGAGCAGAGTGGCAGACACGCACCATTGCAGATTATAGATTTTGGGTTTACAGACAGAGGCGTCTTGCATTAGCACGACGTAGAGAGAGAGAGAGGGCCCTAGCAGCTTTTGGGACTCATGAGCTCCCGAGTACACCGGCACCAGCTCACGATCCTGCCTTTGAGGCAGACCTCCCCGCAGACATTCGACGACCCCCGCAGCCGGCACAGCCTCCTCGACGTGCACAGCATCCTCGACGCGCACGTCGACCGGCAGTTAGAGATGACGATTTTGATTGGGTTGCTGTTGATAGTGACTAAACTCAGACTAGCTGGGTTAGCTCACTTACATTGTACTTAGATTTTTGGGCAGTGACTAACCTCAGACTAGCTGGGGTAGCTCATTTTCATTCTGATGTACTTATTTGATGTTTATATCATTATGAGTTTTTTCATTATTGAGTATCATTACATTTTAGTTGATGTTCTTGATTTTATTATATTTTTTAACACTTTGGCTATCATATTGTTTGTTGAAAATCTCCATGCCATCGTACCCAAACATGCTCTGATGGGGACCAAACTTTGCAAGCATGGGGGGGCACCCACCCCCACATGCTTGCAAAGTTTGGTCACAATTAGAGCATGTTCGGATTGGCAATTAGCGCCCGGTCCGGATTTTTCAAGTCTCTTGGTGCTTAAGAGGCCATGGAAAATCCGGGCCTTCCCCATACCATCCTACCCAAACATGCTCCGATGGGGACCAAACTTTGCAAGCATGTGGGGGTGGGTCCCCCCCACATGCTTGCGAAGTTTGGTCACAATCAGAGCATGTTTGGATTGGTAATTGGCTCCCAGTGCAGGTTTTTCAAGTCTCTTGGTGCTTAAGAGGCCATGGAAAATCCGGGCCTTCCCCATACCATCGTACCCAAACATGCTCCGATGGGGACCAAACTTTGCAAGCATGTGGGGGTGGGTCCCCCCCACATGCTTGCAAAGTTTGGTCACAATCAGAGCATGTTTGGATTGGTAATTAGCGCCCAGTGCAGGTTTTTCAAGTCTCTTGGTGCTTAAGAGGCCATGGAAAATCCGGGCCTTCCCCATACCATCGTACCGAAACATGCTCCGATGGGGACCAAACTTTGCAAGCATGTGGGGGTGGGTCCCCCCCACATGCTTGCAAAGTTTGGTCACAATCAGAGCATGTTTGGATTGGCAATAAGCGCCCAGTGCGGGTTTTTCAAGTCTCTTGGTGCTTAAGAGGCCATGGAAAATCCGGGCCTTCCCCATACCATCGTACCCAAACATGCTCTGATGGGGACCAAACTTTGCAAGCATGTGGGGGTGGGTCCTCCCCACATGCTTGCAAAGTTTGGTCACAATCAGAGCATGTTTGGATTGGCAATTGGCGCCCGGTGTGCGGGTTTTTCAAGTCTCTTGGTGCTTAAGAGGCCATGGAAAATCCGGGCCTTCCCCATACCATCGTACACAAACATGCTCCGATGGGGACCAAACTTTGCAAGCATGTGGGGGTGGGTCCCCCCCACATGCTTGCAAAGTTTGGTCACAATCAGAGCATGTTTGGATTGGCAATTAGTGCCCAGTGCGGGTTTTTGAAGTCTCTTGGTGCTTAAGAGGCCATGGAAAATTCGGGCCTTCCCCATACCATCGTACCCAAACATGCTCCGATGGGGACCAAACTTTGCAAGCATGTGGGGGTGGGTCCCCCCCACATGCTTGCAAAGTTTGGTCACAATCAGAGCATGTTTGGTGTGCGCTTTTGCCGCACAGGTCGTAGCTGGGGACTTGCCGGACACCGTATGCGAGCCACGAATGGCTGCAAGCATACAACCAGGGAAGGAAGCTCAAAACAGAATGCAAAAGGTTTGTCACTCACTACTTAACTGCCGCCTTGAAGGATTCCCACGTCGCAGCTGTGAAGGAGGAGCCGCCGTCGCTGCTCTACCGCCTCGCTGCCGCCGCCGTGCCGCTACACAGTGCGCTCGATCGCTCTCTCACTCTCTCTCTCTCTCTCACACACACACGCAAGAGAAGGAAACCAAGGAGATAAGGCAAGAGCACTCTTGTATTCACAACACATGAGAATGAGGATTTTAGGGTTACATTTGACTCTTATAGGTGACTTGGCCGTTCACACTTGGGCGCCCATACATGGTCGGCCGATCCTAACCCTTATCCTACTGATATTCAAGGTGCGCCTCTCATCGGCGATCACCCAATCCCTTCATCCTTAACATATGGTGCTGACAAGCCCGGCCCATGACTCAGAATATTTAAATTAATGACGTAAAACATAATACATCTCAATGTCCGTCATAGGTTAACATGCCCCCCTTCCTGATGTAGATTCCGTCCTCGGAAGCTATGGTATGGTAAGCTCGAAAGGGTTGTTGTGGTAGACCGTCTACAAAACAGGGAAGTAGAGTGAAGGTATGCTGGAATTCAAAAGATATAAAGTGTATAAATTCAAGCATGTGAGACCACAATGGATGTTGCTATGAGAACTTAGTTTAAGGGTCACATAAGTGAGCTAGTGTAGCAAATTAATAGGAGTTTAAAATTATTGAAAGGAATTCAAGAGTTAGCAAGGTGTCAAAGGTTAATCAAGGTTTATAACTGGCCTAAGTCAAGGAAAATAACCAAGCTTAATAAATAAACAGATGACCACACTGTGTCTACTCTAAGAACAAGTTAATACCACGCGTCTAGGGACACAAGAAACATCAGAGTTACAGGAGCTTTTTGCCTTTTTAAAAAAAAAAATTTAATGCACGTGACAATTTTTACACACAATGGCGACCTTCCTAAGGCAAAACTAACATCGATCCTGGTACCATGTTTAACACAAGGCATTATCCAGGAAACTATTAGCTTACTTTAGGCAAGGCTACCCCCTACCAACCAAGGCATCGGTCTGGAGTAGAATACTCCTCGCCTACCAAGTATCAATAAGGCGATAGGCCAACATTAAAGCACATCATAGACTTGTATTGCCATTTATTGTAGGCTTTTTTTTTAAATCTATTTCTTTTGATCTTCGCTCCTGAACTATAATTTGTCTTGCATCCTTTCGACAAAGGGGTAATAGCTATGTCCTAGAGGTCAACACACACATGGCCAGGTGTCAAACATTAAGATGGTTTGACCCTAGACCTAAGACAATCGTATTCCAAGGTTAACTAAAGACGTCATGCTGCCTAGGAATATTTCCAATAAAGTTAATCTCATTAATGATTTACACTAGCATGCAAGCAACTTCAAAGACTAAGTAGTACATTGACAATTTCCATGTGGTCATGCATTATAGTTTATGCAATTAATTGAACAGTAAAAACGAAAGAGAGTGGGTATGGAAGAATTACACCTGTAATTGGAGATCTCCTTGATTTGACGAGACAGCTTGCAATTTGATGTAGATATATTTTGATAAACTTTGCGGCAGTCTCAGGACTTGAAAGCGAACCCACCTCAAACTCTTCAACCTGTACAATCAACTAACAAGCACTATACCTCGAGAGGCACATCAGTGTGAAAATTTCAACACTTGTTTAAGGAATCTAAACTAGAAAAAACTTGCAAACACTAACCTACCTACCAGTCACCACACTACTACTGAGGATACGGTAAGAGGATGTTGTAGAGTCCTGGCTCTAGCCCTAAGGCTAAGCCTCTATCCACGTCATCCAAACAAATAAAGTCAACCTCAGTAGTGCCATGAGTTTCATCCGTCCATTCATCATTGTCAGATATTTCCTTTTCATTTTCCCATCCACATAAACTCATCAAAATTGTAACCATGCGAGGATAGTCATCTTGTGGAAAAGGAAAGCATTGGGCTATCGGGGATATGTCCTCTACGGAGTAGGGGTCAGTCATGGTCAATAGGCAAATTAGCCATTCTAATTCCTCAATATTTTCCTCTCTGGCTAGTACATCTATATGATCCCATTCAGTTTCAATTACACGATAGCACATGTGGAATATCTGAGAAAGGTACAGATGATACCTCTCACCAAAGGTAGGAGTGGATGAAGTGTATGATGATCGGGCATCTGCCATATCTGCAAACATAGATATAGCATCAGTAGGTTTATGACAGGACAATCTAGTTCTTGATTGTATACGGATATTTCTCTTGTTTTTGTGCTCTTGCTCTTTTTACTATTTTTGTTTTTCTCTTTTCTTTTCTATGTATGAAGCTATATATATACATCCCCTTGAATTTGGCAATTACATGGTCAGGGGAGAAGGTTATAAGGAGGAAGCATTAGAATGTCGAGCGTGAGTACATGCTCCCCCTTTCCTTGGGTAGATCATATTATTTGCAATGATGTTGCAGCCTCTTGGAACCAATTTGTCCAGCGGGTCAGAGGTTGTGATGTGGGCAGATAGCTTTTTATGACCCTTGTGGCCACATCCAATTGCAAAGATGGTAGTGTACGCTCCCATTGACGAATGGAGGAAATGGTTTCCGATGATACTATTACAAGGGGAGACGTAGACTCATCGGTTTTTTGTTGGGTGTTGACAAGAGTAGGTGTAGAGCATGTAGAAACTTCTATATGAGTGTGTGCCTGGCATGAGGAGCTAGAAGCTTCATGTGGCTCCCCCCTTCCTGAGCTAGGTGGTAATGATCGATATCGTTTGGGAATCCAAACTAACTCTGGAAGAAGTGGTGCAGAGCACTCTATTACCTTTCCCTTACCACGGTCTTGAATTGTCAATGGGGTGGCAACAATTGGTTTGCAAGGTTTTACAGGTGATGTAGAGGGATTCAACTTATGTTTAGGGACCCAAATCTGGTCATTCCCCTCGTAGTACCCTAGGCCACTAATAATTTTTTAGGGATCCATCGCGATGTTACATTGCCCTTTCTCGGGTGGGTAGCTGCTTTCCTTTTACGAGGCTTCTTGGTGGCTGAACGAGATGGAGCAGGGGAAGTAGCTGTTAACGAAGCTTTGGGGACCCATTTGTATGTACTCTTTGGCATAGTAAGCAAAGCTTTAGGGACCACCTTGCCTGTTTCCACTCTTGGCGTTGAAGCGTTAGAGGGGTGGCCAACAATGGAAGATGGTTTTGCCACTGGACTTTGTGATTTTTCATTATCTAATATTTGAGTGAATGACTTAGGTGCGGGATTTTGAGCGGTCAGACCTAGTGTTGGTTCTTGCGTTGTGACTTGCCTGGTTGCCCAATCGATATTGCATTTGGTGGCCATCATCCATTTGCGCCCTAAGTTTACAGTCCCTTCCATTGTACCAGCAGGCATAACCAAAATGCTTTGAATTATGGTTCCCTTGTCATAAGCAACCGGAGTGTGCAGAATTCCTGAGACAGGGGTTTTCTTCTTGTTGATTCCTTGAACTTGGATAGAACTCTTGGTTAAAGGTGGTTTTCCTAGTTGACACCACACGCCATATGATAGCAAATTATGTTGAGCTCTTGTATCCAATAATGCATTATACAGCACCTCCCCGTAAGGACTCTGTAACTCAATTGGGTATCTTAGAGGTGGGTCAGATTCCAGTGCATCCTCCTCTGCTTCCTCGAAAAATACTTGCGTAATTTCCAAGTTGGCTTCTCGTTGTCGCCTAGCACGCTGTTGACGTTCTTTGGCTTCGACTCTCGCTTGTATCTTTTTAAGCTCAGCTTGTTCTTTAGCTGCCTTCTTTTGATGGATTGCATGTAACTCCTCTTGGCTCAGGGGGTCATAGTATCTTTTGAATTTACTCCCATTAAGGAATCCAATGGTTTCAACTCCGTCGAGAGTCTCCACTCTGATGGTACCTTGCGGGGTAATTTCACATACTCTATATGGTCCCTTACCAGCATATTTGAGCTTTTTCTTTTCGTTTCGCACTCCATACATCAGGAATTTATCCCCAACCTTGATGTCCTTGTCCCTTAGGTGGCGATCAAACCATTTTTTCCTTCTATCCTTCTCCACAAGGGCATTGTACACAGCCAATTGTCTTTCTTCGTTTAGCCGCTCAAGGATATACAGACGCTCTGCTAAGGGATTACCATCCCAACCCTCTTGAGTAGCAACACGAAGACTAGGAATGACAAATTCCCACGGCATGACTGCTTCTTGGCCATATACCATTTTGAATGGTGTGCAATTAATAGCCACTTTGTACGTAGTACGATAGGCCCATAAAGCTGTCGTAAGCTTTAGATCCCAATCCGTGCGATGAGCTTCAACTGTCTTTGTCAAAATAGAGATTAAAGTCTTGTTGGTACTCTCGGCTTGGCCATTCGCTTGCGGATAGTAAGGAGTAGATTTATGATGGGATATCATGAAATTTGTTGTGAGCTCCTTAATCACTTCATTTATAAAATGCGTACCATTGTCGCTCACAAGTTCAAAAGGACAACCGAATCGTGTGATTATATTTTCAAAGAGGAACTTGGCTGTTGTCCTCGCATCTGCCTTACGTGTCGCTTTCGCTTCAGCCCATTTGGTCATATAGTCAGTGGCCACAATAATATAGCGAGATTGTGTGTTTCGGGCCGCTGGACTAATTGGACCTACAAAGTCTAAACCCCACTTTTCAAATGGTTGGTTTACTTTGATTGGATGTAGGGGCATCTGATCTTTCCTCTGGGGTTTCTTGTATCGTTGGCATTCATCGCAACCCTTCACAAAGAGTGATGCATCTTGGAACATAGTGGGCCACCAATACCCTGATGGTAAGATCTTTCGCGCAGTTAAGTCTCCTGAGAAGTGACCACCGGCTACACCCATATGTGCCTCTTGCAAAATGTATAGATACTCATCCTCTCGGGCACAACGCCTAAGAACGTCATCCTTTCCTCTTTTATAAAGAGTCCCGGCTATCAGGCAATAGGGTTCGCATTCTTTGATTAGCTTTCGAGCTAGATCTTTATGAAGCTCCTTGGGTGGGAAGCCATTAACCAAAAAGTTAACAATCTTCTCACTCCATTCAGGCATTGTCTCCACCATGAATAGGGAAGTGTCTGGTAAGTCATCATCAACCCCCGTAGGAGCCTCACCATTAGGTATGCGAGACAAATGATCAGCCATAACATGTTTTTTGCCAGGTCTCACAACAACAGTGAAATCAAACTCAAGAAGAATCAATAGCCATCGTGTGATTCTTCCTGTGGAGCATGGTTTGTTTACCAGATACAACAATGCTTGATGATCTACATAGAAAACAAACTTGGTGGCAAGGAGGTAATAACGAAATTTCCTTACTGCATATATCATTGCCAACCCTTCTCGCTCCGTAGTGGTGTAGTTCATCTTAGCATCGTTCAACTGGCGACTGGCAAAGCTAATGGGGTAGTCTAGCTTGTGTTCTCCAGGTTGAGTTAAAACACACCCAATAGCAAAGTTTGATGCATCAATATGCACATGGAAGAGTAAATCCCAGTTAGGCATTCTCAAGATTGGAGCACTCGCCAAGGCCTTCTTTAATAGCTCATAGGCACGGTCACATTCTTCGGTCCAAATAAACTCGATGAGAAGCTTATACAATGGTTGAGCTATCTCGGCGAAGAAGAGAATAAACCTTCGATAATAACCAACGTGGCCCATAAAGCGTTGGACTCCCTTGTAGTTGGTGGATGGTGGCAGTTCTAGAATGACCTTGATTTTACTCTCGTCCGTGGAAATCCCATTTTTGGACACTATATGCCCTAAGATAACTCCATGTTTAACCCAGAATTGGCATTTGAAAGGATTCAAGGAGATGCGATATAATCTACACCTTTCAAATATTTTTCGTAAACACATCAAGTGCTCATCCCAAGAGGAATGAACACAAAGATCATCTAAGAAAGCTTCACAGAAGTCCCTTAGATATTCCTTAAAGGCCGTGTTTATCAATCGTTGGAATGTTGCAGGTGCATTGGTCAAGCCAAAAGCCATGACGCGAAAGGCAAACACTCCAAACTCCGTGATAAATGCTGTTTTAGCTTGGTCCTCGACTGCAATTGTGATCTGATTGTAACCCGAGTACCCATCTAAAAAGCTATATGCCTCCTTGCCTACCACTCTTTCAAGCACATGTTCAGAATATGGCAAGGGGTAATGATCCCTTCTGGTGGCTGCATTAACCTTTTTGAGATCAACGCACACTCTGAGTTTCCCATTCTTCTTTGGCACGATGACTATCGGAGAAACCCATTCTGAGTGCTCAATTGGGTATATGAATCCACATTTTACCAGCTTTTCAATTTCCTCTTGTACAATCTTTGCATACTTAGGATTCATTGGGTAGGGACGTTGCTGGACTGGTTTAGCAGTGCTAATCATTGGAATCGTGTGTTGCACCACCGAGGGTGGAACACCCTTCATATCATGATATGTCCATGCAAATATGTCCTTGAATTCTTTAAGAAGCTTCGTAAGTGCAGCTTCTTCCGCCTTGGTGAGGTCTTGAGCAATAAAAACTGGTTTAGACTCCTCACCCGGATCTGCTAAGTCTATCTCCTTAACTACCGCAGGGCCATCGTAGACACCGCTACTCCCATTGGTAGGCGTTCGTTGGGCTTTTGTGTAGACTACTTTACGTTCCCCTGTGGTGAATGATTTGAAATGCTCAGGGGCGGGGTGTAAGTCTACTGGTTCTTGTTGTGCCAGGCTTTTTTCTTTCAATTCCGCTTCCTTTTGCTGCTGAGCCAACTCTTGGTTTTGTCGCCTTCTTGCAGTATGACTTAGTTTTGGCTTCTCTTCGATTTCTAATTGGGCAACGTCATGAGGTTGCGGAATACACCACATGACACTTTGGAGGTATTGTCCCCAATTATCCGCTATCTTCCGATGAGCGTCAATGGCTCCTACATAACTAAGCCATTCTGCAGTGGATCTCTCCTTATTTATTGCAGTTCGTGCATTAGCTCGATAGCATTGGTGCTTATGTCTCGTTTTCTTCTTACCAAGTTTTTGATTTTTGTTTCTATCCGATTCGGACTCACTTGGTCGATCTTCACTTTCGGATGAACTGCAGGAGGCCACTGTCCTAGGCCTTGAGCACCTTGCTTCCACATTTGGGTGAATATTTGATTCATTTTCCCCATCAGGCTCAGGGTCAGTTTCTTCTTGAGATTCATACTCAGAGTTGCATTGGTCAGAGTCTTCGCTACTTTCAGTGTCGGTGGAGTTTGCCACGTTCTCGCCATCAGGAGTCAAGTGCATAACACCTATCATGTTTATTGGCACTAACGGTGGCATATCTTGCCCCTCAGGTGTTACCCAACTTGTGCCTCTATTTCCCCATGTGTCTATGGTTGCCGCTAGGTGTACCCAATCCACGTTATCCGACTCAGTCATACCCGGTAGTAGGACATCCATGTAAGGAGAATCCTTCCCATCATCAGTCTCTTTTTTGCATGTATAGCAATACCTTAATGGGGCGGAGTGAATAGTGGTATCCGATCGATTATCAATGATAACCTTGCTTCCTAAAGGATGTGCACGACCATTCTCAAGATCAACTCGAATGACAGAGTCCTGGAATTGTAGGTAGACATGGTTTTTCGACCAGTCATGTACCATTTGTGCTTCCCTCATGAAAGGACGTCCTAAGATCATTTGATATGACATAGGATGCTTGGAGAAATCCATAACAATGAAGGTATGTTTTACCTTGTATCCCAGGACCTTGATCTTAAGGTCCCTTAACATTCCAATAGGTTTAGCTATGGTTCCGTTTGCCATCTTAACCACTATGTTTGTGACTTCGAGGTGAGGCCTTCCCATAGATTCCCAACAGTTTTTAGTCACAATGCTCACTCCAGCACCACCATCAAGGATTCCCTTTAGAGTTAATCCCTTGGTAGTAATGGGGAGGGTGGCATTAGATTCGTCACCTTCAAAGTACTGTCCCAACTTGTTCACAGGTATTTCCACGACCGAATCTTCATCAAAGTTGGGTTGTAGATCCCAATGCTCCCCTTCATCTTGAAGCGTGTCAGGTCTATCCATATTTGCAAATTGTGGTAGCCCCGCCTTTAGTTCTCCATTGAGAAATGCCCGAAGAGCTAAGAATAGCTCAGGATCTCCGTATAATTTGGATATGATCGTGGTTCTGATCTCAGAGGACATGAAATCCATTAGCTTAGACACATTCAACGGTACTTTTCGAGACATCGCCCCTTGACTAGGGACTGGTGAAGATGGAATCACTTCCTCTTCAATGGGGTCAGGCATTCCCTCACTAAACATTCTTTCCAGCAAGAAGGGTGTTTGCCCACTTCCGGATGTCCTATCCTCACTTTCTTCCCGAATGATACTAGGTATAGCTAATGGTTTATGGGTCCGGTGAGGCTGAACTTGCGTAGGAAACACTGTGTCTGGAATTTTGATTTTTCTCGGGTTTGGCTCCAGTTCTCTTTGTGTTTCTTCCACCAAACCCCTTAAGTGTTGCACTTGTTCAATCTCCTCAACTGGGTTTGGGTAAGTTCCAATCTTTTTCTTGAAGGTTTTTGGCCCACGTGGCTTGTCTTGGGGAGTCTCAGTCAGTTTGGGTGGTCGAGAGGGCATTAACTGACTTGGTTGTGGGGCCGAGGAAGTTTCCTTCTATTTTCCCTTATTTATGTACTCGCTTGATTCTCCTTCATTGAGCTCCCGAGTGGGTTCCTCCCTTAGGGTAGTGGCTTTGGTCCCCATGGTTTCTATTGAATCAGAATCGTCTTCAGGATCATTCATATACACAGGGTCGTCTCCTGTCCCTATGTTAGTCTTTGAACTCGGCGTGGAGCTCGTGGCATTAAGCGATCTCTTTCGCCGTGTTTTCTTTTTCTTTGCCTGGGCGATTGATGTAGTATCCCTCTCTTCAAGAATGTAGTTTTGATTTTGAAGCATTGACCGTGTAACTACATTCGCGGGTACAACAGGTGTGGTTCCTCGTGCTTGGTTGGTGACCTCAACCAAATTCAATGGTGTAATCTTGGGTGCATTAGGATTATGTGGACATTGAGCAATCAAATGATCTATGCCACAACGATTACATGTAAGTACCGGCATTCCCGATGTGCTCCCTTGATTTGGTTGCATCTGAGTAGCGATCTTTTGTAACCTATTAGGGCACTCCGCTACACGATGCGGTCCACCACACTCGTAGCATTGAAGAGGTGGTCTCCTCGCCATGGTATTAAGGTTTTGCCCTCTTGTGGCAAGAGCAGCCGCTTGATATACAGGCTTGACTTGCCCGAAATGATTCTCCATGTAGTACTGGGGAATCATTTCAAACGTATCAATCCCATATGGAGCCGTGGGGTCTATCTCCTCTTCATAATTGCCACACGCACTATGTGACTCACAACCCATCTGGTTTATAGGAGTAATCCTTGGATGTGGAGGTTGTGGTCCTAGCACTGGCGGTGGTAACGGCACAGACTGGACTATTCGGATTCCTTGGAACTATGTGCTCTGACGGTTGCTCGACAGGTTGTGCAGGCATTAGCGCGGGTACTTGAGGTGTGTTTGACCAAGCTAGTGGTGCCTGGTTTGCCAACATTCGCTTAAGTGTTAGGCAATCTTTAGATTGATGGCCATACTTACCACATGCATTGCAATTCCCATTGAATTTGACTCTGAATGTGGGACATTCACTCGTGCTATGTGGTCCTAAGCACACCGAACACCATTGTTGCTCTCTTCTTGGGTACATATGGCTATTCTGAGGAGCTCGATTACCCCTAAAGTATTCTTGGAGAGCCTTAGTAAGGTCGGTCACAGACATTTCAGATATCTTGGGCTCCTTGGCAATAGGTTTCACCGTCATTGGCTCGTGCCCAGATACTTGCGAACTAACGGATTTTGTTTCTGAAGACACCTTTTTACCTGCAATCATCAAGTTGTCTTCTAACTGGATTGCATTGGCAGTGACTGCTTCCCACGTTGTAAGACCTCTAATGACTAGGCCAGTGTAAATGTCCTCGTGGTGCAATCCTCGGATGAATCTGTCGAGGAGTTGGTTGTTATTGAAGCGTTCATCAGGAGTGCAGCGAGAATTTAGATGCTTCAATCGACTTATAAAGTCTCTCACTGACTCCCCTTCCTCACGTTCAGATTTTTGAAGTTGAGATGCTACCCCCCAAAGCACACCCTTGCGTATGTATTCTTTCAAGAACAATCTCTTGAGAGTGGGGTAGTGAGTGCGCTCTTCAACCCTTAAGGTTCGATACCAATCTCCGGCCTTCCCACTCAAGGTTAAGCCTAAGGCTTTACACTTATGCAACTCATTGTGCTCTTCCAAGGAATCACACACGTGTTCAAAGACTTCAATGTGCTTCCTAACATCCTCGTTACCACTGAAGTTTTGAGTGAGCTTAGCCACTTGTACTGCCTTGCTTCTAGGTTCTCTCTCAGGCATGCCCCGCATGTTTTCCACAATGGATCGTCCGATCGTCTGAGCAAATGCTGCGAGATCACCTAAGTGAGCAGGCATAGTTGGTGGAGGCACTTCTGGGATAGCCTGGCCGATAGGAGTTGGCGTTGGTCTGAGTATGTTGGCAAATGACGTAGGATATGATATGTGACTAGGCCTAGCTCCCCTTGGATAATGGTTATGATAAGGTGGTCGTGGAGCATACGCCATTGGCATACTAAGAGGCATAGGAGCTACATGAGCATGAGTAGCGATAGGTACATATGGTTGATAGGCAGCACTGGCACGCACTGTTGTAGGTACTGTTCCACTAGGTAGCGGTGTCGTACTAACTACAGCGGTAACAGGTGCACTTTCAGCTATGCTCATCATTGGGGTAGGCATTGCGGATTCCCTAATGGAAAGTTGAGCCAAGGTTGGAAAGCTAAAGTTACTACTCGTGGGCTCAACCTGCATTGAGACTCCAGGCGAAACAACATACGAAGGGTCTATGGGACTCACTGAGGGAGTCTCCAATTGTGATAGGGTTGGTTGTTTGGCCTTGCCCGTATCCAGAAACCTCATAGGGCCAGTGGAAACTAGGTCCACTCCCCTATTTTGCCTCTCAATTTGGATAATTCTATGAATAACCTCACATATCATTTGCTGTTGCTCTTCTAGATTAGTGGCGCTAGATGTAGACCGTAGGACTTCTAACCAACCTACATGGTATGTCGTGTATAGGTCCGTTAGAGTCTCTGTGTGTAGATCATATTCCCAATTTTCATTGAGAAATATCCCATCTAGACTTGGTGTGCCAAACGGTTCTCTTGAAGTGGACGCAATGTCACTTCTTATGGATTGGCTTCTAGGGACCTCTACTTTAGGAAGAGCATCAGAATGTGGTAGCTCAGTAGGGCCCTCATTAAACGAAGTGGGTAGAATATCCACGTGGACACTCTTTGGGAGGGTAGGGTCTACATAAGATGTGAATGGCGAATCTACTACCCCTCCTTCCTCATTTACTTCGCTTGTCGCATGTTCAGAGCGTGTAGCTCTACTAAAGGTCTCTATTAGATGATTAAACATGCTAGATCCGGGTTGTGGGGCCCAACTTGGCATGTTTTGGCTTGTTCTCAGGGTTCTTGATAGGGTGCTCTTCCATGGCTTCTGAGTCAGAGGACGAGTCACTATCCACTATTCGTGGATCTTGGGTTGCACTCCCTTGGGTTCCAGCTGAAGGCCAAGATGCCAACGTGGAGGGATGGTGTGAGCCTGAGTAAACTGAAACACTTTCTAGTGGTTCAGGCTCTAGGACCCGACCAGAACGTAGATGCATGTGACGTGGGTACCCTACGTGCATTAGTAACTACCCTTGAAACTCACACAAGTGGTTTCTTAGGTGTTTTGTACCCCGTTTTTACTTGTTTTTAGATTGTTTTTAACTCGTTTTTGACCCCCTTACTTATGGTCGAACCTGCACTAGGACGTGTGACAGCTCGAAACGAGCGTATCGTTCAAAGGGTCCTAGTGTGCTTTACAGCACCGTGTTCGCCTATCCAGAGCTCCTGTGGTCCTCAAAACAGTCCGTTTCCCTATGGGGGAAGGGGCAAAAGCCTATTTGCTTATGGAGGAAAGGGTGAGGGCTTTATCTCACATGCTCACTTTACTCCTTGGGGAGTGGGCTACATATAGGGCACAACTTCCCATAAGCTCTCACTTGAAAGAAAGCTATGGAGGCTCACTCTCCTATATATATATATCAAAAGACCGAGGCCGGGGCCGGGGTCATGGGTCAATTGGGGTTCTTTCTTTTCAAAAAATTTTTCTCCAATTAGAAAATCTTTCCTCTCCACACGTTTGGTTCTTTCTTTAAAAATAAAATTTATTTTTTTGTTTTTTGTTTTTTATATTTTTTTTTAAATTTTTATTTTCTGCTTTTTTTTAAGATAAGTTTTCTAGGGTTTCTTTAGGGTCCAGCCTTGGCCGCGGCGCAGTTCGCACACAGCCCAGATCTGGGGATTCGGAAATCCCCCCTCACACGCGCAGAAAACCAGATAACAAAATGCACGCCCACACGCAGAGCGGAAAAATAACAAGAGAAACAGAAATGCAGAAGACAAATTGCAGAAACAGAGATTGAAAACCACAGAAACACCTCAACAACAAACACACAGTCGCTTTCCTACAGTGCAGATTAAACTTCACGCAGCAGCCGAGCTGCAAACTGGAGCTTGGTGCAGGACAACTCCCCGGCAGCGGCGCCAAAAATGTGCGCTTTTGCCGCACAGGTCGTAGCTGGGGACTTGCCGGACACCGTATGCGAGCCACGAATGGCTGCAAGCATACAACCAAGGAAGGAAGCTCAAAACAGAATGCAGAAGGTGTGTCACTCACCACCAGCAGATTCGACTTCATCGGGGGAGTCTTGAGTTCCAGCAGTGGAAGTGGGAGTTAGAGGCATTTCAGTTCTCTCATCTAGTGGTTGCTACCAGGCTCACTCTTGTTTGAGTACAGAGCCGAAAACACAGTTCTCACCCTCGTTTTCGGCTTCGAGTGGATGACCATGAGAGCATTCTAGAGCAGTTGAGAGCTAGAGAGGGTGCTGCTGACTAGATCTCTATCTTGATAGCGACTAAACTCAGACTAGCTGGGTTAGCTCACTTACATTGTACTTAGATTTTTGGGCAGTGACTAACCTCAGACTAGCTAGGGTAGCTCATTTTCATTCTGATGTACTTATTTGATGTTTATATCATTATGAGTTTTCTCATTATTGAGTATCATTACATTTTAGTTGATGTTCTTGATTTTATTATATTTTTTAACACTTTGGCTATCATATTGTTTGTTGAAAATCTCCATGCCATCGTACCCAAACATGCTCTGATGGGGACCAAACTTTGCAAGCATGGGGAGGGGACCCACCCCCACATGCTTGCAAAGTTTGGTCACAATCAGAGCATGTTTGGATTGGCAATTAGCGCCCAGTGCGGGTTTTTCAAGTCTCTTGGTGCTTAAGAGGCCATGGAAAATCCGGGCCTTCCCCATACCATCGTATCCAAACATGCTCCGCCGATGGGGACCAAACTTTGCAAACATGTGGGGGTGGGTCCCCCCCACATGCTTGCAAAGTTTGGTCACAATCAGAGCATGTTTGGATTGGCAATTAGCGCCCAGTGCGGGTTTTTCAAGTCTCTTGGTGCTTAAGAGGCCATGGAAAATCCGGGCCTTCCCCATACCATCGTACCCAAACATGCTCCGATGGGGACCAAACTTTGCAAGCATGTGGGGGTGGGTCCCCCCCACATGCTTGCAAAGTTTGGTCACAATCAAAGCATGTTTGGATTGGCAATTAGCGCCCGGGTGCGGGCTTTTGAAGTCTCTTGGTGCTTAAGAGGCCATGGAAAATCCGGGCCTTCCCCATACCATCGTACCCAAACATGCTCCGATGGGACCAAACTTTGCAAGCATGTGGGGGTGGGTCCCCCCACATGCTTGCAAAGTTTGGTCACAATCAGAGCATGTTTGGATTGGTAATTGGCGCCCAGTGCAGGTTTTCCAAGTCTCTTGGTGCTTAAGAGGCCATGGAAAATCCGGGCCTTCCCCATACCATCGTACCCAAACATGCTCCGATAGGGACCAAACTTTGCAAGCATGTGGGGGTGGGTCCCCCCCACATGCTTGCAAAGTTTGGTCACAATCAGAGCATTTTTGGATTGGTAATTGGCGCCCAGTGCGGGTTTTTCAAGTCTCTTGGTGCTTAAGAGGCCATGGAAAATCCGGGCCTTCCCCATACCATCGTAACCAATTATGCTCCGATGGGGACCAAACTTTGCAAGCATGTGGGAGGAGGGTCAAACATGCTCCGATGGGGACCAAACTTTGCAAGCATGTGGGGGGGACCCACCCCCACATGCTTGCAAAGTTTGGTCCCCATCGGAGCATGTTTGGGTATGATGGTATGGGGAAGGCCCGGATTTTCCATGGCCTCTTAAGCACCAAGAGACTTCAAAAACCCGCACCGGGTGCCAATTGCCAATCCAAACATGCTCTGATTGTGACCAAACTTTGCAAGCATGTGGGGGGGACCCACCCCCACATGCTTGCAAAGTTTGGTCCCCATCGGAGCATGTTTGGGTACGATGGTATGGGGAAGGCCCAGATTTTCCATGGCCTCTTAAGCACCAAGAGACTTGAAAAACCCGCACCGGGCGCTAATTGCCAATCCAAACATGCTCTGATTGTGACCAAACTTTGCAAGCATGTGGGGGGGACCCACCCCCACATGCTTGCAAAGTTTGGTCCCCATCGGAGCATGTTTGGGTATGATGGTATGGGGAAGGCCCGGATTTTCCATGGCCTCTTAAGCACCAAGAGACTTCAAAAACCCGCACTGGGCGCTAATTGCCAATCCAAACATGCTCTGATTGTGACCAAACTTTGCAAGCATGTGGGGGGGACCCACTCCCACATGCTTGCAAAGTTTGGTCCCCATCGGAGCATGTTTGGGTACGATGGTATGGGGAAGGCCCGGATTTTCCATGGCCTCTTAAGCACCAAGAGACTTCAAAAACCCGCACTGGGCGCTAATTGCCAATCCAAACATGCTCTAATTGTGACCTTTTGCAAGCATGTGGGGGGGCCCCACCCCCCCATGCTTGCAAAGTTTGGTCCCCATCGGAGCATGTTTGGGTATGATGGTATGGGGAAGGCCCGGATTTTCCATGGCCTCTTAAGCACCACAAGAGACTTGAAAAACCCACACTGGGCGCTAATTGCCAATCCAAATGTTAACCTATGATGGACATTGAGACGTATTATGTTTTACGTCATTAATTTAAATATTCTGAGTCATGGGCCGGGCTTGTCGGCACCATATGTTAAGGATGAAGGGATTGGGTGATCGCCGATGAGAGGCGCACCTTGAATATCAGTAGGATAAGGGTTAGGATCGGCCAGCCATGTATGGGCGCCCAAGTGTGAACGGCCAAGTCACCTATAAGAGTCAAATGTAACCCTAAAATCCTCATTCTCATGTGTTGTGAATACAAGAGTGCTCTTGCCTTATCTCCTTGGTTTCCTTCTCCTGCGTGTGTGTGAGAGAGAGAGAGAGAGAGTGAGAGAGCGATCGAGCGCACTGTGTAGCGGCACGGCAGCGGCGACGAGGCGGTAGAGCGGCGACGGCGGCTCCTCCTTCACAGCTGCGACGTGGGAATCCTTCAAGTTTCCTTCCATGACCTTCACTTGAACAAAGTTCAAGGAACTGGAGTTTTTGAATCCCCAAACCTTCAGTTAGTAAAAGCTTCTAAGTTGTTGAAAGGACTTAGAAAGAAGCAGCAAATTTATGTTGTCAAAATGAACCCAGTAAACTCAAAGCTTAAGGCTAAAGTACCAAAATGGTTAAATGAATTTGATGATCTATTCCCAGTAGATCTAACTGAAATTCCTCCAATCCGAGAAGTAGATCATGTGATTGAATTGACCCCCGGAGCTTAGCCAGTAGCACTATGCGCGTACAAAATGCCAGTTCCTGAAGCCATCAAACTCAAGGAACAGTTTAGACAGCTGTTAGAACAAGGGTTTGTAAGACCCAGTGTTTCACCTTGGGGTGCGCCAGTTCTTTTTCAGAAAAAGAAAGATGGAACGCTTAGACTCTGTGTGGACTACAGAGGTCTAAATCAGCTGACAATTAAGAATAAGAATCCTATCCCAAGAATTGATGAGGTTTTGGACAGGCTAAATGGAGCCCAGATCTTCACAAAGATAGATCTCAAATCCGGGTATTACCAGATCAGGATTAATGATCAAGATATACCGAAAATAGCCATCAATACTCGCTATGGGCATAATGAATTTACTGTCATGCCATTCAGATTAACTAATGTCCCAGCTACATTCAATCGCCTAATGCAGGACATCCTCAGAGAATACTTGGATGATTTTGTTCTAGTTTTCTTTGATGAGATTCTGATTTACTCAAAGAATGCAGCTGACCATGAGACTCATGTCTGAAAAGTTCTTGAGATTATAAGGAAGCACCAACTCTTTGCCAAAAAGAGCAAATTCACTTTCTCTGCCGACCACGTCAAATACTTGGGCTTTCTGGTATCCAAAGATGGAATTTCTCCAGATTCCGCAAAAGTCCAAGCAGTCATATATTGGCCTCTTGAACCAAAGACAGTGAAAGAAGTCAGAGGATTCTTGGGATTGACTGGTTGGGATAGAATTTTTATACCAAAGTATGCTCTCATAGCTTTCCCCCTGACTAACCTTCTCAAAAACAATACCCCATTTCAGTGGTCTGCCAGGTGCCAGAGTGCTTTTGATAAGCTAAAGACCGCCTTGGTAACCAGTCCCGTTCAGAAGCTGCTAGATTTCTCTCTACCCTTTGAGGTAGTAACTGATGCAAGTGGTTTTGCCTTGGGAGGTGCACTCATGCAGGAAGGTCATGCAGTGGCCTATGAATCCCGAAAACTCAGAACGCATGAGAGGAATTATGCTGTCCACGACCTAGAACTACTTTCAGTAGTCTATGTCTTAAAGTTGTGCAGACATTACCTACTGGGAAAAAGATTCACTTTGATGATAGATCATCAGAGCTTAAAGTGGATCTTTACTCAGAAGGACCTCAACATGCACCAAAGAAGGTGGATGCGGACCTTACAGGAGTTTGATTTTGAAATCAAGTACCGCCCAGGCAAAGAAAATGTGGTAGCAGATGCCCTTAGCACAAAAGCCTCCTTGCTTGCAATTATTGTAGTATCAAATCCTTTGATTATTGAAGCAAGAGAGAAGATCATGCAGGATAGATTCTTTGGCCCTATTGCTACCCTACTTATGCAGGAAAGCAAAACTCCACAGGAGTTGAACAGAGTTCAAGGGTATAGCCTGGATGATGGCATTATGTATTATAATCGTAGGCTATGCATTCCCAATGATGAGGGAACCAAGGGTCAAATTTTGAATGAAGCCCATGACAGCCTTATAGCAGGACACCCAGGCTTCATCAAAACCTACATGTCTGTAAAGAAAAGCTTCTTTTGTCCTGGTCTGAAAAAGGATGTACTGAATCATGTACGTCAATGTCTGACATGCCAGAAAGTCAAAGCTGAAAGAGTAAAAATTCGTGGGAAGTTACATCCATTGGACATCCCCAAAATGAAGTGGGAATGTATCAGTATGGACTTTATTACTAGATTACCTTCAGTGCAATCAAGTTACAACTCCATTTTCGTGGTAGTTTAACAGACTAACCAAAGTTGCCCATCTGATCCCAGTAAAAGAAACCTACACTGCACTGGATGTGGCCAGAGTGTTTCTCAAAGAAATCTTCATATTGCATGGCCTACCCAGGAGAATAGTAAGTGATCAAGATCCCAAGTTTACTTCAAGGTTTTGGACTGCATTTTTCGAAGCAGCAGTGGGAACTTTCTTGGATCCCAGCACAGCTTATTACCCTAAGACCGATGGTCAAACTGAAAGGGTAAACCAAGTAATCGAAGATATACTTTGGTCATGCTGTGGCAGGGAACCCAAAAAGTGGCTAAGCTATCTGCACCTAGTCGAGTTCGCCTACAATGCTTCTTATCACCGAAGTATCGGGATGAGCCCTTTTAAAGCTATGTATGGACAAGATTGCTTAACTCCATTACCTTGGTCCCCGACCCATTGATTAGGGTCAAGATGTCCAGACAGATGCTTGACGACATGGAGCAGCAGATGCAGTCAATTCGTAAAGATATTAAAGCTGCCCACCAGGATTGACAAAAGCAGTATGCAAATAAGAAGAGGACAAATAGAAAGTTTGAAGAAGCAGATATGTTCTTCATTAGAGTACGGCCCAAAAGAAGTTCTCTATCTCTTGGGAAGTACAACAAGTTATCCCCCAGATATTGTGGGCCATATCTGATTACAAAGAAAGTAGGTGACTTAGCCTACGAGCTTCTTCTGCCTCCTCATCTCAAAGTTCATAATGTATTTCATGTAGGCCTTCTAAAGAAATATGTGCCAAGCCCAAATCATGTACTTGATGATGAAATCCTAACCTCTTCAACCCAAGGGCAGATGGAACTCCAACCTGAAGAAATTCTTGATGTTCGAGAAAAGATTCTCATGAACAGAATTCTCAGAGAGTTATTGGTAAAATGGAAGTTCTATCCTTTTGAAGATGCCACTCGGGAGAATGAAGCCGATCTATTGTTGCGGGATTACCCCCAGTTTGCGAGATGAGGGCATCTCACGTTTTTCAAGTGGTAGAGAATGGAAGATTCCTCCCCAGCCTTTCAAGATGTCCAACATCTTCCCCTGTAATCAAATCCCTCTTCAGAAATATAAAAGATCTTGTTTCTACCAGTTTTGGCCTAGAGAGAGAAAATCTTCTAGAGAGTGATAATTCAGTTTTTAAATATTTTTGGATGGAAAAATATCTCATCTTTTTAAAATAAGTTCCCCCGAAACAGAAGTTCAAAAAGATTTTCAGAAGGTGCATTAGAAATTAAGTATAATCTGTTCAAGAGGCATTATCCTAGGAGTCAAGATTTTTTTAAAATTTTAAATTAAGGTTCCTATGGACCAATAAGATTCATACAAATGTAGGGAGGAGATAAATGGAGAAATAAAAGAAAAATGCCCCAAAAATGAGTAAATACTCACATAAGATGAAGAGGTAACTAAGGACAAGGTTAATAGTTAAAAAAGAGAGATATTTGGAAGAAATGATGCATTTTTGACACCTCAGTATGGGGGAATTTTCCTCATAAAGGAGGCACCTATTTCACATGTGTGGGAGAGTTTTAAACTCCCAAAGAATGAGATATTTTTATCTCTCCTCTCTCCTGTTTCAACTAAATCCAAAAAGTGGACTAAACTGACCCAAAAATGGTCAAAAATTGACCAAACTGATCTGGAAACTTCTAGAATCACTTGGCTTGGTTAGAAGCTCACTTTTCCTATAATAGAAGCCTTCCCCTTTGTTGAAGCTTAATAGTGTTTTTGCACTGTTACCCTACTTTTCCCAAGAGCCAAAAAACTGTGAATTTACTCATAATTCATTAGTTTTTTGACCTTCCCTCTTCTGAAGATTGGTGGCCACTCTTGTTTCAAACAAGAGTAGAACCCTCAAACCATCAAGCCAAAGGAAAGCTCTCAAATTCCTTCATAAGTTGGAGATTCTTCTCTTTTCTATTCATTTTATGGTTTTTTTTAATGATTTTTGACTTCTCTAAATTGAATATGATGTTATGCCTCATTGAAAAAAGGCATTCCCCTTTCTTCTTTAGTAAATCCAACCATTCTTTATCCTCGATGAATGATTAATGGATAAAATCAAGTTTTTCATAATGTTTCTCTTTGATAAAGAAGAAAATGTTTACATTAGAATGATTTAAATACTCTTGGTGAACTTCTAATTAATTTTAGAGAATTAAAATTTGAAAAATGGTCAGCCATACAAAGGAGGTTATGGCAAAGTTTTTCTAAAATTGTGAAAAATAAGTTTTACTTTTTTATTCAAAAAGAATAATTCCCATCGTATATGTATTCTTGAAGTTTTATTTTTCATCCTAGGTATGGAAAAATGCATACTAAAAATATTTTATTAAAAAATATTACTTCTTTAGAATTAAATTCTATGTATAGAAGGAACCATATTGAAATATTATTTTGATTATAAAAATGTTATTTTCATCATAAATGATTTGTATGCATAAACATATGCATAAAAGATATTTTTTAATATTAAAAGTATGATTTTCATCATAAATAATTTTTATGCATAAATGGATGCATAAAAGAAATTCTTTTATATTAAAAGAGTGATTTTCATCATAAATGATTTGTATGCATAAACATATTCATAAAAGATAGTTTTTTATATTAAAAGTGTGATTTTCATCACAAATGATTTTTATGCATAAATGGATGCATAAAAGAAATTCTTTTATATTAAAAGTGTAATTTTTATCGTAAATGATTTTTATGCATAAATGGATGCATAAAAGAAATTATTTTATATTAAAAGAGTGATTTTCATCATAAATGATTTGTATGCATAAAAGATATTTTTTAAATATTAAAAGTGTGATTTTCATCATAAATGATTTTTATGCATAAATGGATGCATAAAAGAAATTCGTTTATATTAAAAGAGTGATTTTCATCATAAATGATTTGTATGCATAAACATATGCATAAAAGATATTTTTTTATATTAAAAGTGTGATTTTTATCATAAATGATTTTTATGCATAAATGGATGCATAAAAGAAATTCTTTTATATTAAAAGAGTGATTTTTATCATAAATGATTTGTATGCATAAACATATGCATAAAAGATATTTTCATATATTAAAAGTGTGATTTTCATCATAAATAATTTTTATGCATAAATGGATGCATAAACGAAATTCTTTTATATTAAAAGAGTGATTTTCATCATAAATGATTTGTATGCATAAACATATGCATGAAAGATATTTTTTTATATATTAAAAGTGTGATTTTCATTATAAATGATTTAGCATAAATGGATGCATAAAAGAAATTCTTTTATATAAAAAGAGTGATTTTCATCATAAATGATTTTTATGCATAAATGGATGCATAAAAGAAATTCTTTTATATTAAAAGAGTGATTTTCATCATAAATGATTTGTATACATAAATATATGCATAAAAGATATTTTTTTATATTAAAAGTGTGATTTTCATCATAAATGACTTTTATGCATAAATGGATGCATAAAAGAAATTCTTTTATATTAAAAGAGTGATTTTCATCCTTTTTTATGCATAAAATGGATGCATAAAAGAAATTCTTTCATATTAAAAGAGCGATTTTCATCATAAATGATTTTTATGATGATAAAAGTGTGACTTTCATCAGAATTAGTTTTTATGCATAAATAGATGCATATAGAATTTTTATATTTAAATAAGGGTTCTCTTAATCCTCTGTTTAATTTTCGCAAAAATTGAAAAAACGAATAAGTAGATAATCTGTGAGAAGAAATGCTACCGTTTCATATTCACTAAGATGATAATGAGAAAATTCAATTAAACTATCGAAGTCGGAGATCGCGATAAATGATTATTTTATTCCTCATAGGAAATTCATGTTTTAGAAATCTGTAAGCAAATATTTGACGGACGAAATTTAGAAAAAGAGAAATTGAAATATTACCTTTCGAGAAAGATAGTTTAGGAAGAACCTTTCCAGACCCAAACTCTGATTCAGACTATTGACCAAGACCTAAATTCTTCTCGTCACTTTCAATCAATGACGATGTGCCTAGTTCATGAAAAATGCACTCAAATTCCTCACTAAATCTGAAACTAAGTTAAGACTTTTGATTTTGATCTAAGGATCAAGTTAACAGAATTCAAGGAATTCTGTTTGGAATTCAAACTTGGATCTAGAAGTATTGGGATACGGATTTAAGATTTATTCATGGTATTCAAATAAAATCAAAACTGTAAACTTGCATAGAAACTCTGTTTTCTTAAAGAACTGTCTTATGCCAGAATGCTGGAGGGAGCATTTAGCATATATGTTTATCTAAGGGAAGTTCGGTTGCAACAGCTAGCGGGGAGTGTTCTTCAAGGGACAGCTCACGCAGCAAAAATCTGCCCAGGTCTTGACCAACCTGGGTATGGTGAAAAATGGTGTGCTTCCGGTGTACGATGGGCGAGGGTCGACGAAGCGGTCCCTGAGTGAAGTACCCGGACACCTAAGGAGGATCCTGGAGGGTTCTGACCAGGCGATGCACGGGCTTGTGGTGCTTAGGACACCCATACGTATGTTGAGGAAGATATATATATGTATGTTGACGAAGTGATTATTGTGATCTGTTTACTGGATCTCGTTGGCTGACCATCATACACTTTGATAACTCACCATAGTGTCTCAAGCTCTTCAATCAAAGACTCAAGGTACACATCCGGGTGTAAGCAGGTTAATGTAGTATGTTATTTATGCTTGTTAGCACATTTCAAAAGCTTCTTTTACTAGCATAGAATATAGTATTTGTGTGGGGTGATATTATAATAGCCTAAAATGTGATAAATTTTAATAGTATATTTACCATGTGTGAAATGTCACGTCAAGTTTTCTACCACTATTCTTAATGATGACTCAAGTTTTCTACCACTATTCTTAATGATGAGGAGGAGGAGTAAGGGAATCAAAATGTGATCATAATTCCTACTCGTGTAAAAGTAACGTTTTGAAATTTTTGTGGGCACCACTCGCGGGGCTTACGTTCTATTTGTGAAAGGATGAAGCAGCCAGAGGAAAAGAGCAGGCTCTCCAACCGAGCAAAGAACACCAAAGCGAGCGAAGAAATTTGAAACAGTAGGCTCTCCTAGCCGAGCAAAGAACACCAAAGCGAGCGAAGAAATTTGAAACAGTAGGCTCTCCCAACAGAGCGAAGAACACCAAAGCGAGTGAAGAAATTTGAAGCAGCAGGCTCTCCACAGCAGAGCAAAGAACACCAAAGCGAGCCCGAGCAGCCCCTCCAATCGAGGCAGAGTCAGACAAAGAAGAGGAGAAGATACTGAAGAAAGACAAGTTGTCCTCAAGGAGTCTAAGGTTTCTAACTCATAGAATGTGTTCTCTTTCTTTCTTCTCATTTATATAATTCTGATATTGATGTTTCTTGCATGTCATGTCCTATAGTAAGATGGAAGGCCCCTAAGGTATATTATCTACTTCAAACCGCTTTCTGCTTAACAAAAGAGGATTTCCACACATAGTACGGCCTCGACATAGAAGGCAAGCACCCAAGGCTCTTAAGGGATTCACATGTCTCCAAATCTGATTGGTTGTCAGTATTCAAGCACACGAGGGAGACACGTGCATATCGGATTAAGTGCTGTAGTATTCGAGCACAGTAGTTCCAGAATGTTTTGATATTTTACAACAAGGTATATCAGAAGTGTCCTACGAACATGGAGTTTAACGTCTCATTTGCTAGAGCATATGTGTTGCAGTTCAGTCCAAGTGTTGTAAGAACAGGAAAGGCAATGCCTTTTGCTTGGGCTGTTGTTGGCCGAAGATCACAACAATGATCTTCGAAAAGGCAGCTACTTTGACAGCCATTTCCTCCGTTGGAAGGTAAACAATGGTGGCGTGGATAGTGCCGTGTAGGACAACAAAGGGGAACAACTCCAAATTGAAGAAACTCCTAACTCAAGAGCAGCAGCAAGCAAGAGCTTAAGTTTCCCGCATGCAGATTATATGTTTGAGGCCTTGAAGATGTAGAAATAAGAATGCAGATTATATGTTTGAAGATGAAAGCATTAATTGAAGATGTAGAAATAAGAATGAGAGAGGCCAAGGATGCATATGCAATTTGTGAGAATAAATTGGAGGCTGCAAAAGTTTAGAAATTGAGTGAGGAGAAATTTGCCAAAGCCCTCAAGCTGTTAAAAGAACAAATGGAAACAACACAATCCCAGTTGGCTTCCTTGCCTGATGAAAACTCCATCACAAGAACCACACTTAGTGAGTAGCTAGCAACATAGGAGTCAATGTTGCAGGTTCTTGGAGGAGGAGGATCAATAGATTTTGTGGACCTACCTGTGATTGAGGTGAATTTATTAGTTTTTTTTGTTTTTTATATTTATTGTATGTGTGTACATTTTGATTGATTGCCTTATGTGTGTTTTCTATATGGATATTGATTGACTGCAGGTTGATATGGAGCTACAGAGGCTGATGTAATCAAGGAGCTAGAAATGCAGCATGCTTTGCTTGTAGAGATGCTTAGTAGAGTCGAAAGTGGGCCATCAAGTGTGCCTCTTCCCATCTCCACCTTCTCTGGTCTCCCACACCATAGACAACCTTAATGTAGAGTTGGAAAGTGTGCTGGGTGTAAGCAGGGTTTCAACTTCAATGAAACCCTGATGTTGGTGGTACTTCCATGCAGGCACACATATCACTCAATGTGCTTTGCATCATTATGCACTCTTAGGGATCTATGTATATTTCCCTATTGTATTATGGCGATTCCACGTAGTGCTCATTTGAGTGTGGTTTGGAGAGCAGGTAAAGACCTTTGTTTCATTTTTACATGTATATAATTTGTCACCAATATGCTAGTTAACACTCACATGTAAGGTAGTTGATAGGATCTAGTATGCTAGTTAACAATCACTAACATGCTAGTCAACAATCATTAACATGCTAGTCAATAGTCACCTATGTTAATTAGCACTCAACATTTTCTAGTTAGCAGTCACCTATTCAATAGTATGCTAGTCAACAGTCACCTATGCGCTAATTTATAGTCCCTAGTATGCTAGTTAACACTTACCAGTTAATAGTGCCAAGTATGCTTATTAACAATCACCTGTGTTAACAAGCATGATAGTTAATAATGCCTAGTACGCTTGTTAATAGTCACCTATTAACAACCATAATAGTTAACAGTGCCCAACATGCTAGTTTATAGTCCCCACTATGCTAGTTTATGGTTGTTAATAGTCACCTATTAACAACCATAATAGTTAACAGTGCCCAACATGCTAGTTTATAGTCCCCACTATGCTAGTTAACAATGATAGTTTACAGTGCCCAACATGCTAGTTTATAGTCCCCACTATGCTATTTTATAGTCCCCACTATAAAATGCTAGTTAACAATGCTAGTTTACAGTGCCCAACATGCTAGTTTATAGTCCCCACTTGCTATTTTATAGTCCCCACTATAAAATGCTAGTTAACAATGCTAGTTTACAGTTCCCAACATGCTAGTTTATAGTCCCCACTATGCTATTTTATAGTCCCCATTATGCTAGTTAACACTTATCAGTATGCTAGTTAATAATGCCCACTATGCTTGTTAATAGTCACTTGTTAACAAGCATGATAGTTAACAGTACCTAGTATGCTAGTTAACCCTCCCCCTAGTATGCTTGTTAACAATTTCTAACATATTATTTAACAATCACGTGTTCACTAGCATGCTAGCCAATAACCACCCATGTTAGCTAGCACTTAAATATGTTTAGTTAATAGTCACCTGTTCACTAGCATGATAGTTAACAGTACCTAGTATGCTAGTTAACCCTCCCCCTAGTATGCTTGTTAACAATTTCTAACATATTATTTAACAATCACGTGTTCACTAGCATGCTAGCCAATAACCACCCATGTTAGCTAGCACTTAAATATGTTTAGTTAATAGTCACCTGTTCATTAGCATGCTAGTCAACAGTCAGCTATGTTAGATAGCACTCAAGTATGTTTTGTTAACAATCACATGTTCACTAGTATTTGACTAGGTCTGTTAGTTAGCACTCATATGTAGATAGCACCCATATGCTAGTGCAGTCAACTACTCCCTAGATTCATATGTTAGATAGCAAATGCTTTCCAGTTTGTACTTATGTTTTCTAGTTGGTTTGTCTATTTTTGTAGCTCCGTTGACATGCAGCTCATCAAGACGAACAAATGCCCAAAATATGTTTTCATGTGGGAAAATGGAGAGCAGCATAACAACGGGTCATATGCACATGTACGATAAGGGTGGTGAAGACAACGGCTCTTCTGCAAATTTGGCCAATTTGAAGAATGCTACTAATAGTGTCGATGTTGACAAACACCCTATTTACAACATGTCAAATTTGGAGCAAAAAGGTGACATACAGGACCTGAATTATAGTGAGACATAAGAGTTGGAGGAGGAAAAGGTACAGGACTTGAATTATAGTGAACACAAGAGTTGGAGGAGGAAAATGTACAGGATGAATCAGACCACCTGCAAGAGGACGCACTACCGTCTGCCCCATATGAAGAAATTGCTGATGTCCTGGAGTTGGAAAGTCAAGGATATGATCCAAATATTGTGAATGTAGGAGATGACTCTCCCTTGGGCCACCTTGTAGGTCAGATTGCAAGGAAGAAGGGTCGTGAGCACATGGTGAGCCGAGCATCTACTGCAAAGAAATGGAAGGTAACAGTAGGCACAACAAAATCCCAGAAACCAAAATCACCTAATGTAAAAGTTGGCAAAACTCGTGCATGCAAGAAACTATGAGGTCACAAGGCTAGGTCTTTCTTCTTTTGTCCATCCTAGTAGTGCACACCTCATGGAGGTGGTGTATTTTGTAGTTCTCAATTATATTGGAACTATGTCTTGTAAACCAATGATATAATAAAAAATATCATTTTTTAATCTGTGAGATCCAATTTTGTGTATGAGTGCCTAAGTAGTACAACTTTGTTTGTAGGATACTTTGTTCTAATGATGTGAGTGCCCCCATGTTTATGTATTGCAGTTGACTTGTCAGTAGGGAGTTTAATGCATGTTCTTTGGGTGCCTCAAGTTTTGTGTTTGGATGCAAGTTTTCAAGCCTGCAAAATCAGTTTAGTGAGGTGTTTACACATCTAAACATACCGATCATAGTTGATGATGAATAGTTAAAGCCATTGTTGGCCCCTGGGTCATAGCCACCAGTAAAGAAACAAAAACAAAAGAAAAGAAAACAGGTAGTCACGCAAGTGGAAGAAATAGTGATTGATCGAGTGCTACCTGGCGGTAACATGTGAAGAGCTGGATTTGAACCAAAAACTAGCTTCAGAGGAGAATGATCGCAAAGCATTGATACTAGATCTTAATGGTGTGATGTTGTGCCATTTTAGGGAAGGTGAATACATTCCAAGGTATATAACATGGATGAAAGAGGTGACATAAGCCCTTGGAGAGCGAGTATTTGTCCATGAGGGAGCCTCTGCATTTTTGCTATGGTACATGGAGAACTTCGCTGTGTTTATATGGAGTTGTGCGAGGTCAAAGAATGTAAGCAGGCTGCTAAGGGTAGAATTTCCAAAGTCTGCAAACCAAATTAGCAGGCCAGATTTTGTCCCAGCAGCATTGTCAAAGATAGGAAGACAATGCAGAAGTTCCTGGAATACAAAAGCCGATTTTTTTATAAGTGCCTGTCTGATTTCTGGAGCCACTATAAGCAGTTTAATGATTCGAACACTTTAATAGTTGACGATTCAACTTACAAGTGTTTCAAAAACCCACATCATTGTTGTTTAATCATTCCAAAGCTTGAAGACGTGGAAATGTCAGAAATCATAGGGTTTCTTAATGACAAGATTCTTAATTAGATTTGGCATTGGTTGCTTGTAGAGAACCATGGAGAGCATGCAATCGCCAATCTTACGTGCACACCCTTGGATAAAGAGAGCTTAGAAGTGTTTTACATGGTAACCAAAAAGTAGCTTTAGAGGGATATTGTAAATTTATGACCCAATATGTAATCAATACTTCTTTTCACCTCTTGCGGCCTTTTCGAGGGACTTTTGTAAATTTTTGTAAATTTTTGGCCCAATATGTAATCATTACAATGAATATACATTCAAAGAATGTGTAGTCTATTAAAGTGTATATAAACTAACATGTAGAGTTTATGAAAGAGTGTTGTTTGTTCAAATGAGTCACCTATTGATTAGTTACAACAGTCACCTATTCTCTCTAGTTAGTCAATATGTTTAGTTAATAGTCACTTATATGCTAGTTAATAGTTACCAGTGCTAGCTAACAGTCCCTAGTATGCTAGTTAATAGTTACATGTATGCTAGCTAACAGTCCCTAGTATGCTAGTTAATAGTTACATGTATGCTAGCTAATAGTTACTACTGCTAGTTAACAATCCCTGGTAAGCTAGTTAGCAGTATGCTAGTTAACAATCCCCAGTATGGTAGTTAACAGTATACGAGTCTTCTTTTCACTGGGGAAAAAAAGAGGCACCTATTCTATTCTCTGTAGTTAGTTAGTTAACAGTCTCCTGTATGCTAGCTAACAGTTACCAGTATGCTAGTTAACAGTCACCTGTATGCTAGTTAATAGTTACTAATATGTGTGTTAATAGTCACCTTTCCACTAGCATGCTGTCAACAATATGTTAGTTAACAATATACCAACCTTCTGTTCTCTGTCAAAACAAAGAGGCACCTATTCGGTTCTCTCTAGTCAGTTAACAGTCACATATATGCTAGTTAATAGTTACTAGTATGCTAGTTAACAATCCCTAGTATGCTAGTTAATAGTCACCTTTTCACTAGCATGCTATCAACAAAAGTCACCTATGTTAGTTAATAGTATACCACTCTTCTCTTCTCTGGGAAAACAAAGAGGCTAGTTAGTTAATAGTATATTGTATGCTAGTTAGTTCTCTAGCTAGGTAGTTATTAGTCACGTGTATGCTAGTTAACAATTACCAGTATGCTAGTTAACTGCTGTTACCTATATGATAGTTAGCAGTAACTTGTCTGCTAGTTAACAATCACTTGTATGCTAGTTAACAGTCACTTGTATGCTAGTTAACAATCACCAGAATTTTTTCTAGGAAAACAAAGAATGTGCAATCTATTGAACTGTGCATTTATTAACACATAGTTTATAAAAATCATAGTTTGTTTAAATGAGGCAGTTTATAAAATGCCATAAAATAAGTCACATATCAAATGGCATGCTATTATAGATTGCCTCATAGGTTTCTGGAGTTATAGAATACAAATTTCTTTTTCTGGGGATATGCTGTACATGGGTATCTTAATACAACGCACAAGATGTGACAGTATGTGAACTGGGGGCACATTAGAAAGAAGATTAAAGGAATATGCATCTCTCTTTTTGTAATACAAACCCTTGATGACATATGTCCATTTAGCAAATTTTTTCTGCCATTCATCCACATAATTGTCTTTAGTCTCATTCTTCTCTGCAATACATTTGATGAGGTAAAAGTCAAATGCCTCTGTATTGGTTGCAGCATCTGGTTGTACTGCAAAAGTGTCATCAATTTGTAGTGCATTGCTCTCAACACATCATGATGTCCCTCATATGACACTTCATCATATGCATCTTCGTCATCAGGAAGGGGTTCAGAATCAGGAAAGGGTTGCAAAATATGATAATCCCATGAAGGAACATGTGCTTTGTTGACACATCTATTCCAATGACCATGCATACATGCATCACAAAAGTAAGCCAAATGTTTGATGTCAAGTCCTGTAGAATCCCATGGGTTATGAGCACGAATGGTATGCACAAAGCCTGACTTTGGGATAGGTGCACAATTCCATTTTACCTCCCTATTTACATCTCCTACTTTGACCTCCCAAAAAACACGGGCACGATTTCTCAGTTTTGAAGAATAGAAAGCTTCAGCACCCTCTTCTGATAGGTTGTCCCTACAGTAAGCGACTACATTAGCAACACACTTTAAGGTAGCACCATCTGGCTTTAATTGTTCATGTGTTAACGTTCTCTTCACCACCACAGCTCCTGCTCTGTCATGTTCTACCTTTCCATGTCCTGATGCTGAGAAGAAATGACTCATTTATATCCCAGTCAAACCTGCATACCTTGCTAAAAAATTTAATGGCATGCGTGCCTTGAACTGTGAAGCAGCACCATCAGACCACACCTAATTTGATTTAATTATTACCCCTTGTTCCTTCAACCATTCAAAGTACAACATAAAGCAATGTTGCACAAACAAGGTGTCACGAACTCTGTCATCTGAATGAAGAAGTGACAGTTTTGATGAGTTCACCTGTCTTCCTGTATTAAGTTATGTGTACAAGTATAGTGACTTGTGTTGAATGCCAAGGCATAGACTGGATCTCATTATTCTCTTTAAAAGCATAGTTTTCAGCAAAGTCAATCTGCAAAGTCAATCACAGATACAACCACATCATCAGGGAAATTTTGAATACATTCTTTAAACTGTTGTGCTTGCCACCGGGCAACGTAATTGTGAGTAATGAAGAAATGTAGCTTGGATTTCAAAAGTGTAAGAAACTCCCAACACTGTATCTCTTTGTTCAAAAGATCTTTCCTCTTCCTTTTGTTTCCTTCTTTGTCCATAGTCTCCACAAATGCAAATACCTTCACAATCATAGAATTCCCTCCCTTTCTTGTTTCCAAAGGGTAGCATGCCAAATTCTTCACACCACAGTTTTTGCATTGCCCCATCAAGCACTTTTTGTTATGGAAGGACTCATCTTCTTGCTTCGAGCAGACTATTGACTCCCACAACTATGTGACACCATTGAAGGTATGCCCTATAGATGAGCATGTTTTGTTGGTACCATCTCCAGCACAAATCTCACAACTGCATGGACACCCATGGAGACTAAACTTCTGAGAGTGCATGTGATTGAGTGCATCTCTCAAGAAAGACATTTGCACATGATATTCACAGCATGTATATCTGTCCTTCACTCGACGAACAAAGAAAGGCTTCAAATACTCAAATGAACGCAATTGAATTTTGTTTTTTGGATGAGAAGCTTTGAATCTACGAAACAACTCAACCTACAGATAAAAAAACCAAAAAGATACATTACTTAGCATGAAAGATGTGCTACTTGGGTTGAAAGATATTCTACTTGGGTTGAAAGATATGCTAACAGCATAATAGATATGCTACTTAGCATGACCTGAAGTAGGATAGATATGTTAACTAACATGCAAGATATGCTAATTAGCATGAAAGATATGTTACTCAGAGTGAAAAATATGCTAACTAGCATGTATGATATGCTACTTATCATAAAAGATACATTACTTAACATGACTTGAAACTAGCAAGATCAAATAGATGTGCTACTTAGCAGGAAATATATGCTAACTAGCATGCAACATATGCTAGTTAGCATGAAAGATATGCTACTTAGGATGCAATATGTTGCATGCTAACTAGCATGCAACATATGCTAATTAGCATGAAAGATATGCTACTTAGGATGCAAGATATGCTAACATTATGATTTTCATGCTACTTAGCATGAAAAATATGCTACTTAGCATGAAAGAAATGCTAACTAAATTGAAATATATGCTACTTAACGTGAAAGATATGTTACTTTGCATGAAAGATATACTATTGAGCATGATAGATATATTACTTAGCATGATAGATATACTACTTAGCATGATAGATATGCTAACTAGCATATATGAACTTTTTATGGCAGTTAGTTAGTATCATTTAGGCTAATCAACAGATGATAAATATGCTAATCAGGCAAAAAATGCTCCCATAAAATGAATTAGTAAGTTGGTTAACACTTGAAACTAGAACAATTAAACATAATATACCTGCGGCTCGTTGATGTAACTTTTATTTCCTAATCTTTTTCTACAAACATCCTTCTTATTGGGAGAAACACGTGACTCAGATTCCCAAAATGAGTAATCTAGTTCTTTCAATTCTTCAGTTATGGTACTGCCACGTTGATGCTTCCAACATGTCGCCAATGAGAATAAGCCATTACCATCATCTGAAGCGGCTTGGACACGAGACCTTGCTTTGTACAAGGATGGATTGGAAACCTGCAAAAGCCTTGCCACCTTAGCAATGGGCATGTCTTCAGTTGAGTTCATCAGCATGGTCAAAGTACTTTTCTTTAAGAACAACTCTTCTTTGTTTGTTGGCTACTTAATCGCCAATGTGTTGTGCACATTGGCTACTAGAGCTGTTTGCACTTGCAGCTCCTCTCTAGATGATTGATCTCGTAATCTTAGCACTGCAGGGTGTTGTAGAATTCGATTAAAGATTTCACAGTTTCTTTTCCATGCTTTGGGTCCTGTCATTGAAGAACTTTGCTGTCTCAAAGATGATTCACTGCTTTATTGATTCATCAATCTCCATCAAGTTAGTCTCGCTCTTGCACTTGCTTCATTCCCGTTGTTCTCTCTTCTTTTTGCACATGATTCAAGTTGTTTCTCCCAAAGGGTATGATTGATTGAATCTTCATGTCTTTGAAATCTTACAATTAGTGAAAGTGAGCTTTACAATCTAGTCAAGTGACTTGGTAACAATACAAAAATGTAGCGTGTACCATCTTCTTCCATGAACATTGCAATCATAATACAAAAATTTACCTTCTTCCATCACTACCGGGAATGCACCTCTGTTGTCCTCAACAATCAACCCTATAATCTTGCCTCTAATGTCCACTTTTGGGGGAGAGAGAGAGAGAGATAGATAGATAGAGAGAGAGAGAGAGAGAGAGAAAGAGTGAAAGGAAGAATCAGACAGGGCGTTCTGAGTGTGTGTGTCCACCAAAACATTTGTGTGTATCAACAAATCAGCCCTTCCATCACTAGTAAGAATGCACCTCTGTTGTCCTCAACAATCAGCCACTGTAATCTTGCCTGTAATGTCCACGTTTGTGGGGGAGGGAGCAAGAGAGAGAGAGAGAGAGGACTTTCTTGTAGGTGTTTGTTTGTAAGATCCCTGTCCCCACCGCGCAACGAATTCAGGGGTGCTAGCAGTGGAAGTAGCACTTCTTGCGTGGGGGAGGGTCCCACACTCGGGGCCTTGCCCACGGATATCCGCACAAGAGACTAATCCATTGGTTCTTCCAAAACCGAACCCGAAAAAACTTCCCTTGCCCAGAAAGCACGGGCGATTCCTCCAAGATAACGTTTCTCTAACATAGTCAAAAGCCTTATCTAACAGAACTGATCTGACCAAACCCGTAAGTCCCATACTAAGATCAGGGAATAGATTGCACTTGGATCATAGAGACCAACGCTTTTTTCCTCATTGAGAGACACAGTCGCCGTTGATTCTTTTCCATAGAACAATTTTTGTTCGGGATTTACTTCATCTATCGTACCATAATAGAATTGAGTCTCAATTTGGGGATCCATCAGTCCAACCTAACCCCATCTAGTCCCATGGGTTAGCCAACTGGCCAACCACTATAGTGATGGGATCCAATTACGAATTTGGTTAGGTTTTGTCCCGGGTACCAAGAAAAAGAGTTCCCACGTCCCTAGTCGGATATTCATGCAAACTTAAACTAGTCACACCACTTACACACCCAATATGAAATTGCCTTTTTTCACAGAATCAGTTATCTTAAAAACAATCATTTAATGAATGGTGTCACTGATCATAATCCTCAAAATCTCTGGTTAAATCCTTATTTCCAATCATTCCTTCATCGGTGTTCCTATGGCATCATTGTCAACCAGAACGCTCACCACTTGTCCACTCAGGGGCCTTTTAGATAGTTCCTAGCTCATAGTAACCGACAATATATTCACATATCAAACTGGAATCTCCATTGAAGATCAACAAGATCAGCCAACGGATCCATATAAAAGAGCCATGGACTCATCCATTAAGGACTAACAAGGTCAATCGACCAGATCCATGCCCGAATTCAGACAACAACTCTTACTCCTTATTCAATATCTTCCCCGACGTACTTGTGGGTATCTTCGACGACCCAGAGCCCGAGCACCATATGGTCAGCACCCTCTAGGATCCTTCACAAGTCACCTAACGCTTCCTGATAGGCCGCTTCCTTGGTCCCTCATCCATCATACCGGAAGATCACCATTTAAATCAAACCGAGGCTGGTCAAGACCTTGGCGGACCTTGCTATGCGAGACGTCCTCCGTTGACTCTTCGTCAGCTGTTGCAACTTTATCAGCTAGGTCTCCACGACCTCATTTACAAGATGGTCAAAATGCTTCCCTAGTATTCTTGACATAAAAGAGTCATTTAAAAACAGGTCATAAATACAATTTCTATAACGAACTCTTGTCTTTCCACATTAATCAACATTACTTAATCCACATTTATTTCATATAAATTCCCATTCTCATCCAATCACATCATTTTTCATCTCAAACTCAAATTTAGGAATTTTGGAAAATATGCACAATTTTGGGACAATTCTTTGTTAGATCCAATACAATGTTTACTGTGCGATATGCAAGATTTATTATTGGATGTTCTCAACAAGCATTCTTTGTTGTTAGATCCAATACAATGTTTACTGTACGATATGCAAGATTTATTATTGGATGTTCTCAACAAGCATTTGAATAATGCGATATGATTTATATACTATTGTACATTTGTAACAAGTGTATATGATGTTGGTGGTGGGATGTAAATTTGCCTGCACACACACACACACATGCACACCAGGAATTAAGCTTGTTATATCACATAGCCTCCAGCAGTTGACCATCAAACACAGAAACTTTAACAAAGAAAGGATATTCAATGTAACTTTAAGTTGTAAGAAAGTCTAGGTGATAGAATTAAAAAGATCACCATCTGTATTAAATCAAAAATCTTGAACAATGGGTGAACCATAAATCTAAAAGCTTAAGAAAGCCTTACAATCTGAATAATGATCGAACTATGAGTTTGGTAGCTTCATACAACATTGCTAAAAGATTACGAAGCTAGTTGCCCATATGCTAACAAATCATTCTTGCTCAACTGCACTGACATGTTGATTCAATTGATTCTGTTTGGCCTTCAGTATTATAGCCTTTGGAATCTTGATTTTCTCTGGAAGTCGTCCACCCTTGGGCTTCCATGCCCAAATGATGCAGCTAGTATCTTCCCAGCGCTGAGGATCATTTCTGTTCTCTCGCCAATACTTGTTCCAGCAATCCTTATAAACCTCCACATCACTTGCATTCTTCTTCTTTGAAATTGGTGCCCAATATTGTATCTGAACTTGTAGGTAGTTTATCGAGTTGTTGTTTTGATCAACATCACTTGTTGTCACTCCCAACCATATTGGGTAATTTGCATCACAAGGTTGTACAAGTGCAAAATCTCCTTTAGACACATCAAGAGTCGGGTTGAACTCTTCAGCAGGTTTGTTGCGCATTGGACCACAATAATGGTCCTCATTTACATCAAACCCTTCATCTACATTATCCTCCACTTGAAGGTTAAGAGGCTCAGCTTTTTTGCATACACTCCTTGGCCAAAAGTCATAAAATCCAATGTCTTCCCTTGCACTAGGGGTTTGCATGTTTAGCATAAGATTCTCCCAATAGGCAAGGACCGGATTGATCCACTTAGCATAATCACTTTGGTCTTCTTTCTCTTGCAAGTGCTCTTTCCACCAATTGACATGTTTTTTTAAGCCCTCCACAACCTTCTCATTTTCCTTAACATACTCAAAGGGTGGCAATACTTTTGGAAAACCTTCAGGAAGCTTGGGTCCTCCCTCGTCATTTCTCTTCCATAACTCTATACCGCTTTCTGGTAACCAATCAACATTTTTGGGATGTACTTTGTATTGCATCAAAGGTATTCCATCACTCATATAAAACCTGAATTGCAATGGCTTTGAATGTCCAATCAAGCTATCGGCTCCATCATGTAAGCATCCCTTGACAAAGCCTTTGAAGTCTGCCACCTTTTGTAGGAGAAAGGGTGCTGGATGCATGCTAACACACTCATTAAAGATCTTCATCAAATGTGGAAATGTGAAAATGGTTTGTTTCCTTAACTTCTCAGAGAAGCGACTGAACAATGCATCAATATCTTCATGAGTATGACCAACCATAAGAAAACCAAGCTGCACCATGTCAAACACTCCTCGTGCAACCAATAGGGATAGATAGGCAAATACATAACGGTTCTTATTTTCAGAACCACAATTGTCAAGTTGCAACAACAACGTCCTTGGCAATCTCTTAAAAAATGTCCTTGAATTTGATGGCATTAAACTTGACGCATTTCCATTGCCCCTATCTTGCACATGTGTGTTAGTATGAAAGACTGACTGCATATGTGAAGAACAATTTTCCTCTATATCCACATTTGTTTCTGTCTCTGCATCTGCATCCTCAATGCTCTGCTTGCAATATGCATTTCTCTCCTTCAGTACTTCCATATGCTGATACAGGGCCATAGTAGACAAAACACAATCAAAAAGATCTGTTCGTGGTTCAGCATCTGAGTTTTGTGAGCTCAAGTCACCATACATGTGTTGCTCTCCTCTTTCTAAGTTTCTTAAACATTTTGAGAGAGATGAAATTGTGAAGTTGGGATCACTTGGCCATAACCCCAAGGCAAAGTGACCATAAGCTGTTTGTCCATGTCCATGAGTGAGCATTCCTGTTAAGGATACTGGAAGCCTCTCAACCCCATTGAGAGATTTAGGAACTGGTTTAATTTGTGGTATGGCAGTCTTGCTCTGGTCCATCTTATCATGTATAATACACAAATACCTGTTTGGGTTCATTTCGGAAGAGCTCCTCCAAGCATAGTATAGATTTCTACAACTCATTTGTTTCAACATGTGTGCCCTTCTTTGTGCCATGTATCTGGCACGCTCCTCTTGATTTTTTGTTGATTCCAGCTTGACCTTGATTGCCGTACAAATGTCGCATTTTGAGAAGGTGCTGGTTTTTGATAAACTAACTGTCTTGAACTCTGTGTTCCACAATCTTGAGAATGATGGTTGTGACAGTGGCCGGTATTCGAACGAGACAAGTGTGTCATTCACTTCACGCAATATGTCCACCTGTTTGTACATTGTTGGTAGAACACGTTGGGTCTCGCGGGCTCCATGCATAGTTGTCCTTGACCTATGTGGCATTTGATCGGCATTATTATCTATGAAGCCCTGTATGATTGATTTTGCCATCTCAACATGTGTCATGCCCTTCCGTATTATCCCACTGTTGCCATGACTGACATTACATGCACCATTCAAGAACTTCTTTCTGAGCCTATAGAACGTTGACTTACCGATGCCATGCATTACATACCATGCTTTACTACAAACCTTCTTCCCATCAAATGTGAACTCAAAGCACTCGTCATCTTGACCTTGTCTATAGGCCATGCCCATGCAATCTAGTACAAATGTGTATCGTGTACTATAGCTCTGTCCCCAAAAGTGTACCCTAGCTTGCATGATTTTGGATCTATCTCCAATTTGACAACATCGGTTCTCGCAACAATCAATGGTTGCGACGTTGTGAATGTTTGCAACATCACATTTTTTGCCAGCTCCATGGGTTTTATCGTAATTTTTCATTACCCTTACCCTATGGACATAGCTCCTTTTCTTATTTGTCCCTTCAATGATATCATAGTCAGTGATCATGGCATCATGGTGTTTGTCATCAGAACTATCGCCATCATTGCCCTCTACATCATCATCCTCTTTTTCATCACTCGAATTGTTTAGGCTGTCAATATTTTTTTGCATGAAGTGATCTTGAATACCCTCATCAATAGAAGAAGATTCTGTGTCCTTCACTAATGGTTCACCATTCTCAAATGTGAGTTGCCTGATCGGCCAACTAACCAAATTCAAACCTGAAACACAAGTTGAACTTGGATGCAAAGATCCTTCTACAATGACACCCAAGCTACTCTCCCCTAGTTCTCTACAATTTATAGCCTCGTATGGGTGGACCAGCAATACTACTCCATTGCCAAGTTTTGTAGATCTGTTGTCATCCCAGAGGATGACACTTTTCTCTTTCCAGCTCTCCCTATCTATAAAGTGATCTTCTTGATCAACAAGAAGTTTTGCAAAATTATCCTCTTTGGTATTAGTAATGTCTCTGTCCATAACAAGGTTGACCAATGGCCATTTGATGATGCTTCCAACTGCTTGAGACATTGTTCTTGCATCCATTGTGGCAAATGGAATGAGAAATGTGTCATCAAAGCTTTGTTGAACATGTATTGCTGCACATGTCTCACCAATGAATTGAAAACCACATGTTTGAGATGCATCAATAGAATGAATAACCTCGCGTGCCTTCCTTGCAGAACCATCAATGAGAAACACTGAAGCACCTTGTTTTAGACCCTCCAATCCCTGAAAAAATCAAAATCTCAATAAGAAAGACTGAAGCGATGTTTTTGCGGTAGTACACAAAACTATAAATGTAATTCAATCTCAACATGAGTTCAGGCTCCAACCAAAGTTTGAATCTCACCTATCAATGCTAATTTGCTAAGAGGGAAGCTAGGATAATCCAATAGAACAAGTGGGGTGTGGGTGAAGATGGGTATATAACCAAAAGTGAAAGTAACTATAATCAAAAGACCTGGGACCTGGGCCTGTGGGCTTGGGCTTGGGGAATGAGCCATTGTGCATTATATAGATTTTAGTTGAATTTTTAATCGCATAGTTTATAAGTATATTTGGGTGTATGAGAAAAATAGGAAAGAAAATAAAAAATCTCAAGTTCAAGGTCAAGTTCAAGGCTCGAACTTGAGTTGGAGCCTTGTCTATTACACAAGTAAGTAAGAATAGAGAGGGAAGCTAGGATAATCCAATAGAACAAGTGGGGTGTGGGTGAAGATGGGTATATAACCAAAAGTGAAAGTAACTATACTCATGGGACCTGGGACCTGGGCTTGGGGAATGAGCCATTGTGCATTATATAGATTTTAGTTGAATTTTTAATCGCATAGTTTATAAGTATATTTGGGTGTATGAGAAAAATAGGAAAGAAAACAAAAAATCTCAAGGTCAAGGTCAAGTTCAAGGCTCGAACTTGAGTTGGAGCCTTGTCTATTACACAAGTAAGTAAGAATAGAGAGGGAAGCTAGGATAATCCAATAGAACAAGTGGGGTGTGGGTGAAGATGGGTAACTAACCAAAAGTGAAAGTAACTATAATCAAAAGACCTGGGACCTGGGCTTGGGCTTGGGCTTGGGGAATGAGCCATTGTGCATTATATAGATTTTAGTTGAATTTTTAATCGCATAGTTTATAAGTATATTTGGGTGTATGAGAAAAATAGGAAAGAAAACAAAAAATCTCAAGGTCAAGGTCAAGTTCAAGGCTCGAACTTGAGTTGGAGCCTTGTCTATTACACATGTAAGTAAGAATAGAGAGGGAAGCTAAGATAATCCAATAGAACAAGTGGGGTGTGGGTGAAGATGGGTATATAACCAAAAGTGAAAGTAACTATAATCAAAAGACCTGGGACCTGGGCCTGGGCCTGGGCTTGGGGAATGAGCCATTGTGCATTATATAGATTTTAGTTGAATTTTTAATCGCATAGTTTATAAGTATATTTGTGTGTATGAGAAAAATAGGAAAGAAAACAAAAAATCTCAAGTTCAAGGTCAAGTTCAAGGCTCGAACTTGAGTTGGAGCCTTGTCTATTACACAAGTAAGTAAGAATAGAGAGGGAAGCTAGAATAATCCAATAGAATAAGTGGGGTGTATGGGAAAAATAGGAAAGAAAACAAGAAATCTCAAGCTCAAGGCTCGAACTTGAGTTGGAGCCTTGTCTATTACACAAGCAAGTAGGAATAGAGAGGGAAACTAGCCTAATCCCATAGAGCAAGTGGGGTGTGGATGAAGATGAGTATATAACCAAAAGTGATAGTGACTATTATCAAAAGACCTGGGACTTGGGGCCTGGGCCTGGGCTTGGGCTTGGGCTTGGGCTTGGGCTTGGGCTTGGGGAATGAAACCGAAACCGAAATACCTTTCTGCCGGGCCGTCCCGGCGCTCCTCCGTCGACGTCCTCCTCCTCTCCCGGCGTCAGCGCACAGACCCGCCCCCCTTCCGCGTCGGCCCTCCTCCTCCTCCTCCTCTCTCGGCGCAGCACAGGCCCCGCCCCCTCCTCTCCCGGCGTCGCCCCGCCCCCCCTTCCTCCGGCGCACAGGCCCGCCCCCTCCTCCTCTCCCGGCGTCGGCCCCCGCGCCGCCCAAACTTCCTCCGGCGCACAGCCCCGCCCCCTCCTCCTCTCCCGGCGTCGGCCCCCGCGCCGCCCAAATTCAAAATTCAAAAAGTCTCCCCCCGACCGCCGAATTCAAATTCAAAAATTCCCCCCAAAATCAAAACCGCCGAATTCGAATTCGAATTCAAAATTCCCCCAGATTCAAATTCGAAATTCCCCCCAACGGATTTCCGCCCGCACCCCGAAATTCCCTGCCGACCCCTAAACTTTTTTCGCCTTCTCACAGATTCGACCGACCTCGCAAACTTTTTTCGCCTTCTCACAGATTTCGACCGACCTCGCGGACTAAACCTGCGCACCCGCCTTCGCTCGCAGAAAGGAAAAACGGCCGACGCGGCGTTCCGCCCATACAAAAACCCTGCGCACCCTCGACCAAATCTCTCGCAGCAATACTCTCCGCTCCTTCTGTCTCTGCAGCGCTGCGTTTCAAGCGCGCCCTCTGCAGCCCTGCGCACCTTGGAGCAGATCCAGCCCTGCGTTTCAAGCGCACCCCGGAGCAGACCTCTCGCAGCAATAATCTCTGCAGCCCTACGTTTCTAGCGGTTTCTTTTCCACGGATACCTCAAGCATCCGTCAAGATCAAGACTGTGCAACATAGGAGACTTGAGCAAGTAAGTCCTTCTTTAATTGATTGTCTACACTAATATAAACGCTTACTTGATTGCACGCTAAGTGTGTCATTTGTCGATCGTTGCTCGTCGTAGATGGTTTCCACCTCTTGCTGCTCTCTTTTGTATCTTCACATATGTCAAGAACCTGTAAAACTGATCCAAGATAGACTCCACAACTTGGATATAGACTCCACCTTAAGCTCGAGCCTCCTCTACATAGAACTTATGTGTTAATGCTCGACCTAGATTGAGACTTTGTTCTCCATACTAGTGCACCGGCCTTAAGGCTCGAACTTGAGTTTGAGCCTTTGCTCTCCATGCTAGTGTACCCCGCCCCAGCCTTAAGGCTCGAACTTGAGTTGGAGCCTTTGTTCTCCAATCTAGTGTACACCGGCCTTAAGGCTCGAACTTGAGTTGGAGCCTTGGCTCTCCCCAGCCTTAAGGCTCGAACTTGAGTTGGAGCCTTGGCTCTCGATGCTAGTGTACACCGGCCTTAAGGCTCGAACTTGAGTTGGAGCCTTGGCTCTCGCCAGCCTTAAGGCTCGAACTTGAGTTGGAGCCTTGGCTCTCCCCAGCCTTAAGGCTCGAACTTGAGTTGGAGCCTTGGCTCTCGATGCTAGTGTACACCGGCCTTAAGGCTCGAACTTGAGTTGGAGCCTTGGCTCTCGCCAGCCTTAAGGCTCGAACTTGAGTTGGAGCCTTGGCTCCCCCAGCCTTAAGGCTCGAACTTGAGTTGGAGCCTTGGCTCTCGATGCTAGTGTACACCGGCCTTAAGGCTCGAACTTGAGTTGGAGCCTTGGCTCTCGATGCTAGTGTGCTTAAGGCTCGAACTTGAGTTGGAGCCTTGGCTCTCCCCAGCCTTAAGGCTCGAACTTGAGTTGGAGCCTTGGCTCCCCCAGCCTTAAGGCTCGAACTTGAGTTGGAGCCTTGGCTCTCGATGCTAGTGTACACCGGCCTTAAGGCTCGAACTTGAGTTGGAGCCTTGGCTCTCGATGCTAGTGTGCTTAAGGCTCGAACTTGAGTTGGAGCCTTGGCTCTCCCCAGCCTTAAGGCTCGAACTTGAGTTGGAGCCTTGGCTCTCGATGCTAGTGTGCTTAAGGCTCGAACTTGAGTTGGAGCCTTGGCTCTCCCCAGCCTTAAGGCTCGAACTTGAGTTGGAGCCTTGGCTCTCGATGCTAGTGTACACCGGCCTTAAGGCTCGAACTTGAGTTGGAGCCTTGGCTCTTGATGCTAGTGTGCTTAAGGCTCGAACTTGAGTTGGAGCCTTGGCTCTCGCCAGCCTTAAGGCTCGAACTTGAGTTGGAGCCTTGGCTCTCCCCAGCCTTAAGGCTCGAACTTGAGTTGGAGCCTTGGCTCTCGATGCTAGTGTGCTTAAGGCTCGAACTTGAGTTGGAGCCTTGGCTCTCCCCAGCCTTAAGGCTCGAACTTGAGTTGGAGCCTTGGCTCTCGATGCTAGTGTACACCGGCCTTAAGGCTCGAACTTGAGTTGGAGCCTTGGCTCTCGCCAGCCTTAAGGCTTGAACTTGAGTTGGAGCCTTGGCTCTCCCCAGCCTTAAGGCTCGAACTTGAGTTGGAGCCTTGGCTCTCGATGCTAGTGTACACCGGCCTTAAGGCTCGAACTTGAGTTGGAGCCTTGGCTCTCGCCAGCCTTAAGGCTCGAACTTGAGTTGGAGCCTTGGCTCTCGATGCTAGTGTACACCGGCCTTAAGGCTCGAACTTGAGTTGGAGCCTTGGCTCTCGATGCTAGTGTACACTTGGCCTTAAGCCTCGAACTTCAGATTGAGCCTTTGTTCTCCATGCTAGTGTACTCTGGCTTTAAGGCTCGAACTTGAGTTTGAGCCTTTGCTCTCCATGCTAGTGCACCCCGGTCCCTTAAGGCTCGAACTTCAGATTGAGCCTTTGTTCTCCATGCTAGTGTACTCTGGCTTTAAGGCTCGAACTTGAGTTTGAGTCTTTGCTCTCCATGCTAGTGCACCCCGGCTCCTTAAGGCTCGAACTTCAGATTGAGCCTTTGCTCTCCATGCTAGTGCATCCCGGTCCCTTAAGGCTCGAACTCCAGTTTGAGCCTTTGCTCTCCATGCTAGTGCATCCCGGTCCCTTAAGGCTCGAACTTCAGATTGAGCCTTTGATCTCCATGCTAGTGCACCGCGGCTCCTTAAGGCTCGAACTTCAGATTGAGCCTTTGCTCTCCATGCTAATGCACCCCGGCCCCTTAAGGCTTGAACTTAAGTTTGAGCCTTTGCTCTTCATGCTAGTGCACCTCGGCCTTAAGGCTCGAACTTGAGTTGGAGCCTTTGTTCTCCATGCTAGTGTACACCGGCTTTAAGGCTCGAACTAGAGTTGGAGCCTTGGCTCTCGATGCTAGTGTACACTGGCCTTAAGGCTCGAACTTCAGATTGAGCCTTTGTTCTCCATGCTACTGTACTCTGGCCTCTTAAGACTCCAACTTAAGTTCAAGTCTCCCATACATGGAACTTCGCCTTAAGGCTCAAACTTGAGTTTGAGCCTTGTCTCTCTATGCTAGCGTACCCCTAGCATATGAGTACACAACTTGGATCTAGGCTCCAAGTCGAGCTTCTGTATAGATTAAGTAAATGCAAGTGAAGCTCTTGCTATTCAAGATAACTTTTTGTAGCATGCATTAAGTTTTTTAAGTTTGATAGGTTTTGATTTGATATGTAGCATTTAAATCCATTTTTTTCTAAGGTTTTGAAACTTTTTTTTTTGCTTCACAGGAATGGAAGCTAGCAGAGCGCCCGCTACCTCGCAACCACATGGTGCACCAATCTTTACTCTGGATGCTCTCGAAACAACAACTCAAGCTAAAAGTGTCACTCCTAGAATTAAGGTGGATAAAACCTTCGAATTGAGTAACAAAGAAGGAGTAAAATGGTTTGTGGATAGCTACGATGCTAGTGCAAACTTCAAAGGAGTCCTCCATTTGTTTTTGTCTCAAGGTGATACATCATATGGAGATATGGGGATTGTGGTAGGCGCTAAGGATGATGTGGATGCAAGAGCAAATCCATGCTTCACATGCACTGTATTGCCAGAAGGAGAAACTACAAAAGCAAATAAGTTTTGCTTATCATTGGAAACTTTTCACCCAGCAGACATGACTGGCAGTAAACTAGGAAAGGACAATTGTATTGTAAAGTTAGGATTGAAGATCATTGACTTTTCCAATCAAGAAGACTCAGGGGTGGATAATGTGGAGGACCTGGTGAAAGCAGTGAGGCATGCAAAGAAGGCTTTGGATTCACGAAAAAAGTCCATACCTGAAAAGGAGACAACAACCACTCAAGTCAGGAAAATTGTGGAGAAAAAAGGCAGGGCCATAGTGAAGAGTGCACTTGAAGCATCTACAAATGCTGGTGCAACTTCTTCAAAACATAAAAAGGAGGGTGACAAAATAAAAGTCCTTGATGTAAGCACAATAGCAGCTGAAGACATGGCATGCTCTCAGGTGCAAGAAGAGGAGCAAGCCCTTGCAAAGAAGAGAAAGGCAAAGCACTCCACAAAGGTTCAGGAAATCTCTTTAAAGAGGCAAAGGACAAAACCAGCAAGTGGTTCAAAGGAGATAGATGCGTCCGAGGACGAGCTAATGGAGGTTGAGACTCTAAACAAGGGCAGCAATGCAATTATCTCATTAGAAATAAAGAAGGGATATTATCCCTTTGGTCTAAATGAGGTCTTCAGCATTGATGTGATGAAATGTTATCCTGCTCCTTCAAACTATGTGTATAGAAGGTTAAATAAGGATTGGGTTCGTATTTTGACCCAAGACTTTATTGAGGACCCAAAGCAAGAGGAGATACTTGCAATTTTGATGCCCTGTAATCGTGCTACAAAACAACCCCTTGATAAACTCGCAAAAGAAGATATTCATAAAGTTGAATATTGGATTATCTCTGGTCAACACTCCATTAGTGCTGCAAAAAGCTTGCAAGCTCTAAATATGGCTAAAGTGACCCCTCCACTGCGTCAGCAATTCAGGTTCAGGAGATGTAAGATAATTGTAAATTGCCCGCCCAAGATTTCTCGTGACATTTCCAAGGATGCGAATTTATCTGTTGCAAAGTCAATGCAAAAGGAGCCATTCCTCGATCAACTTCTACAAGCTCGAGCACAATGGCATGCAAACGGTCGTCCTAGTAAACCTTTGCCTGGTGTCAATCAACCCAAGATGGACGAGTCTTGGAAGGTACTCTTTTGATTCTTTGCTATATCTTGGTAAATCATAGACCTACATTACTTCTTCTTTACTTCTTCATAGATCTATAGTTTTAAGTATAGCAGTAGCATAAGAAAGATGCATGTAAGGCTTCTTCTCAAACTACATAAACTTAATAGTTTGGTTTGAAATTGAACTTCAAGCCTCACCTCTCTGTGATGGTGTAGCACTTGCATATCTAATTATGGCTCGAACTTAAGTTGGAGCCTCACTTGCAAGTGCTAGATTTGCATACGGAGGTGATGCTCAAATCTAAGATCGAGCATCACGATTATATACTAGTTTAGCACTGCAAGTGAGGCTCAAACTCAAGTTTGAGCATAAGCTCCAAATGATTGAAAACCCATAGATGCATAATTTCTCCTAATATTTTGTGATATCTATAGTGAGGGGGCTAACTTCTTACTTTGCAACTTTGCAGGCCTTTGTGGAGACCACGGAGCACACATTACATAAGAACTTTGTCAAAAATGATTTACACTTGCTTCTATGTGATGATGATGTATGGCAGAACTGGGTTAAGATCATGAGGCTTTATGCAAAAGGCTTGCTACCAAATACAAAGGGCGAAACTCCAACTAAAGGTCTTGATCAAAATCCCAGACTTCCAACTTTGAAGAGTGGGCAAATTCAGCAGGCACCAGGAACAGTCCAACTAGGCCCAACGCTGTTTAGGTGCATTTTAGGCCTTCAGAAGAGTGAAGTTTTGGACATTCAAACATCACTTCTTGACAAGAGAATACTGCTTAAAAAGGGAAAGCAAACCCATCAAAGAATGGATATGGAGGAGATGGCTTGGAAGCTAAAAACAGATCGAGTTCTCAAAGATGCAATAACCGCCTTCTATTTTGATCTGACAAGGGAAAAGATGACTTGGGAACAGGTGTGTGAGACATATAAGCTAGGGGAGTATGAGTATAATCAATTGAGGAGCTACAGCCAGTCCTTTGTTAGGGATGCTCTCAATCCTTCAAAAAAAAATCCTTCACTTTCAAAAAGTGTAGTAACTTTACTGAATCACCTATATAGAGCATCTATGGGTATTGTATCTCAACAAGAGTCTATTCCTTGGAAAATTAGGGGGGTGGGTTTTGATATGACAAAGATTATAGCCTTCTGTAGTGAAGAGCATGTACCATTTCAGCTGGCAATCATGGACCTACATGGTACAAAGGAGCAGCTCTCGTCAGAATTTTTCTCCAAGTTGGCACTTGCTTTGAACACACTAAACTCACAATATGAATATATTCTTGTGTGTTTTGTTGATTTCATCACCATTGGAATGCTTATCGAAGGGATTTCTAGCCAGTCAACAAAGGTGCACTATGAATTTGGTGTGATCCACACACAAAAAGATGATGCCTGGACATCTGGAACAGTTGAGATTGCAACTGTTATTCTTTTCATCAGCAAGGTTGACAAGTTTGAGGCCATTGATAAGGTTCTCACAAAAAAGGTATTCATCTCAGGATCTAGTGGCCAAAATAGAGAATTCATCGACAAAGGCTTTATTGATGGTCTCATCACAGGGTTTTGTCCTGAACAGAGCTATGTTGTAGAGATATATTGTGGTGGAGTTGTGCTAGAGGAGAGCTTGCTAAAGAAGAGACGATGTATTGCTTTATGCAAAGATGATTTGGAAGCGATGGCATTAGAATCAAAGTGCTCTGCTCTTTTAGATGGTCACCCGTCCTTGCAAGAGTGGTGTGGTGCAAGTGGTGGCACAAAAAAGCAAACACTAGATGATGCAGAAAAAGAGAACCTTCAAAATCTTCACATTGATGACCCACCAAGTACAGAGGACGAAGAGGAAGGTGATGATATTGACAACAAAAATGACACAGATGATGATAAAGAAGTTGGGGATGCTATAGACTTTGAAGATGCAAGGCAAAGGAATGAAGAGGACCAAGGGAATGATGCTCTATTCAATGAGGATGCCGAAGACAATTTTGAAGATATTGGAAGGCATGAAAATGATGATGAAGGTGGGAATGGTGATGATATATTGGATTCTGCAAAAGCCATGGAAGCTACAAATGTTGGGGTTGCTATGGCCGTTGAGAAGATTGGGGATACAGATGTCAACAAGGCTTTCCATGCTCATAGCCCATCAAGCTCTCAACCAAAGAAAGGTAGAAAAGTGCATTGATAGTGCTTATTATGAATGTACAACGAATCATTGAAAGGAGCTTATCAACAACTAATATTAGCAAAGGTTTTGTTCAAAGTGTGGATTTGTTGAAATAATAATTTGTCTTTTGATTAATACATTGGCTTTTTTGGATTCACTTTTAACATTTTTCTATTAAAGTGAATATTTCTATTCTATTTATCCTTTATTTCATGCCAACGTCTAGTACAAATGATGATGCACACTTACTATTAAGAAATTTCTCCATATCCTAGTGTAGCAGTGAGGCTCAAAATTAAGTTTGAGCCTAATACAAATGATGACGCACACTTACTATTAAGAAATTACACTTACTCCATATCCTAGTGTAGCGGTGAGTCTCAAACTTAAGTTTCAACCGTACCTCCACTTATGTCCAACCTTGGGGATGTCTTCCAACACAAGGCACAATCTCAAGTTGAGCAATCTTTATGTTGCCCTTGTAAGTGAGGCTCAAAGTCAAGTTTGACTCTTATGTTATGGTTCCTAATTCATTATGGTACATCAGTCGAAGTTTAGTAATCTAAGTTTGGATACAAAGTATATGTGTAGATATAAAAATGACTAGTATTGTATTAGCCTTGTTGTATTATTTAAATCCTAAAAGTAATAGCATTTTATTTTAATCTTACAGATATATACAAAGAAGGGAAAGACGAAGATAACATTGCTCAACTAGAACATCATCATGAAAGCCCTACTAGAGAGATCAACTCTCATGATTTAAATGCTAGAAATAATGAAGACAACATGGTGGAGGTAGATCACATCAATGATTCAGCTTTGCAAACATCTTCAAGGCCTTCAAGTGATAGGACTAAAGAGACTAAGGACATTCCTAATTTGAAAGTTAATGTTGAGGTTAGTCAGAATAAAGATAAAGTCAATGAAGAGCTTCAAGACACTTCTGCAACCAAGGAGAGACAAGAAGAGATTGTTGAACAAATGGATGAGGCTACATATGCTACAAATAAAGGGAAAATAGTTGAAATCAAGGACTCTGTGGTGGCAGAGGGTGTTGAAGAAATTGATGAGGCTACATATGCTACGAATAAAGAGAGAATAGTTGAAATCAAGGACTCTGTGGTGGCAGAGGGTGCCAAGAAAACTAAAGGTATATCTTTTTCAATAGGATGTTATTTAAGATGATTTATTCAGCAATTTTGTGTGTTAAAAAGTATGTTTCTCAGCGAGAGTTGTTTTTGCAGGTATAGCTGCTTCTAACAATCACAAGTTAAGTACGCAAGAAATAGAGCAACGTGTTGAGGAGCTACGTTCCGATACACAAAAGAGTAGGCCTCTAGGAAGTTTATATTCTTTTGAGAGAGATGGAGATAGATTAGTATTTCAATCTTCACCAATCAATAGGGAAATGCAATCACGTCTAGGAGCCATCGTCATAGATGAATATGGGAGCATGAAACGAAAGTAAACTTGTGGATGTTTTGTTGTAATTAGCTCTCATTGATAATATAGGATCACTTGTTTTAATATTGTTAAGTATGTAAACACATTAAAGTGTTATCATTCTTCTGTATTGTATGCAGAAAATATTCCTCGTGCAATCACCATAAAGAAACATGCACTTATACTTGATCTTAATGGAGTTTTACTCAACAAGGAAGAGAAGAGGCATCCACAAACAAATTGTATTCGAATTGATATTGGTCGCACCACAGTTGTTATTCGCCCCGGGTGTTTTGAATTTTTGGATGAGATTTGCCAGTACTTTCATGTTGGTATTTGGTCCACCATGCTACACAAGAATGTTTGTGCCTATGTAAACACTCTTGAACAGTATGCACATAAGAAATATCATTTCTTTATGGTGTGGGGACAAGAAGAATGTTATATCCATAATCTTCGAAAAGTGTATAGGCCAGATAAGCCTACTGTTGAGGCTATGTTTAAACCTTTACTCAAGGTTTGGAATCAGTTCCAAGATATTTGCAATAAGAAGAATACATTGCTTATTGATGATAGCCCTTTCAAGGGATGTGTTAATCCAAAAGACAACTGTCTCTTCCCTGAAAGTTTTCAAGGAGGGCACGACTACGTACTGTGCAATGACCTTCTACCCTACCTTTTAAATCTAAATAATACAAATGACATTAGGTCTATTATTTTGCTTAATCGGCTAGGTCAATCTCCTATCACACATGGCCATAATTTATTTATCGATTTTCAAGATGTACTGGAAGAATGGCTTCAATTCACCTCCCTATTTTTGCGAGAAGAAGTGGAAAACTCATCTTCTGCATCTTCACACTTACCATTATATGGTGATAAGCTAAAGTATGTCCAATCAAGAGGGGAAAAAAGAGAAGTAGAATCTATAAGCAAGGATCTAGCAATGTTGGCATCCAAAGCTGGAGTACCATTACTATCCAAAGACCAGCTAAGCTTGTTAAAAGTGTGTTACAAAAGAAGGATTTTGAGTGATCAACACGCTATTGCTTATGCTACTCGCTTGGGATATGATCGTGGTCATCTCATAAGTGGAGTTGCAGCAAAAGCATACATATCAAGGCTACAAAAGGCTTACTTGAGCTTATGGGTAGGATAATGTCTGGTTTCATTAAACATTGAGTGACAGTATAATCAGATTCCAACCTAACCCAAACTAGTTATTGCTGTGCAGGTCGAAGGAAACCATTTCTGAGGTCTAAACGTGCAGTTTGAAGTATGAGATCTGTACAAATATCAAGACTTGTTGGGTGCAGAATGTTTGGAGCCATTTTGTACCTAAAAGCCCATAAGATAGACTTAAGCTTTGGCCAAAACAATGTACTTAGATGGGTTTAGTTTTTGGATTGTACGAGCCAAATCTTTACACTATTGTATCAAGAAATCAAATGCCTTCAAACTTACTGTCATTTGATTATCTCTTTTGTCAATATTTGCAATTCGATTGCAATAAAGATGTGTTTGTTTTTTATTGAATATATTGCCTTGTCAAGGTGTAAGGCTATGAATATCATAATAATTTAATTTGGATAGACTCAATTATCTCAATAGTGAAAATTTTTTATACATCATATTCAATAAATTTGATGAAATTTAGCATTGACAATATACTCGCTCTTTTATTTTTTTGGTTGAACTAATGAGGTATTGGAGCATTTGTCTATGAAGGTTTAAGACCATCCATATCATGGATGAATTTATGTTGTTGGCACATAATATATTTATTCAAAATTTTGAATGTACATTAACCAAACATTTTGTTTTCAACAGGATATGTTGAAGCATATAGCTTTGATTTCAAGTGTACAGAAAACTTACTATTGAGGTGGCACCAATCATTGGTGACTTATGTACCTAGAGGCAAAAGAGTTCCACCACCCCCAGATACAATAAGGAAACAAAGAAGAGTATTGATACTTGAACTCAATGGTGTTTTACTTAAGACCATTGAGATGCAACATGGTGATGTATGTCCAGACTGGGCCAAACATATGCATCTTGTGGAAGAGAATACAAGTGTTTGGCATTTGATTCGCAAAGATGCATTCACTTTCCTTGATTTTTGTATGCAATGGTTTGAGGTATGGATCTGGAGTACTAATAGACTACAAAGGACTCGACGCATTCTTGAGTTGTGCTTTCCTCGGCACCATCAAAAGTTTAAGGTCGTAGCAGGGCATGCAGCATGTCAAAAGACGGATCTTCTTATTGGATATCGATTTGTATACCACAAAAACTTAGATGTAGCATGGAGAATTTTTCATGACCTGGATGGAAATAACACACTAATTTTTGATGATACCCTCTACAATGTAATGTGGAATATGCCCGGAACCTACTTGATTTTTCCAAAGATGTGGAATCAAAATATAGAGGAGCTTCAAAGTTTTTTGGAGACAACAATCAGCGCATGGTTACTTGGTTGGATTTATGCAAAGAACAAACGGGAGTATACTTGCAACACTTTAGTAAATGAAGCAGCTTATGATAGAGAAACTTTGTATGTATTGGAGCAATACATGAGAAAACGCTATGTTTGAGATACAATTTGTACTCAATTATTATCTTGACGAAGGATTTTTGTCTTCGGATAAATTGTAAACTTGAATGTAACAATCTCATTGAATGTAACAAGTGTTCTTTGGCATTATCATCCCATGTTTTTACTTCAATGTCCCTCAAATTTGAGCATATATATCATGATTTATAATCTTGATATAGTGTCTAAGATGGGTTTTTATCTGTGGATCAATCGTAAACTTAGCATATTGTTACTGTCATTGAGATTTACTTTTTGTTTTGTTGTTTCTAACACCACACCCTTTAGAGATCTCTCATTTTTAAGGTTCCTTTTTATAATGATATTTAGAATTCTTTTGGCAAATTAAATAAACCCCATGTTTTTACTTCAATGTCTCAAAGTGGAGATAGTATTTAACATTATCTTCTTCATATGAAAGGTGTTGTATAATCTCAATTAAGTTTAGTGTCACGTATGTATCTATACAACTACAAACAAATACGCCAAATAGTTGTGTCAAGATATAATCTATTGGCACAAAGAGTGCACCAACAAATAGATGTTAGCTCAAACTACACAAAAATACCGAGTTTCCAACCAATCCTATAAGAAATGGGACTTGAATAATTCCCAAAATTCCTAAATTTGTCTTCTCATCACTTCTTTCCTCAAATATCCTCATCATTCTCATCCAATCACATCATTTTTCATCTCATCACTTCTTTCCTCAAATATCCTCATCAGATCTCATCCACTCGCATTCACCCATATCCACATCTTATCACATCACATTCATTCACATTCTTTCCTCAAATATCCTCATTCACATCTCATCCATTCAGACCACATCACATTTACTCAGACCACATCTCATTCAGACCACATTACATTCACTCACATCACATCTCACTTAGACCACATTACATTCACTCATATCACATCTTATTCAGACCACATCACATTCACTCACATCACATCTCATTTAGACCACATCACATTCATTCACAACACATCACATTCACAACACATCTCATTCAGACCACATCACACTCATTCACATCTATCCCGATTCACATCCCATCACATCCATTCACATCCCATATCATTCATTCACATCCCGATTCACATGACATCACATCCATTCACATCCCATATCACATGACATCACATCCATTCACATCCCATATCATTCATTCACATCCCGATTCACATGACATCACATCCATTCACATCCCATACCATTCATTCACATCCTGATTCACAGGCCATCACATTTATTCACATCCCTTATCATTCATTCACATCCTGACTCACATGCCATCACATTCATTCACATCCCTTATCATTCATTCACATCCTAATTCACAGGCTATACATTCATTCACATCCCTTATCATTCATTCACATCCTGGCTCACATGCCATCACATTCATTCACATCCCTTATCATTCATTCACATCCCTTATCATTCATTCACATCCTGGCTCACATGCCATCACATTCATTCACATCCCTTATCATTCATTCACATCCGAATTCATAGGCTGTCACATTCATTCACATCCCTTATCATTCATTCACATCCTGACTCAAATGTCATCACATTCATTCACATCCCTTATCATTCATTCACATCCCAATTCACAGGCTATCACATTCATTCACATCCCTTATCATTCATTCACATCCTTACTCACATGCCATCACATTTATTCACATCGCTTATCATTCATTCACATCGCTTATCATTCATTCACATCCCAATTCACAGGCTATCACATTCATTCACATCCCTTATCATTCAATCACATTTATTTGATTCACATCACATCTATCCATCCATTTATTTACATTTATCTGATTCACATCACATCTATCCATCCAATCATTCTTTTATAAAATCCAACTTCAGTGGGAATAACACTTTTATGAAAATCCTTTTATACATCTATTTATGCATGAATTCAATTTTAAGGAAAATAACACTTTCGGAAAAAAAAATCCTTTATGCATCTTTCTATGCATAAAATAAAATTTAATGAGAATAACTCTTTTGAAATAAAAGTAAATACCTTTATGCATCTTTCTATGCATAAAATCAAAATTATTGAGAATAACTCTTTTGAAATAAGAACTTTCCGCTCATAAGCCACTTGCAGGCTGGGATTTTTGCTCGCTGAAGCTCCCGCTGCTCGCCCATCGCCGCCGCCTTCGCTTCTTGCTCCCCCCCCCTCTACTCGCCGTTGCGCCCCCCCCTTCTCGCGGTCCTGCCTGCTTGCGCCCCCCCTCCTCGCTGCTGCTGCGCCTCCCCCCTTCTCACCATCTCATCCCCCCCCTCCTAGCCTCTTCGCGCCGACTCACCCCCCCTCCCTCTTCGCCTATTCGCCCTCCCTCCCCTTTTTCGCCTGATTCGTCCCCCCCCTCTCCGCCTGCTCGCGCCCGCCTCCTCTCAGCAGTGCCCCGCCCCCCCCCTTCTTGTTGCTGCCGCCCCCCCCAGGGCTTCTCCTTGGGGTTTGTTCGCCCCCTCCCTGCTCTTTCGTGCCTTTCTTCACCCCTAGGGGGGTTTCTGTTTTTTTTTTCCTCTTCTTCTGGTCTTCCGCCTCTTCGTGTGCAGCCCGTTTCTTGCAGGTTTCCCGTTTTCGCCTCGCCTGAGCCTGAGCTTCAGACTCTGATGGAGACTCCTCTCGCCTCGCCTCAGAGGGACTCATCCGCAGCCCCCTCGCCCGCCCCCGAGGACATCCCCATCAGGCTTTCTCTTTCGCCGGAAGAGGAAGCGAGCCTCACCGCAGAGGTGGAACGCCTCCAGGCTCATTCCACCATCTGCCGTATAGTCGGCACTCGCCCCAGCAGAGGGGAGATCAGGGATCTTCTTCAGGCCCGCCTTCTAGCAGATGTGGGCAAGATCCTGGATGTACAGCTCTTGGGCCGGGGACATTATCAGATCGAGTTCGAGGCCGCCCAGAGCGTTGCCAAGGTCCTTGCCATGAGTCCTCTGGACATCAGGGGTGCTCGGGCTTTCTTCAGGCCTTGGCAGCATGGATTTGACCCAGCTGCGGCGGAGCAGGGAGAGCGCCTCTTCCATATTACAGTTTGTTTCCCTAGTCTCCGCCGGGAGTATCTTCCGCTCCTCTCCAGGCTCGGAGCATTGGTGGGCTCGGTTCTTGAGACGGGCCCCTCAGCAGCTTCAGTGGTGGCCAGAGCAGCTGGGCTACCTTCGGTCAGAGTGTTGGTATCTGACATCTCCTCCCTTCCTAAGGTCATTCAGCTACCTAGGATAGGGGGGGGGGTGGATAGATCAGAGAGTGGAGTTCTCGGGGCTCCCGAACCAGTGCTTCATTTGCAGGCAGGTCGGTCATCTGGCCAAGGCCTTCCCTCGCAGGAGACCCCGACCCTCACCACCACAGCAGCAGGCTACTGATGGCCCGCCCACAGATTCGGCTTGGCAGGCTGCCTCCGGGACACCTGCTCAGGCCACAGAGACCTCAGAGTGGCAGCCTGGACAGGGGCGCCGCCGAGGGAGACAGCCACAGCAGCACGCCCAGAGACCGCTGCAGCAGCAGCCACAGTCTCAGCCTCACTGGGTTCCCGTGAGGAACAGCTTTGCTCCCCTTCAGGAGGAGACCCCTGCAGCGACTGAGGACCAGGAGATGCCAGCTCCCCCTTCTTCACCCCCCCCACCCCCGTCCCTTCCCACCGCCTCGTCTCCACCTTCGCCTCCTCCCGCCTCCGCTCCGGTTTCGGCAGCGGCTCCCTCTCCACCTCCCTCGCCTCCCCCTCCTCCCCCTCCGCCCGCCTCACCTTCCCGGGAGACCCTGGCAGTTCCCTGGCGCTCACCTGCAGTCCGGAGAGCGCTGAGCACTGACCTCGCTCGAGCATCACAGAGGAGACCTATGCCGATTAGGGCCTCACGGATTTCATCTATCCACAGTCGGCTGAGTCGCCTTGGCATTAGACAGCGCTCGGAGGCCTTTGATTATACCTTTACACGGCTTTTTGGAGCAGAGGGCCCCCATGAGCCAGCACCCATTCGAGTTCATGTAGTGATACCTCCGGCCCGCGGGGAGGAGGCACTAGACTCAGCGGTGGCCTTCTCGTTCCCTCTATGTGGACCTTGTGATCGGGAGTGGACTCTAGAGCTCGCTCTCAGCACTTTGAAGACTCAAGCAGTTGAGTTTTCTCACCACATGAGCGATCTGGAGGTGACTGATGTGATAGGCCGACTTTGGGAGTTGGCTCATTTTTTCTTGGATCCCGGGAGTGTGGATACCTCAGGGATTCGGCATTTGGTCGTGCGCATAGTGGCAGACTTGGCGCGCGACCCTGGATATGTGAGTATACACGAGGTTTCTCTGTCAGAGCAGGAGGCAGTCGCCATGGGCCACAGCCACTGGCGCCTGATCCGGGATTCTTGCAGTACACCGGGTGGGCAGATTCGCAGCCGTTCGGATGGGGACTACTCTCCATCCAAGCCGCTTGCGAAGGCCCGCCGTACGGCTGAGACAGCATCCACCTCAGTAGGGCATCCATGAGGATCATCTCATGGAATGTACAGGGCCTTGGCGGAGCACACTTTATACGCTATCGAGGTTGCTTGAGGCAGGAGCTTCAGAGATGCCTAGTTGGTGGCAGCATTGACATTTTGATGATGCAGGAGCACCACTTGGGTGAGAGCAGGATCCGGAGATATGGTTCGGTGATGCCTGGTAGATGGGACACTTTTTGGTCTGCAGGGTTTGGTCCTTTGGGTGGACAGGGAGGAGTATGCATGGCTATAGCAGATGTATGGCGGCAGGCCATTGTGGATCGAGGGATCATTGTGCCTGGTAGAGCACAGTATGTCATTCTGAGGATGCATGATGAGCTATTGGGTGTGCTCAACATCTATGCGCCCAATCATGCTAGTGCCAGAGCAGAGTTTTGGACTCAGGTTACAGATGCATTGCCAGAGGCCGCACATTGGTGTGTTGGGGGAGACTTCAACATGCTCGAGGACCCGGCAGATAGGGTGGGAGGCAGTCATGTTACAGTGCATGGCACGGAGCTTGCAGCTTGGGACCGGTTTTGCATGTCACTGAGGATCACAGATGCATGGCAACATGGGGCTTTCTCCCGGTCTCAGGACAGTCTTAGTTTCTCTCGGTCGGATCGCCGGCAGGGAGGGACTAATCTATCTCGGATTGATCGCTTTTATGTGGGCGATTTGTTAGGGGAGCGAGGGGGCTCCATCGGCATTCTTGCTGGCACCTCATTTTCAGATCATGCGCCAGTTATATTGACATTGGAGGAGGGGACACGGGAGCCCAGCTTGCAGTTGAGGATCCCAGAGAGGGTACTTGCAGACCCCAGTCTCGCTGAGGACATTGAGAGGATCTGGCATGATAGTCAGTGCTCTGACCAGGATGCAGCGGGCCAGTGTGCCCCAGGGACTCATTGATCTTAGCTCTTTTCTACATGCTGCAGCTTTGACACGACTGGGAGAGATTCGCGAGCGGGAGCAACGGCTGAGACGCAGCCTTGCTTCGCTACAGCGCCTTTAGGAGCAGCAGCCTGCATGTGAGTGGGTGGCGTCCCAGTTGAGCCAGGCACGCCAGGAGGTTAGAGAGGTAGAGGAGCAGAGACATGAGTTTTACTATCGTCGTCAGGCCTCTCAGTGGACGCAGCTTGGTGATAGAGTGACTGGGGAGTTTTTTGAGATCACTGGACCCCGTCATGCGCGAGCAGGAGTTCGCCAGCTTGGTAGACCGGATGGATCGATAGCTACTGAGCTCGGGGAGATCAGAGCCATTGCCACTGCTTTTTATAGTGACCTGCTTTCAGCGGAGCCTGCCACTGAGGATCGAGATGTGTGCAGACAGACTGTGTGGGCCCATGTGCAGAGGAGGGTCACAGACCATATGCGCACAGTTCTAGGTGCGCCTCTGTCAGAGATTGAGCTTGCCGAGGCCTTGAGGGTCCTGCCGCGACATAGTTGCCCAGGGGAGGACGGACTGACGCCAGCCTTTTTTATGCGCTATTGGGACCTTTTGGGGCCAGGCCTCCGCAGGGGCTTTCAGCATGTTTTGGACACTGGGGTGATGCCGCAGAGCTTTTCAGAGGGCTTGATCTATCTTATCCCCAAGGGGGAGGGAGTATCGGATGACATTCGGCATTGGAGGCCTATTACGATCCTCAATACTGTCTACAAGGTCTTAGCAAAGGCCTTGAGTTTGAGGATCCAGCCCTTCCTGGGGGAGTTGATTCATGCTACTCAGACAGGATTTGTCAAGGAGCGCAGTATCCTTGACAACATCTTTACTTTCTGGGAGGCGACGGCCCGAGCTAGGTTTCTTGGCGAGGACTTGGTCGTGATGCTTCTCGATTTTGAGAAGGCATACGATAGAGTTGATTGGGGATTCTTAGAGGGCACTATGCTACGCTTGGGCTTTGAGCCAGGATGGATCAGAGGGGTGGCAGCTTTGTATTCCACAGCTCGCAGTCAGGTGCTGATTGCAGGAGGTCGGGGGCCGAGTTTTGAGCTGACCAGATCAGTCCGTCAGGGGTGTCCTCTCGCCCCTTTCCTTTTTCTCTTCTTTGCGGAGGCTATGAGTATGTATTTGACGGCAGAGGAGGTTGGTTTGAGAGGACTCCAGCTCCCAGTCCGGGGGGAGGATTTGCTTGATGCTGAGTTTGCAGACGACACGGGCTTATTTTTGCATGGCCAAGAGGCCAATCTTATTCGGGCAGAGCAGTCGCTCCAGGTTTTTAGTGCAGCTTCGGGAGCATTGATCAATTGGCGCAAGACAGTGGCCTTTTGGATCAGTAGTGCTCCCACTCCGACATGGAGCCCGGACCCCGGTTTTAGATGGATTCCTCCAAGCACAGCAGTGCGGTATTTGGGATGCCAGATTGGCCTCGATTTGTCACCTGAGCAGCAGATTGCCCCGCTTCTTCTGAGCATTCGGAAGAAGCTATTGTATTGGAGTACAGCTCGACTATCCTTGGCTGGGAGGGTGGTGGTGGCAAATCAGGTGCTGTTAGCGACTATGTGGTACATTACTTCTTGCTGGATTTTCTCGAGCTCTTGCATCAGCCAGGTACAGAGGCTGATCAGGAACTTTCTCTGGTCTGGGTGGGACGGTCAGCCAGCTCGGGCAAAGGTTGCATGGGCAGTTATTACACTTCCACTGGCTCAGGGCGGTTTGGGCATTATAGATCCAGTCGATCAGAGTAGAGCCCTATTGGGGAAGCTTATTGTTCGGGGGTTGCTTCCAGGCGCTGAGCCTTGGAAAGAGCTCCTCTTGCAGCGACTACAGGCCCGGGCGCCTCCTGCAGGGGGTACTTGGGCACCAGAGATTCGCTGGATCTTCATAGAGATGAGGAGGACAGGCCTCAGTAGAGGATGGGAGGACAGATTTGCTTTGAGTATCTTGAGAGCTTGGGAGCTGCTGAGACCGGGGCTCTCTCAGCGGCCTCCTTCTTGTGTTGAGGAGCGGGCCAGGCAGCCGCTCATCTGGAGCCCAGCGGTTCGTACAGAGCAGGTCATATGCTGGGTTCTCGGCCTCGTCTAGCCTGGGGACCTTTAGTGATAGGCCCAGCTCGTAGTTTTGGAGACTGGCAGGCTTTCTGCAGTCTACCAGAGGAGACCCAGGTGGAGAGGCTGAGTCACTTCAGAGGGGGGTTGATTATGAGGGATGATATTCAGGAGGCACTTACAGAGGAGTGGTTCACACCTCTCGAGCCAGTGGTCCCACGGTGGATGGGAGCCTTTACACAGTTGGAGATCCTGATTGCTGTCAGAGCTAGCACTGAGGATGGCAGATGCCTCTATTATGAGATTCAGGATGAGGGCAGACTCCAGAGAGTAGAGGTGGAGTCACCTTTGGTTGCAGAGTGCACCTTTCAGAGGATTCGGGTAGTGGCTGCCGCTTCTCGGAAGTGGCATATTGACCCCGACCCTGCTGACGTGCTCCCGGATTGGCGCATATGGGCATATGCAGCGCGCCCCTTGGCCCGGCTACAGTGGGATCCCGGGGAGTACGAGTGGCATGATCCTTATGCATCCCTTGAGGCCACAGAGATCACCTTTTTCCAGTATACTGTTCGGCTGGGACGGCATATTTTGACGGCGAGGAGGACGGTTTCTCCAGCGGCAGCGGGGCATTGGCGATTGCAGGGACTATCACAGGAGTTCCTGGAGGATTTCTGGGCTCGGCTCTAGGCTAGTCGACAGGCCCGCAGGATCTCGACTTTTCAGTGGCTGGTCGCCCCCACAGGGGCTCAGCAGTTGGCACTTGGCTTGTTTACAGCGGTCTTCCGGCGGCCTGCGTCCGATGCGGCCACCCTATGGAGACACAGAGACATTGCCTTTGGGACTGCCCTCAGGCACAGCAGATTTGGCTGCGGATGCTGCGTATTCTGGCCCCCCTCTCTCCAGAGGGTATGTTTACGTGGGGTGCCGCTGCTTGGTCGACTTCGTCAGGGCTTGCTATGGGCTATGAGATGGAGCAGGGCAGTCAGGCCATCAGATTTATTAGGGGCCAGCCTCGCCTGGTTCCGGCACCGGATTTCTCGTCCGCCAGCTGGACACAGGAGAGGGATTTACGATGGGAGCTCCTCAGCAGCCTCACCATCTGGTTCACCTGGAGGGCCCGGTGCTTTACGGCCTTTGAGGGGAGATTAGAGCCACCAGCAGAGACTGTTCGGGGGATTTGGCAGGAGTTGATCCACACCTTGCGAGGACAGTACGACCGCATCCGGGGAGACTCGGATGAGGCGATCTTACGGCGCCAAGCCTTTCACACCACTTGGCGCTGCGGCCCGTTCTACACCCTACACACGGGATCCCCCGTTGGCACTACAGGCCACCTGTTTGGCTCTTCCCCCCCCTATTGTATGATTTAGCCGCTCAGTTCTTTAGACTGATGCTTGTATTTTGCAGCACCTAGGGAGAGTCTCCCGGGCTACCATGATGTATTCACTGCTCTTCTCTCTGTTAGGAGCAGGAGAGATCTCTTTTGTAGCCCTACGGGCGTTTTTTACATAACTAATGAAAGGATCTTTTCTCGGAAAAAAAAAACTCTTTTGAAATAAAAATAAATTCCTTTATGCATCTTTCTATGCATAAAATCAAAATTAATGAGAATAACTCTTTTTGAAATAAAAATAAATTCCTTTATGCATCTTTCTATGCATAAAATCAAAATTAATGAGAATAACTCTTTTGAAATAAAAATAAATTCCTTTATGTATCTTTCTATGCATAAAATCAAAATTAAATGAAAACAATGCTTTTACAATAAAAAGAATTTTCAATATGCATCTTTCTATGCATAGAAATTAATTCTAATGAAAATAACACTTTTACAATAAAAATATTTCCAATATGCATCTTTCTATGCATAGAAATTAATTCAAATAAAAATAACGCTTTTACAATAAAAATATTTTCAATATGCATCTTTCTATGCATAGAAATTAATTCTAATGAAAATAACGCTTTTACAATAAAACTATTTCCAATATGCATCTTTCTATACATAGAAATTAATTCTAATGAAAATAACGCTTTTACAATCAAAATATTTCCAATATGCATCTTTCTATGCATAGAAATTAATTCTAATTAAAATAATGATTTTACAATAAAAATATTTTTAATATGCATCTTTCTATGCATAGAAATTATTTCTAATGAAAATAACGCTTTTACAATAAAAATATTTTCAATATGCATCTTTCTATGCATAGAAATTAATTCTAATGAAAATAACACTTTTACAATAAAAATATTTTCAATATGCATCTTTCTATGCATAGAATGAAAATAACGCTTTTACAATAAAAATATTTCCAATATGCATCTTTCTATGCATAGAATGAAAATAACGCTTTTACAATAAAAATATTTTCAATATGCATCTATCCATCCATTAAGAATACACAAACGGAGGGGATTACTCTTTTTGAATAACATAAAGATAAAACTTATTTTCACAAAATTTAAGAAAATTTTACCATAACCTCCTTTGTGTGGTTGACCATTTTTCAAATTTTACACTCTAAATCTACTTAGAATTTATCCCAAGATGAATTTAGCATTCTAATTTAATCAATTCTCGTTTTTTTAAGAGAAAACAATACGGAAGGTTTAACTCTATTTATTTGATTACACATATTGGATAAAGAAGGGCTGAATTCAATGAAGAGAAAGGGGAAGCCTTTCCATCAAGGCATAACATCCAATTTCAATTTAAAAGAAGCAAGAAATCATAAAACCATAGAATAGAATTAGAAAAAAGTAGAATTTCTAATTTACATGGGGTTTTGTGAGCTATCCTTTGGCTTGAGGGATTGAGGGTTCTACTCTTACTTGGATCAAGAGTGGCCACCAATTCTTTGTAGAGGATATAGTGAAAAACAAGTGAATTATCAAGGAATTCAATGTTTTTGGCTCTGGGGGAGGAGTAGAGTGACAGTGCATAAAACACTACAAAGGGGGAGGCTTCTATTTATAGGAAAAAGTGAGCCTCTAACCAAGCAAGCTGATTCTAGAATTTTCCAGATCAGTTTGGTCACTTTTTGACCATTTTTAGGTCAGTTTAGCTTACTTTTTGGATCTAGTTGAAACAGGAGAGAGGAGAGATAAAAATATCTCATTATTTGTGAGTTTAAAACTCATCCACACATGTGAAATAGGCACCTCCTTCATGAGGGGAATTCCCCACACTGTGTCAAAAATGCATCATTTCCTCTAAATATCTCTTCTTTTTTAACTAATAACCTTGTCCTTAGTCAACTATTCATCCTATTTGAGTATTTACTCATTTTTGGGGGATTTTTCTTTTATTCTTCAATTTATCTCCTCCCTACATTTGGATTTATCTTATTGGTCTCCATAGGAAAAAATTTTAGAAAATCTGGACCCTCAGGCTAAGGTCCTTTTTACCTATTTTCAATTTATTCCAATTGCACATTGGAAAGTTCTTTTTGAATTTCTGTTTTAGGAGAAATCATTTTAATAAGAAGGGATATTTTTTCATCCAAAGATATCTAGAAACTGAATTACTTCTCTCTAGAATATTTTCTCTCTCTAGGCCAAAATAGATAAAAACAAGATTTGTTATTATTCTGAAAAGGGGATTGATTACAGGGAGAGAAACTGGACATCTTGAGGGGCTGGGGGAGGAATCTCACATCCTACCCCACGTAACAAACGTGAGATGTCCTCATCTCGCAGGTGGAGTATGATCTCTCTCATCTTCTTCTTCTTCTTCAATCACTTCCACAGTGTTACTGCCTTGGAAGTAGACGGTCGATTTGGGAACAACTCACTTTGACTTCCCCTATTTTGAGGCAGAGGTCTTGCATTACTTTGGTTTGAAACTGCGCGTTGGTTAGAGGGCCTACCTCCTCTCGGATTTCCCTGATTTTGGCGAGATAGAAACTTGATTACTCTGGAAGGAGGGAGCTAGAGTCTGGAATCTTGATCCTTGATCTCCCTGCCCTGAAAACCTTGATCCAAAAGGAGTTGGACAATTCATATTGCGATGTCCAAATCCTTGACAGTTATAGCATTTCACTCCCTTGATCAAGGGTGGAGCTTCTGTCGTTGAATTCCAGGGGATTGAGTTTTGGGAAAAGGACATTTCTTCCATTCTGGAACTTCCCATATCCTGGGCTTGACCCTGATATCTCTTAGGCGGTGGACCTTCTGGAACTAAAAACCTTTTGAAAGGTGAAGGTGCTGGTTTTGGTGGGACCTTGACATCAAAGGCCTCGGAGAAATCCTTTGCCATCCGCACTGCTTCGGCCATGGAAATTGACTTGGCGTTCTTCACCAAAATATTCAAAGGTTCGTTCAGTCCCCGAATGAACCTGGCCATCAGCTATTCTTCATTCAGCGGTGGCGAGTATTTGAGGAAGAGAGCGAATGCTTGGTGATATACTTTAATAGTTTTGCTCCCCTGGGTTAACTCTAAGAATTCGTTCATCTTTGTTTCCAAAAAGCCGGGAGGACAGAACCTCATCCTTATGTAAATTTTGAGATCATTCCATGTCTGGGTATTTCGATCCAAACGGTTTGTCTTGCAGTGGTTTCTCCATGCCACTTTGGCTGTTTCTACTATCTTCAGCCTTGCAAGAGCCATTTTGCTCTTCTCATTGTACCCAGTGACATTAAAGTACACTTCCATTGCTTCAATCCACTTCTCCATAGCCTCATCCAAGTTTTCCCCTTCACCCTTAAAAGGCCCAGGCTGCGAGCTATGAAGAGTTTTACGAACATCTAAGTCGAGCTCTTGCTCATCGAGTTGGGGGTTATCATTTCTACCACGACGACCTTGATCCATGTTCCTACCAATACGAAACATCTTGTTAAGTCCCTTTATTATGATTCAGATCCGATTTTTGATTCATCTGATTCTGGGGTTCTTTAGATAGGTCGGCTCCCCACAGAATCGTGGGATAAAGATACTCGCATTATCAGATAACGATTCATTCAGAACATATCATTTATATCTTTAACACAATAATGGTCTATTAGACCGACATTTCCATTTGAACAGTACTCCATGGGGGATTTCAATTTTATAGATTTTTAATTTGCCATCCCTTAACTTGATCCACTGGGTCAAGAGTTAACAGTAGCAATCTATCAACACAATCCACTAATCTCATAGTGATTTGCTGAAGTCATTATCGTCATTCCAGTTACGAACATCAACACACGGACTTGTCCCATTCATCCTCATTGTTGTTTTTGCTCAGTTTATCACTTTTCAACCAAAAATTCAGGAATCATCATTTTTCAATCAGAATCCAATTCAACTCATCAGTTCTTAATCAGAATTTTAAAATCATATCAACCACATTTGAATTCATCATCTGGATAGTATTTTAGCTTATAATTTTAACATCTTAGATTTACTCGTATATACTGCCAGTAAAGAGTTGCAGTTACACCCTCGGTATATACGCGTAGTCACGGTCCTTAGAACTATAAGGTAAATACCATCATATCTAGGCCTCAAGCAAGTCAGGGTTTCCATATAATTGCAATACTTCCATCTCTGAAGACCCAATTATCAATTCATGAATTTTAGTCTGAATAACAATTTGTATGAATTTTATCACACAATTACAACTTTTTACTGCTTCTTCATAAATTTTTGACATTTTTGGCTTCTTGGTTGATCCACATTAGCCAAATTTGCTCTGATACCAGCTGTAAGATCCCTGTCCCCACCACTGCGCAATGAATTTAGGGGTGCTAGCAATGGAAGTAGCACTTCTTGCGCGGAGCAGGGTCCCACACTCGGGGCCTCGCCCACGAATATCCGGACAAGAGACTAATCCATCGGTTCTTCCAAAACCAAACCTGGAAAAACTTCCCTTGCTCGGAAAGCACGGGCGATTCCTCCAGGATAACTTTTCTCTAACGTAGTCAAAAGCCTTATCTAACAGAACTGATCTGACTGAGCCCGTAAGTCCCATAGTCAGATCAGGGACAAGATTGCACTTGGATCATAGAGACCAACGATTTTTTCCTCATTGAGAGGCATAGCCGTTGATTCTTTTCCATAGAACAATTTTTGTCTGGGATTTACTTCATCTATCGTACCATAATAGAATTGAGTCTCAATTTAAGGATCCATCAGTCCAGCCTAACCCCATCTAGTCCCATGGGTTAGCCAACTGGCCAACCACTGTAGTGATGGGATCCAATTAGGAATTTGGTTAGGTTTTGTCCCAGGTACCAGAGAAAAGAGTTCCTAGGCCCCCTAGTCGGACCACTTACACACCCAATATGAAATGGCCTTTTTTCACAGAATCAGCTATCTTTGAAAACAATCATTTAATGAAACCATGGTGTCACTGATCATAATCCTCAAAATCTCTAGTTAAATCCTTATTTCCAATCATTCCTTCATCGGTGTACCTATGGCATCATTGGCAACCAAGACGCTCACCACCTGTCCACTCACGGGCCTTTTTGATAGTTCCTAGCCTCATAGTAACCGACAATATATTCACATATCAAAATGGAATCTCCATTGAAGATCAGCAATATCAACCAACGGATCTATTTAAAAGAGCCATGTACTCATCCATTGAGGACCAGCAAGGTCAATCAACCAAATCCATGCCCGAATTCAGAAAATAACTCTTACTCCTTATTCAATATCTTCCCCGGCGTACTTGTGGGTATCTTTGGCAAGACCCAGAGCCTGAGCACCATATGGTCAGCACCCTCTAGGATCCTTCGCAGGTCACCTAGCGGTTCACTCATAGGACACTTCCTTGGTCCCTCATCCGCCATACTGGAAGCTCACCATTAAATCAAACCGAGGCTGGTCAAGACCTCGGCCGAGACCTTGCTACGCGAGACGTCCTCTATTGACTCTCCGTCAGCTGTTGCAACTTTATCAGCTAGGTCTCCACCCACGACCTCATTCACAAGACGGTCAAAATGCTTCCCCAACATTCTTGACATAAAACAGTCATTTAAAAAGAGGTCATAAATACAATTTCTATAATAACGAACTCTCGTCTTTCCACATTAATCAACATTACTTAATCCACATTTATTTTATATAAATTCCCATTCTCATCCAATCACATCTTTTTCATCTCATCACTTCTTTCCTCAAATATCCCCTCATCAGATCTCATGCATTTACCCATATCCACATCTTATTACATCACATTCATTCACATCTAATCCATTCAGACCACATCACATTCATTCACATCTCATCCATTCAGACCACATCACATTCACTCACATCACATCTCTTTCAGACCACATCACATTCACTCACATCACATCTCATTCAGACCACATTACATTCACTCATATCACATCTTATTTAGACCACATCACATTCACTCACATCACATCTCATTCAAACCACATCACATTCATTCACAACACATCTCATTCAGACCACATTACATTCATTCACAACATATCTCATTTAGACCACATCACATTCATTCACATCTATCCTGATTCACATCCCATCACATCCATTCACATCCCATATCATTCATTCACATCCCGATTCACATGACATCACATCCATTCACATCCCATATCATTCATTCACATCCCGATTCACATGACATCACATCCATTCACATCCCATACCATTCATTCACATCTCGATTCAGAGGCTATCACATTCATTCACATCCCTTATCATTCATTCACATCTTGATCACATGCCATCACATTCATTCACATCCCAATTCACAGGCTATTACATTGAGTCACATCCCTTATCATTCATTCACATCCTAAATCACATGCCATCACATTCATTCACATCCCTTATCATTCATTCACATCCCAATTCACAAGCTATCACATTCATTCACGTCCCTTATTATTCATTCACATCCTGACTCACATGCCATCACATTCATTGACATCCCTTATCATTCATTCACATCCCAATTCACAGGCTATCTATAAGATTCCTCCCCAGCCTCTCAAGATGTCCAACATCTTTCCCTGTAATCAATTCCCTCTTCAGAAATATAAAAGATCTTGTTTCTACCTGTTTTAGCTTAGAGAGAGAAAATATTTTAGAGAGAGAATATTCAGATTTTGAATATTTTTGGATGGAAAAATAACTCTCCTTATTGAAATAAGTTTCTCTGAAATAGAAGTTCAAAAAGATTTTCAGAAGGTGCATTAGAAATTAAGTATAATCTGTTCAAGAGGCATTATCCTGGGGGTGAAGATTTTTTTCAAAATTTTAAATTAAGATTCCTATGGACCAATAAGATTCATCCAAATGTAGGGAGGAGATAAATGAAGAAATAAAAGAAAAATCCCCCAAAAATGAGTAAATACTCACATAAGATGAAGAGTTGACTAAGGACAAGGTTAATAGTTAAAAAGGAGAGATATTTAGAAGTAATGATGCATTTTGACACCTCTGCATGGGGGATTTCCCCCTCATGAATGAGGCGCCTACTTCACATGTGCAATTGAGTTTTAAATCTTTAAAAATTAAGATATTTCATCTCTCCTCTCTCCTAATTCAAGTCTAGTAACGTTCCAAAAAGTTAGCTCAACTAACCTAAAAATGGTCAAAAATTGACCAAACTGATTTTAAAATTCTAGAATCAGTTTGTTTGGTTAGGAGCTCAATTTTTCCTATAAATAGAAGCCTCCCCCTTTGTTGAAAAACAATAGTGTTTATGCACTGTTACTCTACTCCTCCCAAGCCAAGAACTGTGAATTTATTAATAATTCACTAGTTTTTGACATTTCCCTTTTCCAAAGATTGGTGGCCACTCTTGTTACAAACAAGAGTTGAACCCTCAAACCATCAAGCCAAAGGAAAACTCCAAGAAATTATGTAAGTAGAGATTCTTGTAATTTTCTTTATTGATTTTATGTTTTTCTAATGTTTATGATTGTTTGAAGTGATAAATGGATGCTATGCCTTAATCGAAAGGCTTTTCCCCTCTCTCTTCTTAGAATCAACCCTTCTTTATCCTAGTTAAGTGATAATTATTGGAATAAAACTTTTTATAATGTTTTCTCTTTATAAGTGAATTTTGATTAGTATAGATTACTTTAAATCTATTAAAGTTAAATTTTTAAGACAAATTAAGTAGAAAAATTTGAAAAATGGTTAGCCATACAAAGGAGGTTATGGCGAAATTTTTTTGGAAATAAGTATTATCTTTTATTATGCTAAAAGAGTAATTCCTATCAAATTCTATACTCTAAAAGTATCATTTTCATGTATAGACGATGCATATTGATTATTATTATTATTTTATGCATAAAAGAATAATGTTTTTATTATGAAAGTGTTACTTTCATCAAAATAGATTTTTATGCATAAAGGAATAATTTTCTTTTTATTATGAAAGTGTTACTTTCATCAAAATAGATTTTTATGCATAAAGGAATAATTTTCTTTTATTATGAAAGTGTTACTTTCATCAAAATAGATTTTTATGCATAAAGGAATAATTTTCTTTTATTATGAAAGTGTTACTTTCATCAAAATGGATTTTTGTGCATAAAAGAATTTTTTTTTAATTATAAAAGTGGTACTTTTATCATAATTGAAGTATATGCATAAAAGTATGCATAAAAGATTATTTTTTTATTATAAAAGTGTTACTTTTATCATAATTGATTTTCATGCATAAAAGTATGCATAAAAGATTATTTTTTTATTATAAAAGTGTTACTTTTATCATAATTGATTTTCATGCATAAAAGTATGCATAAAAGATTATTTTTTATTATAAAAGTGTTACTTTTATCATAATTGATTTTCATGCATAAACATATGCATAAAAGATATTTTTTATATCAAAAGTGTGATTTTCATCATAAATGATTTTTATGCATATGCATAAATGATTTTTATGCATATGCATAAAAGATATTTTTTTATATCAAAAGAGTGAATTTCATTATAAAAGATTTTATGCATAAAAGAAATTCTTTTATATTAAAAGAGTGATTTTCATCATAAATGATTTATATGCATAAACATATCCATAAAAGAAACTCTTTCATGATAAAAGAGCGATTTTCAACATAAATGATTTTTATGATGATAAAAGTGTGACTTTCATCAGAAATAGATTTTATGCATAAATAGATGCATATAGAATCTTTATAATAAAATAAGGGTTCTCCTTAATCCTCTATTTAATTTCCACAAAAATTGGAAAAAAAAATAAGTAGATAATCTGTGAGAAGAAATGCTACCGATGGTAATGAGAAAGTTCAATTAAACTATCGAAGTCGCAGATCGAGATAAATGATTATTTTATTCCTCATAAGAAATTCATGTTTTAGAAATCTCTAAGTAAATATTCTTCGAACGAAATTTAGAAAAAGAGAAATTGAAATAGTACCTTTCGAGAAAGATAGCTTAGGAGGAACCTTTACAGACCCAAACTCTGATTCAGACTATTGACCAAGACCTAATTCCTTTGTCAATTTCAATCAATGACGATGTGCCCAGTTCAGGAAAAATATACTCAAATCCCCCTCCGAATCTGAAACTAAGTTAAGACTTTGATTTTGATATGAGGATCAAGTTAACAGAATTCGAGTTATCCTATTTGGAATTCAGACCTGGATCTAGAAGTATTGGGATACGGATTTAAGATTTATTCATGGTATTAAAAAAAATCAAAACTGAAAACTTGCATAGAAACCCTGTCTTCTTAAAAGGACTGTCTTACGCCAGAATGCTGGAGGGAGCATTTGGCATTTTTGTTTTCTAAGGGAAGTTAGGTTGCAACAGTTGGCAAGGAGTGTTCAAGGGACAGCTCACGCGGCAAAGGCTGCCGAGGTCTTGACTAGCCTCGGTATGGTTAAAATGGTGCGCTTCCGATACGATGGACGAGGGCCGTCGAAGCGGTCCCTGAGTGAAGTGCCAGGACACCTAAGGAGGATCCTGGAGGGTTCTGACCAGGAGATGCACAGGCTCGCGGTGCCGAGGACATCCATGCATATGTCGAGGAAGATATTATATGATGGACCTATGTTTATTGTAATCTAGCTGGTCTCAACGGAGAGTCCAGAGTGATACTGTTTTGTGAGAAACAAAGACTCAATGGAAATTTTGAAGTATGACATGTGTAACCAGTAAATGGTTTGTCAATGGATTGTTTTATAGATTAAAGTTTTAAAGAGGAGTGTGTGCATATCTGTTTTCTAAAGCTAAAGTTAAGAACGACATTTCAATTATGGGTGGGTGAGTACTTGTTCGGTTCCACCGATTCCAGTGGAACCGATTCCACTCCACCGATTCCAGTGGTAGGGTGGTGGGTGGCTAACCCATGGGCCGGATGGGGTTAGGCTGGAATCAGTGGAGTTTTAATAATCAAACTGAAAAATCTTAGGATTACGCTAGGATTCGAGTAGCTAGTCAATTCCCTGATAAATTTCTCAAATGAGTGGATCAACGGCTGTGCCTGATCTTGATCAGGAAAAAAGCGTTGAATTTACTAAAATGATCAAATTATATCAGTGATAGTTTCCTTCTATCTGGTTTATTCAGTTGAAGGATAGCTTAGAATTGATCCCGTTAGAAAAATTCGTTCAGAAAATTCAAAAAGGTGGAATCGTCCCCGCTTTCCGAGCATGGGAAATTTTCTCGGTTTTGGTTTTCGGAGTGACCACGGATCTCACACTATCACATTCATTCACATCCCTTATCATTTATTCACATCCTGACTCACATGCCATCACATTCATTCACATTTATCTGATTCACATCACATCTATCCATCCATTCATTCACATTTATCTGATTCACATCACATCTATCCATCCATTCATTCTTTTATAAAAATCAACTTCAGTGGGAATAACACTTTTATAAAAATCCTTTTATACATCTATTTATGCATAAATTCAATTTTAAGGAAAATAACACTTTCGAAATAAAAATAAATCCTTTATGCATCTTTCTATGCACAAAATAAAATTTAATGAGAATAACTCTTTTGAAATAAAAATAAATTCCTTTATGCATCTTTCTATGCATAAAATCAAAATTAATGAGAATAACTCTTTTTGAAATAAAAATAAATTCCTTCATGCATCTTTCTATGCATAAAATCAAAATTAATGAGAATAACTCTTTTGAAATAAAAATAAATTCCTTCATGCATCTTTCTATGCATAAAATCAAAATTAATGAGAATAACTCTTTTGAAATAAAAATAAATTCCTTTATGCATCTTTCTATGCATAAAATCAAAATTAAATGAAAACAACACTTTTATAATAAAAATAATTTTGAAGATGCATCTTTCTATGCATAGTCGAAATTAATTCTAATGAAAATAATGCTTTTACAATAAAAATATTTCCAATATGCATCTTTCTATGCATAGAAATTAATTCTAATGAAAATAACGCTTTTACAATAAAAATATTTCCAATATGCATCTTTCTATGCATAGAAATTATTCGAATGAAAATAACCCTTTTACAATAAAAATACTTCTAATATGCATCTTTCTATGCATAGAAATTAATTCTAATGAAAATAACGCTTTTATAATAAAAATATTTCCAATATGCATCTTTCTATGCATAGAAATTAATTCTAATGAAAATAATGCTTTTACAATAAAAATATTTCCAATATGCATCTTTCTATGCATAGAAATTAATTCTAATGAAAATAACGCTTTTACAATAAAAATATTTCCAATATGCATCTTTCTATGCATAGAAATTAATTCTAATGAAAAAATGCTTTTACAATAGAAATATTTCCAATATGCATCTTTCTATGCATAGAATGAAAATAACACTTTTAGAATAGACAAACGAAGGGGATTACTCTTTTTGAATAACATAAAGATAAAACTTATTTCCACAAAATTTAAGAAAAATTTACCATAACCTCCTTTGTATGGCTGACCATTTTCAATTTTTACACTCTAAATCTACTTAGAATTTGCCATAACCTCCTTTGTATGGCTGACCATTTTTCAATTTTTACACTCTAAATCTACTTAGAATTTACCCCAAGATGAGTTTACCATTCTAATTAAATCAATTCCCATTTTTTTAAGAGAAAACAATACGGAAGATTTAACTCTATTTATTTGATTACACATCTTTGATAAAGAAGGGCTAAATTCAATGAAGAGAAGGGGAAAGCCTTTCCATCAAGACATAACATCCAATTTCAATTTAAAAGAAGCAAGAAATCATAAAACCATAGAATAGAATTAGAAAAAAGTAAAATTTCTAACTTACATGGGGTTTGCTGAGCTATCCTTTGGCTTGAGGGATTGAGGGTTCTACTCTTGCTTGGATCAAGAGTCGCCACCAATTCTTTGTAGAGGAAATAGTAAAAACCAAGTGAATTATCAATGAATTCAATGTTTTTGGCTCTGGGGGAGGAGTAGAGTGACAGTGCTTAAAACACTACAAAGGGGGAGGCTTCTATTTATAGGAAAAAGTGAGCCTCTAACCAAGCAATTTGATTCTAGAATTTTCCAGATCAGTTTGGTCACTTTTTGACCATTTTTAGGTCAGCTTAGCTTACTTTTTGGATCTAGTTGAAATAAGAGAGAGGAGAGATAAAAATATCTCATTATTTGTGAGTTTAAAACTCATCCACACATGTGAAATAGGCACCTCCTTCATGAGGGGAATTTCCCACACTGAGGTGTCAAAAATGCATCATTTCCTCTAAATATCTCTTCTTTTTTAACTAATAACCTTGTCCTTAGTCAACTATTCATCCTATGTGAGTATTTACTCATTTTTGGGAGGTTTTTCTTTTATTATTCAATTTATCTCCTCCCTACATTTGGATTAATCTTATTGGTCTATAGGAACCTTAATCAAAAAATTTTAGAAAATCTGGACCCTCAGGCTAAGGTCCTTTTTACCTATTTTCAATTTATTCGCACACTAGAAAGTTCTTTTTGAATTTCTGTTTTAGGGGAAATCATTTTAATAAGAAGGGATATTTTTCCATCCAAAGATATCTAGAAACTGAATTATCTCTCTCTAGAATATTTTCTCTCTCTAGGCCAAAACAGATAGAAGCAAGATCTGTTATTATTCTGAAAAGGGGATTGATTTTACAGGGAGAGAAACTGGACATCTTGAGGGGCTGCGGGAGGAATCTTACATTGTTACAGAGAGGGAGAGTGGGAGGGAAGACGTGGGAGTAACTGTTGAGGGTTATTTTTTAAATTGTATTAAAAAATATCTTTAAAAAAACTTTTTTTCAAAAGGCACCTTGTTAAATAAATAGAAAGGCAAATAGTATATGCTAGCAAGCAATGTCCATGGACATGCTATTTAGTAAATGCTAACATGCTTACACACATCCTTGTTCTTCGCCTTATACTAGCTTGGTAGCATCATATGACCTTTGTTGATTGCCACCCATGGAGGGAGGTTGTGATTCACTAATATAATAGGCCGTGTAGACCATGATGTAGACTTAAATCCAAATGGGTTAACACCATCCATGCCTAGGACAAGACATAAGTGATGGGGACTATGGCTATTGATGCTCCACATGTTGCCATGTCGATGAATCAAGTACTACGATCCTCATGATGTAGACTTAAATCCAAATGGGTTAACACCAGCCATGATGTAGACTTAAATCCAAATGGGTTAACACCATCCATGCCTAAGCCAAGACATAAGTGATGGGGATCATCTTTAAACTATGGCTATTGATGCTCCACATGTTGCCATGCCGATGAATCAAGTACTACGATCCTCATGATGCCATTGGCTGAGTGATGAGTTGCATGCCACCATGTCATGAGTTCTGCAATCTCTTTACATTTAAATATGTATTGGATGCGAGGAATGATAGGAAAGTGTCTCAATGTAAGATTCCTCCCCAGCCTCTCAAGATGGCCAGCATCTTCCCTTGTAATCCCTCTTCAGAATTATAAAAGATCTTGTTTCTACCAATTTTGGCCTAGAGAGAGAAAATATTCTAGAGAGAGAATATTTAGATTTTAAATATTTTTGGATAGAAAAATACCTCATCTTATTAAAATAAGTTCCCCTGAAACAAAAGTTCAAAAAGATTTTCAGAAGGTGCATTAGAAATTAAGTATAATCTGTTCAAGAGGCATTATCCTGAGGGTCAAGATTTTTTCGAAATTTTAAATTAAGGTTCCTATGGACCAATAAGATTCATCCAAATGTCGCGTTCTACTCTGTGATCATTCACCCAGGAACTTCAGAACTTCATGCCAATTTTTTAGACTTCTTAGCCGCTTTATCCCGAGAAATAGAATTAGAGCACCTCTTTGTGTAATGAATCGTGTGTACCATGGTATGTCTTTATCATAGTTTCGCTTCTTTATGCGATTACGACCGAGGCTGTGATTTTGGAGCTGATCTGCTCTATGTACATATTGCAACTTTTATATAAATATAGAAATGTTTTCTGGAGAAAAAAAAATCCCTGTTGTATAAGTGATTGTTTACGGACGATCTGATAAAGAAAAATCTATTATCGGACATATGTCATAGATCTCCAATAAGATCATTGTCTTGTTTAAGACATTGTTTTTCGAACCTCTTAAGTCTTAGGATCTCGTGGATGATATCAAAATAAAAATTTAATAATATATAAATTTTTGGCAGAATCATGAGACGAGGAAACTGTGGCCGTCAACCAGACCCTCTCTCTGCTGAAGATGACGAGCTTGACCCTGATGCTTACAAGGCTCTTCATAGGACTCAGCCAGGACCCTTCAAAGGAGAAGCGGAGAACCTAGGCAAGGCTGTGGAGAAATGGGTGGAAGCCATGGAAGAATATTTTGACTTCACAGGCTACAATGAGCGGAGCAAAATGGCTCTTGCTCGGTTGAAAATAGTGGAAACAACCAGGGTAGCATGGACGAACCACTGTGACACCAACCGTCTGGATAGAAATACTCAGTCCTGGAACGACCTAAAAACCTATTTAAGAAAGAGATTTTATCCCCCTGGATTTTTGGAAATAAAAATGAACAAATTCTTAGAGCTAAAGCAGGAGAGCAAAACCATCGAGGAATATCACTAGGCCTTTGCTCTTCTACTCAAATATTCACCTCCTCTAGATGAAGAACAACTCATGTCATGCAGTGGCCTATGAATCCCGAAAGCTCAGAGCACATGAGAGGAATTATGCTGTTCATCTCACGACCTGGAATTACTTTCAGAAGTCTATGCCTTAAAGTTGTGGAGACATTACCTACTGGGAAAAAGATTCACTTTGATTGACAGATCATCATGCAAGATAGATTCTTTGGCCCTATTTCTACCCTACTTATGCAAAAAAGCAAAACTCCACAAGAGTTGAACAGAGTTCAAGGGTACAGCCTGGATGATGGCATTATGTATTATAATCACAGGTTATGCATTCCCAATGATGAGGGAACCAAGGACCAAATTCTGAATGAAACCCATGATGACAGCCTTATAGCAGGACATCCAGGTTTCATCAGAACCTACATGTCTGTAAAGAAAAGCTTCTTTGGGCCTGGTCTGAAAAAGGATGTACTGAATTATGTACGTCAATGTTTGACATGCCAGAAAGTCAAAGCTGAAAGAGTAAAAATGCCTGGGAAGTTACATCCATTGGACATCCCCCAGATGAAGTGGGAATGTATTAGTATGGACTTTATTACTGGATTACCTTCAGTGTAATCAGGTTACAACTCCATTTTCGTGGTAGTTGACAAACTAACCAAACTTGCCCATCTGATCACAATAAAAGAAACCTACACTATAGTGGATGTGGCCAGAGTGTTCCTCAAAGAAATCTTCAGATTACATGGCCTACCTAGGAGAATAGTAAGTGATCGAGATCCCAAGTTTACTTCAAGGTTTTGGACTACATTTTTTGAAGCAGTGGGAACTTTCTTGGATCTCAGCACAGCTTATCACCCTGAGACCGATGGTCAAACTGAAAGGGTAAACCAAGTAATCAAAGATATAATTCGGCCATGCTGTGGTGGCAGGGAACCCAAGAAGTGGCTATGCTATCTGCACCTAGTCGAGTTCACCTACAATGCTTCTTATCACACCGAAGTATCGGGATGAGCCCTTTTAAAGCTCTGTATGGACAAGATTGCTTAACTCCATAAACTTGGTCCGATCCATTGATTAGGGTCGAGATGTCCAGACAAATGCTTGACGACATGGAGCAGCAGATGGAGTCCATTCGTAAAGATATTAAAGCTGCCCAGGATCGACAGAAGAAGTATGCAAATAAGAAGAGGACAGACAGAAAGTTTGAAGAAGCAGATATGGTCTTCATTAGAGTACGGCCCAAAATAAGTTCTCTATCTCTTGGGAAGTACAAGAAGTTATCCCCCAGATATTGTGGGCCATATCTGATTACAAAGAAAGTAGGTGACTTAGCCTACGAACTTCTTCTGCCTCCTCATCTCTGGGCCATATCTGATTACAAAGAAAGTAGGTGACTTAGCCTACGAACTTCTTCTGCCTCCTCATCTCAAAGTTCATAATGTATTTCATGTAAGCCTTCTAAAGAAATATGTGCCAAGCCCAAATCATGTGCTTGATGATGAAATCCTAACCTCTTCAACCCAAGGACAGATGGAACTCCAACCTGAAGAAATTCTTGATGTTCGAGAAAAGATTCTCAGGAACAAAATTCTCAGAGAATTATTGGTAAAATGGAAGTTCTATCCTTTTGAAGATGCCACCTGGGAGAATGAAGCCAATCTGTTGTTGTTGCGGGATTACCCCCAGTTTGCGAGATGAGGGCATCTCACGTTTTTCAAGTGGGAGAGAATGTAAGATTCCTCCCCAGCCTCTCAAGATGTCCAGCATCTTCCACTGTAATCAAATCCCTCTTCAAAATTATAAAAGATCTTGTTTCTACCAGTTTTGGCCTAGAGAGAGAAAATATTCTAGAGAGAGAATATTCAGATTTTAAATAGCTTTGGATAGAAAAATACCTCATTTTATTAAAATAAGTTCTCCTAAAACAGAAGTTCAAAAATATTTTCAGAAGGTGCATTAGAAATTAAGTATAATCTGTTCAAGAGGCATTATCTTGAGGGTCAAGATTTTTTCAAAATTTTAAATTCAGGTTCCTATGGACCAATAAGATTCATCCAAATATAGGGAAGAGATAAATAGAAGAATAAAAGGAAAATCCCCCAAAAATGAATAAATACTCACATAAGATAAAGAGTTGACTAAGGACAAGGTTAATAGTTGAAAAAGAGAGATATTTAGGTGAAATGATGCATTTTTGACACCTCAGGGAATTCCCCTCATGAAGGAGGCACCTATTTCACATGCTTGAATGAGTTTTAAACTCCCAAATAATGAGATATTTTTATCTCTCCTGTCTCCTGTTTCAACTAGATCCAAAAAGTGGACTAAACTGACCCAAAAATGGTCAAAAATTGACCAAATTGATCTGGAAAATTCTAGAATCAGTTGGCTTGGTTAGAAGCTCACTTTTTCCTATAAATATAAGCCTTTCCCTTTGTTGAAACTGAATAGTGTTTTGCACTATTACCCTGCCTCTCCCAAGTGCCAAAAACTATGAATTTTACTTATAATTCATTAGTTTTTGACCTTCCCTCTTCTAAAAGATTGGTGGCCACTCTTGTTTCAAATAAGAGTAGAACCCTCAAACCATCAAGCCAAAGGAAAGTTATCAAATTATCCATGTAAGTTGGAGATTCTTCTCTTTTCTATTTCTTTTATGGCCTTTTTTTTATAATTTTTATCTTCTCTAAATTGAATGGATGTTATGCCTCATTGAAAAAAGGCATTCCCCTCTCTTCTTTAGTAAATCCAACCATTCTTTATCCTAGATGATTGATTATTGGATAAAATCAAGTTTATCATAATGTTCTCTTAAATAAGTAGAAAATGTTTACACTAGAATGATTTAAATACTCTTGGTGAACTTCTATTTAATTTCAGTGAGTTAAAAATTGAAAAATGGTCAGCCATACAAAGGAGGTTATGGTGAAATTTTTTAAAAATTTGTGAAATAAATTTCATCTTTTATAATTCAAAAAGAGTAATCCCCATCGTTAGAGTATTCTAAAAGTGTCATTTTCATTCATGCATAGAAAGATGCATATTGATTAATTTTTATAAAAGAATGATTTTCAATAGAATTAAATTCTATGAAAGATACTTATTGATAATTTTTTATTATGCAAGTGTTACTTTCTTCATTATGGAATTTTATACATAAAATAATGCATAAAAGTATATTTTTTTTAATTACAAAAGAGTTACTTTCATCATATTGATTTTTATGCATAAAATAATATTTTTTAATTATAAAAGTGTTACTTTTATCATTATTGATTTCTATGTATAAAAGTGTGCATAAAAGAATATTTTTTTATTATAGAAGTATTACTTTTATCATTATTGATTTCTATGCATAAAAGAATATTTATAAAAGTGTTACTTTTATCATAAATGATTTTTATGCATAAACATATGCATAAGAGTATATTTTTTTATATTAAAAGTGTGATTTTCATCATAAATGATTTTTATGAATAAACATATGCATAAAAGAAATTCTTTTAAATTAAAAGAGTGATTTTCATCATAAATGATTTATATGCATAAACATATGCATAAAAGAAGCTCTTTCATGTGATAAAAGAGTGATTTTCAACATAAAGGATTTTTATGATGATAAAAGTGTGACTTTCATCAGAATTGGATTTTATGCATAATTAGAATCTTTATAATTAAATAAGGGATCTCCTTAATCCTCTATTTAATTTCTGTAAAAATTAGAAAAATGAATAAGTAGATAATCTGTGAGAAGAAATGCTACCGTTTCATATTCACTAAGATGGTAATGAGAAAATTCAATTAAACTATCGAAGTCGGAGATCGAGATAAATGATTATTTTATTCATAAGAAATTCATGTTTTAGAAATCTGTAAGCAAATATTCGTCGAATAGAATTTAGAAAAAGAAAAATTGAAATAGTACCTTTCGAGAAAGATAGTTTAGGAAGAACCTTTCCAGACCCAAACTCTGATTCAGACTATTGACCAAGACCTTAATTCCTTCGTCAATGACGATGTGCTTAGTTCAAGAAAAATGCACTTAAAACACCCACCGAATCTGAAACTAAGTTAAGACTTTTGATCTTGATTTGAGGATCAAGTTAACAGAATTCGAGGAATTCTGTTTGGAATTCAGACCTGGATCTAGAAGTATTGAGATACGGATTCCTTCGTCAATGACGATGTGCTTAGTTCAAGAAAAATTGAAATAGTACCTTTCGAGAAAGATAGTTTAGGAAGAACCTTTCGAGACCCAAACTCTAATTCAGACTATTGACCAAGACCTAATTCCTTCGTCAATTACGATGTGCTTAGTTCAGGAAAAATGCACTTAAAACACCCACCGAATCTGAAACTAAGTTAAGACTTTTGATTTTGATTTGAGGATCAAGTTAACAGAATTCAAGGAATTCTGTTTGGAATTCAGACCTGGATCTAGAAGTATTGAGATACGGATTTAAAATTATTCATGGTTTTCAAATAAAATCAAAACTGAAAACTTGCATAGAAACCCTGTTTTCTTAAAGGACTGTCTTACGTGCCAGAATGTTGGAGGGAGCATTTGGCATATATGTTTATCTAAGGGAAGTTTGGTTGCAACAGCTGGCGGGGAGTGTTCGAGGGACAGCTCACGCGGTAAAAACCTGCCCAGGTCTTGACCACAACCTGGGTATGGTGAAAAATAGTGTGCTTCCGGTACGATGGGCGAGGGCCGACGAAGCGGTCCCTAAGTGAAGTACCAGGACACCTAAGGAGGATCCTGGAGGGTTCTGACCAGGCGATGCACGGGCTCGCGGTGCTTAGGACACCCATACGTATGTCGAGGAAGATATATATATGTATGTTGACGAAGTGATTATTGTAATCTGTTACTAGATCGCGTTGCTGACCAGCTGGTCCCAACAGAGAGTCCAGAGTGGTACTGTTTTTGTGAAACAAGAGATTGAATGGAAGTGATTATTGTAATCTGTTACTGGATCGCGTTGCTGATCAGCTGGTCCCAACGGAGAGTCCAGAGTGGTACTGTTTTTGTGAAACAAGGGATTGAATGGAAATTTTAAATTATGAAATATGTGATCATATCTGTTTTGTCAATGGATTATTTTTATATTAAAGTTTTAAAGAGGAGTGTGTGCGTACCTATTTTCTAAAGCTAAAGTTAAGAAAGGCATTTCAATTATGGGTGGGTGAGTACTTGTTTGGTTCTACCGATTCCAGTGGGGCAGGGTGGTGGCTAACCCATGGGCCGGATGGGGTTAGGCTGGAATCAGTGGAGTTTTAATAATCAAACTGAAAAATCTTAGGATTACACTAGGATTCGAGTAGCTAGTTAATTCCCTGATAAATTTCTCAATTGAGTGGATCAACGGTTGTGCCTGATCTTGATTATGAAAAAAGCATTAAAATTACTCAGATGATCAAATTATATCAGTGATAGTTTCCTTCTATCTGGTTTATTCAGGTGAAGGATAGTTTAGAATTGATCTCGTTAGAAAAATTCGTTAAGAAAATTCAAAAAGGTGGAATCCTCCCCGCTTTCCGGGCATGGGAAATTTTCCTCGTTTCAGTTTTTGGAGTGACCACAGCTTAGTCTCGTGCCCAGACATTCGTGGGTGAGGCCCTGAGTGAGAAACCCTGCCCTGCGCATGAGGGGACTGATCCACTGTCAGCTACCGAGAGTCCGGTGCACGGAGGGGGCAGAGGGATCTCACGAGAGCAATTTACAAAAGTTGCATCTCATGAGATGGGAAATATATTTTACGGGGGAAGAATCTTCTTAAGAATCCCACAACATAACATAAGAAATCATATCTCAAAATATCTACAAGTAGAGTATAAAATAAGAAACATTTTCTATTTAAGAGAATATATTAATTGGATCTTACCTAGGAAGACTCGTAACACTTACATCACTCCATCCATAAGTTGTTTTCAAGTTTAATGGCTCCAAGTTTGATCGAAGTGTAGAGTACAAATATCTCTCATACAAAGGGGTGCTTTACACAAGTATTTTTCCTGCTATGACATTCAAGCTTGCTCTCCATCATCTATGGCCTCCCTTTGAAAGAAATCATTCACCATGTCTTCCATGATGAGAGTGGAGGCACCTTATTCATTGGTTGGAGAGGATGATTCTCAACCATGCTTTCCCTACTATGAATCCTTTCCACCTTTCATAATCTACTCGATGCCATGGAATGCTGTGCCATATTGTGTAACACTCTCCTATGGTTCTCCTCCATGTCATCGTCTGCACTTGGTCATGACAATGCCTCATGAATTCCATATGTATGGACATGATCAATTGTTATACGACGTAGTCATATATATTGCCCTTTGCATCAATCACACATACATTATATCTTCACCTTCAACCATGCTTCGGAACCAACCCACCGGTCCTTCACCAGAGTTAGAGCTAGACATCTACAATTATGCCAAACATGTTAGCACAAATAGTTACAAGAGCTTACAAAAAAAAGAGTCTCATTAATGTCACTACCCACCAATAGCATTTATAGCAATGGAATTTTGCTGCTAAGTAGTGAAATTTTTCTACTTAGTAGCGACCTAGGCTAAATGTACCCCCACCTGTTTTGCTACACCTGTTTTGCTACGGTGCCTTTTCACCCCTCCTCAAAACATCATTTGAAAAAGTACATCATAGGATTCTTTGGAGACATGTGTTCTTCCTTCTCTTCTACCCACCTCTTCCACAATCTCATACTCAAGCAAGTTATGTGCTTTTTCTTTATTTCTATGTACGAGAGATTTTCATGAAAGCTTATCTTCATCTCCTATGCAAATAAGATTATCCATGAAAGCTTATCTTCATCTCCTATGCAAACAAGCTTTCCATGAAAGCTTCATCTCCCCTCTCTTGTAAGGTTTTCCCCTCTTTTTGTTATCTTTCTCCTCTCTTTTCCCTCTCTTGAAGCTTAACCCTAACCCTAGATTTTACATAGAAACTCTAATATAGAGCTTTCACGGAGAGCTCTCCATCAAAGCTCTCTATTGGGATTTCTATTTAGAAGCTAGGGTTAGGGTCTCATGAGCCATGCACTTTCTATTATTAAGGCTCTATTATTCCCAAGCTTTTTATTAGTATTAGGGTTAGGGTAAGGATTAGGGTTAGAGTGACTCACCTTGATCTTCTCCTCTTACACTTCTCCTCCCTTCTTATTCCTCTTCTTCTCTTCTCGTATTCCTTTCTCATATAATAAAATGTGGTTTACTTATAAATTTTTTTGTGTAGAGAAGAAAAAAAATGTTGATTACTAATTGATTTATTTTCGTTTGATTTTGTAGGCTCTTCTTCTACACATCTTCAAGTCAACATAAATAAGCCTCATGAAGTAAGAGCTTAACACTTACACCTCTCTTGATGTTTTTTATTCTTATGGTGCACCCTTGGGTGCTTGGGATTTTTTTTTAATTACTTATTTTGTATCTTCATGTATAAGCTTGATGAGGCCTCTTTGAATAGAGCTTCATGAAGGTCAAGAAGCTCTATTGATAGAGGCTCTTTTCATAAGACACTATGTATAGTGGTTTTGCATGAGACTCTATGCCTTATGCATTATGGCTTCATGCATGAAGCCTCCTTGCATAAAGCCATAATCCATAAGACTTAAGCATAAAGGCTTCATGCATGAAGCCATAATGATTAAGCCTTATGTATAGAGGCTTTATACTTAAGCCTCTATTTATTATGCATTAATTGTGGATGAATAATGCATAAAGGCTTAAGAATAAAACCTCTATGCATAAGGCTTAAGCATAATGTTTAAGCATAATGCAAATATGCTTAAGACTTAAGCATTATGGTTAAGCCTTATGCATAAAGGCTTAAGCATAATGCCTCTATGCATTATGGCTCTATGCATGATGCCTTTATGGATGAAGCCATAATTCTTAAGCCTTATGCATAGAGGCTTAAGCATAAAGCCTCTATGCATAAGGCTTCTGAATCATTAGATAAACATTTACATAAAGTCTCTATGCTTCATGATTAAGCATAGAGGCTTCATTACATACATTAGGGGAAATTTGGGCTCATTTGTGGGCCCTCTAAGGAATGCCACATCATCAAAAATGGGGCCATGGTTCGGAGGTTGCATGTATAGAATCTACTCTTTAAGATCTTTCCATTGATATATAACATGATGGGGTTTGGACATGACCCATGGAAGATGTACAAAAAGTAGGTTCAAAAGTGATGATGTGGACCGTTACGGTAGCCTTTAAACTTGATTTGAGGAAAATAGTATATCTTGAGCTTAGCAACTCCAAATGTTTCGGAGTTTGAAATTATAAGATCTACTTTTCATGATCTTTCTAATGATATGTCATATGATGGAGTTTTAACATAAGGTAAAAATGTTCACCATGGCCCCCAGTTTCAAGGCAAAGATGGCAAAAAAATCCCTTAGAGGGCCCAAAAATGAGCCCAAATTTCCCCTAATGAACATTTACTAACATGTGATTTTTGTCTTTGTGCTTCTACTTGTAGACTTCAACTTATCTTTCAAACAACTCTTCTCAACAAACACTCAACTCCTCTAAATTAAGGTAAGAGAACTAATCTTTCACAAACCCTTTCTTTACTTCTTTATGGTACACCCTTGGGTGCTGGTTGGGAGAATTTGTTTTATTATGCATGCATTCATTTTTCTCCTTCTATCTATCTTCTATATCCATTATGAGCAGTGTGGATTCTAGACATACTATCCAGAGAGAGAATCCATCACTTAGTGTGCCGAGAAACCAACCTTGCTATAGTAAAATTTGACATGCCTGGTGAGACACTCAAAACTTGGAGTTCTCATTAGCTCACAGTATTTTGTGTCCTCTCTGTCATGCTTAGCTCTCATCCTCTTTTTTTGTGTCATCTATGTATGGCTCCCATCATGGTAGCCCTGTCATCCCATCTAAGAGTTCCCTCTCCTTGGGTTGACCAGAATATAAGGAACCCTAGAATCAATTGGATCTTAAGGGAAAGAGTTTTCCTCTAGTTTGCGAGATGAGGACATCTCGCGTTTTTTAAGTGGGGTGAGATTTAAGATTCCTCCCTCCCCTTTTTGAGGTGTGCAGGTGTAAGAACCTCCCCTTTTGAACTTATAATTATTCCCCTCTCTGAAATAAAAGAAAGATTCTGCTTTACCCTATTTTGACCTAGAGAGAGAAAATGTCTAGAGGGAGGTAGTCCAAAATTGAGATATTTTTGGATATAAAAGGACCTTAGCCTAAGGGTCTAGATTTTCAGAAATTTTTGGATTATGGTCCAGTTAAGGTTCTTATGGGCCAATAAGATCAATCCATGTGTGGGGAGGAGATAAATCCAATTTGTAAAAGAAAAATACCCAAAAATGAGTAAATGCCCACATAAGATGAAGAGTTGACTATGTACAAGGTTTATTAGTAAAAAACTATGAGTATTACCAAAAAATGAGATATTTTGGATATAATGATTCCATTTTGACACATGTGTAAGGAAGGGGAGTCCCTTCAAGGAGGCACCTACTTCACATGCTTGAATGAGTTTCAAACTAAAAAATAATGTGATATTTTATCTCTCCTCTCTCTTGGATCAAACCAAATCAACAGGGAACCAAACTATGTCCAAATCTTGTCCAAATTTAACCAAACTAAACCTGGAAAATTCTAGAAATTAGTTGGACTTGGTTAGAGGCCTTCCTCTCCTATAAATAGATTCTTAGCCCTTTGTAAAAAAATATGAGAACTATACTATGCCAGTATTATGCTGAAATAATGATAATTTTTACTATTCTCTAAAATTCTCTCCAAATTGAAGAAATTGGAGCTTCCCTCTTTCTTCAATCTCCATTGGTGGCTCCATCAATATACCAAACCAATTGATTGGTTGGGAGCCTCTACCGTGATCAAAGAATCAAGCAATTTGTAAGGTAAAGGGTAAATTTTGATCTTTTTCTATGATTTCTCAATGTTTCTCTCTTCTCAACCCCTCTCAAGCTTGAGAAGCTTAATTGGAAAGGCTTTTTAATGCTATTGAAGTTAATTGACGAATGGTAGTAGTAAGGAAATACATAAATTTCCATTTATGCTTAATTTTAATGGTTTTTATGTAATTTCTCCCTCTCACTCAAAGAATGGTCATTCCCATGACCTATTCTTAATCCAAATGAAGCTTCTCATGAAGCTTTTCCCTAATCCAAAAATAAATTCTATGCTTGTTGAATTGGAGGCCAAATTAATGGCTTTTTTATGCTTTTAAGTTAGTTATTTCATGAAAATTTATGATTGAATCCATAATGGGTTAATGATCCAATTAGGGATCATTCTAATCATATCCATAATGTTAAAGTTTATTCTTTAAGAATAAATTGAGATTTATTCTTTTAGAATAAATTGAGATTTATCAGTAATAGCAGTAGAGCTATGGCGAAATTTTTGTAAAACTTACACATAAAACATTTTCATTCAAAGTACGAAAAGAGGACTTCCTATCATATTCTAGGAATTATCATCCTAGATAAACTGATTGATTCTCATTATAATCATAGAAAAATTAATTTTTAGGTTTATGCATAATTAATGAATTTTTAGATAAATTTATTTATCTATGAGAAATAATTAAATGTTAAAAGAGGAATTCCCATTACATTTGGAATTCCATGATTGGATGGGAAAAGAGAATTTCCTATCATATTGGAATTATGGAATAATTTATTTAATTTCAAAAATAAAATTTTAGATAAATTTATTTATCTATGAGACATAATTAAATGTTAAAAGAGGAATTCCCATTACATTTGGAATTCCATGATTGAATGGGAAAAGAGAATTTCCTATCATATTGGAATTATGGGATAACTCATTTAATTTTAAAATTAAATTTTTAGATAAATTTATTTATCTATGTGAAATAATTAAATGTTAAAAGAGGAATTCCCATTACATTTGGAATTCCATGATTGGATGGGAAAAGAGAATTTTCTATCATATTGGAATTATGGGATAATTCATTTAATTTTAAAAATAAATTTTTAGATAAATTTATTTATCTATGAGAAATAATTAAATGTTATAGAGGAATTCCCATTACATTTGGAATTCCATGATTGGATGGGAAAAGAGAATTTCCTATTATATTAGAATTATGGGATAATTTATTTAATTTTAAAAAAAATAGATAAATTTATTCATCTATGAGAAATAATTAAATGATAAAAGAGAAATTTCCATTACATTTGGAATTCCATGATTGGATGGGAAAAGAGAATTTTCTATCATATTGGAATTATGGGATAATTTATTTAATTTTAAAAATAAATTTTTAGATAAATTTATTTATCTATGAGAAATAATTAAATGTTAAAAGAGAAATTCCCATTACATTTGGAATTCCATCATTGGATAGGAAAAAGAGAATTTCCTATCATATTGAAATTATGGGGTAATTCATTTAAACTCAAAGATGAATTTTTAGATAAATTTATTTATCTATGAGAAATAATTAAATGTTAAAAGAGGAATTACTATTGCATTTGGAATTCCATCATTTAGATGGACAAAGAGAAATTTCTAGCATATTGAAATAATGGATATTTTAAATGAATTTATTTTATAAGAAATATTTGATGGAAAAAGAGGAATTCCCATGGTAATTGTGATCCTAGAAATTAAATGGGAAGAAGAGGAAATTTTTAGTATAAATTCGATTTATGATTATTTTTCCATAAGAGAAAATATGGGTAGAATTGATTTCTACAAATCCCATGAATTCTTTTATTCAAAAGAAGAATATTGAATATAATTCAAGAGGATGTGTCAAAGGGTGAGATGGGAAGTACATGGATGTAGATATGGATGTGGATGTATGAATGTGGATGTGAAAATGGATGTATGGATGTGGATGTATGAATGTGGATGTGGAAATGAATGTATGGGTGTAGATGTATGAATGTGCATGTGGATGTGGATGTGGATGTATGAATGTGGATGTGGATATGGATGTATGGATGTGGATGTATGAATGTGGGTGTGGAAATGAATGTATGGGTGTAGATGTGGATGTGGATGTGGATGTGGATGTGAAAATGAATGTATGGGTGTAGATGTGGATGTGGATGTGGATGTATGGATGGGTGTAGATGTGGATGTGGATGTATGGATGTGGATGTGGATATGGATGTATGGATGTGGATGTATGAATGTGGGTGTGGAAATGAATGTATGGGTGTAGATGTGGATGTGGATGTGGATGTAGATGTGGATGTATGGATGTGGATGTATGAATGTGGGTGTGGAAATGAATGTATGGGTGTGGATGTGGATGTGGATGTGGATGTGGAAATGAATGTATGGAAGTGGATGTGGATGTGGAAATGAATGTATGGGTGTAGATGTGGATGTGGATGTATGGATGTGGATGTGGATGTGGATGTATGGATGTGGATGTGGATATGGATGTATGTATGTGGATGTGGATGTGAAAATGAATGTATGGGTGTAGATGTGGATGTGGATGTATGGATGTGGATGTGGATGTGGATGTATGAATGTGGATGTGGATATGGATGTATGGATGTGGATGTGGATGTGGATGTGGATGTGGATGTATGAATGTGGATGTGGAAATGAATGTATGGGTGTAGATGTGGATGTGGATGTGGATGTATGGATGTGGATGTGGATGTGGATGTATGAATGTGGATGTGGAAATGAATGTATGGGTGTAGATGTGGATGTGGATGTGGATGTATGGATGTGGATGTGGATGTGGATGTATGGATGTGGATGTGGATGTGGATGTATGGATGTGGATGTGGATGTGGATGTATGAATGTGGATGTGAAAATGGACGTATGGATGTAGATGTGGATGTGGATGTGGATGTATGAATGTGGATGTGGATGTGTATGTGTGGATGTGGATGTGTGGATGTGGATGTATGAATGGCAATGTGGATGTGGATGTGGATGTATGGATGTAGATGTGGATGTGGATGTATGGATGTGGATGTGGATGTATGAATGTGGATGTGGATGTGGATGTGGAAATGGACGTATGGATGTGGATGTGGATGTGGATGTATGAATGTGGATGTGGATGTATGGATGTGGATATGGATGTGGATGTGAATGTGGATGTATGAATGCGGATGTGGATGTGGATGTGGATGTGGATGTATAGATGTGGATATGGATGTGGATGTACGAATGTGGAGGTGTAGGTGGAATAATGAATGCGAATGTGTATGTGAAAGGATATGACGTCGATATGAGTGAATAGATGAGCTGTGATGACATGTGAATTAGGACGTGAATGAATGATATAGGATGTGAATGAATGATATGTGATGTGAATGAATATGATGTGATGAGATGGAAAATGATGTGATTGGATGAGAATGGGTACACATATGAATTGAATGTAGAATAAGTAATGTGGACTGAAGAGAGATAATGTGGAAAGACGAGAGTTCATTATAGAAACTATATTTGTGACCTATTTGTAAATGACTATTTTATGTCAAGAATGCTGGGGAAGCATTTTGACCATCTTGTGAATAAGGTCGTGGAGACCTAACTAAAAAAGTTGCAACAGCTGTCGGGGAGTCGATAGAGGACGTCTCGCACGTAGCAAGGTCCTTGACCAACCTCGGTTGGATTTAAATGGTGAGCTTTCGGTATGGTGGATGAGGGACCAAGGAAGCGGCCTATGAATGAAGCGCTAGGTGACCTGCGAAGGATCCTAGAGGGTGCTGACCATACGGTGCTCGGGCTCTGGGTCGCCGAAGATACCCACACGTACATCGTGGAAGATATTGGAACAAGGAGTAAGAGTTGTTTTCTGAAACCGGGCATGGATCTGGTTGACTGACCTTGCTGGTCCTCAACAAATGAGTCCATGGCTTTTTTTTTTAATGGATCTGTTGGTTGATTTTGCTGATCTTCAACGGAGATTCCATCTTGATTTTTATAAGTGAATATATTGCCGGGAACTATGAGCTAGGAACTATTGAAAAGGTCCCTGAGTGGACAGGTGGTGAGCGTTCTGGTTGCCAATGATGCCATAGATACTCCGATGAAGGAATGATTGGAAATTAAGATTCAACTGGATATTTTGGAGGATTGTGATTAGTGATACTATGGTTTCATTAAGTGATTGTTTTAAAGATGACTGAATCTGTGAAAAAGACAATTTCAAATTGGGTATGTAAGTGGCATGACTGGTGTTAAATTTGCATGAATATCCAGCTAGGGGGCTTGGGAGCTCTTTTCCCTGGTACCCGGGACAAAACTTAACCAAATTCTAAATTGGATCCCATCACTATAGTGGTTGGATGGTTGGCTAACCCATGGGACTGGATGGGGTAAGGCTGGACTGATGGATCCGTAAAATGAGACTCAATTCTGTTATAATACGATAGATGAAGTAAATCCTGGATAGTAATTGTTCTATAGATAAGAATCAACGGCTGTGTCTCTCGATGGGAAAAAAAGCGTTGATCTCTATGATCCAAGTGCAAGTTTCTTCCTTGATCTGACCGAGTGTCTTTATAGGTTCGGTCAGATCAGTTTAGTTAGTAATGTCCTTGACTACGTTAGAGTAAAAATATCCTGGAGGAATCGCCCGTGCTTTCCGGGCAAGGGAAGTTTTTTCCGGGTTCGGTTTTGTTATTACCGAGGGATTAGTCTTCTGTCCGGATATCCGTGGGGCGAGGCCCCGAGTGAGAGGACCCTGCACCACGCAAGGAGTGCTACTTCTGCTGCTAGCACCCCCGAATCCGTTGCACGGAGGGGGCAGGGATCTTTCAAGGCCAGTTGCCAAGATGGCAACAGTGAGAGTTGTGATAGCAGTGGCTGCGTCAAAGAAATGGTCTTTACATCAGATGGATGTAAAGAATGCATTCTTGCATGGGGATTTGCAGGAAGAGGTGTATATGCTGCAGCCACTTGGTTATGAGAGGATGTGAGTCACCCCGAGCATGTGTGCAGGTTGAAGAAAGCCTTGTATGGCTTAAAACAAGCACCAAGAGCATGGTCTGACAAGATTTCCAAATATCTTGTCACTATTGGCTTTCATGTAGCCAATGCAAATTTCTCGCTATATGTGAGACACAGTGATAGAGGGGTTGTGCTTGTTGTCATCTATGTAGATGACTTGATTATTATGGGGGACCATGATACAGAGATCCTTGATGTAAAGATCTTGCTTAGACAGAAGTTTGAGATGAAGGATCTGGGGGAGCTCAGATATTTCTTGGGCATTGAGGTGATTAGGTCACCACATGGTATTGGATTACTGCAAAGACAGTATAGCTTGGACATGTTGTCCAAGTATGGTATGATAGGCTGTAAGCCTATCTCAGTGCCATTGGATCAGAATGACAAGTTGAGTGCAGATTCAAGAGAGATTTTGGAGGATCCTACTATGTATAGGTGCATAGTAGGAAGCCTGATCTACATGATGATCACCATGTCATATTTGAGCTATGTTGTTGGGTTGGTGAGTCAGTTTATGCAGGTTCCTTGGAAGCTGCATTTGGATGCATTGAGACGCATACTAAGGTATGTGAGGTCTACTTTGCATTGTGGACTATTTTATGAAACTGGGACAGAGATATGTGTACATGGGTACACAGATGCTGATTGGGATGGTAGTATCTCAGATAGAAGATCTACTAGTGGCTTCATGTTTTCTTTGGGGAGTGCTGCTGTGACTTGGAGCAGCAAGAAGCAGGTTGGCCTATCTAGTACAGAGGTGCTACCATGGCAGCATGTGAGAGGTAGCTTGGTTGAGAAAGCTACTTGTAGATTTAGGTCTATCAGTGGATAGACAAGTTGTCATTTTCTGTGACAACATTAGCAGTAGACAGTTGGCCAAGAACCCAGTTTTTCATGCTCGCACAAAGCATATAGACGTCCACTACCATTTTGTCAGAGAAAAGGTCTTGGCAGGAGACGTTGACCTTGTTTATGTCAGCACACAGGATCAAGTAGCTAACATCTTCACTAAAGCATTGGGTACAGAGAAGCTCCGCAGATTCAGGGCTTCGCTTCGTGTACATGAGATGGAGTTGAGCTCGAGGGGGAGTGTTGAGATATCGAGGTCATCTATGAGGTGGTGGACACTGATGACCCGCCTGGGGGATAGGCCCCACACTTACACCACTGGCATGGTTGGTGAGATCATGGGTGATATGCAGCCAGTGGGGATGATAGGCTGTGTGACAGCCATTCTAGAGACTGGCATAGTTATAGCGCCAGCTCATTTAGTTGGGTTCACACTATAGAGAACCCTAGTATGTATTTGGTTGAGTACCTTTTCATAGGTGTGTACTCTTATCTTTGTATATAGTGTGTTGAGTGTTGAGTGAAGAAGAAGAAGCTTTTCAACCTCTCACCTTGTGTGTTCTCTTTTAGGGTTTTGTGAGTGTGTGTGTGCTTGCAAGAGCTCAAGCTCTCTTCTCCCCAGCATCTTTCACTCTCCACTAGTCCTGTCTTGCCCTCATAGCAATCAGCCATGGCCTCCCAAGGATAAGTGGGTAAGCTTTTGACTTGGATGACATAACATGTACATCGAAGTCAGCCTCTTGTCCCAATATATTCACTTGTAGCTTCTTCAAAATCCCTTGGCATTTGATCCTTGCACTATTAGCCATTCTGACTCTGAATTCAGAGGGTGCACCTACCTTCAATCTCAAGGCTTCCATTGTCTACTGTGTTATCACACATACCTGTGTACCACCATCTATATACACTTTTGGGACTCTGTGATCATTCACCCAGGCATCCATGATTGGCAAATAGTATTTATCGCCTTTCCCTTTCACCACATTAATCTGCTTCCTTCCTTCTTCTCTTTCCTGGAGCTTCTGGTGCTAACCAATTTACTCCACATTATCCTAATTTTGGTGCATATCTGTAAGAGCTAGGTCTAGGTCAAATTACATCCTTTCTACTCAAGATCTCTCATCAGATCATATACCTTTTCATGAGAGCACCTAAGGGGCAGTTCTCCATAACTATATGTCTCTTGGATCTGGTTTTTTTCTTACCCTCCTTGGGATGATCTTCCACCTGCTTCCCCTTTGTCCAGGATCATCCTCAACCTCTATCCCTCTAGTCCCCTTATTAGCTAAAAAATCCACCCCAATTAGGTTTACCTCTAGTCCCCTTATTGGCTAAGACTTCCACACCCCTTCATCCACCCTAATCAGGTTTACCTCTCCTTGTCTAGGACCATTCCCTGGCTGTTGTTGAGCCTGTGGTACCTATTGTTTTGACATCTCCTTGTCCCTCCTAATATCGTGTTTGGCTTATCTCCTAGGTGTGGCAAAGGGTAGATGTCACCTCCCATCCTAGGGTAAGGGCAGTGAGGAGAAATATGGCCTCTCTCCATTAAATTAAAGCATTGTACATTCATATTAGGTCCTCCTCTTCCCTTGCCACTCGTAGACCATCCCTTTATCCTACCCTAGGAGCATTCTTGCCCCCTTGCATAGATTCAAATTCAGGTTCTCCATCTGTTGAGCCAGATTGGTGATTCCCTGGTCGATGACTATTGGAACTACTGGAGAAAGTCAAGTTCTCCATCTGTTGAGCCAGATTGGTGATTCCCTGGTTGATGACTACTGGAACTACTGGAGCATTCTTGCCCCCTTGCATAGATTCAAATTCAGGTTCTCCATCTGTTGAGCCAGATTGGTGATTCCCTGGTCGATGACTACTGAAACTACTGGAGAAAGTCTTCCTTCTTTTGCTCTTCTCTTCCTGGGCATGATTGGTCTTCCTTCATCTTGGACCTCCCTTTGCTTCTAAGCCATCCTCTATAGCTTCCATTCTTTCTCCTTGGCAATCCTCAACCCTTCTTCAAAAGTCCCTGGACTCTTTAGTTCCACCTTCTCCCTTAGGTTCGCATAGAGAGACTCGATGAACATGTCCTTCTTTAGAAGAAATGGTTGGTGCTCTACTCCAGGGAGTTGTCCCACCTTCCCCACGAGTCTTCAAAGTGATCTACAAACTTGTCAAAACATTAGATAAATTATGCTTTGAGATTTGAATATCTTGCCAAGCCGCATCAAGGGATTCACTCTGCTTGTAGTGCTGCACCAAAGACACCTTAATATCCTCATATGTCTGTCCCTAGGTTGGTTGGGCTCTCCATGCCTGCAACCATCTTTAGCATCACCTTTCAGTAGCATAGTTAGCAAAGTCAGCTTATCATCATCCCTAACCTTACCAAAGGTGAAGGCTGTAAGTTCCATCCCTACCAAGAATTCTTATGGGTCTTCACTAGCATGGCCATGAAACAGAGGATAGGTTGTCATAGCAGCCTTATCAACTCCTGATACCTTTTCCAAGCCTGCAAAAAATATGAAGAGTGTTTTCAAAGCCCTCCTAAGTGGGGGAACCAAAAAAATGATGTGTCTGGGGAGTCTACCTCTATAGCCCGTCCCAAAACACCACCGTAGTAGGGAGGACACTATATGCTAGCACCACAACACCAGCAAAACACATATCATAGACAAACTTTCTCTAAATCCAAAATGCACATACATGTGATTGCCTCTATATCACCACCAACAACCACACAAGAAGAATATATACTAGAATTAGATGTGGGGAACAACAAAATTAGAATTCTATTGATATCCTCTACAATCTTGTTGACTCAAACGGACACTAAAATCCTCTATTGATATCCTCTACAATCTTGTTGACTCAAACGGACACTAAAATCACAACTCCAAGGTACTTTACAACTCTATTGATATCCTCTATAGTCTTACTCACTTAAATTGACACCTTAACACTCTTTAGCTAACTCAACAGAATCCTAAAATTGTCCTCCCAAGTCAAACCTGATATACATAGGGTTGCTTAGTGATCCCCCCATGTGGTGGGAGGTAGGTAACTTGAGGGGGGGTAGGTTAGCAACGCAGAGGACTAGCATTCTTGACATAAAACAGTCATTTACAAACAGGTCACAAATACAATTTCTATAATGAACTCTTGTCTTTCCACATTATCCCTCATCAGTCCACATTACTTATTCCACATTCAATTCATGTGTACCCATTCTCATCCAATCATATCATTTTTCATCTCATCACATTAGATTCATTCACATTATCCCTCATCAGTCCACATTACTTATTCCACATTCAATTCATATGTGTACCCATTCTCATCCAATCACATCATTTTCCATCTCATCACATTAGATTCATTCACATTCCATATCATTCATTCACGTCCTGATTCACATGTCACCACATCTCATCCATTCACTCATATCGACGTCACATCCTTTCACATACACATTCGCATTCATTATTCCACCTACACATCCATATCCACATCTATACATCCACATACACATCCGCATTTATACATCCACATCCATACGTCCACATCCACATTCATACATCCAACCACATCTACATCCATACATCCACATCCACATCCGCATCCACATTCATACATCTACATCCACATCCACATCCATACATCTACATCCACATCCACATCCATACATACACATCCACATCCACATTCATACATCCACATCCACATCCACATCCACATCCATACATCCACATCCACATCTACATCCATACATCCATTTCCACATCCACATTCATACATCCAAATCCACATCCACATTCATACATTCGCATCCACATCCACATCCATACATTCATTTCCACATCCACATCCACATCCACATCCACATCCACATCCACATCTACACCCATACATTCATTTCCACATCCACATTCATACATCCACATCCACATCCACATCCATACATCCATATTCACATCCACATTCATACATCCACATCAACATCCACATTCATACATCCACATCCACATCCACATCCACATTCACATTCATACATCCACATCCACATCCACATCCACATCCACATCCACACACATACATTCATTTCCACATCCACATCCACATCCTTACATCCACATCTACACCCATACATTCATTTCCACATCCACATTCATACATCCACATCCACATCCATACATCCATATCCACATCCACATCCACATCCATACATCCACATCCACATCCACATCCACATCTACACCCATACATTCATTTCCACATCCACATTCACATCCACATGCACATCCATACATCCATTTCCACATCCACATCCATATCTAAATCCATGTACTTCCCATCTCACCCTTTCACATATTCTCTCAACCCTCTTCTCATCTCATTATTCACATTTACATCACATATGCTCTCCACATCCACATCCACATCCATACATCCATACATCCACATCCACATCCACATCCATATATCCATTTCCACATCCACATTCATACATCCACATTCATATCTACATCCATGTACTTCCCATCTCACCCTTTCACATATCCTCTCAACCCTTTTCTCATCTCATTATTCACATTTACATTTATTTCCATTACATCACATCCTATTTTCATCTTTATCACATTCAGTCACATGCTATTACCATTTAATAGCTTTTTCTAGATTTAAATCGATAATAAGACTTTTTTAAATTTTAGCCAATTGCTTGGCCTAATTAAAGATTCTTTTTCTGACAACTAGTTCCGTATTCCTTCTCAATTCCTCAATTGAATTATATTCAATATTCTTCTTTTGAATAAAAGAATTCATGGGATTTGTAGAAATCAATTCTACCCATATTTTCTCTTATGGTAAAATAATCATAAATCGAATTCATACTAAAAGTTTCCTCTTCTTCCCATTTAATTTCTAGGATCACAATTACCATGGGAATTCCTCTTTTCCCATCAAATATTTCTAATAAAATAAATTCATTTAAAATATCCATTATTTCAATATACTAAAAATTTCTCTTTGTCCATCTAAATGATGGAATTCCAAATGCAATAGGAATTCCTCTTTTAACATTTAATTATTTCTCATAGATAAATAAATTTATCTAAAAATTCATTTTTGAGTTTAAATGAATTACCCCATAATTCCAATATGATAGGAAATTCTCTTTTTCCCATCCAATGATGGAATTCCAAATGTAATGGGAATTCCTCTTTTAACATTTAATTATTTCTCATAGATAAATAAATTTATCTAAATTTTTTTTTTGAATATAAATGAATTATCCCATAATTTCAATATGATAGGAAATTCTCTTTTCCCATCCAATCATGGAATTCCAAATGTAATGGGAATTCCTCTTTTAACATTTAATTATTTCTCATAGATAAATAAATTTATCTAAAAATTTATTTTTGAAATTAAATGAATTATCCCATAATTCCAATATGATAGGAAATTCTCTTTTCCCATCCAATCATGGAATTCCAAATGTAATGGGAATTCCTCTTTTAACATTTAATTATTTCTCATAGATAAATAAATTTATCTAAAAATTTATTTTTGAAATTAAATGAATTATCCCATAATTCCAATATGATAGAAAATTCTTTTTTCCCATCCAATCATGGAATTCCAAATGTAATGGGAATTCCTCTTTTAACATTTAATTATTTCTCATAGATAAATAAATTTATCTAAAAATTCATTTTTAAAATTAAATGAATCCTATCATTTGAAATTAAGAATTCCAAATGTAATGGGAATTTCTCTTTTAACATTTAATTATTTCTCATAGATAAATAAATTTATCTAAAAATTTATTTTTAAAATTAAATGAATTATCCCATAATTTCAATATGTTAGGAAATTCTCTTTTTCCATCCAATCATGGAATTCCAAATGTAATGGAAATTCCTCTTTTAACATTTAATTATTTCTCATAGATAAATATATATTTTTAAAATTTATTTTTAAAATTAAATGAATTATCCCATAATTCCAATATGTTAGGAAATTCTCTTTTCCCATCCAATCATGGAATTCCAAATGTAATGGAAATTTCTCTTTTAACATTTAATTATTTCTCATAGATAAATAAATTTATCTAAAAATTCATTAATTATGCGTAAACCTAAAAATCAATATTTCTATGATTACAATGAGAATCAATCAGTTTATCTAGGATGATAATTCCTAGAATATGGTGGGAAGTCCTCTTTTCATACTTTGAATGAAAATGTTTTATGTGTAAGTTTTACAAAAATTTTACCATAGCTCCGCTGCTATTATTGATAAATCTCAATTTATTCTAAAAGAATGAACTTTAACATTATGGATATGATTAGAATGATCCCTAATTGGATCATTAACCCATTATGGATTGAATCATAAATTTTCATGAAATAACTAACTTAAAAGCATAAAAAAGCCATTAATTTGGCCTCCAATTAAACAAGCATAGAATTTATTCTTGGATTAGGGAAAAGCTTCATAAGAAGCTTCATTTAGATTGAGAATAGGTCATGGGAATGACCATTCTTTGAGTGAGAGAGAGAAATTACATAAAAACCATTAACGTCAAGCATAAGTGGAAATTTATGTATTTCCTTACTACCATTCATCAATTAACTTCAATAGCATTAAAAAGCCTTTCCAATTAAGCTTCTCAAGCTTGAGAGAGGTTGAGAAGAGAGAAACATTGAGAAATTATAGAAAAAGATCAAAATTCACCCTTTACCTTACAAATTGCTTGATTCTTTGATCACGGTAGAGGCCCCCAACCAATCAATTGGTTTGGTATGTTGATGGAGCCACCAATGGAGATTGAAGAAAGAGGGAAGCTCCAATTTCTTCAATTTGGAGAGAGTTTTAGAGAATAGTAAAAATTATCATTATTTCAACATAATACTGGCATAGTATAGTTCTCATATTTTTTTACAAAGGGCTAAGGATATATTTATAGGAGAGGGAGGCCTCTAACCAAGTCCAACTAATTTCTAGAATTTTCCAAGTTCAGTTTGGTTGAATTTGGACAAGATTTGGACCTAGTTTGGTTCCCTTTTGATTTGGTTTGATCCAAGAGAGAGGAGAGATAAAAATATCACATTATTTTTGAGTTTAAAACTCATTCAAGAATGTGAAGTAGGCGCCTCCTTGAAGGGACTCCCCTTCCTTACACATGTGTCAAAATGGAATCATTATACCCAAAATATCTCATTTTTTAGTAATACTCATAGTAATACTCATAATAGACCTTGTACATAGTCAACTCTTCATCTTATGTGGGCATTTACTCATTTTTGGGTATTTTTCTTTTACAAATTGGATTAATCTCCTCCCCACACATGGATTGATCTTATTGGTCCATAGGAACCTTAATTGGACCATAATCCAAAAATTTCGAAAAATCTAGACCCTTAGGCTAAGGTCCTTTATACCCATTTCCAATTAATTCCAATTGTACATTGGAAAGTTCTTTTTGAATTTCTGTTTTAGGGGAATTCCATTTAGACACTAGGAGGATTTTTATATCAAAAAATATCTCAATTTTGGACTACCTCCCTCTAGACATTTTCTCTCTCTAGGTCAAAACAGGGTAAAACAAAATCTTTCTTTTATTTCAGAGAGGGGAATAATTATAAGATCAAAAGGGGAGGTTCTTACACCTGCACACCTCAAAAAGCTGGAGAGAGGAATCTTACATCCTACCCCACTTAAAAAACGTGAGATGTCCTCATCTCGCAAACTAGAGGACAACTCTTTCCCTTAAGATCCAATTGATTCTAGGGTTCCTTATATTCTGGTCAACCCAACAGAATCTTGGGATAAAGATTCCTTATATAGAACTCATCGTCAGATAACAATTCATTCAGAACATATCATTCATATCTTTAACACAATAATGGTCCCTTAGACCGAAAAATTTCTTTCTAAACATTCCTCCATGGGAATTTAAGTCAAGCAAGTCCTCAATTTGTCATCCAATTAACTTGATCCACCAGGTCAAGTGTTAATAGTAGCAATCTGACAGCACAATCCACTAATCTCATAGTGATTTGTTGAAGTCATTATCATCATTCAAGTTACGAACATTATCACAGGGACTTGTCCTATTCATCCTCATTGTGGTTTTTGCTCAGCTTAACGCTTTTTAGCCAAAATTCATGAATCATAGAATCCAAATCAACTCATCAATTCTCAACCAGAATTTTAAAAAAATATCACCCACATTCGAATTCATCATTTGGATAGCATTTTAGCTTATAATTTCAAGGTCTTAGATTTACTCGTATATATTGCCAGTAAAGAGGTGCAGTTATACCCTCGGTATATACGGGCAGTCACGGTCTTTGGAACTATAAAGTAAATACCATCCAATCTAGGCCTCAAGCAAGTCAGGGATTCCCTGCAATTGCGGTACTTCTATTTGAAGACCCAATTACTAACTTATGAATTTAAGTCTGAATACCAATTTATATGAATTTCATCACACAATTCCAACCTTTTACTGTTACTTCATACATTTTTGGCTCCTCAGTTGATCCTCATTAGCCAATTTGCTCTGATACCAGCTGAAAGATCCTTGCCCCCTCCGCACAACAGATTCAAGGGTGCTAGCGCAGAGCGGAAGTAGCACTCCTTGCGTGGTGCAAGGTCCTCTCACTCAGGGCCTTGCCCACGGATATCCGGACAGGAGACTAATCCCTCGATTCTTCCAAAACCGTGAACCCGAAAAAAAGTTCCCTTGCTCGGAAAGCACGGGCGATTCCTCCAGGATATTTTTACTCTAACGTAGTCAAGGTCATTACTAACCAAACGGATCTGACCAAACCTATAAACACACTCGGTCCGATCAAGGAAGAAACTTGCACTTGGATCATAGAGATCAACGCTTTTTTCCCAATCGAGAGGCACAGCCGTTGATTCTTATCGATAGAACAATTACTATCCGGGATTTACTTCATCTATCGTATTATAACAGATTTGAGTCTCATTTTACAGATCCATCAGTCCAGCCTAACCCCATCGAGTCCCATGGGCCAACCACTGTAGTGATGGGATCCAATTTAGAATTTGGTTAGGTTTTGTCCCGGGTACCAGGGAAAAGAGTTCCCAGGCCCCCTAGCCGGATATTCATGCAAATTTAACACTAGTCATGCCACTTACACACCCAATATGAAATTGCCTTTTTCACAGATTTAGTCATCTTTAAAACAATCACTTAATGAAACCATAGTATCACTGATCACAATCCTCCAAAATATCCGATTCAATCTTAATTTCTAATCATTCCTTCATCGGAGTGTCTATGGTATCATTGGCAACCAGAACGCTCACCACCTGTCCACTCAGGGACCTTTTCAATAGTTCCTAGCTCATAGTACCCGGCAATATATTCACTTATAAAAATAAAGATGGAATCTCTGTTGAAGATCAGCAAGATCAACCAACAGATCCATAAAAAAAAAGGCATGGACTCATCCGTTGAGGACCAGCAAGGTCAGTCAACCAGATCCATGCCCGGTTTCAGAAAACAACTCTTACTCCTGTTCCAATATCTTCCACGACGCACGTGTGGGTATCTTCGGCGACCCAGAGCCCAAGCACCGTATGGTCAGCACCCTCTAAGATCCTTCGCAGGTCACCTAGCGCTTCACTCATAGGCCGCTTCCTTGGTCCCTCATCCACCGTACCGGAATCTCACCATTTAAATCTCGACTGACCTTGCTACGTAAGACGTCCTCCGTTGACTCTCCGTCAGCTGTTGTAACTTTATCAGTTAGGTCTCCACGACCTTATTCACAAGATGGTCAAAATGCTTTCCCAGCATTCTTGACATAAAACAGTCATTTACAAACAGGTCACAAATACAGTTTCTATAATGAACTCTTGTCTTTCCACATTATCCCTCATCAGTCCACATTACTTATTCCACATTCAATTCATATGTGTACCCATTCTCATCCAATCACATCATTTTCCATCTCATCACATCAGATTCATTCACATCACATATCATTCATTTACATTCCATATCATTCATTCACGCCCTGATTCACATGTCATCACATCACATCTATTCACTCATATCGACGTCACATCCTTTCACATACACGTTCGCATTCATTATTCCACCTACACTGCCACATTTGTACATCCACATCCACATCCATATCCACATCTATACATCTACATCCACATCCACATCCACATTCATACATCCACATCCATATCCACATCCACATTCATACATCCACATCCACATCCACATTTATACATCCACATCCACATCTACATCCATACATCCACATCCACATCTATATCCATACATCCACATCCACATTCATACATCCACATCTACATCCACATCCATACATCCACACATACACATCCACATCCACATCCACATTCATACATCCACATCCACATACATCCACATCCACATCTACATCCATACATCCATTTCCACATCAACATTCATACATCCACATCCACATCCACATCCTGCAACATCCATACATCCATATCCACATCCACATCCACATCTACACATCGACATCCACATCCACATCTACACCCATACTTTTATTTCCACATCCACATTCATACATCCACATTCACATCCACATCCATACATCCATATCTACATCCACATCCATACATCCACATCCATACATCCACATCCATACATCCACATCCACATCTACATTCATACATCCACATCCATACATCCACATCCACATCTACTTTCATACATCCACATCCACATCCACATCCATACATCCAATTCCACATCTACACCCATACATTCATTTCCACATCCACAATCATACATCGACATCCACATCCACATCCACATCCACATCCACATCCACATCCATACATCCATATCCACATCCACATCCACATCCACATCCACATCCACATCTACACCCATACATTCATTTCCACATCCACATTCATACATGCACATCCACATCCACATCCACATCCATACATCCACATCAACATCTACACCCATACATTCATTTCCACATCCACATTCATACATCCACATTCATACATCCACATCCATACATCCATATCCACATCCACATTCATACATCCACATCCACATCCACATCCACATCCATATGTATCCACATCCACATCCACATCCATACATCCACATCCACATCCACATCCAGATTCATACATCCACATCCACATCTACACCCATACATTCATTTCCACATCCACATTCATACATCCACATCCACATCCATACATCCATTTCCACATCCACATTCATACATCCACATCCATATCTACATCCATGTATTTCCCATCTCACCCTTTCACATATCCTCTCAACCCTTTTCTCATCTCATTATTCACATTTACATTTATTTCCATTACGTCACATCTTATCACATCCTATTTTCATCTTATCACATTCAGCCACATGTAATAGTTTTTTCTAGATTGATACCGATAATAGGACTTTTTTAAAACTTCAGCCAATTGCTTGACCTAATTAAAGATTCTTTTTTTTGACAACTAGTTTCGTATTCCTTCTCAATTCCTCAATTGAATTATATTCAATATTCTTCTTTTGAATAAAAGAATTCATGGGGTTTGTAGAAATCAATTCTACCCATATTTTCTCTTATGGGAAAATAATCATAAATCGAATTCATACTAAAAATTTTCTCTTCTTCCCATTTAATTTCTAGGATCACAATTACCATGGGAATTCCTCTTTTCCCATCAAATATTTCTTATAAAATAAATTCATTTAAAATATCCATTATTTCAATATACTAGAAATTTCTCTTTGTCCATCTAAATGATGGAATTCCAAATTCAATAGGAATTCCTCTTTTAACATTAAATTATTTCTCATAGATAAATCTAAAAGTTTAAATGAATTACCCCATAATTCCAATATGATAGGAATTTCTCTTTCTCCCATCCAAGGATGGAATTCCAAATGTAATGGGAATTCCTCTTTTAACATTTAATTATTTCTCATAGATAATTTATCTAGAAATTTATTTTTGAAATGAAATGAATTATTCCATAATTCCAATATGATAGGAAATTCTCTTTTCCCATCCAATAATGGAATTCCAAATGTAATGGGAATTCCTCTTTTAACATTTAATTATTTCTTATAGATAAATAAATTTATCTAAAAATTTATTTTGAAAATTAAATGAATTATCCCATAATTTCAATATGATAGGAAATTCTCTTTTCCCATCCAATCATGGAATTCCAAATGTAATGGGAATTCCTCCTTTAACATTTAATTATTTCTCATAGATAAATAAATTTATCTAAAAATTCATTTTTAAAATTCAATGAATTATCCCATAATTTCAATATGATAGGAAATTCTCTTTTCCCATTCAATCATGGAATTCAAAATGTAATGGGAATTCCTCTTTTAACATTTAATTATTTCTCATAGATAAATAAATTTATCTAAAAATTTATTTTTAAAATTAAATAAATTATCCCATAATTCCAATATGATATGAAATTCTCTTTTACCATCAATCATGGAGTTCCAAATGTAATGGCACATGAATCGACCCTCATTGTGAAAGGATTAGTGAAATTTGGGCAGACCAAAATAGAGACTATTGTGAGCATTTTTTTGAGCTCCTCAAAGATCTTATTTGTTACTGCATCCCAAAAGAAGTTTTCTTTCTTAATCTTGTCGGTATGAGCAAGGTTGTAATTTCTATATACCTCTCATGAATATTCTATAAAAAGAAGATAAGTCCAAGAATCCCCTTAGTTGAGTCATATGTAGGTGTAGGCCACATTTTCACACACTTGAGACTAAGATACTCCACTGCTCGAGCTAAAAGGTATATTTATTCTCCTTTGCATATAAGCACTTATTTAGCATGAATCAAATGCTCATCCTCTCCTAGATGAGGATATCACTAAAGGACACCAACACAAACTTGAAGAGGAAGGGTTGTAGTATTTTGTTCATTGATTCTTCGAAAGTAGCAAGAACATTACAAAATCCAAATGGCATAACCATAAAATGATATATCCCTCTAAGACTTTCTGTTCTAATGTTGTTTTAAGCTCATCACCCTTTTTATGGTACCTCGACCTCAAATTAATCTTAGAGAAGTACTTGGCATCTTTGAGTTCATCAAGAAGATCATCCACACAGGGTATGGGAAATAGGTTCTTGATGGTGACCTTGCTAAGATCATGATAGTCAATGCACATACAAAATGTTTCATATTTCTTCTTCACTAAAATTATGGGTAAAGCAAATGGTGATTGACTTGGTTCCACCCATCCCGTATTTAAGAGCCTTGCCACCACTTCATCTTTTTCCACCTTAGAGAGCCTATATGGAGGCTTGTTGTGACCGCCTTTATGTTTCGTTCAAGCTCAATACCATGCTTACCATCTCTCTTTGGTGATAATGTTTTGGTCATTTGAAATATCTCTTTGTACTTTTATAAAATCTTAGCCATGTTCTCATGCATTAATTTCTTATCTCCATCAATAGCTTCATCTTTACAAAGATATAATGCATAAACACACTCCATTTTTATGAGCTCCTTCTTGAGTTTTGTGTGATTATTCAATGTCAACTTGGAGAAGTAAGATCCCCTCAATGTGACACACCCTTATTCATGCATAAAACTCATGAAACCTTGCAGCAGCAAATTTATGTTAAAAGTGCCAAGTGAGGACAACCAATGATAACCCATCACCACATTTATGTTGGCCCCATGTCTAACACTAGTAGATCAACTAGTGTTAGAAACTCATGAAACCTTGCAACAGCAAATTTATGTTAAAAGTGCCAAGTGAGGACAACCAATGATAACCCATCACCACATCTTTTGGCCCCATGTCTAACACTAGTAGATCAACTTTGCATGTGTATTTATTTGAGAGAATAACATCCACCATCTTGTAAACCATTATACCTCCTCTCAGCTCTGGACTATTGGTTTGGCTCCTAGCTTCAACTAGATTTGATTTTGTACTACAGATACTTCTCAAACCTATGTGTTAGAAGAGATAAATAAATCTAGAAATTTTTGCAGCATGCCCATATACTCTCCCTTCTCTGCCTCACTCAGATCCTTGGCCAACATCTTTTGCAAAACCTCTTCCCTACTTGGCTTCACTTAAATTTCAAATTTTTACCTCTTTCCTTCCTCTACACATAGCTGTACAGACAAGTAAAAAAGATCTTAATCTGGCTCCAGCAATTGGACCTCTTCCCCATCATCTTCTAAGCTAATTTCCTCAGTTTTTGAGTCTTCTACAGAGCTTGATTCCTCATTCTCTTCCTTTGATGTACTACTGACCTAAATCATCTCCCTTCCCTTAGCCATATCATACCTAATTTGCCTCCTTACACGCTGGTCCAGCCACAAAATCATCTCCCTTCCCTTGGCCATATCATATCTAATCAGTCCCAAAATCAAATGCCCTCTTTGTTGAGATATCGAGCTCATCTAGTGAGGTGGTGGACACTGATGACCCGCCTGGGGGATAGGCCCCACCCTTACACCACTGGCATGGTTGGTGGGATCATGGGTGATATGCGACTAGTGGGATGACAGGCTATGTGACAGCCATTCTAGAGATTGGCATAGTTATAGCGCCAGCTCATTTAGTTGGGTTCACACTATAGAGAACCCTAGTATGTATTTGGTTGAGTACCTTTTCATAGGTGTGTACTCTTATCTTTGTATATGGTGTGTTGAGTGTTGAGTGAAGAAGAAGAAGTTTTTCAGCCTCTCACCTTGTGTGTTCTCTTTTAGGGTTTTGTGAGTGTGTGTGCTTGTAAGAGCTCAAGCTCTCTTCTCCCCAGCATCTTTTCATGGTATCAGAGCTTGGTTCATGCTAAGGGCTGAGCTGCAAGTAAGAGAAGCACAGGAAGTAGTACAAGGGTAAGAGCTTCAACTACTCTTTCCTATTTATGTTGGCGAGGCGACTACACCCTTGTCGGGAGCTCTACGGGAGGCACCGGAAAACGATCTCTGATTGAGGAGATTTCTTTGTGGGAGTAAAGCTATAGGGCAACTATACTATCCTATCGCCAATCGGACATAATTTTTTTGGCCGAAAACGCATTTCGGGCATGTTACGACCTCCGTTTTTCAAAAAGCAGGCGATTTTGAGCACTCCGGGTAAGTCATCGATTCTCTGCAGAACTCTGTTTTAAGAACTGTAGAAAGACAGATTGGTTTGCAGACATTGTGTGTGCTGTAAGGAGGTCAATAGTTGCCATTGGATGTATGTATGCACATTGAGGTCACTCATTGTTACATTTGAGTGTACTACAGTACCGTTGCAGAAAATACAGCAGTTTGTGCAGGACAAACCAGAGTGTTGTTTCTGGTAAATTTGTGTGTCTAGCAAGATGTCGAATGATGGCATAAACTAGATTGTTGCTGAGAAGCTTGATAAGAACAACTTCCATGCTTGGAGGTTGAGGCTGACAAATTTCCTTATGGGAAAGGGCTACTGGGACTATATAGAAGGTGAGCCGCGAAGAGGCACCGGAGATACCAGCCGACTACTATAGATGTGAAAGAGTTTAAGGATTGGAACCAAGGAGCCAGAAAAGTTATGTATTGGCTCTCTATCAGTATACAGGACACCATGATTGGGCACATACAGGATGCCAAGTCCCCTAAGAAGGCGTGTGACACCTTGGTAAAACGCTATGAAACAAATACCAAGGCACCAAAGATACAATTGAAGAATGAACTTCATATTGTGGAGAAAAAGAGTATGTGTGAATGACTATGCATCGAAGATAAAGGGTATTGTGGAATCCCTTGCATCTATTGGTGTTTCAGTAGATGATGATGATAAGGTGGAAGTCTGTCTATGTGGTCTCGGGCCACAATACAAGGCGTTCAAGACGTCTATTCAGACTCGGGAAAACATTCCTAATTTTACAGATTTGGTGTCTATGTTGATTATAGAAGAGAAGATCTTGGGTGAAGACCAACAGTCTTCACAAAACAAAAACAATTCAGAGCAATAGGCCTTCTACACAAGTTCAGGAAGAGGATGAGGTAGAGGAGGACATGGACATGGTCAAAGAAGTGTCCGAACAGGTAATCAGAATTATGGCCAGCAGTAGCAACAATAACAACAGTCCCAGAATTCACAACAACACACAGGTGGAAGAGGCCAATTCAGAGGCAGGGGGAGTCAAAGAGGTCGTGAAAATTGGCAAAGGTAGTATAATGATACACGTGGATGCTTTTATTGTGGTAAGCCTGGACATGTGCAGGCAAATTGTTATAAGAAGCAAGCTGACATGCAAAATGGGAAATTGCAGCAAAACAACTATGCATCCTTGACCAGAAACAATGAGGATAATGAAAGGTTGTTTGTTATGCAGTATGTCATTAATGCCATGTCTGAAAATCTTGAAGCAACACATATAAAGATGATGTATGGTACGTTGATTCAAGTGCTTCGAACCACATGACAAGTCATGGGGAGTGGTTCAAGGAGATGAAGAACCTTGAAAGACCAGGTTTTGTGAAAACAAGGGATGACACTGCTCATCCAATTGCCATTGTCTATGCTGCAGGATGGCAAAGTGAAGTACCTTGCAGATGTACTTCATGTTCCGAACATAACAAAGAATCTGGTTTCAGTTGGCCAAATGATTGAGCAGGGTTTGCAGGTTCGGTTTAATCCTGATGGTGGTTGTTATGTTGAAGACTTTAAAGACAAGTGCAGGTTGGTTGCAAAAGGCAACAGAGTGGGCAGAATGTTTACATTAAATGTAAACATGCCTGAAATGAGTGCTGCAATGTTTGCAAATGGTTTAGGAATTGTTCCAGACATAGACATTTGGCATAAAAGAATTGGACATGTGAATGTGCAGAGAATGAAGTCTATGCAGACTAAAGGAATTGTGACAGGGCTGCCAAAATTTAAAGTTGAAGGTATGCAGAGAATATATGAAGCATGCCAATTTGGAAAGCAAACAAAGCATGTATTTCCACGTAACAGAATTGTGAGCCAAATTGCACTAGATGTTGTGCATTCAGATGTATGGGGTCCTACGAAGACCATGTCTATGGGAGGTTGCAGGTATTATGTGACATTTATTGATGACCACACAAGGAAAGTGTGGGTATACTTCATGAAGGAGAAGGATGAGGTGTTCACTCACTTTTAGAATTTGAGAGTTATGGTTAAAAAGCAAATAGGGAAATATGTAAAGTGCCTAAGGTCAGATGAAGGGGGAGAGTACTTCTCCAATGAGTTCTCTGAATTTTTGAAGAAAAATGGTATTCAGAGATAATTTACATGCAGATATACTCCACGGCAAAATGGAGTTGCTAAGCGAAAAAATAGGCACATTGCTGAGATTGCACGAGCATTGATGGAAGAGAAGAATATGCCGCATAGCTATTGGGCGCTGAGGCTGTCTCTACAGCAGTTTACATCATGAATAGGCTGTAGCCATACATGATGTAACTCCTCCAGAGGAGAGGTTTACTCGCAGAAAACCTGATTTGTCTCATCTAAAAGTTTTTGGATGCATTGCATATGTGCATGTGCCAGATGAGCTGAGAACTAAGCTGGATCCAAAAGCTAAAAAATGTGTGCTTATTGGATATTTCCTTGAGAAAAAGGAATACAGGTGTTATAACCCTGCTACACGTGAGTTGAGGGTAAGCAGGAATGCTGTTTTTGATGAGATGAGCAGCTGGTATGCTACTGAAAAAGAAGCTGTTGGGGCTAATGTGAGTGGAAATGTGGTTGCACAAAATGCAAGTCAGCAATCACAGTCTTTGAGTGGACGAGAGTCCTCATCTAGTGGTTCAGTTGATAGACCATGAAGTGGCAAGCTACTAGTCGTCCTGCAAATGTGATTAGTACATCACATAAAGGCAAAGAGAAAGTGGTTGAGCCCCTTAGTATGCCTGATATTTCTGCAGGGCATTCTAATGTTAATGGAGAGTCTAGTGGCTCAGAGATGAGCCTTGATGAGGAGCTTGGGATACCAGCTATGAGAACTCCTGGTGGCTATGGAAGCCATGAATGCAAAGCTGCGAAGATCTGGGAGAGTGAAGAATCCTGTGCAGAGGTTTACCTATGATGGTTATGTGGCACATCACTATGCATACATGACAAAGGTTGTGCAGGTTGTAGAGCCCACATGCATTGATGAGGCTGTTGGAAATGTGTGTTGGGAGAAAGCTATGGAGATGAGGAGATGGATGCACTATATGGAAATCAGACTTGGGATTTAGTGCAATTGCCTGAAGGAAAGAAAGCCATTGGATGCAAGTGGGTGTACAAAGTAAAACATAACAGTGATGGAAGCATAAGCAGGTACAAGGCTAGATTGGTAGCCAAAGGATATGCGCACATATTATGAGAAAACTTTCAGCCCTGTAAAATTCCTCCCTCCAGCTTTTTGAGGTGTGCAGGTGTAAGAACCTGCCCTTCTGATCTTATAATTATTCCCCTCTCTGAAATAAAAGAAAGATTCTATTTTACCCTGTTTTGACCTAGAGAGAGAAAATGTCTAGAGGGAGGTAGTCCAAAATTGAGATATTTTTGGATATAAAAATCCTCCTAGTGTCTAAAATGAATTCCCATGAAACAGAAATTCAAAAAGAACTTTCCAATGTGCAATTGGAATGAATTGGAAATGGGTATAAAGGACCTTAGCCTAAGGGTCTAGATTTTCTGAAATTTTTGGATTATGGTCCAATTAAGGTTCCTATGGGGCAATAAGATCAATCCATGTGTGGGGAGGAGATAAATCCAATTTGTAAAAGAAAAATACCCAAAAATGAGTAAATTCCCACATAAGATGAAGAGTTGACTATGTACAAAGTTTATTAGTAAAAAACTATGAGTATTACTAAAAAAAAAAGAGATATTTTGGGTATAATGATTTCATTTTGACACATGTGTAAGGAAGGGGAGTCCCTTCAAGGAGGCACCTACTTCACATTCTTGAATGAGTTTTAAACTCAAAAATAATGTGATATTTTTATCTCTCCTCTCTCTTGGATCAAACCAAATCAAAAGGGAACCAAACTAGGTCCAAAATCTTGTCCAAATTCAACCAAACTGAACTTGAAAAATTCTAGAAATTAGTTGGACTTGGTTAGAGGCCTCTCTCTCCTATAAATAGATCCTTAGCCCTTTGTAAAAAAATATGAGAACTATACTATGCCAGTATTATGTTGAAATAATGATAATTTTTACTATTCTCTAAAATTCTCTCCAAATTGAAGAAATTGGAGCTTCCCTCTTTCTTCAATCTCCATTGGTGGCTCCATCAACATACCAAACCAATTGATTGGTTGGGGGCCTCTACCGTGATCAAAGAATCAAGCAATTTGTAAGGTAAAGGGTGAATTTTGATCTTTTTCTATAATTTCTCAATGTTTCTCTCTTCTCAACCCCTCTCAAGCTTGAGAGGCTTAATTGGAATGGCTTTTTAATGCTATTGAAGTTAATTGATGAATGGTAGTAAGGAAATACATAAATTTCCATTTATGCTTAATTTTAATGGTTTTTATGTAATTTCTCTCTCTCACTCAAAGAATGGTCATTCCCATGACCTATTCTCAATCCAAATGAAGCTTCTCATGAAGCTTTTCCCTAATCCAAGAATAAATTCTATGCTTGTTTAATTGGAGGCCAAATTAATGGCTTTTTTATGCTTTTAACTCGGGGGGTTCACCTTTAAAAAATGTTGCATATCACGTGCGTTCAAGAGGTAATAAAAAAACCCCTCTACTTACATGTCACAGGCTAATAAAATGACCCCTCTTTCTTAAGAAACTTACAACTTTTTTTCAAAATTGGATAAAAAAGCCCCTCCTGTATATGTAAACCTGTAACTTTTTGGAATTTAAATACCCCTCTTAGATGAACTGACGTGCTATACTTACATACTTTTAGGTGAACCCCCCGGGGCTTTTAAGTTAGTTATTTCATGAAAATTTATGATTCAATCCATAATGGGTTAATGATCCAATTAGGGATCATTCTAATCATATCCATAATGTTAAAGTTCATTCTTTTAGAATAAATTGAGATTTGTTAGTAATAGCAGCGGAGCTATGGCGAAATTTTTGTAAAACTTACACATAAAACATTTTCATTCAAAGTATGAAAAGATGACTTCCTACCATATTCTAGGAATTATCATCCTAGATAAACTGATTGATTCTCATTATAATCATAGAAATATTGATTTTTAGGTTTATGCATAATTAATGAATTTTTAGATAAATTTATTTATCTATGAGAAATAATTAAATGTTAAAAGAGGAAGTCGTTGGGTAGGGGAAGATTTCTCTTACTGTGGGGGGGAGTGCTCTTCTTGTTGGTGACAGTCACAGTAGCTTTCTCTTGCTATGCTTACTCCCACTGATGAGGAGATGGAAAATCTCCAAGATGTATCCACTCCCTATCGCGGGTGTGGTGGCATAGGTCTTGGCCGTCGTGGAGGGGGCACAAATGCATATGGCATATCAGGCTCTCGTTTCTTCCCAATATTGCTAATTAGAGTTTCAAATGTTGTGGCCTTGTATAGTCGTACATCGAAATCTGTATAATCCGCTAGTTGTAGACTCTACACATACGAAAAGTTACATATGTGCTATTAGGCAGTGAATGTTCAAAGAAACTGAGGTATCATTAGAAGATGAATTGCATGCTTACATTTTCTAAGGGCACTCCCAACATTGAGTGCAGTAATAACATGGCAGTGAATGTTCAAAGAAACTGAGGTATCATTAGAAGATGAATTGCATGCTTACATTTTCTAAGGGCACTCCCAACATTGAGTGCAGCAACAACATGGCATTGTAGCACACTCTCCAACCACAGCTAAAGCCATCATGTGGCTCTAGGAGTCTGTATCTAATGATCTCCATTGAATGTAAAATCTCCTCTTGGGTAAGGGCCTCAATACTAGCTATTAACTTTCTAATAGATCTGCACACCATTTTTCAATTGTCAATACTCTCTCTCTCTCTCTCTCTCTCTCTCTCTCTCTCTCTCTTAGAGTAATCTAAAAAATTATCGCGTGGACTTACTGCGTCACGTTGCCATGAAATCTTGCATTTGAATTGGCAAGATAGCATCACTTCGCCTTAGTATCTATAACAATCAAACTCAAGTGTGCACTACAAAAGTCAATAAATAGTATAAGACGGTAAATCTAGTATCTATGTCGGAATACCAAAAGTACAATTTAGGTCACATGACACTTATGCATCATGGTAGGCCATTATAAAGATCTGGGTATGGTCCAAATCTACATGCCTAAACCATGGACACATATCCATGTACGAAACCCTCTGAAACTAGAAGTCAGGATATAAGAGAATCTAAAATATATACCATGTGCTGAGCTTCCCGTGTGGAAGATTTGATAAAACCAGGCTACATAGATAATTAACATCATATAACTTCAAGAAATAATAACACTTTAAGTTAAATTTTAGGGCATGGACATAACAAACCTTAAAACAACCTACATATCTCTATCGTTGACCTCTTTGTGCATTCTGCATAACACCTCAATCTCCTCCACCTCGAAAGGGAAGTATTGGGGAGTGTCTCATACTTACAGGTAGCCTCACAACAAATGAGAGGGAAAAATACCTCAAAACTTGGACATTAGAACTATGCAATTATTGAAAGTGGAAACTTCTCTCCTTGCCCTTTCAATTCTCTCTGTATAAGCCTCCCTATTTCTGGCTTTGTTGTTGGTATTTTGTACGTTGTGCCGTGTGACATGCGAATGATTGACCTTTATCCATTCAGTGATAGTACCTCTTTGCCTCGGGGGGGATCTCTAGGATATCTTTCATCTTTGTGTCAGTGAGGCTCACTAGATCTAGGGTCTTGTCATATCTGAACCTAAGCCAGCGATATTATTGTTACTCTGTGTGCATGGGCTACTAGAACGTAGTCATCCTAAAAATGCTCAATGGACCAATCCTCGACAGCCTCATGCAAGAAACCCAATGTCAAGCCCTACTAACGCACATCATAGCGTTTCCTTTCACAAATGGATCTAACAAGGCACTAGAATGGGAGCTTCAGAATGGCGCACTGCATGTGCCTCTGTACCTTTCATAGTTCACATAAACGAAGCTATATAGCTCATACCTTTGAGTCCTCATTGACCAAAGGCTAGAAATATTCTTCCCTTGTCCAGCTTTTTGAGCTTTCTACCCTTTTAGGATCCTTTGATGATGAGGTCCTCGTAGACCTCTTTGTTCGCGCCATCTATAACAAAATTAGATGGATGGCTCAAATGACTAACAAATTTTTTTTTTGGGATAAATATCACTACAACGTGATATGCAGACAATGAACACACTCAAACCCAAACATTGCATTGTACGGCATTCACAATCGAAGAAACTACAACACACAAAAGAGGCTCAAACAAAAAACAAGGAATTTTTTTAATTAAATTCACTACAATGTGATGGGAAGACTTCCAACACATTGGACCCCCCATATCGTGTTGTATTGAATTCGTATTACAGGAAACTCCAACACATAAAATCAGCTCAAAGGACCAATAAGGATAAATTTTAAACAAAACTCACTATAAACAGGATAAGATAACTTCCAACACACTGAATCCCCCATATAGCATTGTATTGCATTCACAATCAAAGAAACTCTAACATGCAAAATTAGCTCAAAGGACCAATAAGGATAAATTTTGAACAAAACTCACTATAACATGATAAGAGGACTTCTAACACATTGAATCCCTCATATCGCGTTGTACTGAATTCACAATCAAAGGAAATCCAACACGCAAAATAGGCTCAAGTGACAAATAAAGAAAACATATTCGATAAAATTCACCACAATGCAATAAGAGGACATCCAACACATTAAATGTTCCATATCTCATTGTATTGAATCAACAATGAAGGAAACTCCAACTCAAATACAATGCGATATGTAAACAAACAACATATTCAAACCAATAAATCACGTTGTGTTGCATTCACAAAAGAAACACAAAATAGGATCAAACCATCAATAAGGAAAGAATTTTGGATTGAATGCACTACAACGCGATGGGAAGAGTTCCAACACATTAAAACCCCCATATCGTGTTGTATTGATTTCATAATGAAAGAAACACTCTCGGGAGTCCACAAAGAAAAGGAAAAAGAAGACATGGTGCAAGTTAATAACATTGGATTGAGATATGGACACTTACTTGTCAACACGATGTTGTCCACGAGGGGATGAGATGGCGTAGACGCGAGACGGAGAGTAGATCACACTGACAAAAATGAATGAAAAGAAGATACTGTTTACAAAGAGCTTGCTGATTAATTCAATGATTAAGGGTTTAACACAACAGAAGGGGTTCCATCTTAAGTAGATGTGACGACACATGATGCCATCAGAAGTAATGGCATTAAGTGCACATGGCATGCAATGATGATGATCAAATGCATGAGTGACATGTGTCTATTAGTTGTGTGAAAGAACGTGGGCGACCGCCAATGAAATCCTGCAACATGTAAAGACCGTGGAATAAAGCACGCACTTCCACATGCATTATTTATAGCATGAGTTTCGAACACTCTTGGCTTTCTTTTGTGAAACTATTTTCTTGCTCTTGCTTACTCCTCTCCGACAGTGCGACCGGTGTTGGCAATTCTCTTAATCTTCCTTACACTGATCCGTGACAGTCTCCAACCCTAAGGAATCTCAAGTCTTATCGGTCTTAAAATGTTCATTTTCATAGGATTGTGAGCGTGATTCCTTCTTTTCCTATGCAAATCATGTATAATTGAAAAATGATTTTGAGCTTCAATACAACACGATGTAGGACTTCACTTGAGAACGTCCACCCTAAATCGTGCTATACTTACTTGCATTCTACAAGGTCAGTATAGTGCAAATTCGAAACCCTATGGGTGATTGCCGGCCCATACTCTCATTTTTAATTGATTTTGAGCTTCATTACAACATGATGTAGGGCTTTACTCAAGAACATCCACCCTAAATCGTGCTGTACTGACTTGCATTATATAAGGTCAGTATAGCGCGAATTCGAAACCCTATGGGCAATCGTCGGCCTATACTCTCATTTTTTAGAAGCCTTTTTTTAGTGTTTTCTACATATTTGTGCAATATAGACCTAGTATATTAAAATTTAGTACAACATGATAAAAGGCTTCACTCTCCAAAATCCACCCTATATCGTGTTCTACTAACTTGCAATATACGTGGTCAGTATAGCGCGAATATGGAAGCCTATGTATGATCAGCTACGTTGCATAGTTGTGCAATATAAAACCATACGGTTGTGAATCCAAGGAAATTATTTATTTTGATTTGTCTCTTCCTACCAATACTAGGTATCGGTCTATACCCAAATATGATTTTATAGCTATGTTGCACAGTTGTTTATTTGTTTCTTGTTACGTGAAGCTATTACTTAAAAATCTTAAGAATAGGATGAAGTATTCAACTTTGGTTGCATGGAAGCATTTGGTATGTAAGAATATAATAATCATGTTCCAAAAAAGTAATTTAATTAAACTTTTATTGTGATCTCTTATTTTATCTTACTTTTGGTGCATTGAATTTAGGTGATTTCTAAATAAAACATGCCATCCCTTGTTCCTTTATAGTCTGTTAGCTTGAAATATTCTTTCATCCCTATATCCTTGAAGATATGGTTGTATTTACATCACCTACATCCTTGAAACAAAAAGGGAGAGTCATTATAGATAAGAAATATGTACAACAATATCACTATCATAGAAAGTAATGTGTAACCACCCTTTAACCATTAAAATTTACTATTGTTGAATTAAAAGGCAACAGTAGGGCATTTAATGATTAAAAATGAAGTGCCTAATTCTAAAAATCCAAATGAGGATTTGTGAAATAGGAAAAGTATAATGTAGGATCTTGTAGGACATAAAATTTGATGGGGCGATGTACTACTTGGAATACACCTTAAAACTTATTGGTTGGAATATTTTAAAATGGATGTTGAAAACCATAAAGAAATCATGAGGTTGAGTTTCAGCCTTGTTTCCATTCCAAAGCTATTCTACTTGGTGTGAATAAAGTTTTCTTTATATTCTTAGCAATGTTTTCTTTAGTTATATACACATCATATCTAGGAGCTAATAAAAAATGTAGTTATTAAAAGATTTCATGTGGACTAAATATGGTAAATAAATGTAATTTTTAATAAGTGGGCATATTTCTCAATATTTATGATTAAAGAAACAATTTCCATAATTTTATGAACTAGTTTTAAAGAAAAAATAACATAGCTCTTATTACATTGCTATACTTATTGTAAATATGCCATATTGGTCCATGGTCTACTTATCACCTAGTAGTATAATACTATCTTGTTTTTTTGTCTTTCAAAGAGAAATTGTGTGGCTTTTAGAGATTTTCCTTTGGGTTTAAATAAAACTCAATATATTAAAACACTCTCAACACAAGGTAAGGTTGAAAAAACAATTATCAAGTACCTAAATAACCTTAAGATTTTTTTTTCCATGGTCATCATTTAGGCTATTTTTACAAAAAGTTCTCATTTTAAAGTTTTTACATCGAAACCCCTTTGAAATAATTTTTATTCACGCTATCAATACAATACATTATATATTTTATATATGCTTACAAACCATTACCAATTACCTACCTTTCAATAATTGAAGGCATAGGGTGTTACATGTCCTCAAAAGCAAGGATATTATAGCATTTATTTTAAGTAGTTTAAAAGATTAAAAAAATATTTTTTACATTATTCTTTTTCCCCAAAGCTCATCACTTTGTGTTGGTACATGTAACAAAGAAAACTTAAGTAATTTCATGGTTTTTTGAGTTATACTTTGCCTTCCTATTTCTTAACGTTTTGTAAAGTGGAGTAGCTTTTCTATATGAAGCCACTTTTATGGCTGATTTATAAAATAAGTCTTAAAGACAATGAGGGAAAGTAGTGTGTCGGTTGAAATTTCTAACTTTCTTGTGTGTAGATAAATAAAATAAACCACAACCACATAGTAGCTAGAGAGAGATATTTTCAAAGTATCACAATTCAAAGACACTTCTTGGATAGATTTATGTTAGTACCACACAAAGTACACATTACCTCTATGTAGCATACCAACATTTGAGTTCTAACATGAAAGATTAAACTAGAAATAATATGTACCTCGCTTTTCTAGGGCTATGGAAAGGTGAATGGAATACATTTTTGCACATAAGATCCCTCACTATAGTACCTACAAAAAAATTTAAAGGAAATCACACTAAATAAAAATATATTGTGCATATAATTTTATTAGTTACAATAATTCATGATACATACTTTTCTCTAACGGTGCATGCTTAGTTTTGTGAGCTTTTCAAATATAGATGTGAATGCAAAGCAACATAGTACAAGTCTTAAAAATCTTTCAATTCTAGTGGCAAATTAACCTGCTACGTATAATGGGAATTTCAAGATTTTTTAAAAAAATAAGAGGCTTGAGTGCATATCACAAGATAGGTGTGCTCAAAACTTAAAGCAAGACATTGTGCTAATTATATAGTGAAAGGGAAACGTGACATTATATATGACCAAGCAACCCATGTAAGCCTCCATAGAAATACAAGTTCGAATTGAAGTATTGCCATCCACATATTGTGCACAATTTAGAATTCACCCTCACTACAAGACAATACAAACTTAAGTCTATTTTCGATACCTTTGAGCCATTAAAGCAAGTTAAAATCTAGGACAAGCCAATGTAGTAACACATGTATAAACTTTTTAAAATCTTTTCCAAATGAAAAGACTTCCTAACTTTTTGGGTTTGTTAAGATACACCAAGTTAGTGGTGTGATCAATACTCATTAGTCTAAAAGAAAATCATAATAATGCTTACTTAGTGCCTCTAGTCTCTTTTTGTGTTCCCTTGTGTTTTCTAAAGTAAAACCATATAAATTCTAACTTAGGGTCTCTAGTCTCTTCTTTTGTTTCCTTTATGTGTTTTTGTAGTAGTGATATGGCACATGAGTAATGAATAAAGTAAACTCGAAACCTTGTTTGACACGCAATTAATTTTTCAATATAAATAAGCATTCACATGTCAAGGAAGCAATTATAGCAATTCATGACTTTAAATAACATTTTTAAATCATGTTAAGGAATTTGATTTTGAACAATCTTGTATATGTTTATAATTTACCATATTTTATCACAATATCAATGTAAAGTAACATGTTTATAGGCTCTAACTAGATTAGCACCTTCTATTTTTTATATAATTATTTAAAATTGATTGATAAGTAGAGTTTCATCTTGTTTTTAAGTATTTTCAATAAGTACACACTATTGTCTACACATATACAACTTGAGTAAAATCAACTCTAAATATATTTAGAAGCCATGCTCTAGTCTCTCCGTTTTAGCATTCACATGTCATGGTTTTTTTATGCATATGTAAACATATTGGTTCATGTATGTATGACTGTTGTGTGTATACATTGTATAGCATGTTGTACGTCTATCATTATCATAAAATCCTAGATGGAGGTTGATGTTTATCGTATCTCTTTTTGGATTTTTAAAGTCATGTGTCTAATCTTAATCCACACTGAAAGATAAACATGACCATTTGATTTAGTTACTCATGTTAATAATAGTTGTTTGAGAACTAAAACATAAAGTGCTTGTCCATGGAAACTGAGTCTATTGTCCTTACATCATGTATTTATGGACAAAGTAAATGGTGCTTGTATTTCAAAAGGGCATTCAAGCATGCTCGCTGTTGTTTGAAGAAGTTTTTATGGTGTGGAGTGGGAATCAAGTTAACAATTGAGCATAGGGGACAAGTTCCAACCTACAAAATGTCCTACTTAATCACCACTTTATCTTCTTCCAAATTAACGAAATGATGGCATGTGGTTTTTTTTAATGGCCACGAGCTTCTTCTTTTTTCATAAAGACTATTCCTTGCCCACGATTATTATGTTTTCTACGGTATATGCTTCTAGTGACCCTGAACCTATATGAAGGAATGCTCCTTATTATTATTGACAATCTTGTAAACAAGAGTATGTATTTACTTGATTTTTTTCACAATCATTATTGTGTTTGGAAAGGTGAAAATACACTCATTATAGAAGGGTACAAACTTTAAACATGTAAAGATGAGTTATACCCATTCTCCTTTGTAGAACGGTGGGTAATACGCTCTCCTACATGGTATACCATAGGTGAGGAATGGTGTGTATTATTATGATTGCGTCAATTAATCCATTGTAAGGCATTTGCAAAGGTCATAATAAGGAGCTAATTAATCCATATGCAAAGGTCACAAGGATCTAAGTAATATGTGAAGGTAAGTTCTTAACTTCCAACCTTCAATAATGTGGAAAAGTGATTGCTGACAAGAGGGTTGTTATGCATTACGCAGATCTAGGGCACCGAAACTTGGGGGGAAGCTTTTACGTCTAATCAAGGTGGCGCGCCTCTCAGAGAGTGGACGGAGAAAGTGAGGGCATAGGCACTTGGGCGGGGGCCACAGGTGGTGGGTAACGGGCAGTGTAAAAAATTGGACGGAGGTGTGAAAGGGGGTAAGGTAAGATATGAACAGATACGGGGGTCGAATCCCGGTCGACCCTTTACTAGACGGTGCGATCGAGGAGGGGAATGAGTTAGATTCGAGCAGTTGGGAGGCGGGGACTACCGCAGTAAAAATGTGCAGGTCGTTTGGCACGTGGCTTCCCAAGCCAGCCACGTCAGCCACCACGTCTGCCCCAATCACCCGTCTACAACGTGTCCGAAATTTTCACCCGTACGCGAATCTTGCACAAGGACTGAGCGCGACCCTAGATCCTCCACGATCCAACGGCACTACCCGTCCAGGTCATTCGCCACCTCGACGGACCGTCCTCCTGCAGGGGCTGCCAAGTCGGAGGACATCCGTGCGAGCTGTCGCGCTCGGGCGTGAATGCGAAAGCAGCGCGGCGACGTCATCTCCACGTCACGCCCACGAGCGTGGTGTCTATTCGCGGGCCAGGGCTTGTCCCCCGGCTGTGTGGGCCCCGGGGGGTAAGGAAATAATTTCGTTTTTTTAATAAGGTGGCGCGGGGGCCCGCCACCGCGTTTCTCTTTTTCCGGGTCTAGCGACGATTATTTGACTTTTATCTATTTAATGAAATGCTTTTTTCGAGTTTTTAGCAATAATTTTTTAAATTTACAGTGCTCTCCTCCGCCCCGTAGATTCCACTGTTGTCTCTCTCGCTCGCGCGCTCTCTCTCTCTCTCTCTCTCTCTGTCTCAGCCCCATCCTCTACACACACACACACACACACAGTAGCCTTACTTCTCATGGATTTTGAATTCTCACAAGCTTCCGTATTTACAAGCTAACTGCCACCTTATAGCCTCACATCCCTTTTTATTAACGGCCATCATATCCATCATAGTCCCTCAGTCTGTTTCTCTTTTTCTCTAGTTCTCCCAAAGAGATCTCTCTCTCTCTCTCACACACACACACACACACACGCACACGCCCCAGATCTGTGCTTCCCTTTGCACCTTTACCATGGACTTCAAGTAGTCTACGCATCGCAGACGGGCTTTCATGAGTAGGCGCTGCACCCTCCAACATAGCCCTAATTAACTCCCTCTTAGTGCTTTCATTGTAAAGCATGAACCGGGGCTTCGATGCAAGTGCAGGAGGTGGGAGCTTTATTAACCATGGTTTAATACTGCAACCCGATGGTATGGTTAACCAAGGGCCTCCAGCTGCCTCGACTGCAGCTCCTGCTAATCAGCTGGCTGGACCGCCGGCGGCCGCTAATTCTACCACAGGCGCAGCGGGCGGACCTCCTAGCCGCTACGAGTCGCAGAAGAGGAGGGATTGGAACACGTTTGGTCAGTATTTGAGAAACCACCGGCCGCCGCTGGCGCTAGCCAAATGTAGCGGAGCGCATGTGTTGGAGTTTCTGCGATACTTGGACCAGTTTGGGAAGACGAAGGTGCATGCGCAAGGGTGCCCGTTCTTTGGCCACCCACACCCGCCGGCGCCTTGCGGATGCCCGTTGCGCCAGGCCTGGGGCAGTCTGGACGCGCTCATCGGGCGCCTGCGGGCCGCCTTCGAAGAGCATGGGGGCAAGCCCGAGTCCAACCCCTTTGGCGCCCGCGCTGTCCGCCTTTATCTCCGAGAGGTTAGAGAAATGCAGGCCAAGGCCCGCGGCATCGCTTACGAGAAGAAGAAGCGCAAAAAACCACCCCAAGCCGCTGCTGCTTCTTCCTCCAACCCAACCACCACCACCACCACCACAACTACGGCTGCCCTTCCCCCTCCCTTGTTAGCTCCACCTCTCCCAACGGATCATCTTCACCACCACCTCCTCCATCAATCACTTCACCAGGGCCCAAGCTTCAATCAAAACTAACCCAGAACAACAACAAAGAATTAATTTCTGTATCTGAAGACATTACTACTGCAAGAACTCCACTAGTATCATAGTTTATAGTATTACAGCCAATTAGGGTTTATTGTCATAGCTTATCATCCGTAGATTTCACCATTATAAGTGACAATCCCTTGCGCAAAGTGTGACTTCTCTGTGATGCCTTCAATTCTGTTTCAAACAGATCAAGGCCACATTTCAAGCAAATGGATAAAATCATCTCAAGCATTGAACTACACCACTTCAAGGATTCCATCATCTAAGGTGATGTTTCCTTCAAATTATCACCTTTATTGCTTTGTTTTGAGATCTATTACCATACTTTGAGCTACTATGTGGCTCATGGCTTGTAAATTTTAGCCAGCTCAATTATCGATATTACATGTAGTAAAGTCATGAAATGCAAGCAAACTCTTGGAGTTCAAATCATTACTACAAATTCCTTAGAAGCAGAATGTGTCTTTAACCATTACATTGCATTTTGCAAAAGTAGTTATTCAAGTATTTTTTTGCTTTTCTATAAAGATATTGCATCAACTTTGAAGGAGCAAAGATGATGCTTGCAGAAAGAGCTCCCATTTCATGAAGTTGTTCACTTTTTGCAAGCTATGTTTATGTTCATGCATTCACACACCATACCATATGGGGCCACACTGAAATTGTGTAAGATAGCACAAGCATTTAACAAAAGGAGTTTTTCTTCTTTACATAAGGAGTCTTCTAGTTTAAAATGGAGCACATTCATACACAATGGTACTTTTATTAGCCTTGAATTCTTAGTGGATTTTTCAACACACCTTGACTGCGGGTGTTGTATGGAACTTGTATAGGGTTTGTGTGTGGTGAAACCCTCACTAGGTTAAGATGTAAAATAAAGCCATTCTCACATCCATATAGCTTTAAGATACAACTTGATCTACACACTTTTCTTGTACTGGATAAGGAAGTTTCTATTAGCCTGCACTTTGTATCCAACTCTTATGAGCATATTAGTGTGTTAGAAGTGCACCTTTGTCATTATAACGTACCTGTGTTTTCTCTTGATATACTTCATGCTTGAGTCCATAATAAAGGAAACATATCGAAAAAGATATGATCAATAATCTTCTTCTTTCATAGACTGTGGGATTGATTTTATTAGAATTACTCCCTTTGGTCTCTAACCTTGTGCTAGTAGCTAGTGCTCCTTTTTATCAGTTGTTTAGCTTCTACTAGGTCCTAGTCCAAGGGCCATGATTAAAGGTCCCAAAGGCATGGCCAAAAGACAACCACACAAGGTCATAGCCTCTCAAAGGTAGGTACACCTAAATGATGATCGTGCTAAATATAGTGGTGTTGTTGGGGTCATGGTCATGTTGGTATTGTTGGGGTCATGGTCATGTTGGTATTGTTGCTGATGGTGTTTCTTGTGATGGTCATGGCGATATTTGATGATCAAACAAGGCATCGATGCCCAAATTAGGTTCCAAGAATGGGCAATTTAGCCTTTTACAAGTTCAATTTTGTAAGAAAGTAGCATTTGACATGAAAATGCCAAGCATTTGGGCTCCACATTTTATTTTCATGAGAGTGGCATTAAACATATGCCTCAAATTAAGACCTTGTTTGACACTACATTTTGCAAATACAAAAATAAAATAAAAGGAGGAATTGGGAGGTGGCCATGATGCGAGGGCCATGTCACCCCATAACCTTTTTTGGCTATTGTGTATGTTTTATGGGCCCAATTAATAAAAACTAGCTTGTAGGCCCAATTTGGGAATTCAGGACCATTATAAAACAAGAGGGCATTTTGGGCTTGATTTTATATAAATTTGGTATCTCAAATATAATCAACATCAACTAAGTGAAGGTCACAAATATGGGCTCCTTTTTTTGCATGAGAGCAGCCTTGGCAAAATGCAAAGATTAAGGGCCTTGTTTGGTTGAATGTGGCTGCATGAAACAGTTTGAAATCTCCTTTCTCATTAACTCCCACCATATCTCCCTTCCACATCAGCAAAACATTCTCGTATTTAGGTGGGTCCCAAAAAGTAAAAATTTTTTATTTTTTATTTTTTTACATTTTGAGGTGGAAAAAACACCACCCAATCAATATGTATGATGAAAATAAAATTTTTCCTCCAAAAAGCTTGTAATTCAAGGGTCACATCAAAAGCCTATCAGGAGCCAGTACATCCATAATTAACTGTCACGTCCCCAACAACCCCATAAACATAACTAACTGTCAAAAGAACCACTACATCCATGAGATCCTGAAATTGTGGGGACCCCAAAAATTATTATTTTTTAATTTTTCTCATAAATGTAATTTATTGATGAAAAACTCCATGTTAGGATATTTGTATATCAAAAATATCATTTTCTACTTAAAAAAATGGATTTGTGTTAAACCTGCAACAACAAAGTTTTACAGTCTCTCTCACTCACTCCCTCTCTCTCTCTCTCTCTCTCTCTCTCTCTCTCCCTCCCTCCCCTTATGAGGATCTCTCTGCTTTAGCTTCTTCCTCTGCTTAGCTATGGAGCCTTTGCAAGCTATGTGTGTAGCCCCTTGTAAAGCTAGAAAACGGAAGGTTGATTTACACATTCGTATTCCTGAAGAGTATGGCAGCTCTTAAAAAACCCATCCTACTGATGCACAATCTGTCCAAGCTCGTAGGATAGCTAAGGAGAAAAATGTAGATCTTTGGGTTGATGGGCATCTCTATCCAATTGACCCTCCATTAAGAGGAAACCCTCCTTTCCGCAATTTATCATCTTTTATGCAATTTGTTGGTGAAGGAGAGCTTGGCTTGTTAGGATACTGCAGAAGATTGACTACAAGTGGAGCTTAGCAAACCCATATTCTCCAATCTCAATTGCAAGCATCACAATTCAGCCTTTTACAATGTCAAGAAGGGAATGTCAAGAAGGACTTAAAACATCATCAGATAAAATGAAAGAGATCCTCGCAAAGAATGTGGAGAAGGATGCAAAGATTCAAAGGCTAGAGGAACTTGTCAAACGACTCAAAGCAACGCCAAATGGTGCTCGTGAACGTAAAAGTGTTCACCAAAAGTGTGCTAGGTGCTTGGGGACAGAGTAAAGCAACACACTATATGGTAAGTTGTACAGTAAAAAAATAAAATGGTGTTTTAACTTTGACTTTTTCTAATTAAATTCTATTGTCATGTGTACAACACATAGTTTATGCGCATGGTGCGTATTTCATGAACAAGTATGGATCGCTCGACATGTGGAGTACCCAAGGGATGGAGAAATCACATTATAAAGCAAGAGGTGTTTATTTAACAAATACAAGACATGGAGGTGGAGCTTCTGCAAGAGGAACACGTACAAACTATCTACAAGAGATGTTCAATTAGTTTAATTGCACAACCTTTGGAAGGGTATTGGTTAGGGAATGGGCCCAACAATCTAAGCTTGCGCAAGAGGCACGCAAGGCTGCAAAAAGTCATGCTCGGCTTAAATGGTTGCAGACCAATGCTCCCCATAGGCATGGTGCTTGGGCGTGCACGAATGAGGAGACAAGGGAGGCGTTGGGTTGTGCATGCACCAGCATAAATCTAGATGTAATAAGGCTAAGAAAATAAGTTTAGTTAGGTTTTTTTTTTCCCTTAAAAAAAACTATTAATAGTTCCTTCTCTCACTTCATTTCATTTCACTTTTTTAGAGAGCTTGAGCTCAAGATCTACGTAGACACCCACATAAGGACACCAACACATCACCACGTTAGCATAGTCGTACATGGATATGGCACGCACCAAGAACACCGCACGTATTACCATGCCTTCACAAAACAAAGTGCAAGAAGGCACCCAACGACCACATACTGGCGACACCATAGAAGAGAGTGACCCCTTGGATTCTAGGACACGCCCAACAATGGGATCACCAGAGTCTAACCCTCCTCCCACAGCAACACTAGCGCACACACATGCAGGCCCTTCTAGTGGGAGCAAGCGTGTGAAGAACACTACAAGACACTGCTGCCATACACGCATTCGATACACGCGATAAGTTACGAGCGCGTGTATGGTCGCACATGTATATGAGTAGTATCGGGCGCGTGTATATTGGCATCTACATTTGCATGTATATTGGTTTCAAAAACGCGTGTACCAGCACATGTATATACGCAAAATTATACGCGCTTTATTACACGCGATAACAGAGAACTTTATTAAGAAAAACAATTAAAACCCATTTTCTTTAAACCATCTCATAGTTCATTACAGTATATATCATTACACAATCCCACTACATGCATTTACAACAATGTAATATATTCAAAAATAAATCATGAGATGATAATTAAAAGATAACATATACAATAGAAATGTCATCAATTTAGAACGATACAGTGATGGATTGGTTAGGGTTCGATCTCATCTTCAATAAGATCCATCCTTGCCAAACGATCAACATCAATATCCATTTGATCAATTTGTAAGGCTACGATTAAATTTATTCCACTATGGATATTCTCTCCATTGATAATGGTATCGATGCCATGATCATCCTCATCAACATCACCATCATCCTCAATGGTAGGGTCATCCTCATGATCATGAGAAATGGCACGCTCATCCTCATTATCATGATCATCTCTTATTTCTTGATCATTGATCACATCTTCATTGGCATGTTCGACATCATCTTCATTGCGGCTTGCTACATCCTCCATATGCTCCATATCAGTGAATGTATTATACATCACTTTGGAACGTGGTGCAATAGGGATGACGTACCACCATTTAATGTCATGCGCAGATAGATAACCTACTCAAATACACATACTGCAGTAATTAATTAGCATATCAAAAGTCAAGGGGTACGCGAGCTTAGATATATATGTACATGAAACACATTAGTAAAAAAATGCATACCTGCTCACATTGTTATGGTAATACGAGCCTATCTTTCTTTGTTTGCCAAAACTTTGTAGAGTTAATAGTTACATAGCCACTTGCATGGCGTTTTATCGTTGCATTAGGCCCTTTTTCCACCACGTTCATCAAAAACATACACAAAGAAGCGACGAAAGTCAAGCCTAAATATGTCTTGGATTGTGTCACAGTAATCATCCATTTTTCCATTGGCTCCCTCAAAGCTACTAATGACAATGCAATCTTGTGTATTCCTCTTTTCATCAATTCTTTGTGTTTGAAAATGCTTTCCTTCACACCATATAGCATTGAACATAGTGCAATGGACCAAAATAGAAGCAATATTTGTGTAAGCAATGTGAATAAATATTAAAAGCAAATCACTTACAACTAATGCAAAAACATTAGTTCTATGTACCTTTAACATGCATCCTCGTGCATACTCCCATTCTTCCGCCGCCGTGATATGCAACCCCTTGCCGATCTCTGCTCTCTCCATTTCCTCATGCAACCAATCAACATGGATATCATTCGGAAGTGTTGCTAGATGCTTAGGGTACGCCTTACGAGAGCCATGTTGCCTCTCAAAGAGAGCTCTTTCTGTTTGCCTTTTTGTCTTTGTATCCTCATATCTTGTAACCCATCTGCTCATCACATCACTATTAAGGATGCAAGTGAAATTGAGACCATCAATCAATGTTCTATCAATTACTTTACTCTGTCCTTTTCCTTGAGACACAATAGAGGTCATCCTCAAGTCCTCTTCATTGCTCCATAGTCGCAGCGGCAAAGAGCTGTCCACCTGACCAAGAAATTATGAAATATATACAAGAGACTCTTGTATCAACCAACCCTCGGCCATGCTTCCTTTGGGCCTTGCACTTTGCCTCACAAAGTCTTTTAAGGTCTTCATGAAGCGCTCTAGGAAGAACATCCAATGTGCATGCACAGTGCCACATAAAGCAATTTCGTCCACTAAATGCACAATGAGATGTAGTTGACTTGTGAGAATGGCTCGCGGAAAAGTCTCCTCTACCAAACAAACCACCTCCACTACCATAACACGCGCATCATCCAATGTGGCTGGATCAATTGCTTTGGAACTAACATATCTGAAAAATAAATGAATAGTACGTTATACCTCATGCACGTTCATTTTGCAAGGTATAATGAAGGGTGATCTGACATGGGTTTTACATACCTCACAAGCTTGCCCATCTTATAAATACACTTTTTCAAACTCTTGTTTGCACAATGGTCGATGCTAGTAGGTAGTATGAACTGCGCATATAAGAGCATATGTATATATGGTTTAGGGCATTACAAAATTTAATTTCAACGTACGAGACTTGGAAAACACTTACTTGGAGCATCTTGTGCCAATCGTGAAACTTCAACCCATATAGTTGCTCAACGTACAAGACTTGGAAAACACTTACTTGGAGCATCTTGTGCCAATCGTGGGACTTCAACCCATATAGTTGATCAACGCCTCTTTTCTTAGTGGTTGTAAAGGCTCCCTTCAATGATCTCATGCATCCAGTGGGAGTACGCAAAGTGGTGATGGCCTGCTTTACCCGCTTCTCCTCTTTCTTTGATATAATCCATGGTGCAGGCGGAAGACGAACCTGCCCACTCTCCTCTCGTGGGGCCAAGCTTGACGCATACGTCCTGCGACCCGCAAGTCCTCCCATACTCTAACATTGTCTCGTTTACCAATAACATGTTCCCAAATACCAGATTCCACATTCTTGAAGATGTGCATGGGATCAAGAAGATGGTTGATCTTAAGATGGGTCCAATATGGTAGCCGGAAAAAAATGGAGTACCTACACAAGGGATTGCTCTATGTGATCTTTAATCCAATTAGAGACTACACAAAACACGATTGAAAGACATTACTGTACCTGTTCATGCCATCTGGAGGAAGAACATTTGTAGACTCCCAAATACGCTTCCAATCTTTTGCACGAAGTGTTTGTGGAGGAATGTTACTCTTACTAGCAACATATTTAGGATGATCTGACAGGAGAAATCGATGATGATTATCAAATATGGTCTTACACAAACCGACAACATACTCATGTACTAACGAAAGGCCACAAACAGGACATGCATATTTACCCGATGTTTTCAAACCTGTTAAAATATAAATAAAAGTTAGAATAATAAAGTCAATAGTTATAATTAATATAGCCGATAGTATTAAAGTAGGGAGGTAATTAGAATTCTTACCAGAACAATCGCTGTATCCTGGAAAGTCATGCATTGTCCACATCAACACTGCTTTTAAGTCGAAGTGAACATGTGTTTGATGTGAGGAATTATAGGAAAGTGTCGTAAGACTTTACGAGGTACATTAAAACTCTTCACATCTGTTCTATACCTTGCTTCACCACAAGTGGACAATGTCGAGCCTCCTTATGCATCCCACAAAAGAGAATGCAATCATTGACGCATGCATGTATGAGATCATAATCCAATCCTCCAAGAGATGTCACATAGCGCCTCGCTATGTCTCTTGAGGTGGGTAGTCTATTTCCCCTTTGGAAGCATGTTTGATAATAGCCTGCATCCAATATCATCAATTAGCCCTAAACCCTAAACCCTAAACCCTAAACCCTTAACCACTAATTCAAATTTGCAAGTTAGAATGCTTACTTCAAGACTTGCATTGCTCCATCCATAAACTATTTGTATATTGAGTAGTTCAAGTGAAGCACGTAAAATAGAGAATGTGCACCCTTCAAAAATCGGTGTCGATGAAGCCCTGTAAAGATGCTCTTGTTCCATATCATCGTCGTCCATACCTTTGGGATCATCCCTAAAAAGATACCGCACCATATCATCAAACACTTCCTCTTCCACAACTTCGTGGGGTGCAGGGCTATTGTCATCCCTTTCCCACTCATCTTTGATAATAGATCCCAAAGCTCCAGCATCATCTCCTCGACGCTTTGTGTGCTCTTGCCGCGCGTAGGGCACCATGTTAGGGTGTGGTACTGCATCCTGCTCCAATTAGAGTATATATATTATAACTCCATTAATTTGGACACCATGAGTCATTTGAATTCTATCAATTTACATCTGCTCACCTCTAAACCTGTTTGATTCCATTCTCCATACATGGAGATGTGATTCAAGGTAATTCGACGCGCTTGTACAATGCATCCTTGACATCGATTACACATACACTTGATCCTTTGTCCCAACCACACATCGCGATTACGATGACGCATTGTCTTATTCTCACTAGAACTGCTTGAGGAGGTTGATGACATCTTATGTACAAAAGAGCAAACACATAATCATAATCAGTCTTTAATGAAAGTATAAAAAGTCTCTATATCCTGTGTTGATCGCGTGTAATAGCCCATCTCAACTGTTTTAAATCGCGTGTAACAGCGCGTCTAGAAATCGCGTGTATGAACGCAGCTGTTTATTATACACGCAAATATACACGTGCTCCTACACGTGACCACCTGTCTATACCTAACACATAACCCACCGCCTTCTCCAAAAACCATTTTCAAACTCCATCTTTCCTCTCCTTCGTCGTCGCCAAATCTTCCCTCTTCCAACAGAGAACTAAAGCCAAGTGCAAGGAGCAGACACGGGTGCAAGGAGCAGACACGGGTGAAGGAAACCAGCCAAAAAGAAGACTCACTTTTCCAGAGGTGAGTCAGTTTGTCCTTTGTCCTGTCTCTTTCCTTCCATTTGTTTATGCGATTGTCTCTTTTCCTTATGCGATTGTCTCCGTCCTTCTCTGGTCGTGCACCTGCTTCAGTATTTTTGTGAACGATAGTGACACTTTGGGCTTTCTTTTTAAGAAAGATTTGTCGATGGTCTGTCGTTTTTGAAAAAGTTTTTGCGCAGGCCGCGTGTACGAGTGCGTGTATGTCTGCGTGTACCCTGTTTGCACAGATTGTTCACACGCAAATACACGCGTTTTTGGACAGGTTTTTACACACGACTGTGTTTGTCCTTAAAGTTCACCCATGCTTGCGTGTCTTGCTTGTCCTCTTGTCCAGCTTGCATGTTTGGTCATCTAAAGCATATAGATTGTCGATCCAACTCAAGAGAGAGATGATCCCATCTGCATATGGCTCGCCTTCACAAAATCATATGTGCTAGCTTGCATGTTTGGTCCTCCAAAGCATAGAGATTGCCGATCCAATCAAGAAAGAGATGATCCACTACCTAGAATTTTGTTACTACCTACCTATGGGCATTAATGTAGGAGGATGCATCAGTTTTGTAGCATTTTGTTACTAATTCGGCCACCTAGCATCGCACATGAGGAATCATCTTGTAAGCAGTTTCCAAGCCACTCATAGCTAGTTGTGCTTTGATACATAGAGTGATTCCCTTCATGGTGACTGTGCTTTGATAGATAGAGTGTTTCCTGGCATCGCCATCCCCTTTATCGCCTCTCATAGTAGCTCTTATCGCCATCCCCTTCATGGATCCTTCATGTATATACTTTTATTTTTACAGATTCTTCATGGATCCAGGTTCTTCATCCGATCTATTTGCACGTACGGCACTTGGATAATGGAGATGCTAAATCATTTTGCACGTACGGCACTTGGATAATGGAGATGCTAAATCATTTTGGGCACCATCCTGGTCCAGTTGAGCTTACAGAGTACATGTATGCCCATCCCCCTCCTGGATTCCCTAGTATGGTCACCCCGCCCCCGAGTATCCATGTCACTCCACTGCCGTCTATGCCTGCGAGTCCGGCGAGATGGCATGTAGCTTCTCCTCTTCCACGCCCACCGAGGAGACATGCCCCGTCCCAAACACACTCACGCACACCCTCCCAAGCACCGTCATGTCAGGGCTCACAGCCACCATCACATACTCCCTCACAGCCACAGTCACGTACACAATTCCCCATCGTGACTCCACCCACAGTACAGAGGAGAGCAAACACCACAGTAGGGAGAGTGGGAGTGGAGGATGCAGGTAGTAGGGCACGCGGTGAGAGAGGAGATAGAGGGAGAAGAGTTAGAGGAGACAGTGAGGATGAGGAGGAGGTGAGAGAGGTGGAGGGAGTGATTTACTATGATGTGACGGATAGGGGCGGGGTAGTGATGGATGCGAGGGGGGGAAAGAGGTAATGGAGTACATGCGTGGGGTAGTTTCAAACTTGTACAGAAATTGTTTTATTAAATTTAAAGATCAAAATAGCCGATTAGTTGGAGAGGTGATAGATTCTATACATAGTCGGTACCCCAATCCCCCACATGCGACATTCTCGGATGTATGGGGAAGGATGCGAACTCGAGGACGCGAATAAGGGAGATCTTAAGTAATAAAATATCTCACCTTAAGAAACTCGCGTACAATGATAGGCTAAATGTAGCTGCGGGTGGCTATCCTATCGAGAAACCTGCCCACCACTGTGCACAAACACGAGTGGAAGGAGACAAAGAAACGAGCAGAGGGTGGCGTGAAGAGCAGGCAGCATGTGGAGGCACGACGGATCTAGATGGAGACCATTGGATCTTCGCATTTCGGATCTGGCGGCGTCGAGTCATGGGATATCGAGTTTGTAAGTATCTTACCACTTTATTTGATTGTTTACTTAATTCATTGATTCTATGATTGTTTTAATCTTACAAATTGTGTTGATTATGTTATAGACGGGTTATGGGGAGGAAGCCCACAGCCCACAATACTGGGTATGCTCGCCAGCATAGCAGACGTGACACGTGGGCCCTCTTCAGAACTGAGGGACGTATTACGGACGCGCAGTTTGAGATGGCCATGAGACCATACGGTCGACAGGTACTTGAAAACTCTAAACGAATGATTTTGGTTTATTGAATTACATATATATATACTTATATATGATATATCAGTTGAACAGGCACAAGCTGCTGCTGCACCTGCTGATGCTCCTACCACCACTGATGATCCACCCGCCGTCACTGCTCCTGCTGGACGTGAGCACTACTCATCGGACATGTATACCGATGTCAACTCATCTGATCATGGAGCGAGCAGCGGGTCATCATCTGGGTCTGAGTAGTACTCAGACTTATAGTATCACATTCCATATTGAGGATGTGGTTGTATATATATTTTTGTAACTGAAGCCATGGGCTTTTTTAGACAAACCAATTTGATTTTGTATATATATTTTTGTAACTGAAGCCATGGGCTTTTTTAGACAAACCAATTTGATTTTTATAATTGAAGCCATGGGCTACTTTGACATATAGACTCCCTTGTATTTATGTGTACACATAAAATTTTGATAGTAATATTGAATCGTGAATTGATAGTATTGCATTCATGTCTGTCTTGAATCGTGTATTGACAATGTATGCATTCATGTCGTTCTTGAATCGTGTAATGACAATGCACTAAATCTTCCTCGTGGATGATGCAATACACCCAAAAAAAATCCAGAGAGTGCTATTGGGTGCTGGAATGCTGGAACAGCATTCAGGTACCAAATAGCACTCTTTGGATTATTTTTTTTGCTCTCTGTTCACGTGTATAGACGCGTCAACTTTGTAAAAGTCGTGTGTATATACGTGGATACTCTGTGAAATGCGCGTGTATAAGCGCAGATAAACTGACAAAACGTGTGTATAAGCCCTCGTATCAGCGCGTCTCACTGTGTCTATACACGCGCTTTTACACGCATGTCTCTGGCCACGATGATACACGCACTGATACACGAGCCCGTTACTTTTTTTCCACAAGTCATTTTCTGCAGCTAGGAGCGCGGGTATGAGCCCGATCCCTTGTAGTGAAAAGCCCCCACAATAATGCAGCCACCCGAGAGATCAAGACAAAGAGGCAGATGATGAGCAGTTTGACTGGGTTGGTGAAAACATTCCTACATTGCGCAGCACCATAGGTGGCAAGACCCTACTACCAGGACAAGGTCCCCTACCTACCTGTCGAGAGGAACTTGATACACAAGTACCACAGCAACAGGAGGAGAAGGATTCAGACTATGAGAGAGACCAAGAGGAGGTTCCTGTAAGTGCGCGCAAGCGTAGAAAGGTCAAGCTCTTCAAGCCAAGTAAGTCCCAACCTCACCGATGCACTAACACAACACAGAGAGATCCAAGGAGAAGGATGCGCCAAGGGCATAGAGCTCTACAAGAAATCAAGTTTTATCAGAGGAACACTGAGTTGCTGATAAGAAGAGCCCCTTTCGCTCGCATAGTGAAGGAGATTCTCCAACGATATAGAACAGTGTGCACGGGATTGCCCTTGAAGCATTGCAAGAAGCCTCCGAGGCTTACTTTGTTGGGCTTTTTGAAGACACCAACCTCCTTGCAATACATGGAAAGAGGATTACCATATCTGCCAAAAGGACATGCAACTAGCTCGGTGCATTCGAGGCGAGCGAGACACGATCTAGAGATCTTAGATGTTAACCTTTTTTTTGAAGCAACTCTTTTGTTTCAAACCCCCCTTTGTAACAAGCCTATCTGGCTTTCATTTGTAACCTTTTGATAATTAAAACTTTAAGTTTCTCTTACAATGTCTCGGTGTCATCATGTTTGTTTAACATGGAGTGTCTATCATGTGCCAGTTTGTCACCCAAGGCATCATAAATGCTCCTGGAGGACTCAGGAAGCTGTGCCAAAACAATGCGAATTTGGCCTCTGCAACGGCGATGTAGGCTCAAAATTTGCACTGTTCTGGCACTTCTCCCCTAGCCACTCAAGATCATTTCTGATGCATTTATAATGAAGTTGAGCACACTAATTGTGAGAAACAATAGTTTATAAGATAAAAACACCTTTAATAATGTGTAAAAATATAGTGTTTATCATCCAATGCATCAAAATTGCTCTTAGAGGACTAGGGAAGCTATGCCAGAACAGTGCAAATTTAGGCTCTACAGCAGCGGCGGTGCAGGCTCAAAATTCGCACTATTCTGGCACTGCTCCCCCAGCCACTTAAGATCATTTCTGATGCATTTCTGATGCATTTCTAATGAAGTTGAGAACACTAATTGTGAGAAACAGTAGTTTATAAGATAAAAACACCTTTAATCATGTGTAAAAATATAGTGTTTATCATCCAATGCATCAGAATTGCTCCTGGAGGACAGGGGAAGCTATGCCAGAACAGTGCGAATTTAGGCTCTGCAGCAGCAGCGCGGCAGTGTTGGCTCAAAATTCGCACTGTTCTGGCACTGTCCCCCAGCCACTCAGGATCATTTCTGATGCATTTATAATTAAGTTAAGCAAACTAATTGTGAGAAACAGTAGTTTATAAGATAAAAACACCTTTAATCATGTGTAAAAATATAGTGTTTATCATCCAATGCATCGGAATTGCTCCTGGAGGACTGGGAAAGCTATGTCACAATAGTGCGAAATTAGGCTCTGCAACGGCGGTGCAGGCTCAAAATTTGCACTGTTCTGGCACTACTCCCCCAGCCACTCTCAGGATTTTTTCTGATGCGTTTATAATGAAGTTAAGCACACTAATTGTGAGAAACAATAGTTTATAAGATAAAAACACCTTTAATCATGTGTAAAAATATAGTGTTTATCATCCAATGCATCGGAATTGCTCCTGGAGGACTGGGAAAGCTATGTCACAATAGTGCGAAATTAGGCTCTGCAGCGGCGGTGCAGGCTCAAAATTTGCACTGTTCTGGCACTACTCCCCCAGCCACTCTCAGGATCATTTCTGATGCATTTATAATGAAGTTGAGCACACTAATTGTGAGAAACAGTAGTTTATAAGATAAAAACACCTTTAATCATGTGTAAAAATATAGTGTTTATCATCCAATGCATTAGAATTGCTCCTGGAGGACTGGGGAAGCTATGCCAGAACAGTGCAAATTTAGGCTCTACAGTGGCGGTGCAGGCTCAAAATTTGCACTGTTCTGGCATTGCTCCCCCAGCCACTCAGGATCATTTGTGATACATTTATAATGAAGTTGAGTACATTTCTGATGCATTTATAATGAAGTTGAGTACATTATTATAAAAATAGTAATTTACAAAATAAAAATACCTTTAATCATGTATAAAAATACATTATTTGTCATCCAATGCATCAAAATTGCTCCTAGAGGACTGGGGAAGCTATGCTAGAACAGTGCGAATTTGGGCTCTACAACAGCAGTGCAGTCTCAAAATTTGCACTATTGTGGCACTGCTTTCCGAGCCACTCAGAATCATTTTTGATGCATTTATAATCAAGTTGAGTACATTGATTATGAGAAATAGTAATTTACAAGATAAAAATACCTTTAATCATGTGTAAAAATACATTATTTGTCATCCAATGCATCAAAATTGCTCCTGAAGGGCTGGGGAAGCTGTGCCAAAACAGTGCGAATTTGGGCTCTACAACAACGGTGCAGGCTCAAAATTTGCACTGTTCTGGCACTGCTCCCCCAGGCTCCCAGGGCCATTTCTGATGCATTCACAAAAACATTGATGGTACAAACTAGAAAAAACAATGATATACTCAATGAAAATAAGTTTACAAAAATTGTATTCATAATAAGAAGTGATACATCATCTTTACAAAAGCTTTCTTCTCTTGTTATTAGGCAGAGTGTGCTCAAGGAGTGATTGGGCTATTTCTTGAGGATCCTCTATGCCTATGCTTTTGGCTATACCTATACGAGCAAGAAGCTTACCCCTAAATCCAGAACCAAAAACATCGAAGGCAAGGGATTTTTTAATTAGAACTATAAATTTGGTGGTCTGTGCCATAGAGGCTACACAGAGCACCTTCGAGAGGGCTTTCAAAAAGAGAAGCGTGAAGGCAAATTGAGGGGTGTAGTCCCTGTGGATAATGGCGATGCCATCCACACACGAAGTCGACCAAGATAGTGCGCCAACACAGCATCATGTCCATGGACCTTGGCCTGGTCTCTGCTGCTGCCCGCCGCCGCCTCTCCCAGGCAAATGTGTCAATTTCAACCACCCTCTGCAATCAAAGGAAAAATCAAAATATTTTTCTATACATAATTACAAATGTTTCTAGGTTGTAAGGTCGATTATTACCTCTTGCTCAATGTCTTCCTTTGCCAAAGTCTAGTGGGAGCGGAGAGGTCAATCGAGGACTTAGCCTCATCCTTTTTTGGTGCTTTGGTCTCCTCCATTACTCCAGTAGTAAGGGTATCCTTTTTAGCCTCATCCTTTTTTGGTGCTTTGGTCTCCTCCATTACTCCAGTAGTAAGGGTATCCTTTTTAGCCTCTAGCTTGTCTTGTAAGGTTGTGAATTTCTCCTCTAGAACTAGGGCTTACTCCGCGATCTCAACCACAGTTTCCTTGACCAAAGCAACTGTCTCTACGATAGATTCTCCAAGGGGTAATATAGCACTATCTAGGTGAGGACCAAGGTTGGACGTATCAAGGTACACCTCACATTGCGTGCATATAATGTCCAAGCATTCATCCATTCTCAAGCTAGCTGCCTTTTCAAGGTCATGAGTGAAGAAATAAGTATTCTTCACCTTCCACCACAATGGTGCTCAAGAGATTGATCTCAAGCTCTGGCAGCACCTTACTCTCCTCGTGTGGGGAAGATGGCCCTGCATCTTCTACTACAGTGGGCTATTCAGCTGCAGATTGTGCTGAGGGTCGCTCTGGAAAGTGCTCTGATATGCAAGCTTCTCTTCTACACCAGTACTCATTCCTACTGCCTTCACTTCCTTGTCATCCCTCAAATACCCTACCAACTGCAATGCGGGCATCTCTACCTCCTCATCCGAATCCTCATCACTGAGGAAGCGGCAAAAGTGGCGAGCCACGAGAGGAGCCTAGTTTCAAAATTGCCCTTCCCCAACCTCTTCACCTCCTGCATATTGAAGGTACACAGTAAACTCTTGCACGGATGGAGATGTCGATGAAGCGTTTAAGGCGCTGGATGTAGGGGCGGGCATATTGTTGAATGTACTTAAGCAGCTCAATAGGCACCCATCGATCATTGGGGCAATGGGGAAAGGAGATGGAGTGGGGAGCCAAGTATTGCTCCATGTATGCAATCTGCGTCTCATAATGTTGGGACACAAGGGCGAGCGACTTTTCAAAGTCGACTTCACAAGAGAACATGACAAAGAGCTCGCTCTTGCCCACCCATGGGGCGATGGAGAGGAACTCACATAAGTTGTCAAAGTGGGTAGCCATGTGAATGCAAAGAGATAGTGTGAGCTCGTGCTTGGTTTCTATCGCGTGAAAATGAGAAAGAAGGCACCTTTGGTTATTTAGATAGTTAAAATTTAAAGTGTGGCCTTTTCACACTAGACCGCTAGACAAAAAATATTAAGATTTCAATTAAATAAAGATTGGTTAAAAAAGAGCCTGCTACAAAATTACAAGCCTGTCATCTAATCTAAAATTGTTATAATGTCTTCATTTTTTGCCCCTCTTGTGACATTTACTTCATGTTGATCTCCATCTCCTTGTTGACTTGAAAGCTTATCATTGCCTTCACCTCGATCCTGAAATTCTTGCCCCTCACGTGCATCAAAACAGAGGCTATTTTCCCATACACTCAATTCATCTTCAAGCTCTTCCACATGCCTACTATGTGTTGGTAGGGCTATGCACCTTGTTGCTGAAAATTCAAGGTCCCCCATTTGCCATGATTCTGAGACCATGTTGTCCCCTCCTTACGCTTCCCAATCTGTAAAAATATAGAAAGTGGCACAATAATAACCAGAAAGTGTAGGGGTTAATTCTAGACATGTAGTGGAATCAGATATACCTTTATTCTCCATCAACTTGAAACTTGACTCTTCCACATTGTCAAAGCCCATGATGCTAAAGTGTTGATGCAGGTCTGCTAGGCTCCAATGCTTGCTTGCTGCCACTCGCTCAATCCATCCATTTTGCATCATCACAGCTACCTTAATAGGCATAATTTCTTCTTCTGAGGCTTGAAGTGGGATCCATGTCCCATGCTTTTGCATCCATCTTTGGTAGTGTAGATGCATGTACAAAATAGAGCGTGCCTTCAAGAACCTGAAAGACAAATTTTCAGCCTCTCACCTTGTGTGTTCTCTTCTAGGTTTTGTGTGAGTGTGTGTGTGTGCTTGCAAGAGCTCAAGTTCTCTTATCTCATGCATCTTTTCATGGTATGAGAGTCTAGTGCATGCTAAGGGCTGAGTGGCAAGCAAGATAAGAACAGGAAGCAGTACTAGGGTAAGAGCTTTGTCTACTCTTTTCCCTTTGTGTTGGCTACTACACCCTTGTCGGGAGCTCTTCAGAAGGCACCGACAAACGAACTCTGATTGAGGAGCTTTCTTTGTAAGAAGAGAGCTACAAGGCAACTATAATGTCCCTGTTGGAAAAAACATTTTGGGCTAGAGACGCGTTTCGGGCGCGTCTGAACCTCCGTTTTTCAATTCGTAGGCGTTCATGAGCACTGCAGCTAAGTTTTGATTCTCTGCAAAACTCTATTTTTGGAATTGCAGGAAGGGCGATTGGTTGTGTAGACATTGTGTTTACTACAAAGAGGTCTCAAATTTTCCATTGGGTGTATGCATGCAAATTAAGATCATTGGTTGTGACAGTTTGGGTGAAGTATAGTACTGCTAGCAAAGAATACAGCAGTTTGTGCAGATCAAACAAGAGTGTTGTTTTTGGTAAATTTGAGTTATAAAAAAGATGTCGAATGATGGAATAAACCATATTGTTGCAGAGAAGCTTGACAAGAATAACTTCCATGCTTGGAGGCCTAGATTGACAAATTTCCTAATGGGAAAAGGTTACTGGCACTACATTGAACATGAGGAGGCACCAGAGATTAATCCAACTATTGTAGATGTAAAATAGTTCATGTAAAATAGTTCAAGGATTGGAATCAAGGAGTAAGGAAAGTCATGTATTAGCTCTCTATTAGTATACAAGACACCATGATTGGGCATATATAGGATGCCAAGTCACCTAAGGAGGCATGGGACACCTTAGTGAAGCTATATGAAACTAACACCAAGGCATGAAAGATTCAGTTGAAGAATGAACTTCATACTGAGAAGAAGAATATGTCTGTTAATGATTATGCCTTAAAGATCAAGGGCATTGTGGAATCCCTTGCATCAATTGGTGTTTCTGTTGATGATGATGATAAGGTGGAAGTGTGTCTACGTGGTCTCATGCCACAATACAAGGCATTCAAGATGTCTTTTTAGAATCGGGAGAACATTCCCAACTTCACAGCTTTGGTGTCAATGATAATCATTAAAGAGAAGAACTTGGGTGAAGATCAACAGTCTTCACCAAACAAAAATAGTTCAGAGCAATAGGCCTTCTACACAAGTGCAAGTAGAGGACAAGGTACAGGTCGTGGATGTGGCCAAGGTGCTGGCCGAATAGGTAATTAGAATTATGGTCAGCAGCAACAACAGTCCCAGGATTCACAGCAACAACACACAGGTGGAAGAGGCCAGTTCTTCAGAGGCCGGGGGAGCCAAAGAGGTGGTAATTGGCAAAGGCAGCATAATGATACACGAGGGTGTTTTTACTGTGGTAAGCCTAGACATGTGCAAGAAAATTGCTATAAAAAGCATAGTGACATGCGAAATGAAAAAGTGTAGCAAAACAACTATGCATCCTCTAGCAGAAATAATGAGGGTAATGAGGGATAGTTTGTTATGCAACGTGGTTAATGCTGTGTTTGGAAATGATGTAGTAGCATGTAAATATGATGTATGGTATGTTGATTTAAAAGATAAGTGCACGTTGGTTGCAAAAGGCAACAGAGTGGGCAGAATGTTTACATTGAATGTAAATATGCCTGAACTGAGTGCTGCAATGTTTGCAAATTGTTCAGGAGTTGTTGCAGATATACATACATTTGGCATAAGAGAATTTCGCATGTAAATGTGCAAAGGATGAAGTCTATGCAGACTAAATAAATTGTGACAGGGCTGCCTAAGTTTAAAGTTGAAGGTATGCAGAAATTTTGTGAAGCATGTCAATTTGAAAAGAAAACAAGCTTGTATTTCCACATGAAAGAAATGTGAGCACGAATGTACTAGATGTTGTGCATTCAAATGTATGGGGTCGTGTGAAGACTATGTCTATTGGTGGCTGCAGATACTACTCAACATTCATTGATGACCACACAAGGAAAGTGTGGGTGTACGTTATGAAGGAGAAGAGTGAAGTGCTCACTCATTTTCAGAATTTCAAAGTTATGGCTGAAAAACAAACAAGAATGCATGTGAAGTGCCTAAGGTCAGATGGAGGGGGAGAATACTTCTCCAATGAGTTCTCTGAATTCTTGCGAAAGAATGCCATTTAGAGACAATTTATATGTAGATAAACTTTGCAACAAAATGGAGTTGCTGGAGCGGAAAAACAGGCACATTGCAGAGAAAGCACAAGCATTGATGTTTAAGAAGAATATGCCACATCGCTATTGGGTTGAGGCTGTGTCAAAGTTTTTGGATGTATTGCATATGTGCATGTGCCAGATGAGTTGCGTACTAAGCTGGATCCAAAAGTAGAAAAATATGTCTTTATTGGGTATTCCCTTGAGCAAAAGGGATATTGATGCTATAATCATGCTACACGCGAATTGAGGGTAAGAAGGGATGTTATATTTGATGAGATAAGTAGCTCTGGTATGCTTGTGAAAAAGATGTTGTTGGGGCTGATGTAAGTGGAAATGTGGTTCCATGGAATGTAAGTCAGCAATCACAGTCATTGAGTGGACCAGGAGAGTCCTCATTTAGTGGTTCTGTTAATAGACCACGGAATAGTAGGCTGCATCATGATACCAGTCCTGAAAATGTAGTTGGTGTAATTTTCATATTTTTAGTGTATTTTCTTATTCCCTCTTCCTTACCTCTCCATTGTGAAGCTTTGGTGCTTCACTAAACCTCTTCTTCTCTTGAAGATTACCCTCTTATCTTGGTGGCCAAGCCTCTTCCTTGAGGGCTATAAATCTTCTTGTAAGATAAAGAACCAAGCACACAAGGGTAAGCCTAAACAATGATGTTTACTCTCTTCTTTAGATGTTAATCTTCTTCCAAACCTCTCTACATGCTTGGGAAGAATTTTATCTCATGGTTTCTTCTTAAAACCATGCCCTTCTTGATTTATGTTGTTGTTTAGATGAAGTAATGTTAATCCCCTATGCTTAAGTGTATTGTTTATGATTTATATTCACTCTTTATGAAGGAATACTCACTTCTTATGGTTAAATCCTTCTTGGAAGGTTAAACCTTAATTCTAATTTCATTTTCTTACCCTAACTCTAAGCTTATCAAGCTAGAGATGAAGATTAAGTTTATTAACCTACTTAGAATGAGGTTAATTCATTTAAGCTTATTTTTATGATAAGAAATTTTATAATTATTCATTTTATGATTAAAGAGAGCTTATGATAACATTTATATATCTATTTTCATATGGAAGTTATATTTGAATATTTTATTAAATAAACAAGATGTTTAGATGCATTTATGATTATGTTTATGTTAGGTTTATGCATAAATAATTTTTATATTGAAAGTGGAGTTTCGAGCATTATTCATTTGCCATAAAAATAAAGAAGGTTATGCACAAATTTTTCTAGATTCATTCAATTTATGAGAATTATGGAAAGGATTATGAATATAATTTATTTAGATAAAAATGAATTAGTATGTGTGCATAAATATTTTATGCTGAAAGAGGAATTATGGGTATAATTGATTTGTAAATCCCATAAGGACATATGTATAAATATTTTATTCAAAAAGAAGAATATAGAGCATATTTTATTTTAAAAATTTTGAGAAAAGAATGTGAAAATATTCATAGGAATGCATCGAGAAAACATGGATAAATTTTTAATCAGAAAGAGGAATCATAAACATATTTAACTTTTGGAATTATGAAGTATACGTCTAGATTCTCAAAAAATAGAATCTTAAGTACATTCTGAACAGGAAAAGGATTTCCCAGAAAAAGACCAGAAACATGCTTAGTTGGATGAATGTAAATACTTGACTGACTTATTCCAAGATTCCTTGGAAAAGGAATCTGAAATTCTTGAAAGGAATAAGGATCCAAAAGTGAATGGAAATTCAAAAAAGTTTTTTTTTAGCTAAGCCAAGTAATGGCCGAGACTTAGGGAGTTTTGTCAGTATGAAAAGTAAAGTAATTGTACTCTTAACCTGGTTGATTGTGGAACAAAAATTCTGATAATTAGATCAAGGAAAGTTGATATTTAAACTTGATTCGCTCAAAGCGAAAAGAGACCATCTTGTTTTGGAAATCCGAATGATGTGAATTAATGTCGAATGAAGGAATGAAGGAATGATATGAATTAATGTCGAATGAAGGAATGATAAGAAATGATGTGGAATGATGAGAAATGATGGGAAATGATGAGGAATGATGAGAAATGATGTGGAATGATGTGAAATGATTTCAATTGAGGTGGAATGATATGGAAAGATGGGAATTTTGCTTGGAAACTGTATTTGCATGTCATTAGGAATTTTTTGGACCCAAAGAGGGCCTCTTGGATTAACTTTTGATTCGGAATGGACCAATAGGAAGAGGGTTGGGTGCACATTTTTGACTTCTTTGACCCTAGGGGGCCTAGGCTTTGGTTTGCTAATGGGGCTTAATTACTACTCTTGTCCCCCTACCTCTTGGGCCCAAACTTAGAGGTCCCCCCACCTAGAATCGCGCAGATTAAAAACCCTAAAAATTGAAAATTTTTAATTTTTCCCCAAAAGTGTGTTTTCCCTCTCAAACTTCCCCCCAACATACTCTAGGTTTGGAAAGCTCATTTTGAACCTCTTTCTTCCTCTTCTAAGCTCTCCAATGTTGCAGAAACTCCATACCTCTCAAGCTCTCCCTCCTTGTTAAGCTCCCTCTCCCTCCTTATCAAGCTCCCTCTCTCAAGTTAAGCTCCCTCTCCCTCCTTATCAAGCTCCCTCTCTCAAGCTCTCCATCCCTCTCAAGCTCTCCCTCCTTCTCAAGCTCCCTCCCTCTCAATCTCCCTCCCTCTCTCTCTCTCTCTCTCAAGCTCCCTCCCTCTCCATTGCTGCAGAAACTCTATCCCTCTTTAGTCTACTCTAGGTTCAGGAAGCCTATTCTCAAACTCTAACCCTCTTTTAAGCTTTCCATTGCTGCACTGAAAACCCTGAGCTTTCTCTCCTCTCCACTCCTCTGTTGTAAAACAAGCTTTTCTTTTCCCTTTTTCTCTTTTCTTACCACCATGGCCTCTTCGAGTAATGTGAGAAGACCTAGGGAGAAGGTGGAAGAGCTTGTGTTGCATAACACGAGATGAGAATGGAGTTTGGGCTCCAACAAGATTTAGGGTTGGGGCTTGGGTCTACATGCAGCCAAGCTCTAAGGGACCACATCGAGTGCGTCAATACGCTACATCATTGGAAGGGGCGGCTACAAGGCTTCAAGCATACTAAGAAGGAAGGACTGGTTGCCATAGTGCAACATGTGTATACCCTTGGAGATCTATACATTCAAGGCCAATGACCAAGGTTTCCTTTAAATTGTCAGTGTAACATAAACACAGCTTTAACAACATGCTAATATTAGATTTTTTGTTTCAAATTTTCTTATGATTCTCCATTTTCTTATGTCTCTCTACTGCTGATATTTTTCCCTCTAATTATGTTAAGAAACAACCACTCCAAAGTCTCACCAGAGTTTTCTATGCTATGCATGCATCCATTTGGTGGTGAAGATATGTCGATGCCAGCTACCAAACCTGCCAGTCATATAAATGTGGAACTGTCATACAGGCACCTTGTGAGTGTCAGCTCATGTTGAACTTGACATCTCAACATGCTTGCCTCTCTATGCAAGGTTTCCTCCTCTTGTGACATTGGAGCTTTCTCTCTATCATCTATAACCTCCCATCCAAAGAAGTCATTGACCAGGTCACCCATGATGACATTATCTTCCTCTTCATGTGTCAATGGTGGAGGCACCTCATTCATTCGTTGGAAAAGATGAGTCTCAGGCATGCTTTCCATATGAAGCATTACCACCTTTCACAATCTACCCAATGTCATTAAATTGTGTGGCATGTTACCTAGCACTCTCCAATGGTGGAGGCACCTCACTCATTGGTTTTGGCAAAGATGAGTCTCAGCCATGCTTTTCATATAAAGCATTGCCACCTTTTGCAATCTATCCGAAGTCATTGAATGGTGTGGCATGTTACCTAGAACTCTCCTATGGTTCTCCTCCATGTCATCATCCGCACTTGGTCGTGCCAATGCCTCATGAAGCTCATATGTTCGAACATGCTCAATTGTTATACAACATTGTCATATATATTGGCCCTTGCATCAATCACACATACAACAAATTTTGTTTCCTCAACCATGCTTCGGAACCAACTTTTGACCCTTGATCACTGTCAGACATCTGAAACTTGGCCAAAATTAATCATATATTAGTACAAAAACACTTGAGCTATCCATAATTGGAAGATAGAAAATTGCCCAAGGTTTCACTGCTAGACAGTGATTACAGCAACGAAACTTCACTGCTCAACTAAATAACAGTACCCACCCAACAATGAAATATTGTTTCCCAATAGTTAAATTTTACTACTAGGCACAGCAACCTAGAAACTGAGACTCCTACTTGAATCGACATCGACGGGAGTATTTTCTTTTTACCTACTTCGACTCCTTGCATATGCAAAGAGGACACCTATATTCCTCCCACCAAAACTCTTCCATCAAGCCTCTCTTCCTGTCCAAGGTAAGTGCCCCTTTCCTTTCTTTCTTTCTCCCAAGATTTCATGGAAAGCTTCATGTTTTCTTGCATTCTAGGATTTCATGGAAAGATTTTACATAGCTCTATGTAAGCTTTTCTTTCTTTTCCCCTCTCTTTCCTTTCCCTTTCTCCCTTCCCCTCGCTTTCCTCTCCCTCACCCTATGCATAGAGCTAGGGTTAGGGCAACATATAAACCAAGTTTTTTCAATCACTTATGCATTAGGAATAGGGTTTAGGGTACTCACCTCTTTTTCCTCTTCTTCTCCTTGCTTGCTAATATGTTAGAATTAACTAACTTTTTGATCTATTATGTTTCTTTTTTGTAGGTTTATTCAAGGGACAACTAACAAGGGTTTAGGCCAATCCTCTCCTATGACTTCTCAAAGAAGAGGTAAGCCCTCTTTTTCCATTCTTTGTTTATGCTTTTCTTTTGGGTACTGGGATTAGGGTTAGGTCAAGTTATGCATAAGTCTTATGCAAGCTCTATACATAAGCCTTATGTATAAGCTTCATGCATAGAGCTTAAGCATAAGCCTATGCATAAGCTTCATGTAGAGGCTTAATCTTGCGCATAGAGCTTAAGCATAAGGCTTAAGCTTATGAAAAGAGAACTTATGCATAAGCTTCAATCTCTATGCGTAAGCTTAAGCATTATGCTTGTTGACAAGCTCTATGCATAAGCCTATGCATAGGGATTAAGACTTATGCATAAGCCTTATGGTTAAGGCTTATGCATTAGCCTATGCTTAAGGCTTATGCATAAGACTATGCTTAAGGCTTAGAGCTTATGCATAAGCCTTATGCTTAAGGCTTATGCAAAGGCCTTATGCTTAATGTGAGATCCCTGTCCCCACCGCGCAACAATTTCAGGGGTGCTAGCAGCAGCGGAAGTAGCACTTCTTGCGCGGGGCAGGGTCCCACACTCGGGGCCTCGCCCACGGATATCCGGACAAGAGACTAATCCATCGGTTTTTCTAAAACCGAACCCGGAAAAACTTCCTTTGCGCAAAAAGCACGGGCAATTCCACTAGGATAACTTTTCCCTAACGTAGTCAAAAGCCTTAATTAACTGAGCTCATCTGACCGAACCCGTAAGTCCCATAGTCAGATTAGGGAAAAAGACTATACTTGGATAATAGAGACCAACGCTTTTTTCCTCATTATTGAGAGGCACATCCATTGATTCTTTTCCATAGAACAATTTTTGTTCGGGATTTACTTCATCTCTCGAACTAAGCAGAAATTGAGTCTCGATTTACGGATCCATCAGTCCAGCCTAACCTCATCCAGTCCCATGGGTTATCCAACCGCCCAACCACTGTAGTGATGGGATCCAATTAGGAATTTGGTTAGGTTTTGTCCCGGGTACCAAGGAAAAGAGTTCCCAGGTCCCCTAGCTGGATATTCATGCAAACATAAAACTAGTCACACCACTTACACACCCAATATGAAATTACCTTTTTCCTCAGCATCAGCTATCTTTAAAACAATCCTTTAATGAAACCATTGTATCACTGATCACAATCCTCCAAAATATCCAGTTGAATCTTAATTTCCAATCATTCCTTCATCGCAGTATCTATGGCATCATTGGCAACCAGAACGATCACCACCTGTCCACTCATCAGGGGCCTTTTCAATAGTTTCTAGCTCATAGTACCTGGCAATATAATCACTTATAAAAATCAAGATGGAATCTCCGTTGAAGATCAGCAAGATCAACTAATAGATCCATATAAAAGAGCCATGGACTCATCCATTGAGGACCAGCAAGGTCAATCAACCAGATCCATGCCCGGTTTCAAAAAACAACTCTTACTCCTTATTCCAATATCTTCCACGATGCACGTGTGGGTATCTTTGGCGACCCAGAGCCCGATCACCGTATGGTCAGCACCCTCTAGGATCCTTCGCAGGTCACCTAGCGCTTCACTCATAGGCCGCTTCCTTGGTCCCTCATCCACCGTACCGGAAGCTCACCATTTAAATCGAACCGAGGCTGGTCAAGACCTCGGTCGACCTTGCTTTGCGAGACGTCCTCCATTGACTCTCTGTCAGTAGTTGCAAATTTATCAGTTAGGTCTCCACGACCTTAATGACAAGACGGTCAAAATGCTTCCCCAGCATTCTTGACATAAAACAGTCATTTACAAACAGGTCACAAATACAGTTTCTATATTGAACTCTCGTCTTTCCACATTATCCCTCATCAGTCCACATTGCTTATTCCACATTCCATTCATATGTGTACTCATTCTAATCCAATCACATCATTTTCCATCTCATCACCTTAGATTCATTCACATCACATATCATATATTCACATCCCAATTCACATGTCATCACATCTCATCCATTCACTGACACATCATTTCACATACACATTCGCATTCATTATTCTACATACACATCCACATTCGTACATCCACATCATACATCCAATTCTACATCTGCATTCATACATATAAGAACTTCTTTTGGGTCGTACTCGAATGAAGACCATATCTGCTTCTTTAAATTCTCTGTCTGTCCTCTTCTTATCTGCATACTACTTTTGTCGATCCTGGGCAGCTTTTATATCTTTACGAATTGCCTGCATCTGCTGCTCCATGTCGTCAAGCATCTGTCTAGACATCTCGACCCTAATCAATGGGTTGGACCAAGTTAATGGAGTTAAGCAATCTTGTCCATACAAAGCTTTGAAAGGGCTCATCCCAATACTTCTGTGATAAGAAGCATTGTAGGCGAATTCGACTAGGTGCAGAAAGCTTAGCCACTTCTTGGGTTCCCTGCCACAGCATGACCGAAGTATATCTTCGATTACTTGGTTTACCCTTTCTGTTTGACCATCGGTCTCAGGGTGATAAGTTGTGCTAAGATCCAAGAAAGTTCCCACTGCTTTGAAAAATGCAGTCTAGAACCTTGAAGTAAACTTGGGATCTCGATCACTTACTATTCTCCTGGGTAGGCCATGCAATCTGAAGATTTCTTTGAGGAACACTCTGGCCACATCCACTGCAGTGTAGGTTTCTTTTATTGGGATCAGATGGGAAACTTTGGTTAGTTTGTCAACTACCACGAAAATGGAGTTGTAACCTGATTGCACTGAAGGTAATCCAGTAATAAAGTCCATACTGATATATTCCCACTTCATCTGGGGGATGTCCAATGGATGTAACTTCCCAGGTATTTTTACTCTTTCAGCTTTGACTTTCTGGCATGTCAGACATTGACGTACATGATTCAATACATCCTTCAGACCAGGCCAAAAGAAGCTTTTCTTTACAGACATGTAGGTCTTGATGAAACCTGGATGTCCTGCAACAATAAGGCTGTCATGGGCTTCATTCAAAATTTATCCTTTGGTTCCCTCATCATTGGGAATGCATAGCCTGCGATTATAATACATAATTCCATCATCCAGGCTGTACCCTTGAACTCGGTTCAACTCCTGTGGAGTTTTGCTTTCCTGCATAAGTAGGGTAGCAATAGGGCCAAAGAATCTATCCTACATGATCTTCTCTCTTGCTTCAATAATCAAAGGATTTGATATTACAGTTATTGTAAGCAAGGAGGCCTTCCGGCATCTGCTACCACATTTTCTTTGCCTGGGCGATACTTGATTTCAAAATCAAATTCCTGCAGGGTCTACATCCACCTTCTTTGGCACATGTTGAGATCCTTCCGAGTGAAGATCCACTTTAAGCTCTGATGATCAGTCATCAAAGTGAATCTTTGACCCAGTAGGTAATGTCTCCACAATTTCAGAGCATATACTACTGAAAGTATTTCCAAGTCATGGACAACATAATTCCTCTCATGCGTTCTGAGTTTTCGGATTCATAGGCCACTGCATGACCTTCCTGCATGAGTGCACCTCCTAGGGCAAAACCACTTGCATCAGTTACTACCTCAAAGGGTAGAGAGAAATCTGGCAGCTTCAGAACGGGATTGGTTACCAAGGTAGTCTTTAGCTTATAAAAAGCACTCTGGCACCTGGCAGACCATTGAAACGGAATATTCTTCTTAAGAAGATTAGTCAGGGGGAAGCTATGAGAGCATACTTTGGTATGAAAATTCTATACCAACCAGTCAATCCCAAGAATCCTCTGACTGCTTGGACTTTTGCAAAATCTTGAGAAATTCCATCTTTTGATACCAGAAAGCCCAAGTATTCAACATGGTCGGCATAGAGAAAGTGCATTTGCTCCTTTTTGCAACAAGAGTTAGTGCTTCCTGTTGAAATATACAAGTGAATAGGGTGTGTGTGGGAACAAGCTCTTGGATAGAGGCTATAAAAGAGAAGATGTAATTGTGAAAGAACCTGTGAAAAGGTGAGAAGAATCTACTAGGAGAGAATAAAGGGTAGCATGAGAGAATTTAGGAGTGTGGAGTTATTCTGGGAGATATTCAGGGAAAAGAGAAGAGGTGGAGAGAATCAGGCAAGAGGTGGAAATATTCTGGGAGTGAATCATGGAGAAATCAATGGGATTTGATGCTTGATGTAAACTCTATAAATTGAGGCATATCCCTAATGAGAATTTGCTGGTTTTTAAGTATCCATGCCTACATTAATCTATTTGCTAATTACCCACTAATTACGTCTTAATCATTTGCTAATCACTTTGTTAATGATGTTGATTCTAGTGTATGATCCACCATAGCTCATCACAATGCTCAAATTTCAACATGGTATTAGAGCCATGCCTAGAATCCATCAGATTTATGAGCCCATTAGTTAATTAATTAGCATTAGTAGAAAATTAGCAAATAATCAAAATTTTAGTGAGTTTTCACTTCTCCTCTTCACCCCCAGCCAGTGGAGGATCTCTAGCACCTTGCACACATAGAATTAGGGCACAAGCTTCTAGTATATGGTAGCTAACATCCTTGGCTTCATGCTCATCTAGACGGCACAGCAAACCGCAAAGAAAGTTTTGGCTGGCACATTTTTTTCTAAGTAAACTGCAAATTTCTCCTTGCTCAAATCAAATTGCTTCAATTCCTCCTAGCCCAAGGTGTATTCAAGCATGCTCTACAAGCTGGTGAAGACAGAATTGAGTTTCATCAAGTCTACATTGAGATCCAAGCTCTTCATCAAATCTGCAGGTGACTTTGGTAAAACAGAGATTAAGCTTTCAATATTTGGTCAAATCTTGTGTTTCTTGGCTTAATCCTCTACTAGACTCATTGCTATTGATGCCTTTAAAAGCATTTGAGCTCATTTGAAGTGGAAGGCACCAGATCTGGGCTCCCCGCATACTCTATTTTTTGCACACAAAACAGAGCATTAATTTGCTAATCAGTGATTAATCAGTGCTAATCACTGTATTTTGGTGCAATTGAGGGTTCAAATTAACCATTAGGTATCTGATACAAATCCTTATAACTTCATATTGCAATTCGGAGTTGGTTTGATACTCCAACCATCCCGTACAAATTGGTTACCCTTGATTTAATGTAATTTCTGGTAAAATTGTACTGATAAAATTGTGAAAATCATCATTTTGCATTTAACCCTTGGTTAATGCCTATAAATCTCACTCAAAATCAAGATTATTCACAGCTAGAGTTGCATTTGGGAATGTGCATGAGAATGGTGCTATACGCATTATGTATTGGGCACATTGCATCAGTGTAAAAATGGGAACAGACACTGCCCTTGTCCTGAATAAGACAAGAGGTAAGACCTCCCGCATAAATTTGGGTTTGCATTACATAATGACAAAAGATAAACATAAAAAGCCCAAAGGAACTGTCAGCAAAACATTGAAACATGTTGCTCACATGGAGCAAAAAGACCTGACGGACGAGCTCATGGCCCTAGCCATGAAAGAAGAAGAATATCTCTTCCCAAGAAGAGGATCCACACCAAGAAGATCTAAAGGAAGATATGGACACGAGAAGAGAAGCTGCCACAAGAAGAGAAGCTGCCCCAAGAAGACTGAAAGAAGAGACAGACGCGTGGAGAGAAGCTGCCACGACAAGAAGACTGAAGACAAGAGAAGATGTGAAGCTTCAAAGAGAAGCTGCCACAAGAAGAGAAGCTGCCCCAAGAAGACTGAAAGAAGAGACGGACGCGTGGAGAGAAGCTGCCACGACAAGAAGACTAAAGACAAGAGAAGATGTGAGGCTTCAAAGAGTGAGGAGCCATGTGAAAATCTCTGAGAGAGAGAGAGAGAGAGACCCCACAACCCAATGTAACCTGCCCCAACAAAGTAAAACCACCTCTGAGCCACCGATGATGTAGGCCACGTGGTAGATGTATGTGTGAGCACTTTAGTCAAGGTCGCGGGCACTTATAGTAGCCTTGGACACATAGAGAGAGAGAGTGTCAAGGACTATGGAGTTTAGGGACTTGAGGCACTGGTCGCGGACTGTCAAGTAAGAAAGAAACTTGATACAGGGTCCAGGTGTGCTGAGATAACTTAAGGGGAGGAGTAGACACTGGTCGCGGACTACCAAGTAAGGGGTGGCAAACTTGGTATAGGATCTAGGTGTACTAGGATTATTCACTTGAGGGGAGGTGTTGAAATATACAAGTGAATAGAGTGTGTGTGGGAACAAGCTCTTGGATAGAGGCTGTAAAAGAGAAGATGTAATTGTGAAAGAACCTGTGAAAAGGTGAGAAGAATCTACTGGGAGAGAATAAAGGGTAGCATGAGAGAATTGAGGAGTGTGGAGTTATTCTGGGAGATATTCAGGGAAAAGAGAAGAGGTGGAGAGAATCAAGCAAGAGGTGGAGATATTCTGGGAGTGAATCATGGAGAAATCAATGGGATTTGATGCTTGATGTAAACTCTATAAATTGAGGCATAGCCCTAATGAGAATTTGCTAGTTTTTGAGTATCCATGCCTACATTAATCTATTTACTAATTACATCTTAATCATTTGCTAATCACTTTGTTAATGATGTTGATTCTAGTGTATGATCCACCATAGCTTATCACAATGCTCAAATTTCAACACTTCCTTAGAATCTCAAGAACTTTTCTGACATGAGCTTCATGGTCAGCTGTATTCTTTGAGTAAATCACAATATCATTAAAGAAAACAAGAACAAAATCATCCAAGTATTCTCTGAGAATGTACTGCATTAAGCGATTGAATGTAGCTGGGGCATTTGTCAGTCCAAACGGCATGACCGTGAATTCATAATGCCCATACCGAGTATTGATGGCTATCTTCGGGATATCTTGCTCATTAATCCTGATCTGATAATACCCTAATTTGAGATCTATCTTTGTGAAGATTTGGGCTCCACTTAGCCTGTCCAGAAGCTCATCAATTCTGAGGATAGGATACTTATTCTTAACTGTCAGTTGATTTAGACCTCTGTAGTCCACACAGAGTCTTAGCGTTCCATCTTTCTTTTTCTGAAAGAGAACTGGCGCACCCTAAGGTGAAACACTAGGTCTTACAAACCCTTGTTCTAATAGCTGTCTAAGCTGTTCCTTGAGTTTGATGGCTTTAGGAACTGGCATTTTGTACGTGCGCAGGGCTACTGGCTGGGCTCTTGGGGTCAATTCTATCACATGATCTACTTCCCGTATTGGAGGCATCTCTGTTAGCTCTGCTGGGAATAAATCATCATATTCACTTAACCAATCAGGCTCTTTAACTTTTAACTTTGAGTCTACTAGATTCATTTTGACAAGATAAACGCGTTGCTTCTTTCTAAGTCCTTTTAGTAACTTAGAAGCCTTTACTAACTGCAGACTTGGGGGATCCTGAAATTCTGGTTCCTTGAACATTGTTTCCGTGAAGTTCACGGAAGAAAATGGTTCCATTATGACAGTGAATGTCAGATTGATTTTTGTGGAGCCAATCCATTCCCAGGATCCCGTCAAAAACTCCCAAAGGTATAACTTTGAACTGACAGTCAGTTAAATTCCCATCTAGATTGAACTGAATACGATCTTGTCTCAAGGTGAGTGAAAAGAATCTTCCCACTTGCCAATTCAACTTGCATAGATTTCCTTGATTTCTGATCTAAGACTAGCTTACGCAAGCATCCAGGAAAAATGAAAGAATGAGTACTGCCTGAATCAATCAAAAGCTTAAAAGGCTTACCCTGATACTCAGTTGGAGCATTGATGACGGAGAATTGACGATTTGGCCCTTGATTTTCAATTGCTACATAAATCTGGCCTCTTTCTTCTTCCACTACTTCTGCTATTGTGAATGTTCTGGCTGCTCCAGTCTGAGGCGGAACTCGTTCTCTTTGGTTGCCCCAGTTTTGGGAAGGAGTTCTGAGGCTACTCTGGACAGAGGCAGATGGCTGAGCTGGAGTTCTCCTGGGATTTCCCTGATTATGGCGCGGGGGACCCTGATTGGACTGATAAGAAGGAATCTGTCTCGGAACTCTGGGACCCTGGCTTCCTTGGCCCATAGAAGGAGATGGGCAGTCCTTGAGTTGGTGCCCAAGACCTTGACATCCGAAGCATCTGTTCTTGCTTTGAAGGTCTTCTCTTTGCATTTTGGAGAGAGCCGGAGTTCCGGAGAATTTCGGAGAATGTACTTCGGGGGAAAGGTCTCCCTTCATTTCTAAAGCTTCCCGTCTCCACATTCGAGTTAGGACCTTGGAGTCTCTTTGGAGGCGAAAAGTTGGAAGAACTTCCCGGTGTCTGAAATCTCTTCAAGGATGAGGGAGCTGGCTTTGGCGGAACTTTTACGATGAAGGCTTTGGCAAAGTCCTTCGCCATTCTGACAGCTTCAGCCATGGACACTGGCTTGGCATTTTCGACCAATGTGTCCAAGGGTTCGTTCATTCCTCGAATGAACCTCGCCATGAGTTCCTCTTCATCTAGAGGTGGTGAATATTTTAGTAGAAGAGCAAAGGCCTGGTGATATTCCTCGATGGTTTTGCTCCCCTACTTTAGCTCTAAGAATTCGTTCATTTTGGTTTCCAAAAATCCAGGGGGACAAAATCTCTTTCTCAAATAGGTTTTTAGGTCAGTCCAGGACTAAGTATTTCTGTCTAGACGGTTGGTGTCACAGTGGTTCCTCCATGCTACCCGGGCTGTTTCCACTATTTTCAGCCTGGCAAGAGCCATTTTGCTCTGCTCATAACCTGTGACATCAAAATATTATTCCATGGCTTCCACCCATTTCTCCACAGCCTCGCCTAGGTTCTCCCCTTATCCTTTGAAGGGTCATGGTGGCTATGAAGATCCTTATGAACATCAGGGTCAAGCTCATCATCTTGAGAGAAAGGGTCTGGCTGACGACCACAGTTTCCTCGTCTCAAGATTCTGCCAAAATTTATATATTATTAAATTTTTATATTGATATCGTCATGAGATCCTAAGACTTAAGAGGTTCAGAAAACAATTTCTTAAACAAGACAATGATCTTATTGGAGATCTATGACATATGTCCGATAATAGATCTTTCTTTATCAGATTGTCCATAAACAATCACTTATACAACAGGGAATTTTTCTCCAGAAAACATTTCTTTATTTATATATAAGTTGCAATATGTACATAGAGCAGCTCAGCTCTAGAATTCAAAATCTCCTCGGGAGACGGATATGACGACGGTACTGGGCCATAGCCATGCCCTGATACAAACATCCACTTACTGACAAGGGAGCTATTATCTTCCACTTAGGAATAAAGCACCTGAAGAGTCTATAGACTTGACATGAAAGTCTGAAATTTCGAGGCGTCGAATGATATAGAATGACACCACACACCATTTTCAACTTTGCTAATGAGAGGTTCTGCCTTAACATTGCATGCAGGTCACAAGAGGCATGGACATACTGCCCTGCAAACCACTTACACTATCGTCTCTCCGTTGGGTCAGGAAAATATAATTCCTCGAAATGGCTTGCGAGTCTTGCTCGGCTTGTTCGAGTTGAAGCGGAAGAGGTGAGATGCTCGAAGGTGAACGCAGTCATATCTTGAGATTGGTTGAGGTCAGGAATACCGGATAAGTATGGAACTTCTATCTATAATTTCCAATTCAATTTATAAGTTTTTAATTTCTTTGAAGTTTACTCAACATAATATTAGTAAGCGAAAAACTTTATTTCTCAAAATTTTAAGCAATTTATGCTATTGTTACGTAAATTTTACAACAGTGCTCTGATACCAACTGTGAGATCCCTCTGCCCCATCCACGCATCGGACTCCCGGTAGCTGACAGCAGAAGCAGTCCCCTCATGCGTGAGGCGGGGATTCTCATTCGGGGACTTGCCCACGAATGTCCGGGCACAAGACTAGGCTGGTGGTCACTTCGAAAACCGAAACCGAGAAAATTTCCCATGCCCGGAAAGCGGGGACGATTCCACCTTTTTGAATTTTCTTAACGAATTTTTCTAACGTGATCAATTCTAAACTATCCTTCACCTAAATAAAACAGTTAGAAGGAAACTATCACTGATATAATTTGATCATCTGAGCAATTCAATGCTTTTTTCCTAATCAAGATTAGGCACAGCCGTTGATCCACTCAATCGAGAAATTTATCAAGGAATTAACTATCTACTCAAATCCTAGCGTAATCCTAAGATTTTTCAATTTGATCATTAAAACTCCACTGATTCCAGCCTAACCCCCATCCGGCCCATGGGTTAGCCACCACCCTGCCACTGGAATCAGTAGAACCAACAAGTACTCACCCACCCATAATTGAAATGCCTTTCTTAAGCTTTAGAAAACAGATACACACACACTCCTCTTTAAAACTTTAATATAAAAATAATCCATTGACAAAACAAATATGATCACAGATTTCATAATTCAAAATTTCCATTCAATCCCTTGTTCACAAAAAGAGTACCACTCTGGATTCTCCGTTGGGACCAGCTGGTCAGTAAACGAGATCCAGTAAACAGATTACAATAAACATTGGTCCATCATATAATATCTTCCTTGACATACGCATGGATGTCCTCGGCACTGCGAGCCCGTGCATCTCCTGGTCAGAACCCTCTAGGATCCTCCTTAGGTATCTTGGCACTTCACTCAAGGACCGCTTCGTCGGCCCTCATCCATCATACCGAAAGCTCACCATTTTAACCATACCGAGGCTGGTCAAGGCCTGGGCAGGCTTTCTCGCCGCGTGAGCTGTCCCTTGAACACTCCCCGCCAGCTGTTGCAATCGAACTTCCCTTAGATAAACATATATACCAAATGCTTCCTCCAAGCATTCTGGCGTAAGACAGTCTTTTAAGAAAACAAGGTTTCTATGCAAGTTTTCAGTTTAGATTTTGTTTGAAAAGCATGAATAATCTTAAATTCGTATCCCAATACTTCTAGATCCAGGTCTGAATTCTAAACAGAATTCCTCGAATTCTGTTAACTTGATCCTCAGATCAAAATCAAAAGTCTTAACTTAGTTTCAGATTCAGTGGGGGATTTGAGTACATTTTCCTGAATTGGGCACATCGTCATTGATTGAAATTGACGAACGAATTAGGTCTTGGTCAATAGTCTGAATCAAAGTTTGGGTCTGAAAGGTTCCTCCTAAGCTATCTTTCTCGAAAGGTACTATTTCAATTTCTCTTTTTCTAAATTTCGTTCGACGAATATTTACTTACAGATTTCTAAAACATAAATTTCTTATGAGAAATAAAATAATCATTTATCTCGATCTCCGACTTCGATAGTTTAATTGAACTTTCTCATTACCATCTTAGTAAATATTATAGAGTCTCGTTTAACAGTGGAAATCTCAAAGAACTCAGAATCACCATGGTAGCTTGAAATAGAAACCTTGCCGGTGCAGCATGTGTACGATGATGAAGAAGAGCTTGTGACTATGCGGGACCCTCCATAGCGCATTTAGCGCTGAAAAAAAGCTGGCAGTATACACGTTATGGTATACATAGTATGGCGCTACGTGCAAGGCAGATGCACGATGTAAAAAGATGCACGTCTATCACGTAGCAGAGAAAGATTTGATTTTTTTTCTTCTTTAAAAAAAATAATAGTAACAAATGACCCTTAATAACTCTAAGGGTTGTTTCGCACATTGAAATTTTGCAAAGAAAGAAAGTATGCACAAAAGAACTTCAATATTGGATTCAAAAATTGGTCAGGACCGTAATCAAGATAAGGGCACTTTCTCACACACAAAGTCTGCCAGCGCCTTGAAATAGCGGGCATGTATCGAACTTATGGACTTTACCAAAAAGAGAGCCATGGATTGTCTTTTATGATGGGTTTTATACGTGGATGCAATTGATATGTGTTGTAAATTTTTTTAATCACCTAAGTGCTAATGGGTAATCGTACCAAGCTCCAAAAGCTTAAAACGATAAGTGTACTCATTCGTGGTATGAGGGTTCCTGCCTAAGCTCATCAAGAAGCTCAAAATGGTTTTGTAATGTGTGCATGAGCGATGCACGTGTAAGGTGCATGCACATGGGTTGATTTCCGCTTGAACTTCTATGTTCAAATCTGACTCTGTGGTTCCGCTGTGAGCGAGTCGGCTCTGTGGTTCCACTGTGAGCAAGTCGGCTCAAGATGGACTAGGTGTCTAAGATGTTAGATATGTGCACACATGTTTGTTTGATGCACACTCTAATTTATCATTGAGGGAGAGTGTTGAGAGCGATTGCGATTGTGCAATGCTACATTGATATGGATGATGGTTGAGTTGTGGAACACCTCGATTAAGAGGGGGTGTTGAGAGATGTAATTGTGGTATTGTGTGTATGTGTGAAAAGCACCGTAGAGGTGCAAGATATTGTGGCAAGATAAGAATGCCACATGTAATATTGTATGGTGTGTGAGTGTTTGACCAAAAGAGTGGAAAAGGAGTTGCCACATGGATGATGACATGTTAAGTAGTATAAGGCTAGCAAGCCTGTATCATTGTATGGTTCACTTGAGATATACAATAGAATTGAGTGTTAAGTGTGTAATCTCTCTCTCTCTCTCTATCTCTCTCTCTCTCTCTTATGGAGTTCTTAGTGTGGTTTAATCCACCTTAATTATGTTGCTTAATCTATGTCTATCTCAGTTTATTATGAAAAACAAATAAAGCACGCTCATATTATCATTTGGACTTGCATTTGTGAGGATTTGAGAGGGATTTTGAGGTGCCATTCTCAAGTTTGAGAGGAGATTTACAACAACGAGGTTGCATAGAAGCTGCCCAAGAGAGTTGCAAATGGGAGTTTTGCAACATGGAGAGCCTACTCATCATTAAAGAGGCTAAAAATGGAGATTTCAGCAAGTATGAAGGCTATGAAGTCTTTGGTGTCATCAAGGAGAACCTACCAAGGAGATTTGTAAAGGTATTTTTGTGTTTTTGTCTCTAATTTGGTGTTTGAGTGTGGAAGAATGCTCATAATTGAAAAGGGTTGTCAGGTTGAGATTTGTGAATCAATCCTATGGTTCTTTGCACTTGGGCAAAGAGCATGTGTGGAGGTGCATGGGGTTGTCAAGATGATGGTAAGTGAGATGGTGGACTCAATGGAGTTTACATGTGTGTGCATCAAGAAGATGATGTACTTGTGGATGCTACTCAAAAGGAGATGAGCAAAGTGGTGGAAGTTGTGGGAACTTTCAATATGTGTATGCACCTATAGTTTCTCAATGGGAGAAATTGACAAAGAACCCTTGAAAGTGCAAGGAAGTAGCATGCAATTTTGGAGCTTAATTGTAAGCTCATTGTGGCTATAATGGTGGTCACTACAGACCTCATGGAAGAGGTTAAGGAGGCAAAGATAGTGCAGCTACTTATGGAGGTCAATGGGAGCCCCCTTGAGGGCTAAAAGCAATAGATCATCAAAGTATAATAAAGTAGTGGCATCATTAGCCTAGAGACTGTGAAAGAGAAACAGGCCCATGAATCAAAGGATTCCTTTTTCAAAATTAAAAGAACGGACATGCCACTGGTGAGGTTACAGAGGTGGAATGAGCAGGAGGAGGCCACAACAAATAAAATGGAGAGCATAGGGACCTCCCATCTTAGAAGCGGTGGCTGGGATTCTTTCCACACGTACTTTGTAAGTGTTAATAGTACCATCAATCACTTTTTTGGGCATTTCATTTTTGTTAATAAGTACTCATGCTTCATGCTTCCAACAAACATTGGTCGGTCATGCAGTGAGTGATGTGGAGGAAAGATAGATCCTAATGCATGGGACGCATGCCCTCCTCGAGTGAGAGGGCGTCAACGTGAACTAGACGAATGTGGTGAATATGGTAACCTCTACATTTTCCATCCATCAAATAGTATTTTCCTCACTTGTCATTTCTGAGTTTTTGCCTTATGAATAATCTTTTATAGGGACCAATGCCAAACCATGAGGGCAACGATGATGATTAGGTTCAATCTTCCGTCCAAGGCACTATGTATAGAAGTTGGGCCTCTAAATATATTTTTGTCAGCTCTATATATAAGCATTTTTTATGTACATATTTTTCTCGGCTCCATGAGCTATGTAAGTTCTTCTATTGAAAAAAAATTTAAGTTTTGTGAACTTTGAGGACACAATAGGAAAGTACTTTTTAAAACTAGTATACTGGTACTTTCACGTGTAGGACTGCACTTAGGTGTACCATTATTAAAAAAATAAAATAAATCTTGTATCCTTCAAAATATATGTCATTGTGTAAGCATCGAAATACCAGTCGAAATAATGGTCATTGTTAGCATCAAAAAGAGTGTCACACAAGCATCAAAAATGAAGTCGTAAAATAAATTTTTCTTTTGACATTCTTAACGACCCGTATTTCGATGCCTGTAGTTTGACGTGGATATTGATGGTTTCATATCGACACTTGTATTGATGTGCATATCGATGATTTTAGAGATTTTTTACATGTTCATTTTCATCAAAAATATACCCGCATGTAATAGTGTATATTTGTATGTGTGTAATTGTGTATGTGTGTGTGTGTATTGATTGGCTTATAACATTTTGGAGAAAGGTTCATGTTTTCCAATTTGTAAAAAATATTATGTATTTTTCATCTCATTTTAATTTATTTTCATTCAACTTTACATGTATGTTTGTTTTTTTTCCCAACACTTGTATAGGCATCGATACAATGCCCCACTACAAGGGAATGGTCAGTTATCGACAATCGGTTCCAGCAACTATTACAATCACTAGTATAAGTGGTGGTAAATCGGGTGCAGGAAAAAAATTTAAATTCAAAGTTTGTGAAATATTTTGGGTGCCGATAACTGCGTTGGTATCAGCACCAGTATATTTGCCAAAAATAATTTTAATTATTACTGACGTGTATACCTATGCATATACCGGTGCATATACCGGTGCCTATACCGGCACAGATACCGACGCCCGTAAAAGTTAGAAAACTCTACTATGTGACCATTTTTCCTGTTTCTTGAAGTACAAAGTTAGATTTAGATGTGAAGACTCCTCAACCCCCTCCTTTTGTTTTTATGTTTCCCTCCTTATTGCCATAGATTTACTAACTTGTGTGTGTTTGTTTTGTTTTGCAAGTTCTTTTTCTTCTTCTCCTTCTCTCACTACTCAAGGTAATGGTGTCAAAAGTAAGGGCCTTTGTTTCCTTTGCCTTCCCCAACTCTATTAATGGTCTTATTTGCTTGTTGGTTTTCTTGTGTTGTGTGTATTTGCAAGTCTACCTATCTTTACACAATCTCTTCACTTCTAGTTATGGACCGTAAACCCTTGTTGCTTTTGTTGGTTAAAGCATGTTGTATAGGCTTTTTTCTTTGTATAGAGTTTATGCAAGAAGCTCATGTCTAATAGAGCTTGCATAGGCTTCTTTCAAGCTCTATGCATAGGCTTCTGGCAAGCTTATGTATGAAGATAACGCAAAGAGCTTGCATAGGCTTCTTGCAAGCTCCATGCATAGGCTTCTTGCACGTTTGCATGAAGCTTATTTATAGAGCTTGCATAGGCTTCTTGCAAGCTCTATGCATAGGCTTCTCGTAAGCTTGCATGAAGCTTCTTGCTGCAAGATCTATGCATAGGCTTCGTGCAAGCTTGCATGAAGCCTATGCATTGAGCTTGCATAACCTTCATGAAAACCTGCAAAGAAGCCTATGCATAGCCATTGTAATAAGCCTATGAAGCCTCTTGATTAGGTCTACATCTATGTATGCTCTATGCATAGCCTTGCAAGTTCTTGTTTAGGTTTACCTCTACGCAAGCTTTATGTGTAGCCTTGCAAGCTCTTGCTTGGGTTTACCTCTATGCAAACCTTCTATGCAATCTTAGGTTTACATCTATGCATGCTTCTTGCCTTAAGCTAGATGCATGCAGCTTAATGGTCTGATTTGCGCTTGTTGGTTTGCTTATGTTGTGTGTATTTACAAGTCAAGATCTTTACACAATCTCTTCACTCCCAGGTATGGACCATAAACCCGTGCTGCTTTTGTTATTTTTTCTCCTTTTTTACTTCTATACAAGAGGCCCCAAGATGAGGAGGTGGGTAGATAAAGCATTTTGTATAGGATTTTTTCCTTGTATAGAGTTTATGCAAGAAGCTCATGCATAGAGCTTGCATAGGCTTCTTGCAAGCTTGCATGAAGCTTATGCGCATAGAGATTGCATAGGCATCTTGCAAGATCTATTCATAGGCTTCTTGCAAACTTTCATGAAGCTTATGCATAGAGCTTGCATGGGCTTCTTACAAGCTTGCAAAGAGCTTAATGCATGCATGATTCTTGCATGAAAGGTCTATGGATCTAGCTCTATATAGGCTCTATCAACAATGTTTTAATATCACAACATGCCTCTTTTGTTTAAGCTTTAAGCATTCTTCTATCAGAGCATTCTTGTGTTGTTACCTCTTTTATTTTCTAGGTCTTGCACTAATCCTCTCTTTCGGCTTCACATAAGAGCGGTAAGCTCTAGACTTCTTCTTTTGATTTCTTATAGCATGTTTTTCCTTTATTGCACCCTTGGGTGCTAGGTTTAGGTTTAGCTTAGGTTTACCTCTATGCATAGGCTTATGGGTAGGTCTTATGCATAAATCTCTATGCCTGGGGCTTATGCATTAAGCTCTATGCATAGAGATTTATCTATGCATTAAGCTCTATGCATAGAGATTTATCTATGCATTAAGCTTAATCTATGCATAGATTAAGGCTTAATATATGCATTAATCTCTATTCATAGAGAGATTAATGCATGCATAGATTATGATATATGCATAGATACAAGAGCTAGATGTATTAAGCTTCTTGCATGCTTCTTGCATACATGCTTAATGCATCTAGCTCTATGCATGCATTAAGCTTCTTGCTGCATTAAGATTTATGCATGCCTCTTGCATACGTGCTTAATGCATCTAGCTCTATGCATGCATTAAGCTTCTTGCATACGTGCTTATTGCATCTAGCTCTATGCATGCATTAAGCTTCATGCATCTAGCTCTATGCATGCATTAAGCTTTCTGCATGCTTCTGACAAACTCTAACTTTACGTATGTGTGTAGGATCATGGCCGATACCCCAAGGAGGTTACAACCCCTTGGACACACCGCAACACACCTCTGTCATGTCTACATCATAGACTCTTAGCCAAGAGTAGTTCTTTGAGTTTATCTCACAGGCTACCCCTAAGCACAGTTGTACTTTGGGAGGGGGACCTCCAATTTGTTCACCACTGCAGCCACACTGATCCTCACTCCCTCTCTTACACCAACACACACCCCTAGTCGTTGCTCAACTATACGTAGACATAGTAATGGTGGGGGTGGTTGTGGTGGTTGTTCTGGGAGAGTGGTGGCCAGGGATTTAATATTCACGTGATCACAAGATTTTTGTGATAATAACACATGTGAACACGTTATTCACATGTTCTCATGTTACCATTCACAAAATAATAGGTTACTTGCCATTTGGGAACCCCTTAAAAGCTTGGCTACACATGGGAATACGCTATTCACATGTTCTCATGTTACCATCTTCACATAATACCAGGTGAGTGGCCACTTAAGAAGATTTTTTATGCTCGACAAAGATAATTTTTTTAGGCCCTTGTGAAAGCTTTGTGAATATAACATGTGATCATAAGTTTTTTTGTGTTATTAACATGTTCACATGTTCTCGTTTACGTCAGTGAAATCCCTGGTGGTGGCACAGATGCGGTGTCTCCTACACATCAATGCCCATCTCCTCAGCTAGTACACCACACACACCTAGGAGTTCTTACGCTCCTCGCACAACATCCACAAAGAAAGTGTATCATGTGCGCAATGGAGCCGTGCTCATGGATGACATAGGGAAGAAGATGAAAGGGCGCATCGTATATGAGCCTTCAAATTAGGTACCATAAAGAGAAAATGAAGAAAATAATGTTTGAATACCTATAATATCTTATGACAATCATGTGTCTTTAGGCCATATATCTATAATTTGCCATGCACTTTGAAGGTGACCAATGTGTTGTAATTCATCCCTTGATCTCTTGGTATCTCTTTTACCAATTACATGGTCCCAAATATTTGTTGCCACATTCTTGAAGATGTGTGGGGTCTAAGCGATGATTGATTTTCAACTCACACCAATATGAGAGTCGAAAGAAGATTGAGTGTCTGGACATCTCATTGGGTGGTGGTTTTGGGGTGCTTCTCCATACCTCAAACCAATCTCTACCTATCATCACAAGTGATGAGATATCATGTGGTACATGCTCAAGGTGTGAAGGGGGAAAGAAATTGATGATGTTTGTCATACACCACCATCTTTAGTATAGAGGGCCTCTCCAAAACAAGTGATGGTCCAGAAATCAACCATGCATGATGCCAAGAGGTTTTAAAACATATTATAAAATTAAGATGATTGAGAGGTAGAATAAGACAAGTTTAAAGTTTAAATCTCGTAAGTTCAAGTATGTACCTGAGCACTCTGCTAAGAACCCAGGATAGTCATGCATCATCCAACAAAAAATTCCTTTCACCTCCATATCACACCTATTTATTGGCCTTGAGACATCATACACTTTGATAACTCGCTATCATACACTTTGATAACTCGCCATAGTGTCTCAAGCTCTTTAATCAAAGGCTCAAGATACACATCCATATTCTTCACCTTATACTTGCTTTTGGTAGCATGATATGACCTTTGTTGATTGCCACCCATGAAGGGAGGTTGTGATTCACCAATACAATAGGCCATGTAGACCAAGATGTAGACTTCAATCCAAATGGGTTAATACCATCCATGCCTAAGCCAAGACATAAGTGACGGGGATCATATTTAAACTATGGCTATTGATGCTCCACATGTTGTCATGTCGATGAATCAAGTACTACGATCCTCATGATGCCATTGGTTGAGTGATGAGTTGCATGCCATGTCATGAGTTTTGCAATCGCTTTACACATTTAAATATATGTTAGATGCGAGGAATGATAGGAAAGTGTCTCAACACCTTTCGGGGATATTTGTCTCCATGCAAATCATCTCTATATCAGCTCTCTCCACATTATAGACATTATGTTACATCTTTATTAACCCCTCTAAATAGCATGCGTACATGTGTATATTTTTTTATAATCCATACCTAGTATAGAGAGCAATTTACAAAAGCTGCATCTCATGAGATGGGAAATATATTTTGAGGGGGAATAATCTTCTTAAGAAGCCTACAACATAACATAAGAAATTATATGTCAAAATATCTACAAGTAGAGTATAAAATAAGAGACATTTTCTATTTAAGAGAATATATTGATTGGATCTTACCTAAGAAGACTCGTAACACTTACATCACTCCATCCATTAACATCACTCCATTCATAAGTTGTTTTCAAGTTTAATAGCTCCAAGTTTGATCGGAGTGTAAAGTACAAACATCTCTCATACAAAGGGGTGCTTTACACAAGTATTTCTCCTATTGTGACATTCAAGCTTGCTCTCCATCATCTATGGCCTCCCATTCAAAGAAATCATTCACCATGTCTTCCATGATGAGATCCTCTTCTTCCTCATGTATCAATAGTGGAGGCACCTTATTGATTGGTTGGAGAGGATGATTCTCAACCATGCTTTCCCTACGAAGCCTTTCCACCTTTCACAATCTACTCGATGCCATGGAATGTTGTGCCATATTGTGTAACACTCTTCTATGGTTCTCCTCCATGTCATCGTCTACACTTGGTCATGACAATGCCTCATGAAGCCCATATGTATGGACATGATCAATTGTTATACAACGTAGTCATATATAGCCAACTAATTCTAGAATTTTTCAGATCAGTTTGGTCAATTTTTGACCCATTTTGGGTCAGTTTTGCTCACTTTTTGGATCTAGTTGAAACAGGAGAGAGGAGAGATAAAAATATCTCATTATTTGGGAGTTTAAAACTCATTCAAGAATGTGAAATAGGCACCTCCTTCATGAGGGGAATTCCCCCATACTGAGGTGTCAAAAATGCATCATTTCACCTAAATATCTCTCTTTTTTAACTATTAACCTTGTCCCTAGTCAACTCTTCATCTTATGTGAGTATTTACTCATTTTTGGGGGATTTTCCTTTTATTCTTCTATGTATCTCCTTACTACATTTGGATGAATCTTATTGGTCCATAGCTGGAACCTTAATTTAAAATTTCGAAAAAATCTTCACCCTCAGGATAATGCCTCTTGAACAGATTTTACTTAATTTCTAATGCACCTTCTGAAAATCTTTTTGAACTTCTGTTTCAGGGGAACTTATTTTAATAAGATAAGATATTTTTCTATCTAAAAATATTTAAAAACTGAATTACCACTCTCTAGAAGATTTTCTCTCTCTAGGCCAAAACTAGTAGAAACAAATTCTGAAGAGGGATTTGGTTACAGGGGAAGATGCTGGACATCTTGAGAGGTTGGGGAGGAATCTTACATTCTCTCCCAGTTGAAAAACGCGAGATGCCCTCATCTCGCAAACTGGGGGTAATCCCGTAGCAACAAATCGGCTTCATCCTCCCAGGTGGCATCTTCAAAAGGATAGAACTTCCATTTTACCAATAATTCTCTGAGAATTCTGTTCCTGAGAATCTTTTCTTGAACATCAAGAATTTCTTCAGGTTGGAGTTCCATCTGCCCTAGGGTTGAAGAGGTTAGGATTTCATCATCAACACATGATTTGGGCTTGGCACATATTTCTTTAGAAGGCTTACTTGAAATACATTATGAACTTTGAGATGAGGAGGTAGAAGAAGCTCGTAGGCTAAGTCACCTACTTTCTTTGTAATTAGATATTGCCCACAATATCTGGGAGATAACTTCTTGTACTTTCTAAGAGATAAAGAACTTCTTTTGGGCCGTACTCAAATGAAGACCATATCTGCTTCTTTGAATTCTCTATCTATCCTCTTCTTATCTGCATATTGCTTCTGTCTATCCTAGGCAACTTTTATATCTTTACGAATTGACTGCATCTGCTGCTCTATGTCGTCAAGCATCTGTCTGGACATCTCAACCCTAATCAATGGGTCAAACCAAGTTAATGGAGTTAAGCAATCTTGTCCATACAAAGCTTTAAAAGGGCTCATCTCGATACTTCGGTGATAAGAAGCATTGTAGGCAAACTCACCTAGGTGCAGATAGCTTAACCATTTCTTGGGTTCCCTGCCACACAGCATGACCGAAGTATATCTTCAATTACTTGGTTTACCCTTTCAGTTTGACCATCGATCTCAGGGTGATAAGCTATGCTGAGATCCAAGAAAGTTCCCACTGCTTTGAAAAATGCAGTCCAGAACCTTGAAGTAAACTTGGGATCTCGATCACTTACTATTCTCCTCTCGGTAGTCCATGCAATCTGAAGATTTCCTTGAGGAACACTCTGGCCACATCCACTGCAGTGTAGGTTTCTTTTACTGGAGTCAGATCGGCAACTTTGGTTAGTCTGTCAACTACCACGAAGATGGAGTTGTAACCTAATTGCACTAAAGGTAATCCAGTAATGAAGTCCATACTGATACATTCCCACTTCATCTCAATGGATGTAACTTCCCAAGCATTTTTACTCTTTCAGCTTTGACTTTCTGGCATGTCAGACATTGACGTACATGATTCAGTACATCCTTTTTCACACCAGGCCAAAAGAAGCTTTTCTTTACAGACATGTAGGTTTTGATGAAACCTGGATGTCTTGCTATAAGGCTGTCATGGGCTTCATTCAAAATTTATCCTTTGGTTCCCTCATCATTGGGAATGCATAGCCTGCAATTATAATACATAATGCCATCATCTAGGCTGTACCCTTGAACTCTGTTCAACTCCTGCAGAGAGTTTTGCTTTCCTGCATAAGTAGGATAGCAATAGGGCCAAAGAATCTATCCTGCATGATCTTCTCACTTGCTTGAATAATCAAAGGATTTGATATTACAGTAATTGCAAGCAAGGAGGCTTTTCTGTTGAGGGTATCTGCTACCACATTTTCTTTACCTGGGCGGTACTTGATTTCAAAATCAAATTCCTGCAGGGTCTGCATCCACCTTCTTTGGCACATGTTGAGGTCCTTCTTTGAGTAAAGATCCACTTTAAGCTCTGATGATCTGTCATCAAAGTGAATCTTTTTTCCAGTAGGTAATGTCTTCGCAACTTTAAGACATAGACTACTGAAAGTAATTCTAGGTCATGGACAGCATAATTCCTCCCATGCGTTTTGAGCTTTCGGGATTCATAGGCCACTACATGACCTTCCTGTATGAGTGCACCTCCCAGGGCAAAACTACTTGCATCAGTTACTACCTCAAAGGGTAGAGAGAAATCTGGCACCTTCAGAACGAAACTCGTTACCAAGGTGGCCTTCAGCTTATCAAAAGCACTCTGGCACCTAGCAGACCACTGAAATGGGGTATTCTTTTTAAGAAGGTTAGTCAAGGGGGAAGCTATGAGAGCATACTTTGGTATAAAAATTCTATACCAACTAGTCAATCCCAAGAATCCTCTGACTTCTTTCACTGTCTTTGGTTCAGGCCAATCTATGACTGCTTGGACTTTCACGGAATCTAGAGCGCGAAATCTGGAGAAATTCCATCTTTGGATACCACAAAGCCCAAGTATTCAACATGGTCGGCAGAGAAAGTGCATTTTCTCTTTTTTGCAGAGTTGGTGCTTCCTTAGAATCTCAAGGACTTTTCTGACATGAGTCTCATGGTCAGCTACATTCTTTGAGTAAATCAGAATGTCATCAAAGAAAACTAGAACAAAATCATCCAAGTATTCTCTGAGGATATCCTGCATTAGGCGATTGAATGTAGCTGGGGCATTAGTCAATCCAAACAGCATGACAGTAAATTCATAATGCCCATAGCGAGTATTGATGGCTATTTTTGGTATATCTTGATCATTGATCGTGATCTGGTAATACCCGGATTTGAGATCTATTTTTGTGAAGATCTGGGCTCCATTTAGCCTGTCCAAAAGCTCATCAACTCTTGGGATAGGATACTTATTCTTAACTGTCAGTTGATTTAGACCTCTGTAGTCCACACAGAGCCTAAGCGTTCCATCTTTCTTTTTTTGAAAGAGAACTGGCGCACTCCAAGGTGAAACACTGGGTCTTACAAACCCTTGTTCTAATAGCTGTCTAAGCTATTCCTTCAGGAACTGGCATTTTGTACGTGCACAGGGCTACTGGCTGAGCTCCGGGGGTTAATTCTATCACATGATCTACTTCCTGAATTGGAGGCATTTTAGTTAGCTCTGCTGGGAATAGATCATCAAATTCACTTAACCATTTTGTTTCTTTAGCCTTAAGCTTTGAGTCTACTGGGTTCATTTTGACAACATAAATTTGCTGCTTCTTCCTAAGTCCTTTCAGCAACCTGGAAGCTTTTACTAATTGAAGGTCTGGGGATCTGGAAACTCCAGTTCCTTGAACTTTGTTCCCGTGAAGGTCATGGAAGGAAATGGTTCCATTGTGACAGTGTATGTCAACTTGATATTTGTGGAGCTAATCCATTCCAAGGATCCAGTCAAAAACTCCTAGAGGTAAGACTTTGAACTGATAGTCGGTTACATTACCATCTAGATTGAACTGGATAAGATCTGTCTCATGGTGAGTGAAAAGAGTCTTCCCGCTGGCCAATTCAACTTGCATAGGTTTCCCTAATTTCTGTTCTAAGACTAGCTTACGCAAAGGGGATATGAATGAATGAGAACTACTTGAATTAATCAAAAGCTTAAAAGGCTTACCTATTAAGGGACTAAGGTTATGTAGAAGGGGAAGAGAAGGGTGTGAGTGTGAATGGACTTGATCTAGCATGAGCACCACATTTTCTCAACATGGTATCAGAGCTTGGATGATTAGAACCACTTGTGGCGTACAATAGGTCAAAAATCTTCACTTTTTTCATGAAGCTCTCCATTAAAGCTTCAACTTTGATTTTTTCTTGCTCAAATCATCTCTTCCCTTGCTTTAATCACTCAAGTGATGTTGTGAATGTTTGTTGCTGAAACTTCATCTTGATTTTGAAGAGTGGCCAACCACATGAGGTATTCATAAACCTCACTCTAAACAAGCTGCATCATCAACATCAACTTTCAAGCTTTCAAAGTGTTCAAAGTGTGCTTTTAAGCACTAATAGTGTTGTTTAACACTAATTAAGGTGTTAATCCAGCAAAGGAAAGTTATTATAAAGTGTTCTTAAACACTAAATAGGGTTATTAAACATTAATGGTGAACTAATCACCAAAATAAGTGTCATTTGACACAAAAAATGTACTTTTTAGCGCTAATTGTGTTTTCTACACACTAATGGTAATCTTAATCACCAACCAAAGTGTTCTTTAACACTAATTCAGCCAATCCCCATCAAAATTAGTAATTAAGCACAAACCCTAAGTGCTAAATCATAAAAATTACTATTTTAATCTCCTATTTATGCAACATTCTCAACCTCATTAGGATTGTTGCACTATCATAAGCCTCTCTCTTTCTAATTCTGGTTTTTTCTTAAATCAGCCCATTACTCTCTCATTAAGCTTGTACCTTCAAACCCTAATGGGTATCATGTAACCAACATGCACAAAAGTTGTTGTAATTGTGGAGTAGAGACTGCCCTTGACCAATTCATAAGGCAAGTGGTAAGACCCTCCCTTTCCCTTTCCCATTTAAATCTACCTCATTGTCCATGGAGGAGGTATGGTATTAAAGGAAGCATCAAGCATGTTGAAGGAATATCTATAAGTAAACCACTTCAGCAAGGGTGGTAGCCTTGTTTTGATCATTGTGTGAGAATGGTCATGGTGGAAAGAATGTGGTGGAAGCAATGGCATGTATGTCTAAAGCATGTCATGTACAAGAAGTCAAGAAAACACAAAGAGTGGGGTGCACCATCACTGAGGTGTACATCTTCATCGTTGACAACAAATAAAGACTTAGATGGCATCCTTGTATTAGCCTCTAAGGCTCTAGGAACATACTTGTAAATCCTAGATAATCACACCTATATTCCAAACCTTGTATGCCTAATGTTATAAAGGCATCCTAGGATCAAGTTAACATAATTCAAGGAATTTTGTTTGGAATTCAGACCTGGATCTAGAAGTATTGAGATACGGAATTAAGATTATTCATGGTTTTCAAACAAAATCAAAACTGAAAACTTGCATAGAAACCCTGTTTTCTTAAAGCACTATCTTACGTCAGAATGCTGGAGGGAGCATTTGGCATATATGTTTGCAACAGCTGGGGAGTGTTCGAGGGACAGCTCACGCGGCAAAGCCTGTCGAGGTCTTGACTAGCCTCGGTATGGTTAAAATGGTGCGCTTCTGGTACGATGGGCGAGGGCCGACGAAGCAGTCCCTGAGTGAAGTGCCAGGACACCTAAGGAGGATCCTGGAGGGTTCTGACCAGGTGATGCACGGGCTCGCGGTACCGAGGACACCCATGCGTATGTCGAGGAAGATATTGTATGACAGACCAATGTTATTGTAATCTATCACTGGATCTCGTTGTTGACTCGCTGGTCTCAAGTCCAGAGTAATACTGTTTTGTGAGAAAATTGTTTTTCGAACCTCTTAAGTCTTAGGATCTCGTGGATAATATCAAAATAAAAGTTTAATAATATATAAATTTTTGACAAAATCAGAGACGAGGAAACTGTGGCCGTCAACCAGATCCTTTCTCTAAAGATGACGAGCTTGACCCTGATGTTCGCAAGGCTCTTCATAGGACTCAGCCAGGACCCTTCAAAGGAGAAGGGGAGAACCTGGGCGAGGCTGTGGAGAAATGGGTGGAAGCTATGGAAGAATATTTTGACGTCATCACAGACTACAATGAGCGGAGGAAAATGGCTCTTGCTTGGCTGAAAATAGTGGAAACAGCCAGGGTAGCATGGAGGAACCACTGTGACACCAACCGTCTGGACAGAAATACTCAGTCCTAGAATGACCTAAAAACCTATTTGAGAAAGAGATTTTGTTCCCCTGGATTTTTGGAAACCAAAATGAACGAATTCGTAGAGCTAAAGCAGGAGAGCAAAACCATCGAGGAATATCACCAGGCCTTTGCTCTTCTACTCAAATATTCACCACCTCTAGATGAAGAATAACTCATGGCCAGGTTCATTCGGGGAATGAACGAACCCTTGGACATAGTGGTCAAAAATGCCAAGCCAGTGTCCATGGCTGAAGCAGTAAAAATGGCAAAGGATTTTGCCAAAGCCTTTGTAGTAAAGGTCCCGCCAAAGCTTGCACCCTCTAACTTTAAAAGATTCCAAGCCCAGGGAAGTACTTCAAACTTTCCACCCCCGAAGAGGGAGCAAGGCCCAAATCAGAATAAGGACGTAGGAAGATTTTGAAGTGAAGGAAGACCCTTCCCCCAGAATACTTTCTCAGGAGCCCCACCTCTTTCAAGAAATCAGAGGGATGAGCTCAAAAAACTGATGTTTTGGATGCCAAGGTTTTAGTCACCAGTTAAAAGACTGCCCAGCTCCTGCCATGTCAAGGGGACAGAGAAGTCAAGGGCCGCGAGTTCAGTGACCAACCCCTTCATACCAGTCTAATCAGGGTCCATCTCGCCCAAGCCAGGGTAACCCCAGAAGAACTCGAGCTCAGCCATCTGCCTCTGTCCAGAGTAACCTCACAACTCCTTCCCAGAATTGGGGCAACCAAAGAGAAAGAGTTCCGCCTCCTCAAACTACAGCAGCCATAGCAGTCACAATTTCAGATGTAGTAGAAGAGGAAAGAGGGAAGATCTATGCTGCAATTGAAAATCAAGGGCCTAACCAGCTTCTCAGTCATCCATACCCCAACAGAGTATCAGGGTAATGTTGAGAAAACGTGGTGCTCATGCTAGATCAAGTGTCTGGAGCAAAAGAACTCACAAAATACAAGAACAATCTCTTGCTTATTAAGTTGTTTATGAATACAACTAGGCCTTGCTCAATACAAAATGTCTCCTAGCTCCACCTTTAAATAGGTGAGCTAGCGGACCTTAAGTCCATTCACACTCACATCCTTCTCTTCCCCTTCTACATAACCTTAGTCCCTTAATACCCCCCCTCAATACCAACTATGAAAGGATGGAATAGGTAGTATTGGACATCAGATCAAAATCAAAAGTCTTAACTTAGTTTCAGATTCGGTGGGTGTTTTGAGTGCATTTTTCTTGAACTGAGCACATCGTCATTGATGAAGAACTTAGGTCTTCGTCCAATAGTCTGAATCAGAGTTTGGGTCTGGAAAGATTCTTCCTAAACTATCTTTCTCGAAAGGTAATATTTCAATTTCTCTTTTTCTAAATTTTGTTCGACGAATATTTGTTTACAGATTTCTAAAACATGAATTTCTTATGAGGAATAAAATAATCATTTATCTTCTCGATCTCCGACTTCGATAGTTTAATTGAATTTTCTCATTACCATCTTAGTGAATATGAAACGGCAGAATTTCCTCTCACATATTATCTACTTATTCATTTTTTTAATTTTTACAAAAATTAATAGAGGATTAAAGAGAACCCTTATTTAATTATAAAGATTCTATATGCATCTAATTATGTATAAAATCTAATTCTGATGAAAGTCACACTTTTATCATCATAGAAATCATTTATGATGAAAATCACTCTTTTAATATAAAAAAATTTCTTTTATGCAACCATTTATGCATAAAAGTTAATTTATGATGAAAATCACTCTTTTAATATAAAAAAATATCTTCTATGCATATGTTTATGCATACAAATCATTTATGATAAAAATCACTCTTTTAATATAAAAGAATTTCTTTTATGCATCCATTTATGCATAAAAAATCATTTATGATAAAAATCACACTTTTAATATAAAAACATATCTTTTATGCATATGTTTATGCATAAAAATCGTATATGATGAGAATCACACTTTCAATATAAAAAATATATCTTTTATGCATAAAAATTATTTATGATAAAAATCACTCTTTTAATATAAAAAAATTTCTTTTATGCAACCATTTATGCATAAAAGTTAATTTATGATGAAAATCACTCTTTTAATATAAAAAAATATCTTCTATGCATATGTTTATGCATACAAATCATTTATGATAAAAATCACTCTTTTAATATAAAAGAATTTCTTTTATGCATCCATTTATGCATAAAAAATCATTTATGATAAAAATCACACTTTTAATATAAAAACATATCTTTTATGCATATGTTTATGCATAAAAATCGTATATGATGAGAATCACACTTTCAATATAAAAAATATATCTTTTATGCATAAAAATTATTTATGATAAAAATCACACTTTTAATATAAAAAAATATCTTTTATGCATATGTTCATGCATAAAAATCATTTATGATGAAAATCACACTTTTAATATAAAGACAATATCTTCTATGCATATGTTTATGCATAAGAATCATTTATGATGAAAATCACACTTTTAATATAAAAAAATATATCTTCTATGCATATGTTTATGCATAAGAATCATTTATGATGAAAATCACACTTTTAATATAAAAAATATATCTTCTATGCATATGTTTATGCATAAAAATCATTTGTGATGAAAATCACACTCTTAATATATATAAAAAATATCTTCTATGCATATGTTTATGCATGAAAATCAATAATGATAAAAGTAACACTTTTATAATTTAAAAAAATATTCTTTTATGCATGGAAATCAATATGATGAAAGTAACTCTTTTAAAATTAAAAAAATAATCTTTTATGCATTATTTCATGCAAAAAAATCAATATGATAAAAGTAACACTTTTAAAATAAAAATAAATTTCTTTTATATAAATAATCAAAATACATCTTCTATGCAAGAAAATGACACTTTTAGAATATAGAAATCATAAGAATTACTCTTTTAGAATAATAAAAGATAATACTTATTTCCAAATTTTTAAAATTTTTTGCCATAACCTCCTTTGTATGGCTGACCATTTTTTAATTTTTAAATCTCTAAAATTAATTAGAAATGCACCAAGAGTATTTAAATCATTCTAAATTAAACATTTTTCTACTTATTTAAGAGAAACATTATGAAAAACTTGATTTTATTCAATAATTATTCATCTAGGATAAAGAATGGTTGGATTTACTAGAGAAGAGAGGGGAACGCCAATGAGGCATAACATCATTTTTAATTTAGAGAAGACAAAAATCATTAAAAAACCATAAAAAGAATATAAAAGAGAAGAATCTCCAACTTACATTGATAATTTGAGAGCTTTCCCTTGGCTTGATGGTTTGAGGGTTCTACTCTTGTTTGAGACAAGAGTGGCCACCAATCTTCTAGAAGAGGGAAGGTCAAAAACTAATGAATTATGAGTTAAATTCACTGTTTTTGGCACTTGGGAGAGGCAGGGTAACAGTGCAAAACACTATTGAGTTTCAACAAAGGGGAGGGCTTCTATTTATAGGAAAAATTGACCTTCTAACCAAGCCAACTGATTCTAGAATTTTCCAGATCAGTTTGGATAATTTTTTACCATTTTTGGGTCAGTTTTGCTCACTTTTTGGATCTAGTTGAAACAGGAGAGAGGAGAGATAAAAATATCTCATTATTTGGGAGTTTAAAACTCATTCAAGTATGTGAAATAGGTGCCTCCTTCATGAGGGGAACTCCCCCATACTAAGGTGTCAAAAATGCATCATTTCACCTAAATATCTCTCTTTTTTAACTATTAACCTTGTCCCTAGTCGACTCTTCATCTTATGTGAGTATTTACTCATTTTTGGGAGATTTTCCTTTTATTCTTCTATTTATCTCCTTCCTACATTTGGATGAATCTTATTGGTCCATAGGAACCTTAATTTAAAATTTCAGAAAAATCTTCACCCTCAGGATAATGCCTCTTGAACAGATTATACTTAATTTCTAATGCACCTTCTGAAAATCTTTTTGGACTTCTATTTGAGGGAAACTTATTTTAATAAGATGAGATATTTTTCTATCCAAAAATATTTAAAAACTGAATTACCACTCTGTAGAAGATTTTCTCTCTCTAGGCCAAAACTAGTAGAAACAAGATCTTTTATATTTCTGAAGAGGGGTTTGATTACAGGGGAAGATTCTGGACATCTTGAGAGGCTGGGGAGGAATCTTACAAACATCACTTGTTGTCACTCCCAACCATATTGGGTAATTTGCATCACAAGGTCGTACAAGCACAAAATCTCCTTTAGGCACATCAAGAGTCGGGTTGAACTCTTCAGAGGTCTGTTGCACATTGGACCATAATAATGGTCCTCATTTACATCAAACCCTTCATCTACATTATCCTCCACTTGAAGGTTAAGAGGCTCAGCTTTTTCGCATACACTCCTTGGCCAAAAGTCATGAAATCCAATGTCTTCTCTTGCACTAGGAGTTTGCATGTTTAGCATAAGACTCTCCCAATAGGTAAGGATCGGATTGATCCACTTAGCATAATCACTTTGGTCTCCTTTCTCTTGCAAGTGTTCTTTCCACCAATTGACATGTTTTTTTAAGCCCTCCACAACCTTCTCATTTTCCTTAACATACTGAAAGGGTGGCAATACTTTTGGAAAACCTTCAGGAAGCTTGGGTCCTCCCTAGTCATTTCACTTCCATAACTCTATACCGCTTTCTGGTAACCAATCAACATTTTTGGGGTGTACTTTGTATTGCATCAAAGGTATTCCATCACTCATATAAAACCTGAATTGCAATGGCTTTGAATGTCTAATCAAACTCTCAGCTCCATCATGTAAGCATCCCTTGACAAATCCTTTGAAGTCTGCCACCTTTTGTAGGAGAAAGGGTGCTGGATGCATGCTAACACACTCATTAAAGATCTTCATCAAATGTGGAAATGTGAAAATGGTTTGTTTCCTCAACTTCTAAGAGAATCGACTAAACAATGCATCAATATTTTCATGAGTATGACCAACCATAAGAAAACCAAGCTGCACCATGTCAAACACTCCTCATGCAACCAATAGGGATAGATAGGCAAATACATAACGATTCTTATTTTCAGAACCACAATTATCAAGTTGCAACAACAACGTCCTTGGCAATCTCTTGAAAATGTCCTTGAATTTGATGGCATTAAACTTGAGGCATTGCCATTGCCCCTATCCTGCACATGTGTGTTAGTATGAAAGACTGACTGCATATGTGAAGAACAATTTCCCTTTGTATCCACATTTGTTTCTTCATGTGTCTCTGCATCCGCATCCTCAATGCTCTGCTTGCAATATGCGTTTCTCTCCTTCATCACTTCCATATGCTGATACAGGGCCATAGTAGACAAAAAACAATCAAAAAGATCTGTTCGTGGTTCTACATCTGAGTTTTGTGAGCTCAAGTCACCATACATGTGTTGCTCTCCTCTTTCTAAGTTTCTTAAACATTTTGAGAGAGATGAAATTGTGAAGTTGGGATCACTTGGCCATAACCCCAAGGCAAAGTGACCATAAACTGTTTGTCCATGTCCATGTCCATGAGTGAGCATTCCTGTTAAAGATACTGGAAGCCTCTCAACCCCATTGAGAGATTTAGGAACTGGTTTAATTTGTGGTATGGCAGTCTTGCTCTGGTCCATCTTATCATGTATAATACACAAATAACTGTTTGGGTTTATTTTGAAAGAGCTCCTCCAAGCATAGTATAGATTTCTACAACTCATTTGCTGCAACATGTGTGCCCTTCTTTGTGCCATGTATCTGGCACACTCCTCTTAATTTTTTGTTGATTCCAACTTGACCTTGATTGCCGTACAAATGTCGCATTTTGAGAAGGTGCTAGTTTTTGATAAACTAACTGTCTTGAACTCTGTGTTCCACAATCTTGAGAATGATGGTTTTGACAGTGGCCAGTATATTCGAATGAGACAAGTGTGTCATTCACTTCACGCAATATGTCCACCTATTTGTACATTGCTGGTAGAACACGTTGGGTCTCACGGGCTCCATGCATAGTTGTCCTTGTCCTATGTGGCATTTGATTGGCACTATTATCTATGAAGCCCTGTATGATTGATTTTGCCATCTCAACATGTGTCATGCCCTTCCGTATTATCCCACTGTTGCTATGATTGACATTACATGCACCATTCAAGAACTTCTTTTTGAGCCTATAGAACATTGACTTACCAATGCCATGCATTACATACCATGCTGTACTACAAACCTTCTTCCCATCAAATGTGAACTCAAAGCACTCATCATCTTGACCTTGTCTATAGGCCATGCCCATGCAATCAAGTACACACAAATGTGTATCGTGTACTATAGCTCTGTCCCCAAAAGTGTACCCTAGCTTGCATGATTTTGGATCTATCTCCAAATTGACAACATTGCTTCTCGCAACAATCAATGGTTGCGACGTTGTGAATGTTTGCAACATCACATTTTTTGCTAGCTCCATGGGTTTTATCATAATTTTTCATTACCATTACCCTATGGACAGAGTTCCTTTTCTTATTTGTCCCTTTAATGATATCATAGTCAGTGATCATGGCATCATGGTGTCTGTCATCAGAACTATCGCCATCATTGCCCTCTACATCATCATCCTCTTTTTCATCATTATTTGTTGTGATGGTTGACCAATGGCCATTTGATGATGGTTCCAACTGCTTGAGACATTGTTCTTGCATCCATTGTGGCAAATGGAATGAGAAATGTGTCATCAAAGCTTTGTTGAACATGTATTGCTGCACATGTCTCACCAATGAATTGAAAACCACATGTTTGAGATGCATCAATGGAATGAATAACCCCGCGTGCCTTCCTTGTAGAACCATCAATGAGAAACACTGAAGCACCTTGTTTTAGACCCTGCAATCCCTAATAAAATCAAGATCTCAATAAGAAAGATTGAAGCAATGTTTTTATGGTAGTACACAAAACTATAAATGCAATTCCCATCAATGTTTCATAGCTACAAAAGGCAAAGGTGAGTGGTTCCAACAGCAGCAAAGGCAAAGAGAAAGCAATAGAGAGAAACAATATGCTAGTGAAGAGAATGTGACATGGAAATGAGCAAATGGACATTGGATTTGAGACTCTTCTCCTTCGTGAGGCTCAAACTCAAGTTTGAGCCTCACAAAGAGAATGTGACATGGAAATGAGCAAATGGACATTGGATTTGAGACTCTTCTCCTTCGTGAGGCTCAAACTCAAGTTTGAGCCATTGTACATTATATAGATTTTAGTTGAATTTTTAATCGCATAGTTTATAAGTATATTTGGGTATATGGGGAAAGAGGGAAGAAAAGAAGAAATCTCAAGCTCAAGCTCAAGGCTCAAACTTGAGTTTGAGCCTTGTCTATTACACAAGCAAGTAGGAATAGAGAGGGAAGCTAGGATAATCCCAGAGAACAAGTGGGGTGTGGATGAAGAAGGGTATATAAACAAAAGTGAAACTAACTATAATCAAAAGACCTAGAACCTGGGCTTGGGCTTGGGCTTGGGCTTGGGATTGGGAGACGAAACCAAAATCGAAGCCTTCTTTCTGCCTTCTCGCCACCCACCCCGTCTCTCTCGTTGAGCACCGCCACCCCCGTCTCTCTGCTGTTGCGCTCGTCGTCTACCCCATCTGCGTGAAACCCGAGGCAGATATGTCTCAAAATCATTCTTAAATTAAATCAATGGATCAAGGGAACTCGTTGGTTTTGTCAGTTACAGTGAGGCGTACACTCCACACTTTGATGTCGTGATCCAATCCAAGCTTCCACTGTATAAAGAGAAGGTATCCATGCTGGTCCCCTCCAATGGTGACACGATGAGGCATTTCACAGGCCCTGTATGGCCTTGGAGGACGGCCACACAGGAATGAAGATGCCCTGCAACTCTGTGCCACACCTGGATGGTCTTGTCGGCCGAGCCGCTGCACAGTGTGTTGCCCATGGAGGCGGCCAAGCAAAGGACCGCATGGCCATGGCAGCGCAAGGCGCTCGTGATACTGGCATGGTGGGCGCTGTCTTCTCTCTCCCACACCACGATGGCCTTGTTGCAGGCCCCGTAGTAGAGTAGGGAGCCGTCTGGGTGAGGGCAAGGGCCCCTCCCGACCACGCATGGCACCGTAGCCCCGTCTTCGTCTCCGTCTCTCTGCTGCGGTGCTCCCTCCCGACCGCGCACGGCACTGCCGCCCCATCTCCGTCTTCGTCTCTCTGCGCTCCCGAGTCCACCGCCGCCCGCCCCGTCTCTGTCTCTCTGTTGCAGCGCTCCCTCCCGACCGCGCACCGCCACCCACCTACACTGTCCTCTCTGCTGTGGCGCTCCCTCCCGATCCGTCTCTCTGCTGTGGTGCTCCCTCCTCCCGACCGTGCACTGCCACCCACCCGTCCGCCCCGTCCTCGTTTGAAATTCGAATTCCCCCCTTCCCCCCAACTTTCAAATTCAAATTTCCCCCTTCCCCCAACTTTCAAATTCAAATTTCCCCCTTCCCCCCCAACTTTGAAATTCAAATTTCCCCCTTCCCCCCCAAATTTAATTCAAATTTCTCCCTTCCCCCCCCAACCGCTGTCCGACCTCGCGTTTGAACCAAACCAAATGACCTGTGAACCCTAAACGCGATTCTGTGTGGTGAGCGTACAGTGCTCGTCATCGTAATCGCCATCGCGCACGCCATCATATGCAATAATCATCTCTGTTTCCTATCTCTGAAGTACTCGCTCAGCCCTGCGTCCTCCTACGTTTCAAACAGTTTCTTTTCCTCCCGCAATCGACACATCTGCGTTGGTTTCGACCTCTGTTTCCTACAAAACCATCACGCCCACATGCCATCGGAGACTTAGCATCCGTCACGTCTATGCGACATCGGAGACTTTCGTGCGCCCATCTGCGTTTCATGTGTTGCCTCATCTAATTGAATACTTTATGCAACAAGTAAATTCTTTAATTGATTACAGTAATCAATATAAACGCTTACTTGATTGCACGCTAAGTGTACCATTTGTCAATCGTTGCTCGTCGTAGATTGTTTGCACTTCTTCACATGTGTCGAGAACCTGTAAAACTGATCTTTGTGCACATTATATAATCTAAATGACAAGGGTTCCCTATACAAACATGGTATATGTGTCACATATCTGAGTGCACAACTTGGATACTTAGATATAGACTCCAGCTTAAGTTCGAGCCTCCCCTACATAGAACTTATGTGTTAACGCTTGACCTAGATTGAGTCTTTGTTCTCCATGTTAGTGTACCCCGGCCTTAAGGCTCGAACTTGAGTTTGAGCCTTTGCTCTCCATGCTAGTGTACCCTGGCCTTAAGGCTCGAACTTGAGTTTGAGCCTTTACTCCTTTGTTCTCCATGCTAGTGCACCCCGGTCTTAAGGCTCGAACTTGAGTTTGAGCCTTTGCTCTCCATGCTAGTGCACCCCGGCCTTAACGCTCGAACTTCAGATTGAGCCTTCGTTCTCCATGCTAGTGCACCCCGGCCTTAAGGCTCGAACTTGAGTTTGAGCCTTTGCTCTCCATGCTAGTGCACCCCGGTCTTAAGGCTCGAACTTGAGTTTGAGCCTTTGCTCTCCATTCTAGTGCACCCTGACCTTAAGGTATGAACTTGAGTTTGAGCCTTTGCTCTCCATGCTAGTGCACCCCGGCCTTAAGGATCAAACTTTAGATTAAGCCTTTTCTCTCCATGCTAGTGTACCCCGGCCTTAAGGCTCGAACTTCAGATTGAGCATTCATTCTCCATGCTAGTGTACCCCATCGGCCTTAAGGCTCGAACTTGAGTTTGAGCCTTTGCTCTCCATGCTAGTGCACCCCGGTCTTAAGGCTCGAACTTGAGTTTGAGCATTTTCTCTCCATGCTAGTGCACCTCGGCCCCTTCAGGCTCGAACTTCAAATTGAGCCTTCATTCTCCATGCTAGTGTAGTCCGCGGCCTTAAGGCTCAAACTTGAGTTTAAGTCTTTTCTCTCCATGCTAGTGCACCCCGGGCCTTAAGGCTCAAACTTCAGATCGAGCCTTTGTTCTCAATGCTAGTGTACCCCGGCCTTAAGGCTCGAACTTGAGTTTGAGCCTTTGCTCTCCATGCTAGTGCACCCCGGTCTTAAGGCTCGATCTTCAGATTGAGCCTACGTTCTCCATGCTAGTGTACCCCGGCCTTAAGGCTCGAACTTGAGTTTGAGCCTTTGCTCTCCATGCTAGTACACCCCGGTGTTAAGGCTCGACCTTCAGATTGAGCCTTTGTTCCCCATGCTAGTGTACACCGGCCTTAAGGCTCGAACTTGAGTTGGAGCCTCGATGCTAGTGTACACCGGCCTTAAGGCTCGAACTTTAGATTGAGCCTTTTTCTCCATGCTAGTGTACTCGGGCCTCAAGGCTCGGACTTGAGTTTGAACCTTTGCTCTCCATGCTAGTGCACCCCTAGCATCTGAGTGCACAACTTGGATATAGACCCCACCTTAAGATTGAACCTCCCCTACATGGAACTTATGTGTTAAGGCTCATTCTCCATGCTTAACTTTACATGGAACTTGGCCTTAAGGCTCCAACTTGAGTTCAAGCCTTGCCTATCTATGCTAGCGTATCCCTAACATATGAGTGCACAACTTCGATCTAGGCTCCAGCTTAAGTTCAAGCCTCTCCTACATAAAACTTGGCCTTAAGGCTCGAAATTGAGCTTGAGCCTTGTCTCTATATGCTGCTGGCATATGAGTGCACAACTTGGATCTAGGCTCTAGCTTAAGTTTGAGCCTCTCCTACATAAAACTTGGCCTTAAGGCCTGAAATTGAGCTTGAGCCTTGTCTCTATAAGCTGGTGTACCCCTGTCATATGAGTGCACAACTTGGATCTAGGCTCTAGCTTAAGTTCGGGTTTCCCCTATATAGAACTTGGCCTTAAGGCTCCAATATACTAGTGTACCCCTAGCATATGAGTGCACAACTTGGATCTAGACTCCAGCTTAAGTTCAAGCCTCCCATACATGGAACTTCGCCTTAAGGCTCAAACTTGAGTTTGAGCCTTGCCTCTCTATGCTAGCATACCCCTAGCATATGTATAAGATTCTGAGGTATACAAGAGTAAGAACCTCCCTTTCTGATCTTATAATTATTCCCCCCTCTGAAATAAAAGAAAGATTCTGTTTTATCCTCTTTTGACCTAGAGAGAGAAAATGTCTAGAGAGAGGTAGTCCAAAATTGAGATATTTTTGGATATAAAAATCCTCCTAGTCTCTAAAATGAATTTCCCTGAAACAGAAATTCAAAAAGAACTTTCCAATGTGCAATTGGAAGTAATTGGAAAAGGGTATAAAGGACCTTAGCCTAAGGGTCTAGATTTTCAAAAAATTTTGGATTATGGTCTAATTAAGGTTCCTATGGGCCAATAAGATCAATCCATATGTGGGAGGAGATAAATCCAATTTGTAGAAGAAAATACCCAAAAATGAGTAAATGCTCACATAAGATGAAGAGTTGACTATGTACTCGGGGGGGTCACTCACAAAAAAATGTGAATATCACGTGCGTTCAACAGAAGCATAATTTTAATTTATGAAACTTACAGAAATATATTTACATAAGGGTATGATTTAAAATTTTTTCAAAAAAATTTACAGATTCATAAAGAAAAGGGGATATTATATAGATTAAAAAATTCACAAATAAGGGATTTAAAATATAGGCCTTGAACGCACGCGATAGGGATATTTTACATATAGTGACCCCCCCGAGACTATGTACAAGGGTTATTAGTAAAAAACTATGAGTATTACTAAAAAAATGAGATATTTTGGGTATAATGATTCCATTTTGACACATGTGTAAGGAAGGGGAGTCCCTTCAAGGAGGCACCTACTTCACATGCTTGAATGAGTTTTAAACTAAAAAATAATGTGATATTTTTATCTCTCCTCTCTCTTGGATCAAACCGAATCAAAAAGGAACCAAACTAGGTCCAAATCTGGTCCAAATTCAACCAAACTGAATCTAGAAAATTCTAGAAATCAGTTGGTCTTGGTTAGAGCCTCCCCCTCCTATAAATAGAACCTGAGCCCTTTGTAAAAAAATAAGAGAATTATACTATGCCAGAATTATGCTGAAATAATGATAATTTTTACTATTCTCTAAAATTCTCTCCAAATTAAAGAAATTGGAGCTTCCCTCCTTCTTCAATCTCCATTGGTGGCTCCATCAGCATACCAAACCAATTGATTGGGTGGGGGCCTCTGCCGTGATCAAAGAATCAAGTAATTTGTAAGGTAAAGTGTGAATTTTGGTCTTTTTTCAATGTTTCTCTCTTCTCAACCCCTCTCAAGCTTGAGAAGCTTAATTGGAATGGCTTTTTAATGCTATTGAAGTTAATTGATGAATGGTACTAAGGAAATACATAAATTCCCATTTATGCTTAATTTTAATGGTTTTTATGATTTTTGTCTTCTCTTAAATGAAAATGATGTTATGCCTCATTGAAAAAAGGCATTCCCCTCTCTTCTTTAGTAAATCCAACCATTCTTTATCCTAGATGAATGATTAATGGATAAAATCAAGTTTTTCATAATGTTTCTCTTAAATAAGTAGAAAATGCTTACATTAGAATGAATTAAATACTCTTGGTGAAATTCTAGTTGATTTTAGAAAGTTAAAATTTAAAAAATGGTCAGCCATACAAAGGAGGTTATGGCAAAATTTTCTAAAATTGTGTAAAAAATAAGTTTTACTTTTTTATTCTAAAAGTGTAATTCCTACTAAATTGGATATATGCATAAAGAATTTAAATTAATCCAAAATGTGTTATTTTCATCAATTTTTATTCTATGCATAGAAAGATGCATAAAGAAGTTTATTTTTAATTCAAAAGAGTGATTTTCATCATAAATGATTTTATGCATAAATTAGATGCATAAAAGAAATTCTTTTATATTAAAAGAGTGATTTTCATCATAAATGATTTGTATACATAAACATATGCATAAAAGATATTTTTTAATATTAAAAGTGTGCATGGAAAGATGCATAAAGAATTTATTTTAATCCAAAAGTGTTATTCTTATCAATTTTAATTTTATGCATAAATAGATGCATAAAGAATTTTATTTTTAATTCAACACGATTATTCTCATCAATTTTGATTTTATGCATAAATAGATGCATAAAGAATTTTATTTTTAATTCAAAAGGGTTATTTTCGTCAGTTTTGATTTTATGCATAAATACATGCATAAAGAATTTTATTTTTATTTCAAAAGAGTTATTTTTATCAATTTTGATTTTATATAGAAAGATGCATAAAGAATTTTATTTTTAATTCAAAAGAGTTGTTCTTATCTCAATATTGATTTTATGCATAGAAAGATGCATAAAAGATTTATTTTTATTTCGAAAGTATTATTTTCATTGAAATTAAATTTATGCATAGTTAGATGCATAAAAGATTTATTTTTATTTTGAAAGTGTTATTCTCATTAAAATGAAATTTATGCATAGTAAAATGCATAAAAGATTTATTTTTATTTTAAAAGTGTTATTCTCATTAAAATGGAATTTATGCATAGTTAAATGCATAAAAGGTTTATTTTTAATTCGAAAGTGTTATTTTCCTTAAAATTGAACTTATGCCTAAATAGATGCATAAAAGGATTTTTATAAAAGTGTTATTTCTACTAAAGTTGTCTTTATGCCTAATTAGATGCGTAAAGAATCTTTATATCAAAAAATTAGAATTCTCCTACCTTCTATAAATAGATGTGATAGGAATAGATAGATGTAAATGGATGTATGGATGTGAATGTAGATGTGGATGTGGATGTATGAATGTGAATGTGGATATGGATGTATGAATGTGGGATGTGGATATGGATGTATTTTTGACTGTCTTGAGAATATGGTCGTGGAGACCTACCTAATAAAGTTGCAACAGCTGACGGAGAGTCAACGGAGGATGTCTCGCGTTAGCAAGGTTGGCTGAGGTCTTGACCAGCCTTGGTTCGATTTAAATGGTGAGCTTCCGGTACGGTGGATGAGGGACCAAGGAAGCAGCCTATGAGTGAAGCGCTAGGTGACCTACGAAGGATCCTAGGGGAGGGTGCTGACCATACGGTGCTCGGGCTCTGGGTCGCCGAAGATACCCACACGTGCATCATGGAAGATATTGAATCAAGGAGTAAGAGTTGTTTTCTGAAACCGGGCATGGATCTGGTTGATTGACCTTGCTGGTCCTCAAAAACGGATGAGTCCATGGCTCTTTTATATGGATCTGTTGGTTGATCTTGCTGATCTTCAATGGAGATTCCATCTTGATTTTTAAAAGTGATTATATTGCCAAGTACTATAAGCTAGGAACTATTGAAAAGTCCCCTGATGAGTGGACAGGTGGTGAGCGTTCTGGTTGCCAATGATGCCATAGATACTCCGATGAAGGAATGATTGTAAATTAAGATTCAACCGGATATTTTGGAGGATTGTGATCAATGATACAATGGTTTCATTAAAGGATTGTTTTAAAGATAGCTGATGTTGAGAAAAAAGGCAATTTCATATTGGGTGTGTAAGTGGTGTGACTAGTTTTATGTTTGCATGAACATCCGGCTAGGGGGACTGGGAACTCTTTTCCCTAGTACCCGGGACAAAACCTAACCAAATTCCTAATTGGATCCCATCACTACAGTGGTTGGGAAGTTGGCTAACCCTTGGGACTAGATGGGGTTAGGCTGGACTGATGGATCCGTAAATCAAGACTCAATTTTTGTTTAGTTCAATAGATGAAGTAAATCCCAGACAAAAAATGTTCTATGGAAAAGAATGAGGAAAAAAGCGTTGGTCTCAATGATCCAAGTACCGTCTTTTTCCCTTATCTGACTATGGGACTTACGGGTTCGGTCAGATGAGATTAGTTAGTTAAGGCTTTTGACTACGTTAGGGAAAAGTTATCTTGGTGGAGTCGCCCGTGCTTTCCAAGCAAAGGAAGTTTTTTCGGGTTCGGTTTTGGAAAAACCGATGGATTAGTCTCTTGTCCGGATATCCGTGGGCGAGGCCCCGAGTGTGGGACCCTGCCCCGCGCAAGAAGTGCTACTTCTGCTACTAGCACCCCAGAATTCGTTGCACAGTGGGGTCAGGGATCTTAAGTGAAGCATCAATAATTGTAGCATGCATTAAGTTTCTTAAGTTTGATATGTTTTGATTTAATATGTAGCATGCATTAAGTTTCTTAAGTTTGATATGTTTTGATTTGATATATAGCATTTAAATCCATTTTTTTCTAAGGTTTTGAAACTTTTTTGTGCTTCACAAGAATGGAAGCTAGCAGAGAGCCCACTACCTCGCAACCACATGGTGCACCAATCTTTACTCTGGATTCTCTCAAAACAACAACTCAAGCTAAAAGTGTCACTCCTCGAATTAAGGTGGATAAAACCTTCAAATTGAGTAACAAAGAAGGAGTAAAATGATTTGTGGATAGCTACGATGCTAGTGCAAACTTCAAAGGAGTCCTCCATTTGTTTCTGTCTCAAGGTGATACATCATATGGAGATATGGGGATTGTGGTAGGTGCTAAGGATGATGTGGATGCAAGAGCAAACCCATGCTTCACATGCAATGTATTGCCAAAAGGAGAAACTACAAAGGCAAATAAGTTTTGCTTATCATTGGACAAATTTCTCCGAGCAGACATGACTGGTAGTAAACTAGGAAAGGACAATTCTATTGTAAAGCTAGGCATGAAGATCATTGACTTTTCCAATCAAGAAGTCTCAGGTGGATAATGTGGAGGACCTCATGAAAGCGGTGAGGCATGCAAAGAAGGCTTTGGATTCACGAAAAAAGTCCATACTTGAAAAGGAGACAACAACCACTCAAGTTAGGAAAATTGTGGAGAAAAAAGGCAATGCCATAGTGAAGAGTGCACTTGAAGCATCTAGAAATGCTGATGCAACTTCTTCAAAACATAAAAAGGAGGGTGACAAAACAAAAGTCCTTGATGTAAGCACAATAGCATCTGAAGACATGGCAGGCTCTCAGGTGCAAGAAGAGGAGCAAGCACTTGCAAAGAAGCCATAGATGCATGATTCCTCCTAATATTTTGTGATATCTATAGTAAGGGGGCTAACTTCTTACTTTGCAACTTTGCAGGCCTTTGTGGAGACCACGGAGCACACACTACATAAGAATTTTGTCAAAAATGATTTACAATTGCTTCTATGTGATGATGATGTATGGCAGAATTGGGTTAAGATCATGAAGCTATATGCAAAAGTCTTGCTACCAATCAAAGGGCGAAACTCAAACTAAAGGTCTTGATCAAAATCCCAAACTTCCAACTTTGAAGAGTGGGCAAATTCAGCAGGCACCAGGAATAATCATGCTAGGGCCAACGTTGTTTAGGTGTATTTTAGGCCTTCAAAAGAGTGAAGTTTTGGACATTCAAACAACACTTCTTGACAAGAGAATATTGTTAAAGAAGGGAAAGCAAACCCATCAAAGAATGGATATGGAGGAGATGGCTTGGAAGCTAAAAACAGATCGAGTGCTCAAAGATGCAATAACCGCCTTCTATTTTGATCTGACAAGGGAAAAGATGACGTGGGAACAGGTGTGTGAGACATATAAGCTAGAGGAGTATGAGTATAATCAATTGAGGAGCTACAGCCAGTCCTTTGTTAGGGATGCTCGCAATCGTTCAAAAAAAATCCTTCGCTTCCAAAAAGTGTAGTAACTTTACTGAATCACCTATATAGAGCATCTATGGGTATTGTATCTCAACAAGAATCTATTCCTTGGATAATTAGGGGGTGGGTTTTGATATGACAAAGAATATAGCCTTCTGAGTGAAGAGCATGTACCATTTCAATTGGCAATCATGGATCTACATGGTACAAAGGAGCAGCTCTCGTCAGAATTTTTCTCCAAGTTGGCACTTGCTTTGAACACACTAAACTCACAATATGAATATATTCTTGTGTGTTTTGGTGATTTCATCACCATTGGAATGCTTATCGAAGGGATTTCTAGCCAGTCAACAAAGGTGCACTATGAATTTGGCGTGATCCACACACAAAAAGATGATGCTTGGACATCTGGAACAACAGTTGAGATTGCAACTGTTATTCTTTTCATCAGCAAGGTTGACAAGTTTGAGGCCATTGATTCTCAAAAAAAATGTATTCATCTTAGGCTCGTGGCCAAAAATGTATTCATCTTAGGCTCTAGTGGCCAAAATGGAGAATTCATCGACAAAGGCTTTATTGACGGTCTCATCACAGGGTTTTATCCTAAACACAACTATGTTGTAGAGATATATTGTGGTGGAGTTGTGCTAGAGGAGAGCTTGCTAAAGAAGAGACGATGTATTGCTTTATGCAAAGATGATTTGGAAGAGATGGCATTAGAATCAAAGTACTCTGCTCTTTTAGACTGTCACCCGCCGTCCTTGCAAGAGTGGTGTGGTGCAAGTGGCGGCACAAAAAAGCAAACTAGCAGTGAGGCTCAAACTTAAGTTTGAGCCATACCTCCACTTATGTCCAACCTTGCAGATGTCTTCCAACACAAGGCACAATCTCAAGTTGAGCGATCTTTACTTTGCCCTTGTAAGTGAGGCTCAAACTCAAGTTTGACCCTTATGTGAAAGTCTTGGCAGGTAATATGGTTCCTAATTCATTATGGTACATCACTCAATGTTGAGTAATCTAAGTTTGGATAAAAAGGATATGTGTAGATATAAAAAAGACTAGTATTGTATTAGCCTTGGTGTATTATTTAAATCCTAAAAGTAATAGCATTTTATTTTAATCTTACAGATATATACAAAGAAGGGAAAGACAAAGATAACATTGCTCAACTAGAACATCATCATGAAAGCCCTACTAGAGAGATCAACTCTCATGATTCAAATGCTAGAAATAATGAAGACAACATGGTGGAGGTAGATTGAAAAGATGTAGGGGGAAAGAGAGCTTGAGCTCTTGCAAGCACACACACACTCACAAAACCCTAATAGAGAACACACAAGGTGAGAGGCTGAAAATCTTCTTCTTCTTCTTCACTCAACACTCAACACACCATATACAAAGATGAGAGTACACACAATATGAAAGGTACTCAACCAAATACATACATGGGTTCTCTATAGTGTGAACCCAACTAAATGAGCTGGCGCTATAACTATGCCAGTCTCTAGAATGGCTGTCACACCGCTTGTCATCCCACTGGCCGCATATCACCCAAGATCTCACCAACCATGCCAGTGGTGTAAGTGTGGGGCCTATCCCCCAGGCAGGTCATCAGTGTCCACCGCCTCACTGGATGAGCTCGATATCTCAACACTCCCCCTCGAGCTCAACTCCATCTCATGTACACCAAGCGAAGCCCTGAATCTGTGGAGCTTCTCTGTACCCAATGCTTTGGTGAAGATGTCAACTACTTGATCCTCTGTGCTGACATAAACAAGGTCGAGATCTCCTGCCAAGACCTCTCTGACGAAGTGGTAGTGGACCTCTATATGCTTTGTATGAGCATGAAAGACTGGGTTCCTGGCCAACTGTATACTGCTAATGTTGTCACAGAAAATGACAACTTGTCTATCCACTGATAGACCCAAATCTGCAAGTAGCTTTCTCAACCAAGCTACCTCACATGCTCCCATAGCAGCTCCTCTGTACTCGGTCGGCCTCTATACTGGATAGAGCAACCGTAGGCTGCTTCTTGCTGCTCCAAGTCACAGTAGCACTTCCCAAAGAAAATATGAATCCACTAGTAGATCTCCTATCGGAGAAACTACCAGCCCAATCAGCATCTGTGTACCCATGTACACATATCTCTGTCCCAGTCTCATAGAATAGTCCACAATGCAAAGTAGACCTCACATATCTCAGTATGCGTCTCACTGCATCCAAGTGCGGTTTCCGTGGAACCTGCATATAAACTGACTCACCAACCCAACAGCATAGCTCAAATCTGGTCTGTTGATCGTCATGTAGATCAAACTTCCTACTATGCACCTGTACATAGTAGGATCCTCCAAGATCTCTCCTGAATCTGCACTCAACATGCCATTCTGATCCAATGGCACGGAAATAGGCTTACAGCCTATCATACCATACTTAGACAACATGTCCAAGCCATACTGTCTCTGCAGTAATCCAATACCATGTGGTGACCTAATCACCTCAATGCCCAAGAAATATCTGAGCTCCCCCAGATCCTTCATCTCAAACTTCTGTCTAAGCAAGATCTTTACATCAAAGATATCTGCATCATGGTCCCCCATAATGATCAAGTCATCTACATAGATGACAACAAGCACAACCCCTCTATCACCATGTCTCACATACAGTGAGAAATCTGCATTGGCTACATGAAAGCCAATAGTGACAAGATATTCAGAAATCTTGTCAGACCATGCTCTTGGTGCTTGCTTTAAGCCATACAAGGCTTTCTTCAACCTGCAAACATGCTCGGGGTGACTCACATCCTCATAACCACGTGGCTGCAACATATACACCTCTTTTTGCAAATCCCCATGCAAGAATGCATTCTTTACATCCATCTAATGTAAAGACCATTGCTTTGACGCAGCCACTGCTATCACAACTCTCACCATTGCCATCTTGGCAACTGGGCTGAAAGTTTCCTCATAATCAATGCCATATGTCTGCGCATATCCTTTGGCTACCAATCTAGCCTTGTACCTGTTTATGCTTCCATCACTGTTATGTTTTACTTTGTACACCCACTTGCATCCAATGGCTTTGTACACCCACTTGCATCCAATGGCTTTCTTGCCTTCAAGCAATTGCACTAAATCCCAAGTCTCATTTCCATATAGTGCATCCATCTCCTCATCCATAGCTTTCTCCCAACACACATATCCAATAGCCTCATCAATGCATGTGGGCTCAACAACCTGCACAACCTTTGCCATATATGCATAGTAATGTGCCACATAACCATCATAGGTAAATCTCTACACAGGATTTTTCACTCTCCCAGATCTTCGCAGCTTTTCATTCATGGCTTCCATAGCCTTCTTTACACCAGGTGTTCTCATAGCTGGGATCCCAAGCTCCTCATTAAGGCTCATATCTGAGCCACTAGACTCTCCATCAACATGAGAATGCCCTGTAGAAATGTCAGGCATACCAAGGGGCTCAACCACTTTCTCTTTTTCTTTACGTGATGTACTAATCACATTTGCAGGACTAGTATTATGACGCAGCCTGCCACTCCATGGTCTATCAACAGACCCACTAGATGAGGCCTCTCCTGGTCCACTCAAAGACTATGATTGCTGACCTGCATTCTGTGCAACCACACTTCCACTCACATCAGCCCCAATAGCTTCTTTTTTAGCAGCATACCAGCTACTCATCTCATCAAAGACAACATCCCTGCTTAGCCTCAACTCACGTGTAGCAGGGTTATAACACCTGTATCCCTTTTGCTCAAGGGAATATCCAATAAACACACATTTTTCAGCTTTTGGATCCAGCTTAGTTCTCAGCTCATCTGGCACATGCACATATGCAATGCATCCAAAAACTTACAGATGAGACAAATCTGGTTTTCTGCTAGTAAACCTCTCCTCTGGATTTACATCATGTATGGCTGCTGTTGGAGTCCTGTTCATGATGTATACTGCTGTAGAAATAGCCTCAGCCCAATAGCTATGCGGCATATTTTTCTCTTCCGTCAATGCTCCTGCAATCTCAGCAATATGCCTGTTTTTTCGCTCAGCAACTCCATTTTGCTGCGGAGTATATCTGCATGTAAACTGTCTCCGAATACCATTCTTCTTCAAAAATTCAGAGAACTCATTGGAGAAGTACTCTCCCCCTCCATCTGACCTTAGGCACTTTACATATTTCCCTGTTTGCTTTTCAACCAAAACTCTGAAATTCCGAAAGTGAGTGAACACCTCACTCTTCTCCTTCATGAAATATACCCACACTTTCCTTGTGTGGTCATCAATGAAAGTCACATAATACTTGCAGCCTCCCATAGACATGGTCTTCGTAGGACCCCATACATCTGAATGCACAACATCTAGTGCATTTCTACTCACATATCTGTTACGTGGAAATACATGCTTTGTTTGCTTTCCAAATTGGCATGCTTCACATATTCTCTGCATACCTTCCACTTTAAACTTTGGCAGCCCTGTCACAATTCCTTTAGTCTGCATAGACTTCATTCTGTGCACATTCACATGTCCAATTCTTTTATGCTAAATGTTTGTGTCTGCAACAATTCCTGAACCATTTGCAAACATCGCAGCACTCATTTCAGGCATGTCTACATTCAACGTAAACATTCTGCCCACTCTGTTGCCTTTTGCAACCAACCTGCACTTGTCTTTAAAGTCTTCAACATAACAACCATCAGGGTTAAACCGAACCTGCAAACCCTGCTCAATCATCTGGCCAACTGAAACCAAATTCTTTGTTATGTTCGAAACGTGAAGTACATCTGCAAGATACTTCACTTTGCCATCCTGCATAGACAATGGGACATCTCCAACATGGGCAATTGGATGAGCAGTGTCATCCCCTGTTTCCACAAAACCTGGTCTTTTCGGGTTTTTCATCTCCTTGAACCACTCCCCATGGCTTGTCATGTGGTTTGAAGCACTTGAATCCACATACCATCCATTATCTTTTTGTGCTACATCAACATTTTCAGACATGGCATTCACGACATGCTGCATAACAAACAACCTTTCATTATCCTCATTATTTCTGCTTGAGGATGCATAGTTGTTTTGCTGCACTTTCCCATTTTGCATGTCAGCCTGCTTCTTATAACATTCTGCCTGCACATGTCCAGGCTTACCACAATAATAGCATTCACGTGCATCATTATACTGCCTTTGCCAATTTCCACGGCCTCTTTGACTCCCCCTGCCTCTGAATTTGCCTCTTCCACCTGCGTGTTGTTGTTGTTGCTGTTGTGTATTCTAGGACTGTTGTTGTTGCTGCTGTTGGCCATAATTTTGATTACCTGTTCGGCCACCTCCTTGACCGCGTCCATGGCCTCCTCTACCTCGTCCTCTTCCTGAACTTGTGTAGAAGGCCTGTTGCTCTGAACTGTTTTTGTTTTGTGAAGACTGTTGGTCTTCACCCAAGCTCTTCTCTTCTATAATCAGCATAGACACCAAATCTGTAAAGTTGGGAATGTTTTCCCGAGTCTGAATAGACGTCTTGAATGCCTTGTATTATGGCCCGAGACCACGTAGACAGACCTCCACCTTATCGTCATCATCTACTGACACACCAATAGATGTAAGGGATTCCACAATACCCTTTATCTTCAATGCATAGTCATTCACAGACATGCTCTTTTTCTCCACAGTATGAAGTTCATTCTTTAACTGTATCTTACGTGCCTTGGTATTTATTTCATAGAGCTTTACCAAGGTGTCCCACTCCTCCTTGGGAGACTTGGCATCCTGAATGTGCCCAATCATGGTGTCCTATATACTAATGGAGAGCCAATACATAACTTTCCAGGCTCCTTGGTTCCAGTCTTTAAACTCTTTGACATCTGCAGCAGTCGGATTTATGTCCAGTATTTCATGCTTATCTTCTATGTAGTCCCAATAGCCCTTTCCCATCAGGAAATTCGTCAACCTGAACCTCCAAGCATGGAAGTTATTCTCATCTAGCTTCTCAGCCACAATCTGGGTTATCCCATCATTTGACATCTTGCCAAACACACAATTTTACCAGAAACAGCACTCTAGTTTGTCCTGCACAAACTGCTGTATTTGTTAGAACTACCAATGACACAATGGAGGGGAAAGTGGGATACTTGCATGGTATGGACGCTCAGATGAGATGATCTTAGCTACCAGCCTTCAATGTCAAGTTATTGAAAGGAATGTCATTCAAGCCAATGAGGACGTGGAATTTCCAGTATCAACCCCAGGAAGTGAGGCTCATGTGGGACGACATACAAGGTGAAAATTTGTGCATTCCCATCATGCAGTTTGTTAAAGATTTTATGTTTAGGATGGATAAGAGGGGAAAAAGTGTGTGCCTTGCAAACATCTGTACTACATATACACAAATGAACTAGGACTTCAAGTGGCTATGTAGAGGTTTATTCACACCACCAGGAAGCTTTAACAAAGAGGGAGTTGGGGCAGGCGCTCAAAAATTTCTTTGACAAGAGAAAGAGTGATGGGAAATGGAAATCTTTTGGGGTGGTTTTTGTGTGTCTTTTTGGGGTTCATGGCTTTTAGCTGAAAGAATTTATGTGCGCATATTTATGCGGGTTCGTAAAGATTACACAACAAAGATACAAGTTTTTGCTTTACAAAGTATGCATTATTGTACACAGATTTGAACAATGGTGTGGGATCCTCCAATGTCATGAAAACTTATTTCTATATAATCAATGCATAAAATTGTATTTTTTGCTCTGTAAATATGCTTGGTTATATATGATGGATGTGCTAGAACTTATGTTGTGCTGCAATTTTGTCTCTTTGTTCTTAATTGCATGTTTGACTTTACTTCACCATTGTGCATGTATAAAGCATAGCCATGCATTAGGATTTTTATTTAAGATTTCTTGTAGGGATGTTTCTCCAAGAAAACTCCAGGAAAACTACAATAAATTGGGCTATTATTTTTTCCTATGTGTCTTTTGCATGTTTTTTTTTTGCACATTAACGCTCATAGGCTTTTTGCTCATAAAATGGGCATCCCCTTAGGCACAGATGTATTGGTCATGTAAATGAGCAACAATTGAAGTCTATGCATAATTCAAAAATTGTTACAGGTTTGCCAAAGTTTAAAGTGGATGGAATGCGTAATGTTTGCAAAGCATGTAAATTTGGGAAGAAAACAAAGAATATATCTCCACATGACAGAAATGTAAGCAAGAGGACACTTGATGTGGTGCACTCAAATGTATGGGACCGACAAAGATGGTATCAATGGGATGATGTCACTATTATATATCTTTCATTGATGACCACACAAGGAAGGTCTGGGTGTACTTCATGAATGAGAAAAGTGAAGTGTTTACTCACTTTCAAAAATTTCAGAATGTTTGGCTGAAAAACAAATAGGTTTATAGATTAAGTACTTGAGGTCAAATGGAGGGGGATAATATTTCTCCAATGAGTTCAACGCTTATCTAAAAAGGCATGAAATTCATAGACAATTTGCATGCAGGTACACTCCACAACAAAATGGTGTTACACTGAGAGAAAGTACAGGCACATTGCAGAAGTTGCTCATGCATTAATGGATGAGACGAGCATGCCTCATCATTAATTGGGCTAAAGCAGTTTGTGACTATAGTTTACATTATGAATAGGACCCCCACAGTAGTGCACAATATGACTCTAGACGAGGAGTACAATGGCAAAAAACCACATTCGTCACATCTCAAAGTTTTTGGATGCATTTGATATGTACATATGCAATGCATGATATGTACATAAATGCATGACCCCCACAGTAGTGCATGGTGTGAACCCCACAACAGTGCATGGTATGATACTAGAGGAGGATAAGTACAGTGGTAGGAAACCAAACTTATCACACCTCAAAGTTTTTGGATACATTGCATATGTGCACATTCCTGATGAGCTACACAGTAAGTTCGATTCAAAGGCTAAAAAAGATTTTTCATTGGCTACTCCCATAAGAAAAGGGGGTATAAATGTTACAACCCTATCATATGAGATATGACGGTGAGTAGGGATGTTGTATTTGATGAGATGAGAAGCTAGTATGATGAAGTACAAGACTCATTTAGGGTTGATGCACAATAACAAGTGGGTGCACAAAATATCAAAATCAATAGCAACATTTGAGGATGGGTTTAGAATACACCTAGTTAGTTGTATGGTTTTAGAATACAACTGGTTAATTGTATGGTTGGGAAGTCAATCTTATAGAAGTGTACGTGCAATGTTGATTCCTTACCATTGTTGCATCCTGTTGAACCTAAAAAATGCTTCAAGGTCGCCCCAATAGTTTGACTCATCACATAAAGCCATAACTCATATGACGCCAGGTTGGACTCAATGTCACTAAGTTCATCATACTCCTCATAGTTTGATTCTAAAATATATACCTCCTCTGGTGTATAAGCTATATTTTAAGTGCATTCTCAATATGATATGGCATGGGTACTCTAAAAAAGTGAGCTAAGTAGCTACCACTAGCTAAGATATCAAAAATATGACCCACCATGCTCCACAAAGGATAAGGAGTTGGTAACATTATTTCATAGAATGATGGTGTAAATGTGTAAGCTCTTGCTTTCCCTCCTCTACTCTACGAGCTCTTCCTATGCATTCCTTACTTCATAGGGTCCTCCCACTGGGTAAATTACACTTATGTCATCATATCATTATGGGGTCTCTCCTACCACATGGACTACAAGAGTCTTGCCCCGTATCACCTAAAATAAGTTCTACAATGCTAGCATAAGTAGGACAATATTTGGATAACCTGCGATGCTCATAACTAAAACATGGTGCAAAGGGATGAAACTATAAATAGAATAGGTCCACAAAGGTGGCTCCATAACATCACTCCCCTAATGGTGCATAAACATATCATACAAAAGTTTGGAAAAGAGGAATTCTTAGCTCCCATTAATAGTACCAACCCAGACAATCCGGGTCCAAGAGAGAGTCACTCGTATCAGTCCATCAAAAGTCCATGCTCAAGTCATGTATTAACAATAGAGACATAGTTTCATTCTCTCTTTTTGGTTTGTGATCTTTCTCAGTATATTCTTTTAAAATTTTTATTGTTGGTATTTATATTTTTATTGTTGGTATTTATATTTTTATCGTGCAAAATGTGCTATATTGATGTACATGTTGGTGCAAGATATATTATCATGGAGCTAGCTTTTCCAATAATCCCCCTCTTGATATGAACATGAAATTTAGTGGGGAGAAAAATATGGGGGTAGCAATAATGATATTAGCGTAAATCCCCCCTTTCTACTTCATGTCATACCTTGACTTCATGGAATTATTCGTAATATAGGTTTTATGTAACCATCATTTCCAACTTTGTTCCATCACTGTTTGTTGGTTAGGAGCGCCCTTTGTTTTCTTGTGTAGCGGCACATCGATCTCTAGCTTTTAGGGTTCTAAGGGGCTTTCATAATACTAGACGGAGCTTATAGGTTCTTCCTTATAGATGAGAAATGGGGTTGGCACTTTGCGCAAGTCAATTTATATTTCTCTAGTGGGTCGCTCTAGGGAAATAAATGGGGTTTGGGCTTGGATAACCAACAAGCATTTTGTAAAATCTTGTGAAGTAGAAGCTTCCCCATCAATCACCCTACCTCTTGGATAACCAACAAGCATCTTGTAACATCTTGTGAAGTATAAGCTTCCCCATCAATCACCCTACCTCTTGGGTCTCTGTTAGGGATCCACACTTATTTGGGTGATAATGGTGAAGGTTCATCTACAAATAGTCTTCCCTTTGTTTTAATTTGAGTTTATAAAGCTTTTGTCACCACAAAAGAGACTTGGGAATCGATAATCAGTGACCACGGCCATGGCAATAAGGCTAGTGGTGTACATTTTTGTTTTGGGATCCAAATGCAATGGTTACCCTTGGGGGGTTCACCTCTAAGAAATTTTATGTATCACATGCATTCAAGGGATATCTTAAAAACCCTTACACTTACATACTTTTTTGAATAAAATGACCCCTTTTTCTTCATAAACTTATGGTTTTTATTTTTCAAAATTAGTTTAAAAAACCCCTCTTGTAAATGTAATTCTATAACTTTGTTGAATTAATATACCCCTCTTGGTGTGGTGAACTCACATACTACACTTACATATATTTTAGGTAAACCCCCCGGTTACTCTCATAGTAGCCTTGAGCTTCCAAAATAAGCATTTAGATATCCATGTTGGATTAGCATGTAGTTTGGACTTTTTTCACTGATTATTTTGTTTGTTGAGGCCTCCTCGATGATTATTTTGTTTGGTTGGTTGAGGTGGTATGTATGGAGAAATCTTAAGAACCCATTTGAAGGTAGATTTAGGTTGCCATATTTTAGCATGTTGTATCAGTTGGTCCTTTTAACATGGAGGTGTTCACTATGTGAAGGGAAAGAAATCAAGAATTTTTTGAATAGTAGGACAATTAGGTGGAGGGGTTTTCTCTAGATTTGGTTGATGTTTAAGCTTCCTCCTCATTTTGTGACTTTCGACAACAAGATTAAGAGATGGCAGGGGATTATGAGTAGAACGTCTGGGGGTTATGAGTAGAATGTCTGGGGGTTAATGCTTGACCCACCAAACCACACCCCCTTTGACTAGTTAATCATACATTTTGAAGCCTTCATCCATGTGCCACCAAGTATTACTGGCTCAAGTAATGTTCTTACAGGCATAACCAGGAAGTCTCCCCACTAGGTTCTTATTATTACAATATGTTTTAATTTGTAGTAACCCAAGAACCCTGGTGTTCCTACCATTGATACCATTCACCTTCAACAAATAGATGTCTTATGAGTTGAGGTTTTCCTAATTCGTTCCATGTATTAAAAGGAATTAAATTATGACTAGCCGAGGACTAGCCCTCATGTCAAGTAGTGCATTATAAAGGACTTTACCATAAGGGCTTGGAAATTGAATGAATGTTTGTAGAGGTGCTATATGCTCATCTGTGTTTTCTTCACTCTCTCCTACAAAGTCTTGTATGGATCCAAGAATAGCTTCTCATTGTTGTTGTTGTATTTTCCTTTCTTTAACTTCTTGTTGAGCTTGAGCTTTCTATAATTTTGCTTGTTCCTCATATCATATGTAACCTACAAGGCTTCCTCGTCAGTAAGAGAACCATAATACTTCTTAAATTTATTGCCACCACTAAGGAAGACTTGTCAAGAGTTTCAACACGCACGGTACATTGAGGTGTTATTTTGCAAACTCAAAATGGTCCTTTTTTGGTATAATTGAGTTTTAATCCTTGCTACTTTGCAGACTCCATACATAATTACAAGGTCTCCCTTATTGATTTTCTTATCCTTCTGATTATTATGAGACTGATTTTTTGGCTATCCTTTTCTGTCAACATGTTTTGCGCAACAATTTGTCTTTGCTCCTCAAGTTATTTAAGAATGAACAATCAACCCTCAAGTCTCTCAACCACCACCACTACCCTTAAGGTAGGTATCATGAATTCCGAGGCATTACTACCTCAACCCTGTATACCATCTAAATGGTGTGTAACTAATTGAAACTTTGTAAGAGATTTGGTAAGCCCACTGTGAGCTTAAATTCCCAATCACTGTATTGAGCCTGAATAGTTTTCATTAATATGGATATGAGGACTTTGTTAATGCTCTCGACTTGACAATTTACTTATTTGCAGGTAGTATGAAGTGGACTTGTGGTGTGAGATCATGAACATTATGGTGAGATATTGGATTACATCATTTATAAAATGTTTCCCTTGATCACTCATCACAAACTCAGAAGGACAACCAAAGTAGATAATGATATTCTCATAAAGAATCGTAGCTATAGCCCGAGCATCTACTTTTGTTGATGCTCTTGCCTCGGCCCATTTTGTGACAATCCGTAGCTAAATATACCTTGTATGGGTGCTATGTGCAGTCCGATTGATGGGTCTCACAAAATCAATGCCCCATTTCATAAAGGCTTCTAGAATTTTAACCGAGTGCAAGGGCATCATGTCCTTCTTTTTTGGTTTAGCGCATCAGTGGGCACAGTCATTACATCCTCTAACAAATAGTGCACAATCTTTGAAGAGTGTGGGTCACCAATACCCCGATTGGAGTATTTTCCTTATCTAAAACGTGTGCACGAGCTACCCATTAGTGTGCTTGTTTGATGATGGATTAGTATTCATCCTCCTATATGTCATCCTTACCTCTTTTATAAAGAGTTCTAGCAATCAAATTGGTAAGGTTCTACTTCTTTAAGAAACCTCCTTGCTAGATCTTGCCTTAGCTTCTTCCCCTCTCTGGAAAACCATTAGCTAGGAAGTTAACGATTTTCTCAGTCCACTCTAGTATAGCCTCAACTTTGAACAGTGTAGCATTAGGTAGCTCATCATCTACTCCAATTGATGCCTCACCATTAGGCATGTGAGATAGATGAACAGCTATCTATGACATGCTTGTTTCAAAGTCTTACTACCATTGTGAAGTCAAATTCAATAATAATCAACAAAGTATCTAGTGATTCTCCCTATGGAACATGGTTTATTAACAAGGTATAGCAAGGCGGCTTAATGATCAATGTAGAACAAAAATTTATTAGCCAAAAGGTAATGTTAGAATTTCTTCATGGCATATACCATTCCTAAACCTTCACACTCTATTGTGGTATAATTCATCTCAACCTCATCTAGTTGTGTTGACTTTGCAAAACTAATAGGATAATCCAATTTATGTTCACCTCGCTTGAGCTAGGACGCATCCAAGGCAAAGTTAGAAGTATCAATATGTATATGGAAGATAACATCCCAATTTGGCACTTGTAATATGGGAGGGCTAGTTAAATCTTGCTTTAACATATCATAGGCTTATTGGCATTCTTCTATCCACTCAGATATGATGATAATCTTATACAATGGATGTGAAATCTCAGCATAAAATATCTTGTAGTAGCCTACATGTCCCATAAAGCTTTGGAGTCCCTTATATTTTTTGGTAGGGGTGGTTCCAAAATAATTTTGATTCTATTCTCATCTATGGAAATCCCATTTTTGGACACTATATGTGCTAAGATGACTCCATGTTTAATCCACAATTGGCAAGAGGGTTTAAATATATGCAATAAAGTATACATTGTTCAAATACCTTCTGTAAGCAGAATATATGCTCCTTCCATGAAAAATGAATACATAAGTCATCTAAGAAAGCTTCCAAGAACTTCCTTAAAAAATATTTAAATGCAATGTTCATGATTCTTTGAAATGTAGCTAGTGCATTGGTTAGACAAATGACATAACGCGGTAGGCATACACATAGCCTACATGTCCCATAAACCTTTGGACTCCCTTATATTTTGTTAGTGAAGGTAATTCCAAGATAATTTTAATTTTATTCTCATCTGTGGAAATCCCATTTTCAGATACTATATATCCTAAGATGACTCCATGTTTATTCAAGAATTGGTATTTGAACGGGTTGAGATATGTGATAAAGTATACATCATTTAAACAGGGCATAAATGCTCCTTCCATAATGAATGACTGCATAAATCATCTAGGAAACCTTTCAAGAACTTCCTTAGAATGAGTCTCTAAATGTGTCTAGTGCATTGGTTAGGCCAAAAATGGCATAACACAATAGGCACACACATTGTCTTTCGTGACAAAAGTAAATTTTTCTTGATCCTTAGGTGCAATAGAGATATGTGATTATAGCCTGAGTAACCATCTACTAAAAAGTTGTAGGCCTCCTTTCCTAGAACCTCCTTGCCTGCAACTCATTCAAGCCACATATTATGAATATGATACGGGGTAGTGATCTCTACATGTGGCAGTGTTCACTTTCTTAAGATTAACACACACTCAAAGTTTTCCATTTTTCTTTTTGGGAATGATTATAATGAAAGAAACCCAGTCTAAATATTCAATCTCATAGATGAATCCACACTCAATGAGTTTATCAATCTCTTCTTTCACAATTTTGGCATATTTTAGATTCATTGGATAAGGTCATTAATGGACAAGTTTAGCATTTGGTACCATGGGGATTGTGTGTTGTACAATCTCAGTTAATGTTGAAAAATAGGTAGAGGGAGAGGAGACACACACACAAGAGCAAACCCTAACCATAGAGGGAAGCCATCTCCCTTCTCACACAATGCATAAAGCCATAATCCATAATACACACAACACACTATGAATTGTGTCCACACACATCCAACCCTAGCTAATGTCCACACACTATGACCAGCTGGACGCGGTCATTTATGTCTCACACATGTTCCTACCTAACATGCCAGCACATAGCATAGCTGGCACACACTGACATCGAGCTTGAATCTCAAGAGCCCCTCTCAAGCTCATGATGTATTGCCATAGATGAAGATGTAGATGAGCTTCGGATATCAAGGCTCTCAACACTCCCCCTTAAGCTCATCCCATGTACTCCCAACATAGTACGGAAGTAAAACTTCTCCCTGCTAAGTGGCTTTGTAAAGATGTTTGCCATCATTAGTCTTCACATACTGTAGATCCACTGTACCATCCAGCACTTTCAATATGACAAAGTGATAATGGACCTCTATGTGTTTGGTCCGCGCATGAAATACTAGATTCTTGGCCAACTATATACTGCTCATGTTGTCACAATGAATGACAACTTTGCCATCACAATAGGCTCACCCAAATCTGCCAAGAGACTCTTTAACCATATTCCGTCACAAGTAGCAATGGCTGCACCTCTATATTCAGCCTCTGTACTGGATAAAGCAACTGTAGGTTGCTTCTTGCTACTCCAACTCACCACGGCACTTCCAAGTGTAAAGGCATAACCACTAGTAGACCTCCTGTCATATGAGCTACCTGCCCAATCAGCATCTGTGTAGCCATGTATATCCAAGCCTTTACCATTCTCATATAGAAGACCATAATGTGCAGTGGTCTTTACATATCGCATAATGCGTCTCACTACATCCAAATGAGGTTTTCTGGGGCTTTGCATAAATTGGCTTACTAGCCCCACATCATAACTCAAATCCGGGCATGTGATAGTCATGTAAATGAGACTACCAACCATCTTTCTGTACATAGATGGATCATCCAACTCCTCACTAAAATCAGCCCGCAACTTCGCATTCTGCTCCAAAGGTGTACTCATAGGCTTACACCCTGTCATGCCATATTTTGCCAACATATCTAATGCATATTGGCGCTGCACTAACCATGTACCTGCATGGTCTTTGATCACTTCAATTCCAAGAAAGTATCTCAATTCACCCAAGTCTTTCATGTCAAACTGCCCACTCAATGCTTTCTTGACATGCATCACATCTATACCATGATCACTTGTGATAATCAAGTCATCCACATAGATGACAAGTAAGACAATCCCATGATCTGTTTTCTTCACATAGAGTGAAGAATCTGCTGTAGAAACTTGAAATCCAAGGGAGATAAGATATCTGCTCATCTTATCACTCCAAGCATGAGGTGCTTGCTTCAAACCATATAATGCCTTTTTCAATCTGCATACATGAGTGGGATACTTTGGGTGTACATAACCTTCTGGCTGTGCCATATAAACCTCTTCTTGTAGATCACCATTTAGAAATGCATTTTTCACATCCATTTGATGCATTTCCCAACCATTTGCTGCAGCCATAGCAATGAATACTCTCACTGTTCCCATCTTTGCCACCACTGGACTAAATGTTTCATCATAGTCCAAGCCTTGGGTTTGTGCATAATCCTTAGCTACCAATCTCGCTTTATGTCGCTCAATGGAACCATTTGACTTGCACTTCACTTTGTAAACCCATTTACAACTAATGACATTTTTGTCTTGTGGTGGTAATGCAACCAAATCCCATGTGTCATTATGAACCAATGAGTCCATCTCAACATCCATTGCTTTCTCCCATACATGCTTTCCAATAGCTTTTGTATAGCATGTAGGTTCCACATGCTTCACCAAAGACATCATATATGCATAATGCATAGCAAAATCATGGTATGTCAACCTGTCAAAACTGGATATCTGACTCTTTGGGATCTCCGCAATGCATGTGGATCACTCTGAACACCTATCACTCTAGCATGTGGTGGCACATATCTATCCTACCTTGCACCAAGTGCACCAAGTGTGCATAAAACGAGTATACCAAGTTTCTCATCCAAACTCTCTGAACTTGATGACTCATAACCTATAATTCCAATTCCTTCAACCTTCTTCTTGCCTTTATCCATAGCACTACTCCCAGTGCTCACACTCTCATGCCTCAAACGTCCTGACCATGGACGTACAGTACTACTCTCAGCCTCTGCTAGCCCAGACATAGAAGTAGAGCTAGAACTTGCTTGTGGCAAGCTCACATGCACATCAGCTTCAAGTGACTCAATGACACCCTCATCCTTTGCTTTGTACCAACTAGCAAACTCATCAAACACCATATCTCGTGAGATAACCACTTGCCTAGTTTGTGGATTGTAACATTTGTATGCCTTATGATCCTGTGCATATCCAACAAACACACACTTTTCTGCCTTAGGATCCAACTTCCTCCTTCTCTCGTCAGGCACATGTACATAAGCTATGCAACCAAATACTTTGAGGTGTCCAATGTCTGGCCGAAAACCTGTAAGCCGCATCTCTAGCGTACTTCCATGTATGGCTGCTGTAGGTGTCTTATTCAGTATATACACTGCAGTAGCACAAGCTTCTGCCCCAATAATAATCTGGCATGCTCTTTTCATTGAGCATTGGCCTGGCCACTTCACATATGACTCTATTCTTTCTCTCAGCCACACCATATTGTTGAGGTGTATACCTGCAAGTCAATTGCCTTCTTATTCCATGCTTTCTCAAGAAATGCTCAAAAGCATTTGAGGTGTATTTGCCACCTCCATCTGTCCTCAAACATTTAATCCAAGAACCATATTGCTTCTCTGCAAAAGCTTTGAAATCCATAAACTTTTCCAACACTTCACTTTTCTCTCTCAGAAAGTATATCCATGTCATTCTACTGAAATCATCAATGAATGTCACATAATATAAACTGCCTTTAATAGATGGGTTTTGTGCAGGACCCCATACATTGCTATGTACTATCTCAAGTGGCCTGCTACTCATGTTGCCTTCTCTAGGAAACCGCAACCTTGCCTACTTTCCAAACTGACAGGCTTCACAAACATGCATATTCCCATCATACTTGAATCTAGGTAGCCCACTAACAATGCCTCTTGCTTGCATGTTCTTTAACCTTTGTATATTGACATGTCCAATCCTCTTATGCCACATATCAATGTCCTGTACCACATTTCTGCTTTTAGAGAACTTGGCTGATTTTAACTCAGGAATCCCAACATCTAGCTTAAACAACCTGCCTTCTTTCTTGCCTTTAGCAATGACTCTACATCCATGTTTGAAATCCTCAACAAAGCAACCATGCTCGTTGAAACGAACCTGTAATCCTTGTTCCACCATTTGACCAACTAAGGCCAAACTTTTTGTAATAGAAGGCACGTACAATACATCTGACATAGATTTTGTTTGACCATTGTGCATAACCAATGGTACACTTCCAACATGTGTAATGGCATGCTCAGTATCATCTCCTATCTCACATAGCCTTTCACATCCATAGGCTTCATATGCTCAAACCATTCACCATGACAAGTCATATGGTTTGATGCTCCAGAGTCCATATACCAAGTGTCATCATTTTCAGCATTTGTCATCATAGATCCCACAACATGTTTCATGGTAAACAAGTGATTTGCAGTGCCATCATTACTGCTTGATGCATAATTTCCACCACCATGTTGTGCATAATGTCCACGATGTTGTGCTCTACCCCCTCTCAAATCATTCTGTTTGTGGAAACAATCACGTGCCATATGACCAAATTTCCTACAGTAATGGCATTCCACATCTTGCATAGATGTTTGTTGGCCTTGCCAACGTCCTCTACCCACGAGGATTACCTCTGCCTCTCTGAGGTGTATATCCACGACCACCTCTAGCACCATATGAAGGCTGAAAATTCTGTTGTGGTGACATGTCCTGCCATCCACGATCATAACCACGGCCACGTGATGCAAATCTCCCCCTGCCTCTAAATCCTCTTTGGGAATAGAAAGCCTGATTTCTGCCATTATCATCATGGCTAGTAGATGCTCCTGTAGAGGGAATCACTGAGTTTGATTTCCTCAACAAGCAAGAGTGAAACCAACTCATCAAAGTCTGGTAAACCTGTACTCCGAACCGAGATGGATGTATCAAAAGATTTATATTCCTTGCCAAGACCATGCAAGGTAATGTCTACCAAATCATCATCAGGCATGGGGGCATTGATTGTTGCCAATGCATCTGCATACTTCTTTATCTCTTGTACATAATCATGGATGCTCCTTCTATTTCGCTTCATATTATGTATCTGTTGTCGCAAACTGAGACTTGCGAGCACTCGTGTCTATATCAAACAACTTCACCAATGTATCCCATGCATCCTTGGGATTCTCAGCATCATGTATGTGTATGAGCATAGCATCCGAAATACATATAGACAGATAATGCAACACTTTGAATGCTCTTTCTGACCATTGCTTATGAGCTATAACCTGCTATTGTGTAGGTTGTCAGTTTAGTTTCGGCTTTGGCTTAGTATGCATTGATTTTTATGATCAACTATGGTTTTCATGGATTTGAGGAGCTTCTATGTCCAAAAAACCTTTTCCCTTCAGAAAACTTTTGATCCTCTACTTCCATGCCTGGAAGTTCTTCCTATCCAGCTTTTCACCAACAATTTGTACTGGATTATTCGACATATTTCTCAATGCAAATACACCTTCCGCACACGTCCAAATCTGTAAACGATCCTTCCTCAGCTCAACCACACTCCAATGGGTGTTCCAGATACTCCAAAGTAGTCAACAAACTTCAATTTTGATGTAGAAAATCAACCTATATGCATCCAAAATGAACTGGCTCACGCAGTCCAAGATACCCTATTTTAATGTGCTTTCCAAGGCTCCAAATTACAATGTAGTGATTCAATCAAGTGTGCATAACGTGCGTTGACACCTAAACAACCTCAATGTTGAATATCAACACCAACCAGCATGCGTACATATCAATTTTGTCAAACCCCCTTCTCTGTTCTGAGAAAAACCAGAAAAGCCAAAAAAACCAGTAGTAATTTTGCTCTAATTTCTTCAATCTTTGTCCAAATTGAGCAACTAGGCATTCATTAGCTTAGCAATGATGTCCACTAACTCCATGTAAAAGGAATTAGACCAATTGTTTAAGACCAGTGAGTAATTGATCGATTAATCACACTCTGTTTCTCTACAACCAGTAGGCAGCCTCTTTATTCAGCTCATTTCCAGCTCCATAGATGATAATTGATCAATCCAATCATGTAGCCTCCTTCTCAAGTGTATGTAGCAACTAATTTCTAAGTCAATTTTGGAATATGTCAAGCACCCAAGTTGAATTTTGGCCTCCACTCAGTAAAAGTATCACAAAATGCTCTGTTTCTACTGTCCAGCCTGCGTCGCCTGCTCCTGAGGGATTTGGGAGTGTTTATGTTGATAATTTATGATGTAATTGAGTACCCAACACACCTAGGCAAGTGTGCAATCCATCAATGCTTTGATTTTTGCCAAAAACTTGCTCCAAATACATCAAAATTTGGCTTCCTTTTCTCTGTTTTGTGAGAACTCAAAAACCAGTAAATTTCACACATTCAAATGCATCAAAAATGCTCCAAAATCAGTGTAGGGATTGTACATGAGTTGCCAATACATTCTTTCTTGTCACATACATGTGTCTTTGCCAGTAGGGCTTGTACATGAGTTGCCAATACATTCTTGCTTGTCACATACATGTGTCTTTGCTAGTAGGGCTTGTACATGAGTTGCCAATACATTCTTGCTTGTCACATACATGTGTCTTTGCCAGATTTGCATCACCGCTTCCAAGCTTCAATGGAAAGCTTTCAAAAACCAGAATTATCTTTTGCTTTGGGCAACCCTAATTTGCTTTGTTTTTGCTTGAATCACTTGCAATCCGCTCAAGGATGTTTAGAATACCTTACCCGGTAGGCCAAGCTCTCAGATCTGATAGAAATCGGTGTGCTCCAAGCTTCACAGCATCAATGGCAAGCTTCACAGCTTCTTCGCCCTCTTCTCTCACTCACTCATAAACCCTAATAGAGAGCACCAGGCTCTGATACCATGTTGAAAAATAGGTAGAGGGAGAGGAGACACACACACAGGAGCAAACCCTAATGTATATTGTGAACCCTAACCATAGAGGGAAGCCATCTCCCTTCTCACACAATGCATAAAGCCATAATCCATAATACACACAACACACTATGAGTTGTGTCCACACACATCTAACCCTAGCTAATGTCCATGCACTATGACCAGCTGGACGCAGTCATTTATGTCTCACACATGTTCCTACCTAACATGCCAGCACATAGCATAGCTGGCACACACTGACATTGAGCTTGAATCTCAACAGTTAACACGTACTCCCTTCGTATCATGGTAAGTCCATGCAAAAAAATCCTTATATTCCTTGAGGCGGTCAATGAGTTCAGCTACTCAAATGAGATCTTTTGCTATAGACTGGCTTAGGGTCTTCCCAAGTCCAACCAAGTCTACTCCTTTACTTTAGCCAGACCATCATAGACTCCTTCTACCTCCACTTGTCAATTTTCATGTGGCATTATCAAACACTAACTTGTGGTCCCCAATTGTAAAAGATTTATAGTGCTCTAGGATAGGATGCAAGTTATAGGTGTTATCTCTTGATTTTCTTCAGTTGTCTTAGTTGCAGCTTCCGCTTCCTTCTCTTTTTGAGCCAACTCCTTGTTCTTCTTCCACCTAATGGAATGATTAAGCTTTTGTTCATAGGTAACATCAATTTTGGCTATCAACTCACTGGGAGGAGGATTGCAATACGTAAATTTTTATAATTCCTCTCTCCAATAATCAATAAACTTGTGATGTGCAGCGAATTCACTAACATACTATAGCCATTGGGTTGTAGTTGTCCTCTCTCTTTTAGCCTTTTATGATGATTGGCCGCATAGTGTTTATGTCTCTGCGATTTTTTAAGATACTCCTTGGTTTTCCAAGGAACCTCATCCCTTTCTTCAGATTGGGATTCGGTATTAGATTCATAGCTACTTAGTTTTAGTTTCACTTCTCGCAATGTCTCTTTGATGATGTTAGCTCTTTTTTGCTCATAATATCTAAGGAGTTGGTGTCGCTTCCGGTCTTTGTTTTAGACTCCTCAACCACCATTGGTACTTGTGTGTCAGAGTCATTCCATGTGGACTCAAGTTCATTATAACCAATCTCTTTGGACTTGGAATGCAAAGCAGGAATCATTTGTAATGGCATAACCTTGGGGAGCTCTTCCCCATCAGGTGTAACCCATGTAGATCCTCTAGTTCCCCAACTATCAATATTATAGCCATAATATGTATCCAGTTTAGATCATCTTCATGCTCAATAGCTTTTTTTTCATCATCCTTTGTAGGGTGGCTTCTTCCCTACATGGGTCTCTTCTCCACATGTATAGAAGTATTGCAATGGTGGGGCTAAATGAGTGGTGGTATGTATCGATACAATTTTTAAAAAGTCCACAACCCACCATGGGATGTATGCGGCTAGTTTACAAGATCCACCTTGATGATGGAATCATCAAATTAGAGGTAGACATGGTTCTTAGACCAGTCATGCACTAGGGTCATAGCTACATGGAGGTGGCTACACATTGTAACATTGGTAGCTCTAGTCATGGTGGTTACTTGATTAAGAGGTGTCACCCTTGGTGGAGGTGGTTGTGGTCCTAAGACTAATGAAGGTAATGGCACATTGGGTGCATTATGCATGGTCCACTTTGATAAGAGTTGTTATGTGGGATGCTCAACCATTGCCTGATTTGTAACAGAACCTAGGGCTAGTGTTTGTGGTAGTGTCGACAAGACTAGTTATGGTCTTGTTGTGTTAGCAATAGCCAGTAGGCGTGTTCAACAATGTTAGGCTTCGTGACCATATCACACACAAAAGCCATAGTTACCATTGTAACAAGCTCTTAAGGTTGGACATTCGTCTTCTCACTGTGGTGATCCTTGATGAAAAATGGAACACCAATGAAGCTCTCTCCTTGGTTACATGTGGTGTACATTGCTCAGAGCTTTGCTAGTCTTTATTTCCTCTTGGAGAGCTTTTGAGAATTCAATTCAAGTCATTTTTGCTAAGGTATTACCTTTAGCTATAGGTTTCACGGTGGTGGTTCTATGACCATTGTTGGCTATTGCTGATGCAACAAACTTAGAACTTGAAGCTCTGACTCCCCTTATCATCACGTTATCCCCAAGTTATGTATGGCATTAGCTATGATGTCGTTCTCCCAAGTGCTGATTCCTCTAATGACTAAACCATTATGGATATCTTATTTAAGAGCATGGATGAATCAATCAAGCAGAGCTGATTGTTGGAAAAGATCTCACGTAGAGCATAGCAATAGTTTAAATGCTTGAGACGACTAATAAAATCTCTCACTCACTTCTTCTTTCTTAACTTTGTGTAACTGTGAAGCCACACTCCACAAAGATCCCTGATGCAAAAACTGCTTTAGAAATAATAAAGACAAATAAAGCTTAGATGTTCTTGAACTCTTAGGGCTCAATACCAATCACCAACCTTGCCATATAGTGTAAGGCTAAAGGTGTTGGTCTTTGCAAGCTCATTCCTCTCAACTAAGGCCTTGTAAACTTGATCGAAGACCTCAAGATGTCTTCTGGGATCCACCTCTCCATTGAACTTAATATGAGTGAGCTTTGTGATTTGTATAGCCTTTTCAAAGCTACTTTGTCTATTTTCTCTCATGAATAGCCCTATACTTTTGGCCACTAGCCTTATACGTGAGCTTTGTGATCTGTGCAGCCTTTCTAGAGCTACTTTGTCCAGTTTCTCTCATGACTAGCCCTATACTTTCGGCCACTACTCTCCCCAATTCTTACACACAAAGGCTACTCGAAGGGTGATTGCTACTGCTCATAGCATTGGTACAGTAGTAGGGATAGCATGTGGTATGAAGGATGTTGCATGCCAGTGTAATTGTATGCATGCCGGTGTCATGGTATGAATCTTGGAGAAGTAATATAAGTCTGGTAGATGGGGGGTCATACAAAAATTCCCATAGGTGCCGATGACATATGAGCAAAGGGAATCTTCACTAGTCTAGTCATTTGTGAGGATATATCCCTTGCTCTAGGTTGCAATGGCAAATTATAGGGAGATGTAAGGAATCAAGGATTTTAGGTGAAGGTTCATGTTATGAGACTGACAAGAAACACTATGAAGTAAGACTAGAAAATATTATTTGTATGTAAAAGGTTCAAGGGATTTCAAATTGGAAATACCTAAAGCAATATTTAATAGGCATTAAGGTCAATGTAAAAGGGATTTATATGGTGCATAAGGGAATCCCAAAGGCCAAAGAAGTAGGCACCCCTTCCAGGGGGAGTTGAGGAGGCATTGGATAGTGAAAGGGCCATGCCTAGCCATTGAAAGGTCAAGGGGTTGAAGTTTGAAGGTCATACATCACCTAGGTCTATATAGCCATGTGTGTAGGGTCCATTTGGGATATGGTTGGGTGGAGAATCAAATTTCTAGTCTTAAAAGTCCTCAAGCTATTGATGCAAGGAGTAGTACATTGGCATCAGAGCTAAGTTCTTTCTTTTCCATGTTTCCATTGAGCTACTCATTTTGCTAACTCTAATATCTACTCCTTAATCTCTTCTCTATTCATTTCCATAAGCTAATCTTTAATCTCTTGTCTATTCATTTCCATAATCCTTATACTTCTTCAAATATTCCCCATAAAAATACCTATTGCTTAATAGATTGGGCATACCTCTTGCCTAATTGATTGAGCACACCTCTTGCCGAATAAATTGGGCATACTTTGGAGATTCTACATAAAGCAAGTGGATTACATGACAACCTTGAAGAATCATTGAAGCAAAAATTAACAAGGAGAAATCAATGGAATTGTTCTTCACATCATTAGAGACAATTAATATTTACCCAACCAAGTAAGGTTGCTGTGTTGCATCTTTTTTTCTTTGTAAAGAAACTTTCCATTTTGCTTATTGTAAGAGTAAATGGCTTTTCAAGGTGGGAAGGATAAAAATGGGGAGAAGGGGGAAAACCCAATGTCCTCTTTCAACATGGAAGAGGATATTACAAAAACAAATGAAATAGATGTGCAAGATTTAGATCTTAATGAGAGTATAAGGATATAGAGATTAAGGAAATGAAAGAAAAAATATCTAATATAGAGAATAAACTTGAGAAAATGATGGGTCTTCTTAGCTCCTTGATGGTAGGAGGGGAAGGATTGGGAGTGAAATAAATATCTAAAAACATTGATGAGGGAAGAGAAAAAACTCTAGCAAAAGGATTGAATGGAGCCATAGTTGAAGAGGGTCCCAAAACTAGAGACCAAGTTATGGTATTCATAGATTTAAAGGCACCCACTTTTAGTGGAGAAGAGAAAGAAAGAAACAAAGATGTGGTCCATATGTTTCTACAAAAATGGCAAGATTTACATCTTTTAAGAAATGTGCCTGATCATAACCGCCCAATTGAAGCTAGCCTATTCTTACAAGGCAAAGCTTATAAGTGGTATATGAGCTTAGCAAAAGCTAGGCAAGTACCCGATTCATGGGATTCTTTTAAGGAATTATTCTTAAAGGAATATCTTCTTGAAAATGAAGAAGACCGAAATTGGGATGAGTGGGATAATTGTTCTACGGAACAAAAGAATTTAAATCTCACTCAATATATAGCTTGCTATAGAGAAATTGTCTTAAAGCTTAAGGGAATAGACAATTTTCAAAAAGTAAGAGGCTTCATTAGAGGCCTAAAAAGGGAGTACAAGAAGGAAATTTGCTCCAAAGAGCCAAGAAACTTAGATAAGGCTATAAAATTTATTAAAAAATTTAACGATAACATGGGTAATGGTAATCATAAAGAGATTGATTAAAAATTTTCATATAAGCCTCATGAAGAAAATTTTGGCTCTCAAAAAAGAAAGGGTTTTCATTTTAAAAAGTAAGAACCTCTTAAAAAGCAAAAATCCAATCCTAGTAACTTTCTAAAAAATCAAGATTTTGAGAGAGCAGTTAAAGGAAAACTTTGTTTCTCTTGTCTTGAGTCGGGACATGATAAAAGGAATTTTCCTAAAGCCCAAGGGCAAGAACTTACTAGGAATGGTAATGATAAGCCTAAAGGAATGCACACTTAAATTAATTTCATTGGGAAAAACGTTTTTGAGAAGTAATTTGAATAATACACTAACATTTGATCATAAAGGAAAATTTATTACATTACAAGGAGAGCACAATGTACCGTCTTCTCCTTTGATATGTAATATTGAGCTCCAAAAAATCCATCAAGATAATGGAGTAGAACAAATGTTTTTCTGTTATGCAATGTCTCAGTATAAAAACCATTGTGAAAATTTTGATTCAAGTATTTGTGAAGTAGTTAATTCTTCTTTAAATAATTTATTAGAAGAATTTAATGATGTTTTTCCAGAAACATTGCCAAAAGGTTTACCTCCAGATAGAGGGATAGATCATCCCATAGAAGTTTTAAAGGATTTAAAGCTAATTAGTAAGTCATCTTATAGAATAAGTTTGACAAAAACACAAGAAGTGGAAGAAGTTGGCTAAATGTTTAGAACAAGGCTCTATTAGGCCAAGTAAGTTTCTCTAGACTTCACTATTATTATTGGTGAAAAAAAAAGATACGTATATATGCGCTTGTGCATATATTATTGTGGATTAACTTTAATCACAATAAAAAATAAATTTTCTATTTCTAGGATAGATGAGTTGTTTGATCAATTCAAAGATGCTAAATATTTTAGTAAGATAGATTTAAAGTCTGGATATTATCAAGTAAAAGTTAGAATTGAAGATGTGCTTAAAAGAGTATTTAGGACATCTTTGGGCACTTTGAGTTTTTAGTTATGCCTTTTGGTCTAGCTAATGCTCTCACTACTTATATATTTAGGAAAATCTATGGTGGTTTTTATTGATGATATATTAGTCTTTAGTCAAAATGAACAAGAATATATTAAGAGCACATTAGAAAAGTATTTCAATTATAGAGGAAAAATAAATTATTTACCAAAAAAATAAAAATTATTTAAAAGTAAAAGTTGAAAAAAGCTCAAAGTAATTATTCAACTTATGAAAAAGAACTATTTTCAATTGTGCATGCTTTTTTAAAGTGTTATCATTATTTGTATAGTGCCAATTTAGAATTATTGTCTGACCATGAAAGTCTTAAATGGTTAAATACTTAAAAGGAGTTAAAATGTAGGAAGGCTAGATGGGCTGAAACCCTATGAGTTTGATTTTCAATTCAAATATAGAAAAAGAAAAATTAAGTTCATGGGGCAGATGCTCTAAGTCGAGCACCCATGATAAATGAGTTGAGTTTTAGTCATTAGAAAGTGAGTTGTTGGCTCACTTAAAAGAAAAATGTGTAATGACCCTAGCTATCCAATAGTTTGGAATTACTTGATTAAAAGAGATAACTCTCAAATAAGAAAATGCAACTGCTGTTAGAGATAAAAGGGTATCACTTAAAAAGATAGGGTCAAAATTAGAAAAGATCGTTAATGCCTGGTAAACACCATATTGGGGAATATGGGAATTTCCCACAAGTTTGGGACACGTGGTCAAAAGTTTGGATTAACCATAACTTGAACACCACTAATCCAAAATGAGCGCTTATAGCTCTTTAGATTCCATTTTTCAAGCGCTTTCCAACGATAGGTCATATGATAGGGTTTTGAGAAACTTACAAACATGTTATCCATGTCCCCTTTTTTAAGTATTCAAAAATGGGAATTGGGAAATTCCCAAATTCACTAATATGGTGTTGGTAAATATAGTTAATGTCTGGTAAAATCAACCTGTCTATCTATAAATAAGAGTCTAAATCCTTGGAAAAGAGGAAAGACTATAAATTCTCATGTTGGTGATATAATAAAGTGATGTTTTGCTTCGGCCACATCATAAAGGTATGAGTATGTGATTGTAAAATAAAGTAATGACATGTACTCATTTGTGAAAAAAAAAGTTGACCATATTAAAGAGACACATTATTACGAGTGGTTATGAATCCATAATGGTAGACATAGTACAAGGAACCTTATAATTGTTTCTATATATGCATAAAAAGTTATCATGTAAATAAGTTGCTTGAAAAAGGTCTACAAATTAAAAGAAATTTTCTATGTGGACATTGTTTCACTTATTAAAGTGTAACAAAAAAGAAGTTATTACCTAGATCCAAATTCAAGGACGTCCAAACTTTTAAAAGGCAGGCTCTAGTGTTAATGACCGGTTACTCAAGGTACTTGGGTCCAACTAGGTGGAATGGGATGCCTAGTGATGTATGCTAAGCCAATGTACGAGTAATTGAAAGGAGTTGACCAAGAAAGGTTGAGGTTGTCTCATCCAAAATAATTTCTCAATTAAGTCGATGGTCGAGAAGTAAAAGGAATTGGCCAAGGGAGTAAATGGTTACTTTACTCTTCATTGCTTATGGTATGCAAGGTCGGTCAACTAGTACATAAGGTAATAGAACAATCTTATTTGGGAATTGTGTCTCACGGAAAGGAGGTTATCCATAAGATTGGTTTTCGTTAGTGTATACATGTATGCACTAGGAAAAGGGTTGATGGTAACCAGGTAAAGCTTTTGAGTGATCATGACACTCGAGAAGTAAAAAAGAGCAATGAAAAGTTATTAACTGCATACAAGCCTCTAATCAAGGACATATGCAACGTTAGCGGACATAATCATATTGGTTTTTCCTCATGTTTAGCATCAACCAGAACAAAATACTCATCTTAGAAGAAGACATTAAATCCAACCTCATTGTTATAAGGGTAACATAAAGTTCAACACCGTGTTATATCTATATGATGTAATGACACTTACATGGATAGTAGGTGTTTTTAAAAGAAAAAGATACTCTCGCTCGCATAGCAGGAAGGGAGTTTAAGAACACATGAACAAGGAAGTAGTATTCCTCTACTAAGTGAAGTGTTTCTATAACTGGAATACTTATAAAAGAGAACTTATTCCAAGTTGAGTGGCTACACCGAAGAAAAGGTTTCCTGAAAAAGTTTGTTTTCGAGGACGAAAACTTTTCTTTCAAGGGGGAGGAAATGTTATGAGACTACCAAGAAACACTATAAGGTAAGACTAGAAAAGATAATTTATATGTAAAAGGTTTGCATATAAATAAGATTTAGGGGATTTCAAATTGAAAATACCTAACGCAATGGTTAATAGGCATTAAGGCCAATGTAAAAGGGATGTAGATGGTGCATAAGGGAAGCCCAAATCCCACATAAGCTGTAAGATTCCTCCCTCCAACTTTTGAGGTGTGCAGGTAAAAGAACCTCCCCTTCTGATCTTATAATTATTCCCCTCTCTAAAATAAAAGAAAGATCCTGTTTTACTATTTTGGCCTGGAGAGAGAAAATGTCTAGAGGGAGGTAATTCAAAATTAAGATATTTTTGGATATAAAAATCCTCCTAGTGTCTAAAATGGTTTCCCCTGAAACAGAAATTCAAAAAGAACTTTCCAATGTGCAATTGAAATTAATTAAAAATAGGTATAAAGGACCTTAGCCTAAGGGTCCAGATTTTTAGAAATTTTTAGATTATGGTCTAATTAAGGTTCCTATGGACCAATAAGATTAATCAAAATGTAGGGAGGAGATAAATTGAAGAATAAAAGAAAGCCATACAAAGGAGGTTATGGCAAAATTTTCCAGGAAAAGAAAGTTTATTTTTATGTTATTCTTAAAGAGTAATTCCCACCATTTGCATCTAAAAGAAATATTTTGATTACTCCATGTACATATTCACCTATGAATATGCATGAATATCACTGATATTAATTATTAAAATTGATTTTTATGCGTAGAAAGATGCATAAAAGAATTATTTTTATTTCAAAAGTGTTATTCTCATTAAAATTTATTTTTATGCATAGAAAGATGCATAAAGGAATTATTTTTATTTCAAAAGTTTTATTCTCATTAAAATTGATTTTTATGTATAGAAAGATGCATAAAGGAATTATTTTTATTTCAAAAGTGTTATTCTCATTAAATTTGATTTTTATGCATAGAAAGATGCATAAAGGATTTATTTTTATTTTAAAAGTGTTATTCTCATTAAAGTTGAATTTTATGCATAAATAGATGCATAAAGAATTTTTATATCAAAATTAGAATTCTCTTGAATTCTATGTTTAAATTCTGTGAACAGATGTGATGATATGTGATGTGAATTAGATAGATGTGAATGAATGAATGGATGGATGGGATGTGATGTGAATAGGTGTGATAAGATGTGACGTGAATCAGATAGATGTGTGAATAGGTGTGATGAGATGTGACGTGAATCAGATAGATGTGTGAATAGATGTGATGAGATGTGACGTGAATCAGATAGATGTGTGATGAGATGTGACGTGAATCAGATAGATGTGTGAATGAATGAATGGATGTAATGTGATGTGAATAGATGTGATGAGATGCGATATGAATCAGATATATGTGAATGAATGGATGAGATGTGATGTTATGTGAATCAAGATGTAAATGATATGATATGGGATGTGAGTGGATGATATGTGAAAGAATGGATGTGAATGTGTATGTGAAGGATGGATATGGATGTATATGTGAAGGATGGATGTGGATGTGTATGTGAAGGGATGGATATGGATGTGTATGTGAAGGATGGATATGGATGTGTATGTGAAGCATGGATGTGGATGTGTATGTGAAGGATGGATGTGGATGTGTATGTGAAGCATGGATGTGAATGTGTATGTGAAGGATGGATATGGATGTGTATGTGAAGCATGGATGTGAATGTGTATCAAAAGGATGGATATGGATGTGTATGTGAAGGATGGATATGGATGTGTATGTGAAGAATGGATGTGAATGTATATGTGAAGGATGGATATGGATGTCTATGTGAAGAATGGATGTGGATGTGTATGTGAAGGATGGATATGGATGTGTATGTGAAGAATGGATGTTAATGTGTATGTGAAGAATGGATATGGATGTTAATGTGTATGTGAAGGATGGATATGGATGTATATGTGAAGAATGGATGTGAATGTGTATGTGAAGGATGGATATGGATGTGTATTTGAAGAATGGATGTGGATGTGTATGTGAAAGAATGGATGTGGATGAGTATGTGAAAGAATGGATGTGGATGTATGTGAAAGAATGGATGTGATGTAAAGAGATGTGATGCAACATGGATATATGTGGATGTGAAGTGATAGATATGAATGTATGGATAGATGTGAGTAGTCATACATGTGAACGATTGGATGGATGTGGATGAATGAGATGAGATGTGTATGAATGAGATGAGATGAGATGTGTATGAATGAGATGTGATGTGGATACAAAAAGTGATGTGATATAATGTGGATAGAAATGTATGTGATGGGATGGTTATGAGAATGAATGTGGTGGATATGAATGAATGTGATGGATATGAATGAATGTGATGTGATGGATGTAAATGGATGTGATGTAAATGAATGTGATGGATGTGAATAGATGTGATGTGATGTGAATTGGGATGTGAATGAATGAGATGTGATGTCATGTGAATCGGGATGTGAGTGAATGAGATGTGATGTAAATTGGGATAGATGTGATATGTGATGTGAATGAATATGATGTGATGAGATGTGGATATGGGTAGATGCGAGTGATGAGAACTAATGCGGATAAATGAGAAAAGATGTGATGAGATGGAAAATGATGTGATGTTAATGGGAATACATATGAAATAAACGAGGATTGATGTGGAATAATGTGGAAAGACGAGAGTTTGTTATAGAAAGTGTATTTATGACCTTGTTTTTAAATGACTGTTTTATGTCAAAAATGCTAGGGAAGCATTTTGACCGTCTTGTGAATGAGGTCGTGGAGACCTATTTGATAAAGTTGCAACAGCTGACAGAGAGTCAATGGAGGACGTCTCATGTAGCAAGGTCGGTCGAGATCTTGACCAGCCTTGGCTTGATTTAAATGGTGAGCCTCTGGTGTACGGTGGATGAGGGACCAAGGAAGTGGCCTATGAGTGAAGTGCTAGGTGACCTGTGAAGGATCCTAGAGGGTGCTGACCATATGATACTCAGGCTCTGGGTCACCGAAGATACCCACACATGTGTCGTGGAAGATTTTGAAACAAGGAGTAAGAGTTGTTTTCTGAATTCGGGCATGGATGTGGTTGATTGACCTTGCTAGTCCTCAACGAATGAGTCCATGGCTGGTTGATCTTGTTGATCTTCAATGGAGATTCCATTTTGATCTTGTTGATCTTCAACGGAGATTCCATTTTGATTTTTATAAGTGAAAATATTGCTCGTTACTACTATGAGCTAGGAGCTATCAAAAAGGCCCCTGAGTGGACAGGTGGTGAGCGTTCTGGTTGCCAATAATGCCATAGGTACACCGATGAAGGAAAAATTGGAAATTAGGATTCAATCAGATATTTTGGAAGTTTATGATCAGTGATACTATGGTTTTATTAAATGATTGTTTTAAAGACAGCTGATTCTGTGAAAAAGGCAATTTCATATTGGGTGTGTAAGTGGTGTGACTAGTTTAAAGTTTGTATGAATATCCGGCTAGGGGCCTGGGAACTCTTTTCCCTGGTACCCGGGACAAAACCTAACCAAATTCTTAAATGGATCCCATCACTACACTGATTGGGCGGTTGGCTAACCCACGAGACTGGATGGGTTTAGGCTAGACTGAAGGGTCCCTAGAATGAGACTCAATTCTGTTATGGTACGATAGATGAAGTAAATCCCAGATAAAAATTGCTCTATGGAAAAGAATCAACGGCTGTGCCTCTCAATGAGGAAAAAACGTTGGTCTCTATGATCCAAGTGCAATCTTTTCCTTAATCTGACTATGGAACTTGTTGCGGCATTTACCGCACACCGCAACCGCGTACTTGTAACCGCAGTGGATAAACTATTATGCGCAATAGTCAGTAGGGATTCCAAGGGATGTCATTTAGTAGATGTATCTATTCGGGTCACATATACTATTCCTATATATAGATGTAGCTGTATGTGAATCAATGGAATTCTTCAATCAATGAAATCTATTGCAATGTTCTACGTAATTATTTCCATACTTGTCTTCAATCTCTCATGCTGTTAACTTAATCTTTTATCCATCTGTAAGATGAGTATGCTATGAATGAAGGCAACCAGTCCCGTAATCGCTTACTGTCTGTGCAAGAGGTAAATGCGATTACACTTGGCGACCATGATGTTCGCGAATGTGCACACGTTCTCAGGGGCCTCCTGAGTTGGTGGTCCCAGAGCCACCGTCTCTTTGACGAAGCTCGTCATGGCTCGACCAGTAGCACGCCTCTTTCCCCGACAAGGGTCGGAGTCTAGGGTCGGAGGCCAAGTGGCAACGACGGAGCCGTTCCTGTCCTCCTATCCGCACTCCAAAGGCGGGTGGGCATCCTTTGACACCCCAAACCTCTCCTCGGATGGCCGTGTGACGATTGTTTCCTTCACCACCGGTGGTTACACATCATCCACCTGTCGTGATGGCTGCGCCAGCCCGCAACATCAAGTATTCTAAGTTTTGGGGGAAACAAGGAGAAGATCTCGATGCACATGTTCGGCGGTTTGACAACTCTTATGGCCTGAATGTGCCTCCACCCTTTGATCCTCTCCACAAGAAATCAGTTCTCGAGTCTACCCTCAGCGGAAAAGCATCCAGATGGCTGGCAGAATACCCTGTCGGGGATTTTCAGGATTATGATGCGGTGCGTCTGTGGTTTCTGCACAGGTTCCATGTGGAGGAGACACTAGACCAATCGCTAGAGCAGCTACGGGTCCTCAAGCAAGGCAAGCGCACAGTGGAGGATTATGCTGCAAAATTCTGAGTGCTGTTGCTAGCGGGTTTCGCAGGTGCAACGGCCAGCCCAAGAAGTCTTTTATGACTATTTCTTAAAAGGATTAGCAAAGGACTTACGCACAGCCCTGGCCACTGTGGACAAAGTGAATACACCGCTGGCGGAGGTCATTGCTCAGTCCATTCTTGCCGAGGAGTCATTGGAGGATAACAATTCCACCACCATGAAGCGATCCAAGAAGAAATATAATAGGAGCACATCACGTGGATGCCGTCGACATAGCTCAGAGGAGGCTTCAGACACATGGAGCTTGGACAGTGAATCGGAGGACAGTAGCAGTGCAGATTTTGATGAGGCACCAGTGCAAGAAACCAGGAAATCTCACAAAAGTGGGAAGGTCAGCACGGGGCCCGCAAGGGAGTCATCAGCTGCTAAGTCCACGAAGGAAGTCTGGTGTTCTCGTTGCCGTAATCCTAGCCATCCAGCAAACGGAATGTGCGATGAATGACAAGTGGTGTGCTATCTATATCAACAACTCCCATAACATGTTGGAGTGTTACTATAATGGGAGGGGGCACAATGCTCGCCCCGGCAACCATGTCATTAACATTGGGAAAGACACGGAACCGCCAGAACTCCCAGCCACATGGGTACAGGTTGGGAGCAATTCTGAGCACACGTATAAGGTAACTCGTCTATGGGAATAATTCGGCCGGTTATTGTAGCACCTATCTCATTGGTATGAGGTGACCTATTAAAAGGACCTATGAGAGGCAAGCCAAAAACGGGATAAAGGCATATCTTCTGATGAGGAAGAAAACACGCTAGTAAGAAGACCCGCTCAGAAAACCCAACATGCCTTGATCTCATCACGCAATAGTATCAGGGACCCAAACCCAAAGCTTCAATAACCATAGCCAAGCGGACATTGTTACAAAAGTGCTGCTGACCCCACGGTGTTACCCTAGTTATGTCTTGATAGGTCCGCCGTTTGGTCTGAGCTACAGAAGTTCCCAAGTGAGGGAAAAGTGAGCGCTCATACAGTTCTATAAAATCCTTCTTCACAGACTCGTTTGCATCTTGAAGGTGAGAAATCATCATGGATAAAACCAATTCCTACTGCCAAGCCATAAAAGAGATTAAGAAAGAAAGGAGATCGATGGAAGTAAGATTACTACGAGCGACAAGTAAGAGTTATGACTTATATAAAAGAAGGAACTAGTGTAACCTAGAAGCCAACGGGTATCTTGCCACTGAGTTTTTACCGTCTTTCCATGATTTGGGTTTGGCACATATTTCTCTAGAAGGCTTACATGAAATACATTATGAACTTTGAGATGAGGAGGTAAAAGAAGCTCGTAGGCTAAGTCACCTATTTTCTTTGAATTCAGGTATGGCCCATAATATCTGGGGGATAACTACTTTTACTCCCCAAGAGATAAAGAATTTCTTTTGGGCTGTACTCAAATGAAGACCATATCTATTTCTTTGAATTCTCTGACTGTCCTCTTCTTATCTGCATACTGCTTCTGTCGATCCTGGGTAGTCTTTTAATTGAGGACCAAATCCTTGGCATCCAAAACACCGGTCACACTTCTGAACTCATCGTTCTGAATCCTTAAAACAGGTGGGGTTCCTGAGAAAGTATTCTGGGGAAAGGTCTTCCTTCTTAAACAGAATCCTCTTTTATTTTAGAGCGGGAAAATATAAGATCAGAAAGAGAGGTTCTTACTCCTGTATACCTCGAAGGCTGGGGGAGGAATCTTACATTCTACCCCACTTAAAAAGTTCGAGATGTCCTCATCTCACAAAGTAGAGGACAACTCTTTTTCTTAAGATTCAATTTATTCTGGGGTTCCTTATATTCTGGTCAACCCAATAGAATACGAGGATAAATATCCTTTATATAGAACTCACCATTAAATAACAATTCATTCATATCTTTAACACAATAATGGTCCATTAGACCGAAAAATTTCCCTTCTGAACATTCCTCCAAGGGAATTTCAGTTAAGCAAGTTCTCAATTTGTCATCCCTTAACTTGATCTACCGTGTCAAGTATTAACAATAGCAATTTGATAGCACAATCCACTAATCTCATAGTGATTTGCTGAAATCATTATCATCATTTATCATCACAGGGACTCGTCCCAATCATCCACATTGTGGTTTCGCTCAGCTTATTACATTTCAACCCATTTTCAAGGATCATCATTTTTCAATCAAAATCCAAATCAATTCATCAGTTCCCAAACAAAATTAAAAATCATATCAACCACATTCGAATTCATCAACTGGATAGCATTAATGCTTATAATTTCAAGTCATAGATTTATTCGTATATACTGCGGGTAAAGAGCTGCAGATATACCCTCGGTATATACAGGTAGTCATGGTACTTGGAACTATAAGGTAAATACCATCATGTCTAGGCCTCAAGCAAGTCCGGGTTCCATACAATTGCGGTACTTCCATTTGAAGACCCAATTACTAATTTACGAATTTTCAGTTTGAATATCAATTGTATGAATTATATCACACAATTACAACCTTTTTGTGCTACTTGATAAATTTTTGACATATTTGGCTTCTCAATTCATCTTTATTAGCCAATTTGCTCTGATACCAACTGTAGGATCCCTGTCCCTACCACGCAAGGGATTTGGGGTGCTAGCAGCGGAAGTAGTATTTCTTGCCGGGGCAAAGTCCCACACTCGGGCCTCGTCCACGGATATCCGGACAAGAGACTAATCCGTCGGTTTTTCCAAAACCGAACTCGGAAAAACCTTCCTTTATCCGGAAAGCATGGGCGATTCCACCAGGATAACTTTTTACTCTAACGTAGTCAAGACCATTACTGATCAAACTGATCTGACTGTACCTCTAAAGGTACTTGGTCAGATCAAGGAAGAAACTTGCACTTGGATCATTGGGATCAACGCTTTTTTCCCCATCAAGAGGCACAGCCGTTGATTCCTATCCATAGAACAATTACTATCCGGGATTTACTTCATCTATCGTAATTACAGAAATTGAGTCTCGATTTACGGATCCATCAGTCCAGCCTAACCCCATCCAGTCCCATGGGTTAGCCAACCGCCCAACCACTGTAGTGATGGGATCCAATTAGGAATTTGGTTAGGTTTTGTCTCGGGTAACAAGGAAAAGAGTTCCAAGGCCCCCTAGCCGGAAGTTCATGCAAACATAAAACTAGTCACACCACTTACACACCCAATATGAAATTGCCTTTTTCTCAACATCAGCTAACTTTAAAACAATCCTTTAATGAAACCATTCTGTCACTGATGACAATCCTCCAAGTCTCTGGTTGAATCCTTATTTCCAGTCATTCATTCATCAGTGTACTTATGGCATCCTTGGCACAACCAGAACGCTCACCACCTGTTCACTCAGGGGCCTTTTCAATAGTTCCTAGCTCATAGTACCCGGCAATATTATCACATATAAAATCAAGATGGAATCCTCGTTGAAGATCAGCAAGATCAATCAACAGATCCATATAAGAGAGCCATGGACTCATCCGTTGAGGACCAGTAAGGTCAATCAACCAGATCCATGCCCGGTTTCAGAAAACAACTCTTACTCCTTGTTCCAATATCTTCCACGACGCACGTGTGGGTATCTTCGGCGACCTAGAGCCCGAGCACCGTATGGTCAGCACCCTCTAGGATCCTTCGCAGGTGACCTAGCGCTTCACTCATAGGCCGCTTCGTTGGTCCCTCATCCATCGTACCGAAAGCTCACCATTTAAATCGAACCGAGGCTGGTCAAGACCTCGGTCCACCTTGCTACGCGAGACGTCCTCCCCGTCAGCAGTTGCAACTTTATTAGATTGGTCTCCATGACCTTAATCCACAAGACGGTCAAAATGCTTCCCCAGCATTCTTGACATAAAACAGTCATTTACAAACAGGTCACAAAATACAGTTTCTATATCGAACTCTCGTCTTTCCACATTATCCCTCCTCAATCCACATTACTTATTCCCCATTCCATTCATATGTGTACTCATTCTCATCCATTCACTCATATCGACGACACATTATTTCACATACACATTCACATTCATTATTCTACATACACATCCATGTTCGTACATCCACATCATACATCCAATCCCATATCCGCATTCATACATACACATCCATATCCACATCTATACATCCACATCCACATCCACATTCACATCCATACATCCACATCTACATGCATACATCCATTTTCACATCCTCATTCATACATCCACATCCATATCTACATCCATACATCCACATCCACATACACATTCACATTCACATTCACATCCACATACACATTCATACATCCATATCTACATCCATACATCCACATCCACATACACATTCACATTCATACATACACATCTACATGCATACATCCATTTTCACATCCTCATTCATACATCCACATCCACATACATACATCCACATCCGTATCTACATCCATACATCCACATCCACATCCACATTCACATTCATACATACACATCTACATGCATACATCCATTTTCACATCCTCATTCATACATCCACATCCACATACATACATCCATTTCCACATTCCCATTCATATAACTACATACGCCTTCACATTTATTCTTTTACATCACATCCATTCTCGCCCTATCACAACCCATATACATCTTATCCCATCACATACACTTCTTACCTCATCCCATACACATCTTATCACATCTAAACTCCTCTTATCACATCCTAACTCATCTCATATGCATCTTATCACATCTTATCACATCTCATACACCTCTTATCACATCCTATCACATCTCATACACATCTTATCACATCTTAACTCATCTTATCACATCCTAACTCATCTCATATACATCTTATCACATCTCATGCACCTCTTATCACATCCTATCACATCTCATACACATCTTATCACATCTCATATACCTCTTATCACATCCTATCACTTTCCATATCTATTTATAGAATACAAGAGAATTCTTATATTTGATATAAGATTTCTCTACATATTTATTTATGCATAGATTCCATTTAAGGAGACTAACACTTCTGAAATAAAAATCAATCTTTTATGCATCTTCCTATGCATAAATTCATTTTAAATGAAAATGACACTTTTGAATTAAAATTCAATCTTTTATGCATGTTCCTATGTATAAACTCAATTTAGATGAGAATTGACACTTTTGAATTAAAAATCCATCTTTTATGCATCTTCCTATGCATAAATTCAATTTGGATGAGAATAACACTTTTGAATTAAAAAACCATTCTTTTATGCATCTTCCTATGCATAAATTCAATTTAGATGAGAATGACACTTTTGAATTTAAAATCAATCTTTTATGCATCTTCTTATGCATAAATTCAATTTGGTAGGAATTACACTTTTAGAATAAAAGAATTTCTCTTATGCATTTAAGTTATGCATAAAATCCATTTATGTGATGAAAATCACACTTTTAGTATAAAAGAATATCTTTTATGCATACCTCTATGCATGAAATCCAATATGATAAAAGTAACACTTTTACAATAAAATAATCAGCTTTTATGCATACCTTTATGCATGAAATTCAAATATGATAAAACTAACACTTTTATAATAAAATAATCAACTTTTATGCATACCTCTTTGCATAAAATCCAAATATGATAAAAGTAATACTTTTATATTAAAATAATACTCTTTTATGCATACCTCTATGCATGAAATCCAAATATGATAAAAGTAACACTTTTACATTAATATAATAATCTTTTATGCATACCTCTATGCATGAAAGCCACTTTTACATTAAAATAATAATCTTTTATGCATACCTCTACACATGAAATCCAAATATGATAAAAGTAACACTTTTATATTAAAATAATAATCTTTTATGCATACCTCTATGCATGAAATCTAAATATGATAAAAGTAACACTTTTATATTAAAATAATAATCTTTTATACATACCTCTATGCATGAAATCCAAATATGATAAAAGTAACACTTTTACAATAAAATAATCATGAATTATGCATAACATAAAAATTAATTTCTCCATGATCACAATAAAATTCTTTCAATTAATCTAGGATGATAATTCCTAGAATATGGTAGGAAGTCCTCTTGTCATGCTTTGAATGAAATTATTTTATGTGTAATTTTTATAAAAATTTTGCCATAGCTCTGGTACTATGACTGATAAATCTCAATTTATTTTGAAAGATAAAGCTTATCATTAAGGGAATGATTAGAATGATCCCTAATTGGATCATTAATCCAATAATGGATTGAATCATCAATATTCATGAAATACATAAACTAAAAGCATAGAAAAAAGCCATTAATTTGGCCTCAAGCATAGATTAATCTTGGATTAAGGAAAAGCTTTATGAAAAGCTTCATTTGGATTGAGAATGGGTCATGAGTATGACCATTTCTTGAGTGAGAGAGAGAAATTACATAAAAACCATTAGAATTAAGCATAAATAAAAATTTATGTAATTTTTTACTATCATTAATCAATTAACTTCAATAGCATTCATCAAATTATGTAATTCTTCACTACCATTCATTAATTAACTTCAATCGCATTCAAAAACCATTCCAATTAAGCTTCTCAAGCTTGAGAGGGGTTGAGAAGAGAGAAACATTGAGAAATTATAGAAAAGAATCAAAATTCACCATTTACCTTACAAATTGCTTGATTCTTTGTTCACGGTAGAGGTCCCCAACCAATCAATTGGTTTAGTATGTTGATGGAGCCACCAATGGGGATTGAAGAAAGAGAGAAGCTCCAATTTCTCCAATTTGGAGAGAATTTTAGAGAATAGTAGAAATTAGCATTATTTCAGCATAACTCTAGTATAGTAAAATTCTCCTATTTTTTTCAAAGGATTCATGTTCTATTTATAGGAGAGGGAAGCTCTAGCCAAAGCTAACTGATTTCTAGAATTTTCTAGATTTCAGTTTAGTTGAATTTGGACTAGATTTGGACCTAGTTTGGTTCCTTTTTGATTCGGTTTGGTTCCATTTTGATTTGGTTTGGTTCAAGAGAGAGGAGAGATAAAAATATCACAATATTTTTGAGTTTAAAACTCATTCAAGCATGTGAAGTATGCACCTCCTTTAAGGGACTCCCCTTCCTTACATATGTGTCAAAATGGAATCATTATACCCAAAATATCTCATATTTTTGATATTACTCATAGTTTCTTACTAATAAACCTTGTACATAGTCAACTCTTCATCTTATGTGAGCATTTACTCATTTTTGGGTATCTTCTTTTACAAATTGGATTTATCTCCTCTCCACACATGGATTGATCCTATTGGCCCACAGGAACCTTAATTGGACCATAATCTAAAATTTTCTGAAAATCTAGATCCTTAGGCTAAGGTCCTTTATACCCATTTCCAATTAATTCCAATTGCACATTGGAAAGTTCTTTTTGAATTTCTATTTCAGGGGAATTCATTTTAATATTATGAAAAAATTTCTATCTAAAAATATTCAAAATCTGAATATTCTCTCTCTAGAATATTTTCTCTCTCTCTATGTCAAAATAGGTAGAGACAAGATCTTTTATATTTATGAAGAGGGGATTGATTACAGGGGAAGATGCTGGATATCTTGAGAGGCTGGGGAGGAATCTTACATTCTCTCCCACTTGAAAAACACGAGGTGCCCTCATCTCCCAAACTGGGGGTGATTTCGCAAGATGCATGAATATGCAGAGGTAAGACTTTGAACTGACACAGTCAGTTACATTACCATCTAGATTGAACTGGATAAGATCTGTCCCATGGTGAGTGAAAAGAGTCTTCCCACTGGCCATTTCAACTTGCATAGGTTTCCCTGATTTCTGTTCTAAGACTAGCTTACGCAAGCATCCAAGGGAAATGAATGAATGAAAACTGCTTGAATCAATCAAAAGCTTAAAAGGCTTACCCTGATATTCTACTGGAGTATGGATGACTGAGAACTGATGGTTAGGTCCTTGGTTTTCAATTGCAACAAAGATCTGCCCTCTTTCCTCTTCTACTACATCTGAAATTGTGACTGCTCTGGCTGCTGCAGTCTGAGGTAGAACTCTCTCTGTTTGGTTGCCCCAGTTCTGGGAAGGAGTTCTGAGGTTACTCTGGATAGAGGCAGATGGAGCTGGAGTTCTTTTGGGTTTCCGTGGCTTGGGCTAGACGGACCCTGATTAGACTGGTATGAATGGGTTGGTCTCTAAACTCGGGGTCCTTACTTCCCTGTCCCCTTGACATGGCAGGAGTCGGGCAGTCTTTCAGTTGGTGACCAAAACCTTGGCATCCAAAACATCGGTTTTCACTTCTGAGTTCATCCCTCTGATTTCTTGAAAGAGGCGGGGCTCTTGAGAAAGTATTCTGAGGGAAGGGTCTTCCTTCACTTCAGAATCTTCCTGCATCTTGATTTTGATTCGAGCCTTGCTGCCTCTTCCGAGGTGAAAAGCTTGAGGTACTTCCCTGGGCTTGGAATCTTTTAAAATTAGAGGGTGCAGGCTTTGGCAGGACCTTTACTACAAAGGCTTTGGAAAAATCCTTTGCCATTCTTACTGCTTCAACCATGGACACTGGCTTGGCATTTTTGACCAGTGTGTCCAAGGGTTCGTTTATTCCCCGAATGAACCTGGCCATGAGTTGTTCTTCATCTAGAGGTGGTGAATATTTGAGTAGAAGAGCAAAGGCCTGGTGATATTCCTCGATGGTTTTTCTCCCCTGCTTTAGCTCTAAGAATTCGTTCATTTTGATTTCCAAAAATCCAGGGGGACAAAATCTCTTTCTTAAATAGGTTTTTAGGTCGTTCCAGGATTGAGTATTTCTATCCAGACGGTTGGTGTCACAGTGGTTCCACCATGCTACCCTGGCTATTTCCACTATTTTCAGCCAGGCAAGAGCCATTTTGCTCCACTCATTGTAGCCTGTGACGTCAAAATATTCTTCCATGGCTTTCACCCATTTCTCCACAGCCTCACCCAGGTTCTCCCCTTCTCCTTTGAAGGGCCCTGGCTGAGTCCTATGAAGAGCCTTGCGAATATCAGGGTCAAGCTCGTCATCTTCAGAAAGAGGGTCTGGCTGACAGCCACGGTTTCCTCGTCTCATGATTCTGCCAAAAAATTATATATTATTAAATTTTCATTTTGATATCATTCACGAGATCCTAAGACTTAAGAGGCTCGGAAAACAATTTCTTAAACAAGACAATGATCTTATTGGAGATCTATGACATATGTCCGATAACAGATTTTTCTTTATCAGATCGTCCGTAAACAATCACTTATACAACAGGAAATTTTTCTCCAGAAAACATTTCTATATTTATATAAAAGTTGCAATATGTACATAGAGCAGCTCGGCTCCAGAATCACTGCCTCAAACGTAATCGTATAAAGAAGCGAAACTGTGAACAAGACATACCATGGTACACACGATTCATTACACAAAGAGATGCTGTAATTCTATTTCTCGGGATAAAGCGGCTAAGAAGTCTTAAAAATTGGCATGAAGTTCTGAAGTTTCTCGGTGAATGATCACAGAGCTAAACATGTTGAACAAGCCCTAGTCTTATCAGAATCATGGCCAAGGAAATATTTTACCTAAGCCTCTGACGCTGACTGGTAGTGACTTGTGATGATAGGTAGAGATTGGTTTGAGGTATGGAGAAGCACCCCAAAACCACCACCCAATGAGATGTCGAGACACTCAATCTTCTTTTGACTATCATATTGGTGTGAGTTGAAAATCAATCATCTCTTAGACCCCACACATCTTCAAGAATGTGGCAACAAATATTTGGGACCATGTAATTGGTAAAAGATATACCAAGGGCTCAAGAGATGACTTACAACACATTGGTCACCTTCAAAGTGCATGGCCAATTATACATATATGGCCTAAAGACACATGATTGTCATAATATATTACAAGTATTCAAACATTCTTTTATTCATTTTCTCTTTATGGTACTGTGACATGAAAATTTGATATCTTTCATTTTTAATTTTGTGCATATTTTGATGGTTTCTCAATGGTAATAAGGTGGAAGCTTGTCCAAGAAGATTACGGTGCCCACAATGGAATAATGGCGTGGTGATGCGGCGGCATAACAGCATTCTATCCTCAAATATAATGGTTTTACTTGATTTAGGGTGCATGCCACAAGTATGCTTGATAAATACTTTGGTATGGTAGATAGGCTACTGATGTGGAAAATAAAAGTGGGCCTTCATGCTCACATGGATTTTAATTGTATTATTAATATAGTATTCACCATAAGGCTACAAGTTGGGGAGCGTGGAAGGCATGTGGAGGAGTGTGGAAGGCATGTGGAGGAGTGTGTGTAGGTGCATAATTGGAAAAGATTCTTCTAGAATGCCTACATGGAAGAGGAGAATTCCGCCATGTGTAAGTGGGATCTCCACCTACATGCCATGCATAAACACTATTAACCTTTTACAAAGCAGGAGACTTCTATTTATAGGACTAGTTGAAACACGAGAGAGGAGAGATGAAAATATCTCATTATTTATTAGTTTAAAACTCCTCCACACATATGAAATAGGTGCCTCCTTCATGAGGGGATATCCCCACACTGAGGTGTCAAAAATGCATCATTTCCTCTAAATATCTCTTCTTCTTTAACTAATAAACCTTGTCCTTAGTCAACTCTTCATCTTATGTGAGCATTTACTCATTTTTGGGTGTTTTTTTTTTAATCTTCAATTTATCTCCTCCCAGGATTAATCTTATTGGTCCATAGGAACCTTAATTGGAACATAATTCAAAAATTTCTAAAAATCTGGACCCTTAGGCTAAGGTCCTTTATACCTATTTTTAATTAATTCCAATTGCACATTGGAAAGTTCTTTTTGAATTTTTGTTTCACGGGAATAGGAAGATTTTTATATCCAAAAATATCTCAATTTTGAATTATCGCTCTCTAGACATTTTCTCTCTCTAGGTCAAAACAAGGTAAAATAGGATCTTTCTTTTATTTCAGAGAGGGGAATCTTACATCCTACGTAAAATTAGAGGAGAACTCTTTCCCTTAAGATCCAACTGGTTCTAGGGTTTCTTATAGTCTGGTGAATCCAACAGAATCCTGGGATAAAGACCCCCTATATTTTTCACTACTCTTAAAAAAATAAAAAATAAAATAAAATATTAAAAAATGGTTCACGCGTGAACCATTTTCTGCACTTTCATGCCTTAAGGTTTCACGATCTAAAGATTCACAAAAAAAAAACAGATTTAATTTTTGGGTGAAGTCTGGTTCACGGCGTGAAACACTAGGCATCTCACGACATGAAATAGTATTAAAAAAAATCGAATATAATTTTTCCATGAAACCGACTCCGGTTCATGATGTGAACACTAAGTGTTTCACAGCATGAAACACTAGGCCTCTCACGAGATGAAACAATAAAAAAAATCAAAATTGATAAAATTCATGAAGTCCGCTTCACACCGTGAACTGCACTTTGCTAGTTCACGATGTGAAAGGGGGTCCGTACGCAAAAAACAAAACACCCCTATTTGGAGGCTTGTATCTCCTAAACCGTGAATCCGATGAAGATGCTCTAATGCTCATCGGAAAGCCGACATCAAGCTCTTCAACTTTGATCTCAACCGTCTGAAGTCAAAATCGATTGTTTTGACCTCCGACTAGCAACCTCAAAATTTGACCCAAAAATCGAGGTAAAAAATAGCCCGAAAAGCACAAAAAATCATTAAAAACTGCACAAAAACGACTTCAAACCATATTCAGGCTACTTTTCGAGGGTCTAAATGACAAAATCACGAACGACTTAGGGAGACAAAGTTGTAGTACTCCAAAAATACTCTCTCTTTCATACACGGTTTTTCCAAATTCCTTTTGAACACTAAAAATCATGCTGCAAAACAGGAAAAAAAAGATATTAAAAATTTTTCATCTTGAGACAGTGATGGAAAATAGGTTTTAGGACCTCCTCTTCCATCTGGAAAGTTACTGGCATGCACTTTTTTCGAAAAAATATTCCTAAGGTTCACACGCGTGTAGCGTCTAAGCTAATTAAGGTGAATGGACACTCATTTTCAGACCCAATGAAGAGTACGCCAGGCCTCTTGAGGTTGTAACGGGCTGTGAGAAAATATAAAAAGAAAAAAAACACGTGTGCATGGAGCAATTGTGCAATCAGACATGGCAACGATAGAGGGATTGCCACGGCTTACACAACACGGACTGAACCCAATGGTGGCTGACATCTTTGAGCCATTGAGATCTATGCCGCAAATACACCTCCCAATATCATTTGCCATGCCAACAAGCGTTTAATCAGGTTTTACACCCTCTATCACTTCAATCCCACCAAGTTTTGGTCCTTTATCTAACGTTCCCACCAATCTTATAGGTACCAACCCTTTTCAACCCCTAAATGCCCACACCTTAGATATATTGACTAGTCTAGGAAGGGGGGTTGCCCAAGGACTCAGTGAGTCTCTCCCAACAAGAGCACTCACACATGGCCTCACTGACTCATACAGAAATACGGGCATACATATTTCCATAATCATGGACAAATACGATGGAACAAAAAATCCTGTTTAATTCATACAAACGTTTGAACAGTGATGCGAGGCCTTTGGAAACCCAAACTGCCCTACCATGGTACATGCGTAGAACTTATGCTTAGAGGAAAAAGCTAGTCGATGGTTCATCACATTGATGCCGGCGATCAAGACCAACTTCAGAACCTTTAAAAAAACCTTTATACATGGTTTTTCAAGACAAGGTGATTGGTGGAGTGTAGTGCGAAAGAACTCTATTCAATTGAGCATAAACCAAATGAAACCATTAGAGATTTTATCCTTCGGATAAAACTCTTAGACTCATGATGTGAGTCATGGGAGAAATTAAACAATTCTCAATTGAAGAGATGTTTCATGATGGGCTTAAAGAATAGCAGCTTACACAACTTGATCATTGTATCCAACCCAGAAACATTCGATCAATGTTGTAAAGAAGCAGTACAATGACATGTTGGAAGATGATCATGTTACGAGATGTTCCTCATCTAAACCAACTGAAGTAATGGCTAAAAAACGATTGATCTCGGAATTGTCATTTCTCGAATTCTATGCAGCCTTGCTTAAAAGCTTTCAATCGACATTTCTAAGAGAAGATGAGCTCCTTCAAAATCCTTAATTCCTCTACAAGTGAGGAGTGAAATGCCTTGTGTTAAGTGCAATCACTAACGACCATCGCAATCCCCATTGTGCATACAAGGCACCTGCTTTTCTGTACTGCATATATTGCAAATCCTTTGATCATGATCCCCATTAGAAATAGATTGCACGAATTATGCGGTTGAGAAAGCACATGAGGAATTTTATGAATCCCTTATGAAATTAAAGCAGTCTCTCAAAATCTCATTTGGAGAAATACTCTTCTCTCATGGTGAAGCGAGCATAATATCATCACTTGCACCTTTAAGGGCTCAACATGAGTTATACCAAGATATAAAGAGCTTCATAGAATAGGATTGTGAGGATTCGCAAGTTTCCAAATAGACCTCATTTAGAATTATCAAAGGACCAAGTGTGCCAGTGTACACATTGGGTACTCTTGAAAAAGCTGAGAGCCAAAAAGGGGACAAAAGGGAATGGGAATATGAAACAAAAATGGGATCTGAAGGTGAAACAAAAATTGAAACATCCATGGTTCATCTTGAATATTCTATCATGATATGGTTGGATTTTCCTATAGGCAATGATGTTAAGCGCCAACGTGCATTGATTAGCCCTTGAGCTAGTCATAACATCATGACAATAGACACGGATGTCATTGGGAGGACAACCTAAACTCATCCCTACAGACAATGGTCTTGCAAGAGGAGCCAATGGACAAAACATTGAAGTTCCCGGTTACTCTAGCTATACTACTCAAACAATCGGTGGAGATGTGGAATTTACATTCCATGTTACCCTAGATTCCCTTGAGTATGATGTCATCCTTGGTGGAGCTTGGATAAGTGACTCGTATTCAATAGATGAATCCAATGCAAACAGTAACCTTGAACACTCCTGCATACATTGTACAATTGCTATTACGTGAGAACGAGACCTTGAAGGAGCTGGAACTTCCAACATATCTTACTGAAAAGATTCCTAGGATTCTGGTTGGATTGGAACTTTCCAATAAAATCACCACAGCTCAAGCACATCTTTATCCAACATGAGAACACAATCTCATGACCCTCGAGTTATGGGATTTGCTAGGTCTAACTAACACTCTCACGGCTCATCCTAAAATAATTCCCTTTACACAAGACTTGAACATGCCATGTTTGGGGTACTTTGAACATACAATGTATATTGAAACTAACCCCCTTACTTGCAAGTTTTTTGTGGCTGAGTATGTGTTGGAAGCAAATTTGATCTTGGGGCATAAATCATGGACTATTGTTGCCCAAGCACCATTGTTCTTTGCTAGCGATAGAGTCATCATGATGGTCAATGACAAAAAGTTGACAATACCATACTGCAAGGAAGAGGATCCAACTTTAATGGATTTCTATGATGCTAAACGCAGAAGGTTACAAGCCTCTTCCACAAAATCCCCTCTACACAATGACCTACCATCTGCGTTAACAACTGACTCCGATAAAGCATCTAGTCCTTCAACCCCATCCTCACCAATGAAGTTCGATGCCAAAACCTCACAATCAACAGCTATTCTTGAAGAAGTTTTTCCCGAGCAAAGGAGATGGCAATATACTCAAAAGCCTCATCTCATCGCACTCGACAACATTTGAGCCAAAAATTCGATGATGAGGCTTGAACCTGCATCCTCAGCGCCAACCAAGGTGAGACTTGAACCTCATCGTCAACAATGCACATGAGTCTCAAACTTGCATCCTCAGCGCCAACCAATGTAAAGGAGGGCCCAAAACCTTCCACTTCCACCAAAAAGAAAAATCCACCAAGACAACACAAATCAAGGTATCTTAATGGTATTAAAATGTGGGTGGAGACGCAGCTACTTGTTGCTCAAGGCTACGATGAGGGCACCAATCAAATTTGGGTGCCTTGACAGTCAAAGCCTCTTCCTCAATGCAGCACTTAGAGGCCAAGGAAAAAGAAAAGTATTCCACAACACCATCCACAAAAGCCTATGCTAGTTCCTCAAAGAACTCCACCAAGTCAACAAGTGTGGATACCAAAAATATTACTACAAGCACAAGGGTACTACCAAGATAATACCAAAACTTGGATTCCCAAGCAAATAAAAAAGTCTCCTCCACATGTTCAAAGAAACAAACGTTAGTACCAAAAGCATCATCTCGCCAGTTTATAATTTTCATCAAAGATGGGTGCGTGTGCATGTGCTTCAACAACAAGGATACTATGATGGAATCCCATCATATGGTTGCCAAAATCGAACAACGTGAAGAAAGCCTCTCCACCAACTTCAACCCCAACAGCTTCACCTAAAGGTCAACAATAATGGAGGCCCAAGCGATACCAAGCAAGCCACTCAACCACTCTTGTGCATTTAACAACTACACAATATCTTGTGTGTTCAAGAAACCCAAATGGTAACCAACCAGCTGTCTTACCTCTCTACCACCTCGACAACATTTAAGCCAAAAATTCAAGAATCAATTCCCACATCTGCAACAACGAAGACTTATGAGTGCATCAAAGACAAACTCACAATGCTCTTTTCACTCCTTCTGGATGTGAAACACAAGTGCAGATGCTACGTGGCAGACATAAGAACCTATTTTCTCAAAAAGGAAGTAGCCACCCACAAGAACCTATTTTTCGCACAAACAAAAGGGAGTCACACCTATGGCCTACCTAGAAGTGATAAGACATTATATTTTGTTAAGCTTATAGCTTACGATTCTTTTGGCTATGTTAACGTAGCAGCTACTCCCTGAGTACATATCCATACTCATGCACTGGAGAATATTTGCACCAAATCCTCACCATCGACAACTTCCACGTACAACTCTAGATGGGGGGCCATGGTGGTGAATGTGCTATTAGGCTGCACATGGATGGTGGCAACCCAATGCAAGATTGGTTGGGCAACAAACAGAGTCACAATGGTAACTCCCTCTTGCCCTACAGGTTCTCATTGCACTCACTACTCACAACGGATGCTCACCCTTCTAGATGGTTGCAAAAACAACAACAAGGAGTTAGCTTAGATCCTAAACTAGCTCCTAACCCAACAAAGCCTAACCACATGCATGCACCTAGTGCGCCACTAACAAAAGAAAGGGTTTCGCCACAAAAATCTGAGCTCCAATGGGTCCCTAAAAGGAATTCACAACACTAAAAAAGCTTTGTCGTCGCAAGAAAAGGCCAAAGAAGTACAAAACTACTTGATGGTTACCCAAAAACCTTCTCTAGGCACAAGGGTATTATGAGGGTAACTCCAAGATTTGGCTCCCAAAAATTACCTTGTCCAAACCCCAAGTGCCAATAGCAAATCAAGAAAGAGCCACACCAGCACAGGATAAAGGCAAACATGTTGTCCATGAACCCCTTCCCTTCCCCACACCCCCAGCAACCCTTGCCTCCCACTCTACATATATGAACAAGAGGAATCTTTGGAAAATCTAAACTAGGGCCTCTCACATTACCCCTCCCACAACTTCATCTACAGAGATCTCAACCCCACAGGAAGCTGATGACAATGCCAAGGTTATAGTATGAACATCTTTTTCTTCAAGATTATTGGCCTCGGCTTCTTCCCCATGAGGTTGTGCACAAGATCAGACAATATGGAATATTGTCCTTATATGGTTAGTGGCCCTCCACCCCCTCTCACTCCTAGCACGACCCTAGCTCCAGAGTGTCAGTCACTCGTAAGTATGTAAGCATAGCACATGGGTTCAACAAAAGGGGTTTTAAAAATCGTTATTTTACACATTTTTAACATACAGAAGGGTACCCTTTTAAAGGGGTATTCACAAATTGAATAGAAAAGGGGTTTGTTTTATTCATGAAAAATTCTCAGATAAGGGGTTTTGTAAATAAGTTTTGAACGCACATGGTATAAAGGGTTTACATATAGTGAACCTCTCGAGGACCCTAGCTACATGTAATCAACGTGCTATAGATCATTTATTCGCTCAATGTCACAACAAATTGCCTAATGCCCTGATCACTCCACCTGTAAACATGCTAAGCTGCTAAGTGACTAGCGAGAAACCCAAAGGATTTTCAAGTCTCAATGTTCTCACTGGGCCACAAGCAAAGGCTACACCTACAATTGAGGCTAGAGATGATAATGAGGAGAATAGTGCTAAGGCTGTCAAAAAGTATAACAAGAAAAAGAAAGTCCAAAAAGGGAAAAAAGAAAGTTTTTGTCACTAAGGATGACCCTGTTTGAGCATCCAAGAGGTTGATGACTCTTTGTCATCGAAAGTCACTCAAAAACCACCCAAAGTGATAGGCAAGCAAGTCCCCAAGAGCCACCTAGATTTGCATGCAAACAAGCTATCAAGGGCCCTCACAAGGTTGAGGACATACAAACTTCCAAGTCCCCTCCTCAAAAGAAGACCAAGACAAAGAGAGATTAGAGCAGAGAAAAAAATGGAAATAATAGAAAAGAAGTAGAGTGTGAGCAGGAAGATGGAAAATGCAAAAGCTCTTCAAAAGCATATGAGGAAGGATAAATACACAAAATGTGAAGTGTATACAAATTCAAAATATTTACATCACTCACACTCCTCACACATCTCAATGTACTTCAGGACTTCCATGTGGCCATGGATTTGAAAAAAAAGTAAAATGGTTCCAAATAAATGAATTTTACGAAGTTCTCTCTCTCTCTCTCTCTCTCTCTCTCTCTCTCTCTCTCTCTCTCTCTCTCTCTCTCTCTCTCTCTCTACTAAGACCAAGAAGTGGAGGTCTTGCTCATTGTAGGAGGTAGAAACTTGAGGAGGTCCATTATGTGAAAACTAGATATAACACGTGCACTCAAAGGATATTAAAAAATACCCTTATTTGCATATTTTTATAATGTAAATTTAACCTATATGTATGTTTTTCTACACTAAAACTAACCTCTATGTATGGACTTAAAAACCCCTTATGTATTTAAATTTTTCTATAAGTCCATCTAAGGTAAAAGCTCCCCTTTTGTAAAATGCACGTGCTATCTTTGAAACTCCTTATTAGTACTCTCCCATAGGAAAGGTTAAAACACAAGCTGATGAACAAATGTTGAAATCTCTCAAGCATTGTTAAACTCCAAGTAAACTTAGAACTCAAGAAGCTACAACTTCAAGAGAAATTGGCCCTCAATGTGTAGGTTGGAGTGCTCTTAGAAGTAAGATGGACCCAAGGATAAGCTTACAAGGCTTTTTCCAATGTTTACAAGGCTAGGCTAGTTCCTTTTTGGGACTTTGACTCCATTGGTAGCATAGACCACAGCCAAAATAATCAAGTAATTAACAGATTTACAACCAAAGAAGTAAGAAGCAAGATACTTCAACAATTAGGTAAGCTCAAAGGTATAACACTATGGGTAGCAAAGGACCTCACACCAAATTAGCTTAAACACAAAGCATCTGCACTTCAAAATATTTTGCAACACAGAAGGCAGGCAAATGGACTGCTTTTTGAAATGGTAAAGCCATGATTCAAGAGTTTTGTTCTCCTAATTCCAAGGCTAAATCCTCATTTGGAAGACCCCCTTATGCTTTCTTATTTTTAGAACCTATTTATTTTCCTATTTCATACATGTTTGTGTTCCATAGGTCAATATTGATCTCCCATGAATGTTAAAAGAGATTCATCAAAGCATCATCATCATTCATCTCTCTCTCTCTCTCTCTCTCTCTCTCTCTCTCTCTCTCTCTCTCTCTCTCTCTCTCTCTCTCTCTCTCTCTCTCTCATAGAAAATGCCAAATTTACGGATGATCAAAGGCATGCTAAGGGGGGGATTTGGAGCGTAGCGATAGGGTTGTTCCTTTACTCAAACCAACTTGGGCCCTTCCCCAAGCAAGGGATAACTTTAAGATGAGATAAAGTCTCGATAAAGTTACCTTGGTTGCTACTACACACTCACACGCCCTCTTGGTTTTCAACATTTCCTCCCTATAAAGATATTAACATGAAATATAAGAAAAATATACATTATTTTCCTTCAATTTTTGTAGGTTTTATTTTCTTTTGCTATCAATTTAGACCAGCCCATCCACCAGCTCTAGCATGAATCAGAAAAAAAATGGCCTTTAAACGTGAAAAAAGAAATCCAAAAGGGGCAAACATGGAAGGTAGCCTTGAAATTATTGGCTCAAATTTTACAAATTTAGTTACAAAAGGTGTAACCAATGCAAAATGTCTTTAAGAGAGCCGGCTAGGAAAATAGCTAACCTTTTTTTCTGTTGCCATATATATATAGGCAGTGATGTGTGTGAACACACTTAGGACCGCCGGGGCACTTTTTCCCTCTTTAGGAGGTTTTTTCTCCCGACTTGTATATACACCCATCCTTCTAGGGCTAGCTGATCTTTTGTACATTGACACAATCTAATACACTTTGTGTTGTGTGCATTCTTGCTTCTTCTTCTCCAAGCTTTGTGTGCTTTCCTGCAACCCTAATTCCAACAATTGGTATCAGAGCAGGCATCGGCTCCCAGGGCTACGCCACCAGCACCCTCCGACTCACGTTTTCCGATTGAGGTGAGCTTTCACGATCGCTTGCAGGTCCCTATACTCTGCAAATAGACTTGTAGGGCTTTGCGTTCTCAAAAATCGCATCTGAGGTCGTTTCGGGCTCCGTTTTTGCATTGCAAGTTCTGCACAGGTGTTTTCGTCATTTTCTGCAGAAATTTTGACAGTGCAGTTTTCTGCAAAACAGGCATACGTATTCTATTGTGGACCATGCTACATAGCACGAGTTGTTTTCTGTTCAGTCTTTGCTTCATTACAGGTAGCTTTTGCATCAGTTTCAATCAGTGGCCATGGCTGATAACAACAATGATGTATTTCGCATGTTGTCTGCTGAAGACAAACTGGATGGAGACGGCAACTATCCACTTTGGGCATACATGATGCAGCATGTTTTGGTTGCAAAAGGAGTGTGGAACATTGTGCAAGGTATGGATGTACGTCCAGGTTCTGTGGATGTAGGATCTGTTGAGGATGTTGCAGGTTTTAGCAGCTCTATTGTTGCTGCTGTTTTACCCACTACTGAACAAGCTCGTTGGGATGGTAAAGATGCGCAGGCTCATGCCTTGATTGCACTTTCTGTCAAACGTAACATCACCCCACATATTCGTTCAGCTAAAACAGCAAAACAGGCTTGGGATATTCTAGCTGGTTTGTATGCAGGTCGTAACGAGGCAAAAATCTCTTACCTGCGTAAAGAGCTAGAATTGAAGATTATGCAGGAAGATGATGACATGAATGTTTTTCTTGCTGAGATTAAAGATCTCAAAGAACAGTTGATTTCTGCAGGTGAGATTATTCCTGATCATTTTCTTGTGCAGACTGTTCTTGATGCTTTACCTAAGACATATCAGACTTTTGCTTCCACGTGGAGACTTCTTACTGAGGACAGACCTGATGCTGTCAAGTATGATACTTTAGTCAACAAGATCTTGCAAGAAGCGCAGTCCAGGCAAAACAGGGCCAGGCAGCGTGTAGTTGATCAAGCATTTATTGCTGCCCAACAGCAGAGAAGAAGTGGTAAGGCAGCCCCTTCCACTGTTTCTTCTCCTATTAGTAGGTCTGCAACTTCTTCTCCTTCCACAGGTAGCAACAATAAGTCTGAGAAGGCTCTTGAGAAAGGCAAGAAAAAGACCATGTGCAACTATTGTAAGGCTATTGTAAGGCAAATGATCATGTCATTAAGAATTGCCCTAAGCTAAAGGCTAAAGAGGCAAAGAAGAAAGAGTTAAATGCAGCCACAATAGCGGATGCTTCTACAAATGCAGATTCTGCAAATGTTGTGCAGGATACAGAATGGGCGTTTAGCGTGTATTGCCAGTATGACCCATCTGTACATGATGCATGTTTGGTAGTTTTTGTTGACTCTAATGTATGGTATTTTGACAGTGGTGCTACAAAGCACATTACCTCACATCGGGATATGTTCACTTGTCTTGAGGATGTCTCTAATGGGAATACTGTCACATGTGTCAATAATGCTTCTTACCCAGTGAAGGACGTTGGTAAAATTATGCTTACTGCTGCAAATGACAGCGCTTTCACACTTTCAGATGCTTTGTATGTGCCAGGGATAAAGAAAAATCTATTGTCTGGTCTCTGCGCTTGCTAGACTTGGATTTGTAGTCAAATTTGTGGATGATAGATGTACTGTTCATGATTTGACTTCTGGTGATACGATTATTGCATCTGGCACCTTGTTTCGTGGGCTGTATAGGCTCAATTCTTATGACAAGTGTGTGGAAGATTCAGCAAATGCAGTTTCTGATGAAAAGGCAGTTTCAGATGCAAAACTATGGCATGCTCGTTTTGGTCATCTGAACTTTGCTAGTTTGCTGCGTTTGCAAAAATTTGATATGGTTGCTTCATTGCCCCCTCTTGAGGCACCATTGAAACATGTTTATGAAGGCTGTATTTTGGGCAAAATGCAGCGTTCTACGTTTCTAAAGGATGGTTCTGTGCGGGCCACTCGCAAATTGCAACTTGTACATAGTGATGTATGTGGGCCTATGCAAACTCCGTCATAAACACTTGTAATTCATGACTTTCATTGATGATTACTCAAGGCATGCATGGGTATCTCCACTGAAGGCAAAGTCCGAAGTGTTTCTGTGCATCAAACAGTTTTTTCTTATGGTTGAAAATGTATCCAATTGTACTGTGGTGGGCACCCTCCGTTCTGATCGAGGGAGGAAATACTTGTCTAAAGAGTTTGATGCATTTCTGGCTAGTCGTGGGATAAAACACCAATGTACAGTGCCGTATACCCCTCAGCAAAATGGTGTTGCTGAGAGGAAAAACAGGTCACTTATGGAGATAGCACGATGTATGGTCAAGAGCCAAGCTTTGCCACATGCGTTTTGGCTTGAGGTTGTCATGTGTGCTGCATATGTACTCAATAGGTGTCCCACTAAGGCCTTGCAGTCTATTACTCCATACGAAGCTTGGCATGGCAGGAAGCCTTCTATTGGTCACTTGCGTGTCTTTGGTTGCTTGGCCTATGCTTTAGTGCCTGTGCAACAACGCAGAAAATTGGATGATAAGGCTGTCAAATGCATTTTTGTTGGTTACAGTGCTGAGAGCAAGGGTTACAGATTGTATCATCCGCAATCAAAGCATATCTTGATTAGTCGAGATGTTGTTTTTATGGAAGACGCTGTGCAGCCTTTGTTATCATGTACCAAAGAGACAGGTGTGAGCTCACGGGATGTATTTGATACATTGTTGCCTCTGTTTACAGGTGGGAATTCAAATGTAAGTCCTAATGAGACAAATATTCAGCCTATGCAGATATCAAACGACATCATAGATCAGCCCATTTTTGATGCAGATTTACAGCCCATTTCTGATGCAGATTTACAGGCTGTAATTTCTGAGGATAGGGCTGAAAATGAGCAGGCTAGAGGTATGCCTAAATGGCTGGTGCAAACCTTGCGTGATCGTAAAATTGATGCACCTATATCTAGTCGTACTCGTTCAGGTTTTCAGCATGCCTCTTATGCATCAGATTGTTATGCTTTGGCTGTGTCTAGTATGTGTGAAGAGGAAGAACTTCTTTCATTTGATGAGGCACAAAAATCAGAAAATTGGTTGGCTGCAATGCAAAGTGAATATGATCTATAATGAAGAATGGTACATGGTCTCTATGTGATTTGCCTATTGGTAAAAAGGCCATTGGACGTAAGTGGGTTTTTAAGTTGAAACGAAAGCCAGATGGCAGTGTTATAAGGCTAGACTTGTTGCAAAGGGTTATGCTCAAGAAAAGGGCATTGATTTTGATGAGACCTTTGCTTCCACTTGTCGTATGACTATCATTCATAGCATTTGTGCATTGGCAGCTCATAATGGTTGGAATGTACATCAGTTGGACATAAAGACTGCGTTCTTGAATGGAGATTTGCATGAGGAGGTGTATGTATCGCAGCCTCGTGGTTTTGTTCAAAAAGGGCAGGAAAACAAAGTGTGCAGGTTGAAAAAGGCTTTATATGGTTTAAAGCAAGCTCCACGAGCTTGGTATGAAAAGATACATGCATATTTGACTGCACATGGTTTTCAGAATAGTCCAACAGAAAGCACTTTATATGTTAAATTTGTGGATGATGTACATCTAATCATTGCTCTCTATGTCGATGACATGCTGCTCAGAGGACCAAATGAAAGTCATATTGCTGATTTTAAGGCTGATTTGAATGCCTCTTTTGAGATGTCAGATTTGGGGCATTTACATCATTATTTGGGGATACAATTTAAGCAGTGTGATGGAGGTATTGCTTTGTGTGAAACAAAGTATATTGAGACATTGTTGCGGAGATTTGGCCTTGAAGACTGCAAGCCTATTGCTACTCCAATGGAGACAGGTTTGAAGTTGAGTCTTCATGATGTTGGAGATCACTTTGATGTCACACTCTATCAGACAGCTGTTGGTTGCCTCATTTATGTATGCATTACGAGGCCGGACATTCAGTTTGCAGTCTCATAGATGAGCAGGTTTATGCATAGCCCAGGGTCTCAGCATTGGAAGGCAGTTAAATGCATCTTTCGCTACTTGAGTGGCACCATACATCTTGGGTTGTTTTATCCCAAGGGGGGATCGTTGCCGCCAGATTTACATGCTTTTTCGGACTCAGATTGGGCTGGTTGCTATGACACAAGAGTGTCCACAAGTGGTTTTTGTCGGTAGCTCATGCATATCTTGGTTGAGCAAGAAGCAACCTACTGTGGCCACTTCTAGTTGTGAAGCTGAGTACAGGGCAGCTTTCACAGCTATGGTTGAGTGTGTGTGGCTCAGACGGCTTATGGCTGACTTGGGTGTTGGACAGGAGTCTGCCACCTCTATCTTCACTGACAGTCAGAGTGCATTGGCAGTTGCGAGAAACCCAGTTTTTCATGCTTGCACAAAGTACATTGAGGTGCATTATCACTATGTCAGGGAGAGACTCTCAGCAGGAGAGATCAGCTTAGCCTATGTGCCAACACAGGACAACCTCGCCGATCTTTTCATAAAGGCGCTTCCTCATGAGAAGTTCGAAGCTTTCCACAAAGCTTTGGGTTTGCTCCCCTTTGTGGACTGATCTACTTTGGGCATGGCACTCCCCTGTACATGAGTGCCAGCTCTCGTTCACACCATCACTCCCAGGGGGGATTTGTTGCCATATATATATAGGCAGTGATGTGTGTGAACACACTTAGGACCCTCGGGGTACTTTTTCCCTCTTTAGGAGGTTTTTTCCCCCGGCTTGTATATATGCCCATCCTTCTAGGGCTAATTGATCTTTTGTACATTGACACAATCTAATACACTTTGTGTTGTGTGCATTCTTGCTTCTCCTTCTCCAAGCTTTGTGTGCTTTCCTCCAACCCTAATTCCAACATTTTCCTAGTGGTTTCTCAACATCTCCAAGAGACAAATGCATTTTCCTGGCTGCTGTCATACCCGTTTTTGGGCATTTTTGTCGACGAGTAAGGGTGGAAATTTTGGTTGACCGTCAAAAAAATACACTAAATTCTTAAAAAAATAGTGGTTTCCAAACTTCTCCAAGAGACAAAGCTACGTTTTGCAGGTCGTCATGCCTGGTTTTGGCCATTTCGACCGCATAAGGGTGGAAATTTTGGTTGAGAGACAAAAAATACACTAAATTCTGAAAAAAAGGAATGTCAACTAAGGGTGGAAAAAGTGGTTGACCGTTAAAAAAAACACCAAATTTTGAAAAAAAAACAAAAACGGGTAGTAATTTTGATGGGCTGTGGAGGACAAAAGGTTCAGGCGGACTAGGCAGCATGGAAGCGGCAATCACTTCCAAACTTTCTCTTCCACATGAACGTAAAAGGGGCCCCTTGAAAATGAACACTTGCTCCACGAGAGAGAACAATCATCCATCAATCATTTAGTAACAAAATATTATCAATTCCTCATTGATTTGCACATTATAGACACAATAGCCATGAGGCATTTGCAACCTAGTTCAAAACAACTCCATTTTTTAGTGCCCCACTTACACTTGATAGGTTTACCTTTGCGACACATGCTCCCACATGAGTGGCACCTTCAAAGGTGTCTTTTTGTGTTATATTCAATCAAATATCATTAGCACCATTCAAATATTTAGAGGCCTAGGAAATATAAACAATCATCTTCATTTGAAATTTTGAATTACTTTCTTAAGTGATGTGATGTCCTTTTTTATGTTACATTCAATCAAATATTCAAGTAATTGGAGGGTTAGGCAACTTGCAAGATGAACAATCTTCTTTGTTTTAAGTTTGAATTGCTTTGTGAGGTGGTGATGCCATGTTCTATCTATCTAGATTTCATGGCCAAAAAATTATATCAACACTTCTGCAACACCAACAAAATGTACTAACCCTTTGAGTGCAACATATGTAAGAATTTTACTAGCAAGTTCAAGGAAAGAGGGAAGAAGTGGAACTTGCAATGCTTAAATTTGAAGCCCATTTTGGGCTCCAAGGGATGTTTTGGGACTCTTCTGAAACCCATCTATTTATTAGAAACTTCAAGCATACTACACCCTAGTATTTTTTAAATAATTCATGGCTATAAACCTACAAATTTTTGTGTGTATAAATATATGTTTTCTACATGTATGTCCTCTCTATAAGTGACTTGTATTAATGCATGTACAAGTTATTATGCACATGTTTAGATGTATTGTGTGTGTGTGTGTGTGTGTGTGTGTGTGTGTGTGAGAGAGAGAGAGAGAGAGAGAGAGAGAGAGAGAGACTATATGCCTTGAAACATTTAAGCCCATGAATTAAGCTCGGGGGGTTCACCTCTAAGAAGACTTCTCAAGCATTTTATGTATCACCCCTTACACTTACATAGTTTTATAATTAAATGACCCTTTTTTTTCGTAAACTAACATTTTTTTTCAAAATTGGTTAAAAAACCCCTCCTGTAAATGTAATTTTATACATTAAGAAAATTTAGGGGTCTCTTGCGAGGCCTTTTAAGGCTTTGGAAATGGTCAAACTTCATTATAAAAAACATCAAATTCCAAATAAAAGAGGGCTCTGGTGGACAATTTTCTAGTGAAATAACAACTAAAAATATTTTACAATTAGGACTCTGGTGGAAAAAGGTTGTAGCAAATGCAGCAAGCAAATGCAGCAAAGTCCTACAAAACATGTGATATCTACTAGAGAACAGGATTCAGACTATCAGCTTCAGACATGATGCCACTAATGAACATCACACCAATGGAGCCATTTATGAAATGGGAGCTGGACTTTATGGGGCCATTCAAGAAGCTGACACAAAGAAAGAATAAATACATTGTTCTGCACATTTAATAGAGATACTAAGACTGGAAAAGTGGTGGTGGACGGGAAGAAGCGGAAGGTAACTCTATCTTTTGATAGTGTTACAATTGCATTAAACCTTCTTACCACTAATAAACTCCAAAGGAGGAATCTCTTAGTGGAAGAAAAGACAAATTATCTCCTGCCTGGCTACCTTACTTCGGCATGCAAATTTGATCAACTCAAGCCAAAATGCAGGGATATGGCAAGGAAAGAGAGATTCCTAACAGATGTTCAATTCCATGAAAGGTACACCATGACGAACCTCTATCATGTGAGTATGGTGATGGACTCAGATGCTATGTACAATAAGTATTTCCATACGGAGATGTTTAAGGCTATTACTAAGGGAAAAAAGAAAATCCACCATCTTGAATACTTCAAAAAATATATTTACTGTGTATTTTAGGAGAAGACCTAGTTGGAGTTAGGGATCCGGGCATTTGAGCAAAGAACTGCGGAACGAGAGGTGGATCTTGAAAAGGCCAATAATGCTCTACAAGCCACGGTGGATAGACTCTAAAAGAATTTCTCTTATGCATCTAATTTATGCATAAAATCCATTTATGATGAAAATCTCACTTTTAATATAAAAATCTTTTATGCTTATATTTATGCATACAAATCATTTATGATGAAAATCACTCTTTTAATATAAAAGAATTTCTTTTATGCATCTAATTTATGCATAAAATCATTTACGATGAAAATCACACTTTTAATATTAAAAAAAATATCTTTTATGCATATGTTTATGCATACAAATCATTTATGATGAAAATCACTCTTTTAATATAAAAGAATTTCTTTTATGCATCTAATTTATGCATAAAATGATTTATGATGAAAATCACACTTTTAATATTAAAAAATATCTTTTATGCATATGTTTATGCATACAAATCATTTATGATGAAAATCACTCTTTTAATATAAAAGAATTTCTTTTATGCATAAAATCATTTATGATGAAAATCACTCTTTTAATATAAAAGAATTTCTTTTATGCATCTAATTTATGCATAAAATCATTTATGATGAAAATCTCACTTTTAATATAAAAAAATATCTTTTATGCATACAAATAATTTATGATAAAAATTACTCTTTTAATATAAAAGAATTTCTTTTATGCATCTAGTTTATGCATAAAATCGTTTATGATGAAAATCACACTTTTAATATAAAAAATTATCTTTTATGCATATATTTATGCATATAAATCATTCATGATGAAAATCACTCTTTTAATATAAAAGAATTTCTTTTATGCATATACTTTACCTTATGCAATCATTCAGAATAACAATTTCAATATACTTCCTTCTATGCATAGAACTTAATTCTAAAGAAAGTAACACTTTTTTGATAAAATATTTTTTGTATGTATTTTCTTATACTTAGGATGAAAATTAACACTTTAAGAATACATATATGATGGAAAATTCTCTTTTTGAATTAAAAAAAGTAAAACTTATTTTTCACAATTTTAAAAAATTTTGCCATAACCTCCTTTGTATGGCTGACCATTTTTCAATTTTTAATTCTCTAAATTTAATTGGAAGTTCACCAAGAGTATTTAAATCATTCTAATGTAAACATTTTCTACTTATCAAAGAGAAACATTATGAAAAACGTGATTCTATCCATTAATCATTCATCTAGGATAAAGAATGGTTGGATTTACGGGAGTGCCTTTTTTTCAATGAGGCATAACATCATAATCATTTTAGAGAAGACAAAAATCATAAAAACTATTAAAATTAAGCATAAATGGGAATTTATGTATTTCCTTACTACCATATCAATTAACTTCAATAGCATTAAAAAGCCATTCCAATTAAGCTTCTCAAGCTTGAGAGGGGTTGAGACTCTAGAGAGAAACATTGAGAAATTATGGAAAAAGATCAAAATTCACACTTTACCTTACAAAATTCTTGATTCTTTGATCACGGTAGAGGACCCCAACCAATCAATTGGTTTGGTGTGTTGATGGAGCCACCAATGGAGATTGAAGAAGGAGGGAAGCTCCAATTTCTTCAATTTGGAGAGAATTTTAGAGAATAGTAAAAATTATCATTATTTCAGCATAATTCTGGCATAGTATAATTCTCCTATTTTTTTACAAAGGACTCAGGTTCCATTTATAGGAGAGGGAGGCTCTAACCAAGACCAACTGATTTCTAGAATTTTCCAGATTCAGTTTGGTTGAATTTGGACTAGATTTGTACCTAGTTTGGTTCCTTTTTGATTCGGTTTTGATTCGATTTGATCCAAGAGAGAGGAGAGATAAAAATATCACAATATTTTTGAGTTTAAAACTCATTCAAGCATGTGAAGTAGGCGCCTCCTTGAAGGGACTCCCCTTCCTTACACATGTGTCAAAATGGAATCATTATACCCAAAATATCTCATTTTTTTTAGTAATACTCATAGTTTTTTTACTAATAACCCTTGTACATAGTCAACTCTTCATCTTATGTGAGCATTCACTCATTTTTGGGTATTTTTCTTTTACAAATTGGATTTATCTCCTCCCCACACATGGATTGATCTTATTGGCCCATAGGAACCTTAATTTAAAATTTCGAAAAAATCTTGACCCTCAGGATAAGGCCTCTTGAACAGATTATACTTTTTTCTAATGCACCTTCTGAAAATCTTTTTGAACTTTTGTTTCGGGGGAACTTTTTTTAATAAGAAGAGATATTTTTCCATCCAAAAATATTTAAAAACTGAATTACCACTCTCTAGAAGATTTTCTCTCTCTAGGCCAAAACTGGTAGAAACAAGATCTTCTATATTTCTGAAGAGGGATTTGATTACAGGGGAAGATACTGGACATCTTGAGAGGCTGGGGAGGAATCTTACAATACTGTAGTTGAATATCAAAATCTTGGAGAAAATATGCCTATTGGCCTTTCCGCCTTTTGAACTTTGGTTATGAAAAAAACCATTTCAGAATTTCATGATCCATCACGACTTCAAAGTGCACACCATACAAATAATGATGCCACTTTTTGAAGGCATAGACTATCGTAAACAACTCTCTCTCATATGCTGAATAGTATTTCTGTGTAGGATTAAGTTTCTTACTTTCAAATGCACTAGGGCGTCCCTCTTGCAACAATAATGCTCCAATGGCCTCACCATTGGCATTTGTCTCAAGCACAAAAGGCTGATTAGGATCAACTACTTTTAGAGTAGGAGAGACAACTACTGCCACCGTGAGTTTTTAAAAACTCTGTCATTGTTGATTATCTTTCCAAAGAAAGGACTTACCTTTGCCTTTAAGAAAATTCATCAGAGGGACCGCAATCTTTGCATAATCCTGCACATACTGATGATAAAATCCTGATAAACCAAGGAAGGTCTACAACTCTTTCAAGTTGTGAGGTTCAAGCCACTTGAGGATAACCTCAACCTTCTCTGGACCCATCCGCACTTCCTCTACAGAAATGATGTGACCTAAATAATGAATGGCCCTAGCGAAGAATCTAAACTTGCTCTTTTTTGCATTGAGCCGATTCTCCCTAAGGATCTAGAACACCTTACGAAAATGGTCTAAATGATTTCGCTTAGACCGAGTATAGATAAGGATATTGTCTAGGAAAAACACAACAAATCTTCCTAGATGCGGTCGTAAAATAGAGCCCATGAGGAACATGAACATAGCTGGAGCATTGGTTAAGCCAAATGGTACAACCAAAAACTCATAGGATTCAAATTGAGTTTTAAAAGCTGTTTTGGGCACATCCTCTTCCTTAATCCGCACCTGATGATACCATGATCTAAGGTCAATCTTGGTGAAGTGTCTAGCTCCACCAAGCTTTGTTAAACAACTCATCTATTCTAGATAAGGGATAATTGTTCTTGACTATGATCTAATTAAGAATGGTCTATACACATACGCATACACCCATTTTTTTCTTCATGAGAAAAATGGGCAAAGCCCAAGGAGAAGAACTAGGGTGTATGAACCCCTTCTTCAAATATTCTGGCCCCGCAGAATGACTAAGCCTATAAGGAGGCTGACAAATTGGCTTAGCACCAGGTACTATGTCAATAGGGATGGTGAACTGCCCTAGATGGAGGAAGTCCATTTGGCAAATCATCCAAAAAAATGTTTGAAAACTCTTGCATAAGAGTCTCAAACTCATATGCACAATGCACATTATTAATGTTTTGGGATGTGTTTTTAAGAGTCTTGATACTTGTTTCAAGTTTTTCACATGCAGATAGTAAGACCCACTTCTTGTGTGTTTTTGAATTTGAGGAAAAATAAGACTTTCAAGAGATAGGGTGCAAAACTATACCTGTTCAATTTCATTATTGTTGAAAGCACAATGCAGCTCCATATAACATACCATAGGTGTAGTTGGCACATCATTCTCACCCCATGAAAAACAAAATTCTTACCCTCACACATAAATTTAAATGTGTTGTGCAAATAATTGCGACACAAACTAGGACCTTACTCATTCTATGACCTGCAATGGCACCTACCATGTGTACTAGGTCATGTGGTCCAAAGGTAGGTGTCCACATTTCTTGCATAACGTGGCAAACATGAGATTTGTTAGTATGACTTACTGTAACCTCTTTAAACTTCACTGAAGAGAGAGCTAAGTGTTGTACTCCATGCACTTGTCGTGAGGTTTTACTTTCATTACTCGACTTGTCACTTGACCCTTTAAGTTTCGAACACTCAGTCTTACCATGCCCAGGTTCCATGCAATTAAAACATAACTTTTCTTATTTAGATTTAGGGTTGGGTTAACCAGAAGCCATGTCAATATCCTCATCCTCAGCCAATAAGTCATCCTCTCTCAAAGAGAGGCTCAATACCCTCAGCCTAAGTAGCCTATTTCTATTGTAAATTCAGTTTCTCAGAAACGCTACCCACTATTTCTATTGTAAATTCAGTAGTTGGGCATGCATGAAGCATGCATAACATGCATGCAAAAGATATTGTCCCAGAGGCTCTACCTTAGCACTTGAAGAAGGAGAGCTGAATGATCCAGTGGGTGGGAAAGCCCCTTTGGTTAGGGCTTATGGCTAAAATTAGCGTTAGCTTTTAAAAAAATAAAAATTAAAGCTTGGAAGATGTTCCACAAATCTAGAGATCTTCTCTATCCATATCCATAGTCGATTCCGACATCACTAAAGAAGCTAGAGAATGATGTTCCCTATCTCATAGATACGATAAGCACCAGATATATGCACAAATCATCAATAGAGTATTTCTACTCTTTGTCACCTAAAAAACTTCCCCACCTAGAGCAAAAAAATTATTGTTACCTAGAGGGTTTCACCTAGAGCAACCTAGTCCATTTCTAGAATTCAAATGAAAAGGCCTATGAAAACGCATCCATTAGGTATCGTCTTATTGTCAATGACAACTTCATTGCCATACTTATGGCCATGGCTTCACCAGTATTGAAAAGTTTATGGCTTTATTTTTTCGGTTTTAAATGTTATATGGTTTTTGATTGTTAATTGACAATTTGGAAGTGCTAAATAGAAATGAGGTGGAAGTGTTAGATGTCATATGGTTTGGGATATTAAGAAAATACATTACCATGTGGCCATAGGTCTCACCAAGTTTACCATTTTCTTCACTATATATGTCATTCTATGATATTTGGGGCATATATTGTGGCCATATGTGCCAATTTCAGAAATTTCGAAATCATTTTTGGATAATTCAGTTTGAGCTTTGGGACCTTCGAGCTTGTAGTACTTTTTTATGGCCCTATCATCCATATGGACATAGTCCTCAACAAGAGATTGACCTTTTTTTTCTTTGGGGCCATTGTGACCTTTACATGACCTTATGGGGCCACATGGCCATAGGCCTAGTGACCATAGTTCTATGTACATGTTTAGGAAATTTTATAGCCATGTGGCCATTGTTCTTAGTAACTTTACCAATTTTTTGCATTTTTGGGCATATCTTGTGGTATATGTTTTCTAGGTCCATTGTTACCTTTACAGGATCCTATGGCCACATGGCCATAGGCCTAGTGACCATAGGTCTATGTACATATTTAGGATATTTTGGAAACTTTGATTACCATGTGGCCATACGCCTCAACAAGTCAGATGGCCATATTATTTTGAAGCCATTGCAACCTTTACATGACCCTATGACCACATCGCCATAGGCCTAGGGAGGACCATAGGTCTTTGTGCATGGTCATGATATTTTTGAAAATGTTATGACCATACTCCTTAGAAAGTTTACCATTTCTTTTGCATTTTTTAGCATATCTTATGGCCATATACGCCAATCTGTCCATTTTTGGCTTGTACTACTTGCTCTAGCACTATCATCCATATGCACATAGTCCTCAAGAGATTGAAGTCTTTGTTTTATTGGGGCCATTGTGAGCATTTCATGACCTCTGGCTACATGACCATATTTCTAGGTTATGGGCATGTTTGGGATATTTTAATAGATGTTATGGCCATATGGCAATAGGCCTTAGGCCATTATGAACTTTACATGACCCTGTGGCCACATTGGAGCACTCCCAACAAGGAAAAAAGAAGAATAGCTAATGGGAGATATTGTAGGCATGGGCAGGCAAGAGAGAGTATTTTTCATCTCCTTTGGCATCAATAGACGTTAATTTTTTGCATTGCTTGACAATCTCATTAAAGTTGCACTTTCTTGCTTATCCATTCCAAAAGTTCTTTTGACTCTTCGGAAGAGGCACTTGCTTGGTTGAGATTTTGGGTGCTATGGACAATTTGGTGCATGAAGAGTAATGCTATGTTCGAGAAGTCTACAACAAATATGAAGGGTTTCTTTTGTGCTTCACTCATGAGACTCTTATTACTCGAGAAATATGAAAATTGATAAATGATGTGTTCTTCCACTGTTCTCGGGGGTTTCACCTAAAAATATGTAAGTATACCATGTGAGTTCAAATAAAGAGGTTTTTTAATTGAAAATTTTAAGGTACATTTATAGAAATACATTTACAGAAGGGGTTTTTTAAATTGATTTTGAAAAAGAAACCCGTAAGTCCATAAAGAAAAAGGGATCATTTTATTCATACAAAATTTATAGGTAAGGGGTTTTTTGAGATAAGTTTCCATCAAAATCAGGGAAATCCCAGAGGTAGACCCTCTAACCTTTTGGATCAAGGTTTTCAGGGTAGAGACCAAGATTCCAGACTCCAGCTCCTTCCTTCTAGAGTAATCAGGTAAGTTTCTATCAAAATCAGGGAAATCCGAGAGGTAGACCCTCTGTTTCAATCCAAAGTAATGCAAGACCTCCGCCTCAGAATAGGGGAAGTCAAAGAGAGATGTTCCCAAATCGGCCGTCCACTTCCAAGGCAGTAACGTTGGAAGTGATTGAAAGTGTCGGATAGAGATAGAAAGTTCAACAGTCATTTTTGGAGGGAAGTCTTCAAAAAGTTGGATACTTCTCTGAGTATGAGTACGGCAGATCATCCGAGTCTGATGGTCAAACTGAAAGAGTTAACCAAATTCTAGAGGATATGTTGCGTTCTTATGTTAGTAAGAAGCATATAAGCTAGGTAAAGACAATGTCCTAAGAAGATGTGTGAGAGAAGATGAGTTTGTCTCACGATATTAGATGAAGCTCATTCAGGTATAGCTGGAGGGCATTTTGCTGGCAAAATCACTACTTTGTAAGGTACTTCAAGCACGATTATGGTGTCCCACGTTGTTTGGAGATCAAAATTTCATGTGCTATCTTGACCAAAACCTTGGGAGCAAGTCGAACGGACTGGGAACATAAGCTGATAGTAGCAGCCCTATGGGCATACCAAACATCATATAAGGTAGCGACGGGATACACTCCCTTCCATCTAGCTTATGGTGTTGAGGCAGTAATGCCTAAGAATACCTAGTTCTTCCGAGCTTAAGATTGCAGTGCAAGAACATCTGATGGAGAATGCATTAGTTGAAAGGCTAATTGATTTAGAGAAGCAGACCAGGCTAATAGCATCGCATGGACTCATGGTCAAGAAACTATGCAGGAAGCATTGGTTTGACAAAAATTTGAAACAAAAAGAACTAGAAATGGGGGACCTTGTCCTCATGTATGGTGTAGGAAGCACCAAAAAAAGAAACTCAAATATAGAGGCCTAGGACCCTTCCGAGTGTCTGAGATCACACCTCAGGGGTCGGTTAGAATTGAGACAATTGACGACGTACAGATGGAGGGTTATGCCAATGGAAGCAAACTCAAAAAATATTTTGGACCCACTAACCCAAGAAATGCTCTTGCAAGAACATCTCTTAAAACAACAAAAACAGCTCGCAAAGGAAAAAAATCCAATAAAATCAAGAAGAGGCTAAGGCAAGGGAGGCCAAAGCTAAAAAATTACCCCCGAAAAGAATGTTACACATCAACGTGGCTTCCTTGACTCTCTCGAGCAAAGAGGAACTAAACATTGAGCCAGCACGACTCAAGGTGGAACTCACTATAGCTAAAGGCCATGCAACGAGCAGTGCATTAATAGATACGGGATCAAGTCATAACTTGATCTCATACGAGACATGGGTAGCCTTAGATAGACCACACCTTGAACCCACTAATGCACAAGTACACAAGTGTGCACTTGATAGCTATGAAAGTTGAGGGATTTTTAAGTGTTAACATTTCCATCAGAAATAATTTTTTGGTTGTTTGTCATGCCTGCGGGGGTTCCATGGAAGAGGATATGATCCTAGGACAATCCTCGATTTGTGCTCCTCGATTTGTGCCAACAAATGTAATATCCAATGGGAGAAGAGGACAACACTGTTGAACGAGGGCGACAATGTCATGTCCATACCCCTGTGGATCCTGACAAACATAGGAAAATGGACCATGATCGAGGAGAGAACGACAACGATCATAGTAACATCAACTCATAAAATAGAACAAGCATCAATCCCACAAACCCTACACAAACAATACCTAAAGTCACAGGGTACACAGAAATGGGTGCCCAAGGTTCAACTCAAAAACCAGCCCCACAAGATGGAGAAGAAGGATAATACGGAGACATTAAGAAAGGTTCACAAAGGAGCCAAAAATTAGACTTGGCCTTCACAAGTAGGTTGGCAGTACTCCAGACATACCAATATCCCACAAGTCATTCATAAAAAGCAATGCGTCCGAAAGGATTTACTACAAGCACAGGGATACTACCAAGGCAATACAGCAGTGTGGGTACCCAAACCTCGCTTAGTGGCCATTGTTCACAAACTATTCCAGTAATGAAGGAAAGGGTAGTAAAAGCATGCAGCACCAACACCCAACTAAAACCAATGATAAAACATTGGTATGGAAGAGGAAGACAACTCAACAAGATGGATTGAGGATTGCCAAAGAAAGCAATGTCAATAACCACTTCAATCAAGGAGCTGGACAAATACCCTGAAAGAAACAAAGAAACTTAGCCAAGGGACACGGAGAAAAGCCCCCACCCATAAGACCCAGTAACAACATTGTTTAGTTGGGTGGAAGGAAGAATTAAAAACTCCCACATGGAGCTAAAACGCCTGCATCAATGCCTGCATCAACACCTACCCAGAAGTGCCAAGGTGTCACCTTAGTTTTCATGGCAATAAAAGATGAAGGTATCCATTTGTTGCCCAATGGATACAAGGTAAACTGGGTATCATTCACTCATTTAATGTATATTTGAATGACTGAGCATGAATAAAAAATAGAAGGTATCAATCTTGCACATTCATGATTCAAAGAAGTTCACGTCGTGAGCCAATCCTAAAAAGTTCACATCGTGAATTGGTTCAAAAACATTCACGCCGTGAAATGGTCACTTCTCACGGGCTAATCGCAAGATGCCATGTGGCCTTCTTCGTTGAGGTAGCCGCCCTGTCCAATGGCTGCACTATAAATTCAAAAGTTCTTTCCTTTTTTATCATTTTTCATCGTGTGTCCATCGCTACACGCTTTGAGCTCCCGTTTCCAATCGTGCATTGTCTTCCCCGGTTCTTCTAGCCCTGATAGTCATTGATTAAGGTGGGAGCTTGGACCATTTCTTGTTTTCTTTTCATATTCTTTTTTTCTTTTTTATTTTGATTTTTTATGTTCAATTAATATCATGCTCGTTAACAATCATCATCCAAATTCGATGTTTTTTTCTAAAAATTCCTTGCGGTATCATCACTTGCACACATTGCATCTTTTAATAAACAAAAACATAAAAAACGATAACATCACAAAAACTGGCAGTTTCATGAAACTGCCACCAAAACTGTAGTTTCACGAAACAACAAGAACTTGCAACTTCACGCTTCAATGTAGTTTCATGGAACTTATAGTTTTCACGGGATTCCATCTCACAGAACTCCATTTCACGAAACTAACTTTCACGAAACAACATCTCACGGGATTCTGTCTCACGGAACTCCCTTTCACGTAACCACATTTCATGTGACAAACTCTCACGTAACCACATTTCATGTGACAAACTCTTACGGAACCTCATTTCACAAAACTAACAAGATTCCGTCTCATGGAACCCCCTTTCACGAAACTAACATCCACGAAACATCTCACGGAACTCCCTTTCACGTAACCACATTTCACGTAACAAACTCTCATGGAACCTCATTTCACAAAACTAATTCTCACGGAACTCCCTTTCACGAAACATCTCACGGGATTTCATCTCACGGAACCTCATTTCACGAAACTAACTCTCATGGGATTCCATCTCACGGAACTCCCTTTCACGAAACTAACTTTCATGAAACAACATCTCATGGGATTCCGTCTCACAGAACTCCCTTTCACCTAACCACCTTTCACATGATAACGTCTCACGACCTGCAGGTTCACGAGACTACCAAGACCTTGCACCTTCATGCCACAACATTCACATGTCAATTAACACACCTTGTTTATTGCTCCTACACTAACACGCTTCTCATCTCAACTAGCTAGTTTACCAAAAAAAGAAGAAGGAATGGTACCTACCCCACCAGTTTGGAGATGAATGTTCTTTTCATGTATAGATGTCAGCCTCAGAAACAGAAGTAGTAGAGACCCTCGCAGTCACCCAAGCCAGCACTACACGCTCCCTAACAAGTCAGAAGAAGAAACTAGTGTGGGTACCAAAACTGAACTACTTGGTCCCATATGCCCAAGCCTCCATGGAGCCATCATCAGCAAGGAGATCCTTACGGCCCATGGAAAGGTCGCACTGCATTATCGCAGCTCAGAGTGCCTCCAAATCCTAGAAGAGGCAGAGGTCAAGGAGAAGCTAGAGAAAGTGGGCCTAGGGAGAATGGTGCAGATACTCCTAAGGAACATTGACACGGAGCTCTGTGCCAAATATATCGACTTATGACAAAGGCACCAAGTGTGGCACCATCACGAAGGCTGATGGCACAACAGAACAACTTTTAACCATAGAAACTTAGAATCCATGTTAACTAATGTACTCTATAATTTGATGCCACCCATATTGAATATCCTACCATAAATCCTAAGGATATCCCTAACCTATAAGAGTTTATGAAATATCATAAGCCTAGCCACCCACCCCCTAGCACATGCCATGATCAGGAAGAAGCCTCGTCTTCATCTTTAATTTCTACTTACCCCATATATTCTAATGTTGCTAGTAAACTCCTTAATCCCTATCCTAATGCCCCACCTATACTAACACATCTTAGGTCGCTTGCATATTCTCTACTTTCACTCCTCAGCAGATAGATTTTCCCACTAAACCCTCTCGCCCCCAAGGAGATACTGGCACCTCACCCGTCTCCCCAGCGGCAACCTCAGGAGGTACGCTATCCTATTCCCCATGACAATATTGAAGCTTTCACTGATAATGCAATTTTGGAATCATTGTTTAGTGCTGAATATGAGGGCTTCATTTGCACTGGCAATCCTGTATTAAAGCCCAAGTTGATGTTCAAAGTAATAATGCAAGTAACACCCGTTGAACCAACTCAAAGGATTCTACCAGAAGCCTACTCTGAGGCCACACCAATGTGCCATACCCTCTATGAGCACCTCGCCCAGATTTAGAAGAACTACTTCCCTTAGTTGGAGAGGGTACATTATGGGCTAATGTGGCATGACACACAAAATTGGCCAATCCCCAATTGGCTGACTTGCTGGAAATCAGGATTATCACTTTCATGATTAGCTATTGCTTTCGCAGGTGGAGAAAGGCTCACACCCCATACACACAAGAGGCGGCTATGCCACAATTTTCATAGATGAGGCACAACCCAAACTAGAGGATTTTAGAATACAGCCAGACTAGCGGAAAGAATAATTAACAATTCCAGAGTACAGCCAAGTCTATATGTGCGTGCCACCAACTTAGTGGGTTGACCCATTGTACATGTCTCTTAAGAGAAGATGGACTCCACCAGAGTTTCAAGAGGCCAAGCAGCGCGACTCCCATGTCTGTTACAATTCCAGAGTACAGCGAAGTCTATATGTGCACGCCACCAACTCAGTGGGTTGACCCATTATACATGCCTCTTAAGAGAAGATGGACTCCACCAGAGTTTCAAGAGGCCAAATAGCGCGACTCCCATGTCTATTACAATTTCTCGATCTTCATGCCAGCAACCTTTCCAGACATACGAGAGCAAAGGAAACAAATGCTCACTTGGATACAAGCATGGCGTCGTATCCTAGACCCAGCAATACTGGCAAGTGTTCGGTTTTTGAAATTGCTTGTGGTCCTGATTGATCAACCCAAAGAGCCCTATGATGGCTATGAAGCTGAGCAACTGAAGTTTGACATGAATCAAGGGCCATCTGACCAAGGCATGATGTTGTATTACCATCGTCTAAGGTGTCTTCCGACTTACATGCATGTCACGCTGGAAGACATGGTCTGGTTCTCACACTTTGCATTTAGACGCACCCTCAGAAAGCTTCAGTCACGCTAAAATTTCTACCGACATGAGTTCGGTGACCAGGTCTTTAGACCTTAGTAATAGGTTCTGAGGAAAGAACCTACATCAGGTAGGGGGGATGTTAATCCCATTTTAGATTAACAAGTATACTCCTCTAATTGAGGACATTAAAAAGTGTCACAAAACGGCACTATAAAAGTTATACATTATGAGATAATGGCCACCCAAGGCCTAGTTAAGTAAGTTTCGGGTGCCTAAGTGTGAATAAGGTTTGGAGCTCAACAAGTGAGCTTGAAGGCCTCAAGGGACTCAAGTTCGAAACATTGGTAAGTGCCCTACGACAGTTGTGTTCTATTGCTCATCCTTTAGGTGAATGCATTGAGTTCCCTCTTGGAGGTGTGGTAGCCCATAACACTAGATACTTTTCTATTGCATCTAGTACTTGGAGGCGTGCTTCATCTTTTACTAGTTCCACCTTGCCTTTGTCTCCTCTTTGTTGCAAAATTTTTATTATTTCTTAATGCTCCATAAATATCTGATTTATTTTGACTTTTGTGCTTTCAAATTGGAGGAGGGCTATGTCTAGATCATGTTTCATATGTAATATTTCCTTCTCTTTTTAGGATACATAGTGCCTTTCAACTCCTCAACTTCCCTTGACATCCCCTTTGCCTCTTATGTTAAGATATTGAGCTCAACTAATGATGCAAACATTGGTGACCTACCTGGTTGATAGCATCTACATTTACGCCACTGGCATGGTTGGTGAGATTATGGATGATATGTGGCCAATGGTTTGTAGGCTATGTGATAGCCACTTTGGTGTACTAGAGTTATAGTATAGTTATAGTGCCAGCTCATGTAGTCAGATTCACACTACGGATTGAATTTTGTATGTTATAGCAGGAGAGTACTTTCCCTCTCTTTATATTATGGTTATAGAGAAGGTAAGAGAATAGAAGAAAATTCATCCATCCATCTCTATATATCCATCTTTGTGTGCTTGTCTACTCTTATGTGTGTATGTTTGCTTGCAAGGTGCTCAAGGTCAATCTCTCCCCTACATTCTTCTCATGGTATTAGAGAAAAGTGGTGCTAAAGCATAGCACTAGGAGATTTCTACAAAATTCATAGACCAGAGGTTCTCCATCATGTTAGGTTTTGGGGTATAGATGGCTATGCCAATTTGTGAAAACCTCGAGTTAAGCATGCATTAGTATAAACACGTTGGGATGGGTGAACTTGGCTCCCCATCTAATTTTCAACATGATGGCTATGTGTCATAGCCATGCACTTTCTCCACACTCTTGTAGTCCATGTCATAGTCCTACGCTTTCTTCACATTCTTGCAGTTCATGTCTAGGGCTTCAACACAAAACCTTCGTAGTTTCATTAGTTTCTCTTTTGTAGTAGCTTTAGTTCCATTGGTTTCTTTTTTGGAGTAGCGTTTGCCTATAGTTAGGCATGATTTTTTGGAGAAACATTTCCCTATAGTTAGCACAAAGTTTAGGAATTGGTCCATAGTAATATTGAGCTTCATCTGGGTAAGATCTTCCTATACATCATATCCTACACTTTTACTACTTTCTTGTTCATGAAAGGACACACAGTCTTGCACCTCTCCACACTCATACAAAGTCCATGTATGGGGCTTGAGTACAAAAACTTTGTAGTTCCATCAGTGTGGTGGGCACTTAATTTCGGAGCCACTTTTGCTTGTAGTTAGGCACCGAGTTTAGGAACTATTATAGAGTAATATTTAGCTTCATCTTGTTGATATTTTCTGGTAGCTCATATCCTACCCTTTTACTACTTTCCCATTCTTAAAAAGACTTATTGCCTCCCTTTCTTGGCTCTCCCTGTAAATTTTTTTCTTTTCTGTTGACGTTTTCTATTGTCACTAGTCCATTCTATCTTGTTTTGAATTCACATTCAAGTAATCCTAAAGGCTCTCTGGTTTTAGGTTGATTTGGGCTCTCTCTCACAAACACCCATCCTTTCACATATCTATACTATCTTTTAGCTTCTTGCCTACAACAATTTCCTCTCTTTTCTTGGCCAAATTGGTGGTGTCTCTAGAATGTTCTTTGCTTCCTCTTTAGGTGTGGGTTCTCTTACATCATTAGAATCATTCTTTATATGTTCTTCACAACCTTGGTGATTTGTTCATGGAACCTTTATTATCCCACCCACCCTTTTTAATAGACCCTAAGACACACACCACTCCCAAGGAAAAACTATCAAAAATAGTTGTAGTACATATGGGAATGATTTTAACATTGACTAGTTAGAATTGAATTTTGTGCAATTCCTCAACTGAAGCACATGCACTTCATCGAATAACATGTCATTTCTCAATCCTAGAAAGAAGAATTATGCGTTAATATTCATAAAGAATAACAAACAATTCAATGTGAAATCACTTGAAAATTAGCATAAAAACATAGAAAACCCCAAAATATCAAAGAATTTTTAAAAACCATAAAATTTTTAAAAATAACCAAAAGATCAAATTTTGTAGCATTTATATGGTAGTGATGGACTGGCGCTTTTTCCCTCTTTAGGAGGTTTTTTCCCTCGTTAGCATTTATATGGTAGTGATGGATTGGCACTTTTTCCCTCTTTAGGAGGTTTTTTCCCCGAGCATTGTCCACACTCTTAAGAGTGTGTAAGTAACCTTATCATATCACTTCACTTGTACTTCACTCATTCTTATCAATCTAATTTGAGTGTTATGCTTCCACATATCTCTCCTTTCTTGCTATATCTATGTGTGTGTTGCTACATTGATCTCCACTCCAAAAATTGGTATGAGAATGGGTTCTCTTGGCTCTCACCCCTTATCATCTTCTCCTTGAATTACTCTTTTGATTTTCTACGCTACTATCCTCTTAGGTGGAGAAGGTGTGTTGTTAATTACGTTAACAACGGTTTTATGCTTTTTAGAGTGTGTCAGGACACTTGTTTGTATGATCTAAGGTTTCTGCATGCACCCGGGGGGGATTTGTCAGTTTGAACTATTTTTGTGTTGTTTTGGGTTTTCTACATAATAACAACAACATTTGGTGTGCGGACAATGCCATCGTCATCTTCGAGTTCATCTTCAACAAGCTTCAATAGCATCATCAAAATTATCATCGATTTCTACATTCCTGCTAAGTATCATTTTCACACTCTACACTTTGTAATTTTTCATATACTTTGTAGGTTTCCGTTGTCATCAGTGATCTACTGGTAGCCATTTTAGTTGAATTTAGTGGGCATTGATAGTACCTACAGGTAGTTGGGATATTTGTATTTTGTGTTATAGATTAGTTATTTGCATGGTGATATAAGTTTTGATGTAACTATGGAGGAGTTAGTTATGTGTGTTTTTTTTTAGTTTTTTTAGTTATGATGTAAAAAGGAAAGATGATGAGCAACCCCTGATCTTTATAATGAGCTACTCAATGTTGCATTCTAATTATCTTTATATAAAGAGTAATAATCTGATTTAGATACTTAATGCAAGAAAGCTTTAGAAACAAAAAAAAACCTAAAAATCAATGGAAAAGGAGGATTGAAACACTTACTTGGAGCTTGATTTTTGATGCTCCAAGTTGCTCCACATCTCCCTACTCCCATGAGATCAAAATCAATTTTTTTAAAAAAAAGTTAGCCTTAGACAAGAGATGGATTTGCATTCCAATTGGGCAATGTCAAACATCAAAAGTATAGCAAGGAAGTCCTTAGCTAGGAAAAATCCCAAGTGATGCTAAAGGTGTTTACTAAAATGGGAACACATGTGTTTTGCATGAGAGAGAAGAAGGGAGGAATACAAGGGTTTGCATCCTTGGCAATTCAAGATTGAACAACCCTCTCTTGTGTGGAGAAGTAAGGGTACTTAACCTTGCCTCAATCGGTGTCATCACAATGAGGCTTTACACTTGGGTAGGGAGCATGGAGGGAGAGAACTTATGGAAAGCTCTATCTAATTGTCAGTGTAAGAATGGGGGAGGGTGGAGATGGAGAGAAGGAGAAGAGGGAGGAGGAGAGTAAGAAATATTCACTCAATACACTCACACACAAAATCCACTAGCAAGCAAGTAAAGAATCAATGATAAAGTGAACAAGCAAGTAACTATGCCTCACCACAAGAGCACAAGACTAGAAACAATTTGTGATAAGAGCAAGTAACTAAGCCTCGCCAACAAGAGCACAAGATTAAATCAATTGTGATAATGGGATAATGTGTAATCTCATTTCTCCAAAATAACTTATACACATGCCTCATATTTATATTGCCTGGTTGCTCATATTTATATTGCCTGGTTGCTCAAGGAATGTATAGGGGCCCAAAACTAAAATGAGCTAGTTTCTTAGGATATGCATATGCTACCGAAATTACACATGTCATTGTAAGCTTATTAATTACGGGTCAAATGGCATTACACAAGTCGTAAGCTTGGTGATATCTTGAAATCTATTACATAAAGCACATTATATGGATACAAAAGACGTGCTAAAAAAAGGTCTAGCTAGCCGCATGTTTGGAATACTGTTATAACCAATGTGGTTAACACACCCTAAGATCAATTGTCAAACAAGATAGCACATTAATAAGGTAGAGTAAAAGAGTACACTTTTTATATCAATTCCAAATTATGAAAGAGTGAGGATAATATAAATTGTTAAGGCTAATGACATTTGCATTTGCCTAATTTCTCTTATTGTGCAATCTTTGATAAAGAGGAAGAAATAGGTATGAGCTCCATAAAGAGATAGGAGGGTAAAAGCATGGTTAAGTGGCTTGGTTTTTATCATTTTTATTAGCAATTATTAATAGCACTCACAAAGCACTCAATATTTTGTATAACATATTTTGTGTATTAATTATTTCTTTTAATAAAAATAATATATATTTGAAGAGTCTTTGGTTTTACTTTTTATAAATTATACTAAATGATTCTAATAAAAGAGTAATGCACTACCAAAAAGTAGTACTTTTGCGGACATTACTTTTGGGTCCACCCTACCATGATTCTAATTAGGATTACAAATTGAACTTGAAATGGGGTTTTTGAAGAAGGTTAATTACAACTTGTCATGAGTTGATTTTAGAATTGGAAGAATGAGAGCTTTGGGTTCTTGTTTGCTTCATGTATTTTTGAATCAAGAGTTTCTTTGACTCGAAAAATGAATGAAGGGTTCTCGGGGTGGTCACTCTATAAAAACTCACATAACCACGTGCAAGTAGATATGTATTCACAATACCCTATTTATAAAAAAATTACTTTTTTTCACATAAATGTTTACCCCCTCTATTGTATGTATACAAGTTTAGATTTTAAATTTCAAACCCCCTATGTAATATACACACACGAACTACATTTAACAACTATTTATTTATTCCCCTCCTATGTGTATATTCCTCAATTAAATAAACCCCCCTCTCTTAGCTATCATGCTATGCTACATATACATAAGATGACCCCGCCTCCAATGCACGTGCGCATGCACGCACGCACACACACACACACACACACACACACACACACACACACACGCACACACACACACACACACACAAACACATTGGGAAAGGGTTCTAGCGTCATACTTGAGAAGTGAGAGGTTCTATTTTCTAGCACGGAAGTAGACTGAGAGTTATATTATTACCCAAAAAGTAAATAGTTATAAACCAATTACAAAAATTCTCTTAGAAATGGGCTAGCAAGACTATGTGTGGCATTTCCAAATTGGTTGTATTTCTAGTTTAGTACCCACTACCCTTGCCAACCACCCAAGAGAGTAAGAAGGTGGCACTTGGCAAACAAATTAAGTTAATTATTCTAGGATAGTGGGCCCACCCTAACCTTAATTGACCAACCAAGGTAACATAACTATGAGGTAGAGCAAAAGTGGTAGACTTTTTGTATTGAGTTCAAAGCCAAGGAATAATGATCCTTCATGTAACATGGTTGCAGAATTACTCAAGCATGCCCTTTTCACTTCCCAAAAACACAACGTTGCCTAAACAATGAAATTCTACTTGATTTTCCTAACAATTAGTTCTTTTTTGAGTGTTCTACCAAATATAAGAACATATTACTCATAATTAGTTCTTTTTGGTGTGTCTTACCAAATATAAGAACATATTTATAGTTCTAAAAGGAAATTTAAGGCAATACTCATGGCAAGCAAAACATTGACAAGAGAGTCCTTTGTCCCATCAAAATTCTTCCTTGTATAAACAACCTTAAAGGGGTTTCAAACTACTAAACCAACCATCCTTGAGTCTTGGTGTCAATTAGAGATTGTGCAATTAAAAATGTCTTAAGAAAAAAAAGATTCACATAAATAAAGAATCCTGTTAAAGGTGACCTAGAATATTGCCCTTTTGTACTTTCTTTCTCCTAACCATTATTCCCACTCCCCCTCCCCCTCTCCCCTCTCCTGCCATTATTCCCCCTCCCCCTTCCCTCTCTCTTGTTTAGGTGGGGTTAATAAGCAAAAAATTGTTATAAAAGGCGAGATAATCAAATTTCTTTAACAAGCCTTCCTCAACCTAAAAGAGAAAATTTGTTTAGGAGGCTTATTAAAGCAATTTAACCCTCCAAGAGAGAGAGAGAGAGAGAGAGAGAGAGAGAGAGAGAGTTGAAAAGGTATCTTGTGAGACTGGCACAGGACATCAATCTACATGAAGCTCTTGCTCTTTTGTGCCATCAATCTACATGGAGTTCTTGCTCTGGGCAAAAACAACATCATGGTCCACTAAACAGAGTTCTTGACTTGGGCCAAAAGGCCCACTCAACACAATAGCCATTTGTTTTTTGCTCCCTCATCAAAACAACAATGGAGAACAAGAACTTAGGGAGGCCTTTTCTAATTTCCCCCTCACTCCACAAAAGGAGAGAGTGTGTGTCTCCTTGCAAAAAAAAACCTCTTGTTTGGCATAAGAGTTAAATAAATGTGTATATTTCATCTAGATAATTGGGCATTGGTCTCGACGATCCTTCCGCTTCTTTTCTTTCTTCCCCAACCTCTATATCACTCATACCCATCACTTCCTCTCGCCCGCAACCTATAAGATAACCCATCACTTCCTGTCGTCGCAACTTGCAAGGTCTTACAACGCGTGCCACCTTCCAAGGGGTGCGTCCTATAATCACACCACCCTTTATAAAAAGCAGATGCTTCCAACCTTAGGAAATAACTCTTTAATACTTTTTCTAAAAATTAATTAATGATTTTGCAATTCACTCATGGTAGAGCCCTATGCCTTGAAGAAGAAGAAGAAAACTCTTGTTTGGCTTATGAGTAAAGAAATTTGTTGGGGTTTGTCTTATGCGAAGTGCAATGATACTCGCTTTCTCTAGGATAAGTGTCGTGGCAAGCCAAGGCTGGCACGCGCCATTTTTATCTTTTAGGGCTACGTGGGCGCCAACATTTAATCAAGCGTGTGGGCAGCACCAGCTAGCATCCTAAAAGTACTACGTGGACACCATCTAGCCGTCCATCTCTCCATCGCCGCAGCGTGACTCATCATCCGCTGCTGACCAGTAATCTTCACCAAAATCTCATCTCTCTTACCCAGCCACATCCTCTCTCTCTCTCTCTCTCTCCTTCCCCATTTTCTACACAGAGATAACCCTCCCAGCAAGAACAGTTCCATCAGCGTCTTAGGGTTTTCCAAACCGTGCTTTGCATTCAGGGTCTGTGAAACCCTATTTTCATAGTTGGATTTTCCAAACCCTTCGCGTCCACAGAAAAGGTTTTCGAAATTCTAGATCTACAGTTAGGACAGACGGTTTTCTCTCTCAAGATGCAGCAGTGCTTCCACTCTGCAACAATTTGCCATGACGGAAATCCCCTTTTTCGTCTCGCAGCGAATGCGAAACATTGCAGAAAGTTTTCTGGCATGACGTTGACCTCTCCCTTTCAACGGGATTTATCTGCACCGCATGGTCGTGGAAGCCATGGATCCTTGATGTGGAGACTGCCAAATGATCGGCTACGCTTCTACACTCCATCCAAGAAGTCTGTGAAAGTGGCTGCTACTTCTGGTGACATGTTTACTAATGAAGATGTGCAGATGAGAGTTAAGATAGCAAAGAAGGTATGCTCCATCTGGTTTCCGTATGCTTTGTGTGTGCGTGTATGCTTACTAATGAAGACGTGTTAAGATAGCAAAGAAGGTATGTATGTTCTGTGTACACCTTTCATATGCTCTGTGTATATGTGTGCATGCCTTCCGTATTCCTTGCGTATGCGTACTGTGTGTTGGCTCACGCTATCTCATCAATCTGTTCTATGCGATGATTGCATCTTCCGTGTTATCACCCATTAGTCTGCACTTTCTCGCTGATGGGTTGCATTGTGTGAGTCCTACTCTTAATGATCCCCATGTGTTAAAGTGCAATTTCTTTGCATCTAAGGGTTTGTTTCTATGCACAATCAGGTGATAAAGACTGTAGCCCTAGCTGCAGGTTTGGCCACTCTAGCTCTGTCAGGGTCAGCAATTGCCAGCCCACAGCTTGCGTTTCCTAGTTCTAGTAGCACTACTGTTGCCGCAACCAGCGGGAGAGAGCTTCTTGTAAGTGCCTGGATGGGGCTCATGGCTGGTTGCCTCCATACACTAACAGGGCCAGACCATCTTGCAGCCCTTGCCCCTTTGTCAATAGGCCGCACAAAGCTCGAAAGTGTGGCCATTGGGGCCCTCTGGGGATGCGGCCATGATGCTGGGCAGGTGATTTTTGGCATTCTGTTCCTCTTACTCAAAGACAAACTGCAAATTGAAGTTATCCGCACATGGGGAGCACGTGTGGTCGGCATGACTCTAGTCACAATAGGGATTGTTGGCATCAAGGAAGCACAAGAAGCAGCAGTGCCATGTTTGGCTGGTAGTGGCACCTCTATGACCCTCAACATGGTACCAACTTCAGAATCAAGCAATAGGACAAAAAAGAATGTAGGCTTTGCTACATTTGCCACAGGAATAGTCCATGGGCTGCAGCCGGATGCCCTCATTATGATTCTTCCGGCACTAGCACTGCCTTCTCGGTTTGCGGGAGCTGCCTTCCTTGGCATGTTCTTATTTGGAACTGTTTTGGCAATGAGCGGGTACACTGCATTTATCGGGTCTTGCAGCCATGCTCTCAAAAAGAGGGTTCCAAGGATAACTGAACACCTTTCTTGGGGTTCTTCTCTGGTTGCCATTTTCGTGGGAGTGGCCATATTGGCTGGTGAGCTTTTTGGACTCTCCATCTTTTAAGTCTGGTGAATCGAAGGAGAAGAATATCGTAGACTTCGCATCTGTAGCAACACTGGAACCTTCTAGGTTTGGCCGTTGGAAAACAATCTGGTGATTTTTCTTGGTTATACCTTATGATAGGACCTTTGTTTGTTTTGTCAACCACCTGAAAAGTTATTGGTATGAGGCTGGAACCCAAATGTTTAGCTTTGCCAGGCACAAATGTGTTACAGTGCATTGTAAATATAGAGCTTATATGCCAAGGGCCACTTTCTCTCTTGTACCTTGAGACTTCATATATCTGCATTTTTTGCAAGTGTAGAAGTTGGTAACAAAGACGCCCCTATATGTGACGAGTTTTGGAGGGCTAACTTAAGCTGTTGGTACTAACTTTAAAGGAAGGCAAGCAGTTGTACATATGAGTGCACCCCTCCTAACCATTGATCTTGCGCCATTTTTTTGGTAGGTTTGGTGATCGTGTTGTGAATTGCATTAAAGATGGATATTCCACATTTTAGTTCTTTAGCGTTTCACTCAAGGTTGACTTTTGCAGTTAACCTTTAGTATATAGGGGTCTGGAGGTGTGAGGTAGAGGTTCGTGGGCATGATTTTGCAAGAAATGTGCTTTCTTCAAAGCCTTACACTAATTTTACATTTACAAGAATAGCTTATAGCTTTACGTTTGGGTGGTGCTGTCAATATGTCAGAATTCTGCTGTACCTTGATGTTGTGACCAACCAACTGTTAAGGATAGCAGAAGCCACTTTATGTGAATTTTGGTACCTATTGAAGTTGTGCTATTATAATTTTGTCAAGAAAAAGGCAAAAGTTGTTGATAATCTTCTTTGCAGAATTACAGGTGTTCTTGTGACAAAACATGTGGGTAGTTTGATCTTATTAGTTATTACCCCAAAACATAACATAATTTGAGATAGCAGTGCACTAGGCAGCATTGAGGCTTTATTCATGGCAAGCACATGTACATACAAATTACTTCAGCTTTGAGCATTGATGCTGTATTCATTTTAAGCATATGTACATTCAAAGGTGATTTTCATAACAGTTATGGGGCGTGATTATGAGGCTATGGAGTCATGGTGGCCATGATTCTACCAACATCGCGGTGACAAGACAATGCGGTCCTGGCCCATGAGGTGGTTTAGTTTTGCAATTGGTAACCAATGGTGGCCCTCCAAGATGATGATGATGGGAACTTGGAAGAAGTAATTTGACGTGATTCTGCAGAATCACGGTTGTGATTGGGAGTTTGTCAGAAGTTAGTTAGTCCTTCGGGGCATGTTGTGTCAAATCGCGGTGTGTTCGTGGCTTGATACTCCATGGGGTAGGCCCAAGCATATTTGGATAAAGCTCGTATGTAAAGGGTTCATGCTTTGAGCATTGAGGCTGTATTCATAGTAAGCATATATGTACATACAAATGAGCTTAAAGCGCTTAAGCTTTGAGCACTCCAAATCTTAGTTTTGAGTTCTTAGTAAGCAAGCACTGGAGTTCTGAACGAGAAGCTTCTAAAAAGCAAGGATATGCATCTTAACATTAGCAGGATATAGGGATGTGATGGTCTACCAAAAGCCAACCAACCAGCCATTAGAAACTTATAAATAGGCAGTTAATGAAAGCACCATTGGGTGGCAGCTCAGTTGGCTAAAGGTGTTGGCTAGTAACCCGAGGTAATGGGTTCGAACACCCCTTGCCTGCACATGCTGTATCTAAAAAGGACATGCTGGGTCCTATCTAGTAGATTAGTTGCCTAAGTTTTTTAAAAAGAAACACATGCGATCTATTTGCCTAAGTTTATAAAAAAGAAACACATGAGATCAACTAAATCGCCTAAGTTTAAGAAAAAGAAAACACATGAGATCAACCATATGCTGATATTGGATAGCTAGAATTCTCTTAGACACACTAGTAAAGGACATCCTATTCTTTTTTGGGAGACGGTTGGAATTAAGGTTTTGTGTATTTAGGGGTTTGCTCACGTGAGATCAACCATATGCTGATATTGGAGAACCAAAACTCTCATAGACACACTGGTAATGGACACCCTATCCTTTTTTGGGGGACGGTTGGGATTAAGGGCTTGTGTAATTAAATTAGGGGAGGTTTGCATTTGGGTATGTGGACACAAGATCGTATCATGTGTGAAAGATGAGTTACAATGGACAGGGTGGGGATAGTGCATAGTCTTGTGTGTATGAGTCTTATTTTGTCCATTTGTTCTATAATAGGCCCTCTGAGTTTTGTATACACTAGTGGCTTGACTCGTTCTTGACGGGCAAGAGTTTTCTCATTTGTTGATCACAAATCAGTGCAGTAGAGAGAGGTGTTGCTCTAGAGTCCCAAGATCACGGGTTCAAACCCTCATTGTGAAAGCGATGGCATGCAGGGGTGTGTTTTTTTTCTTACTTTCTAATTCCAAACAATTGGGGAAAAAAAAGAATCGCTCATCTTCGAAGGGTAAGTAGGGATAAGCCGTATATTTGAAGCCCATGATGGGTCCTACGGTCCCTAACTTGCCAACCTATATATAAACACACCATGCTTGCCATATATATACTCCTAAAGCACTTAATCTCATTAAATAAAGCACCAAACTTGGTGTAAATAAATAGCCACAACCCAAAATAATGTTGATAATCTAAACACACCTGAACAAAGCTTTAAAACAATCTTCGGACAATTGGATTCTCTCTCCTTGGAAGCCTATACTCCTCGCCTCCATCTGGTAAAAAAAAAACATTAGGTAGTGCAAGATAAACTTTTCGTTGAAAAAAAGTTAGAAAACAACAAAACTTTACAAAACTAATTTGGTGGATCAATATTTGAGATGAATGGGGTTTGAAGAGGCTTGTAGATAGCAAACCGAAAAATTCTGTATTGTCCAGTGCCAATGACTCGAAAATCTAACCTATCAGGCTTTTAATAGTCCACAAACATTACATGTACATGAAGTTGATCCGCGATCTTTTGTAATCTCAGACTGTAAATTCCAAGTAGTCCAAAGCTCTCGTTGTAAGGGTCTCCACCATACAAACCTAACAATAATTTTGGTGCTAAAAAATAAAGATATTTCTTGTTACAAAAAGAATGTATTAATAGCAATATAAATTCATTAAACAAAACGTAAAACTTACATAAAAAATAGGTTTCTATATATACTGTAAAACACTGGTGCTCTTAACAGTTCGATAATTAGAGATGCTGTTGCTTGTCTTTCCCAAAATGGAGGGTCTACAACAAAGCCATGAATATTACATAGATTATGGAAAACAAAAATACCTAAATTATAGCAATCTCTAAAATAATTACCTTCAATATCTTGGCCATCACCATAAACAAATGAAAATGATCTCCTTGCAACCTCCATCCTAAGAAATATACCCTTGATATTAAATATAACACTCACAACACCAATAATTTACATAACACTTTAAGTCTCCTTCTCTCTCTCTCTCTCTCTCTCTCTCTCTCTCTCTCTCTATATATATATATATATATATATATATATGTTTAGTATTTTGTGCCAAGTAAGAAAAATAAATAAAAGCAAGTCAAGAGTAAACGTTTGCTTATCTAAATGTCCAAAAATAACAAATAGGAACTCACCGACACCCATCTGCCATCTCAACAATTAGAACCACCTCTTGAGCAATGACGGGGCACTCTCTTTTGTGGATCTACATGGTATCTTTAGCTAAATGCAAGTAGATTTATACACATGAATTCAACAGTACCAAAGAGAGAAGCATCAATATGAAAGATTGCACAAAAAGACAACATAGATTATAAATGTTACATCATTGAAAATATTTTTTTCATTAATACAGATATATCTATGATTGTAGTCTCCAGCATTTATAAGCTGCTATATCAATAGCTTGTTCTCTATCTTTTGGGCATAGATTAAATTTATCCTGATCTATGCCATTTGAAAAACCTCCTTGTAGACAACATTGGTTGTGAAGACTTCAGTTGAACCTTCTATGCTGCTTTTCTGTTCCACATGATGATTTACACACACTTCACTGCATCAGATGATCTAACACGTGACATAGCAATGTATAACTGTCCATGTGTGAATACTTTTGTGGCCAAGTAAAGTCCCAATACACTCAATGTTTGTCCTTGGGACTTATTTATTGACATACTAAAGGCTAACCTTACAGGAAATTGTCTTCTTCTCATGTCAAAAGGCAATTGCAGCATAGTAGGTATGAATGTTATCCTGGGAATAAAGACCTTGTCTCCAATGTTGGTACCTGTAATGATTTTTGCTTCTAATACTTTGAGTGAAATTGCTTACATATCAATCTGGTACCATTACAAAGTCCCCGTTGAGGATCCAAATTGCAGAGCAGCATGATAGGAGCATTGAGGAGGGTAACCACCACCCAAGTTCAAACTGTTCAAGTACTCAATTGGGTACAATATTGCGTCATTCTCGGAAGAAGCAACTAAATTAGCACTGAGGTATTCTCTTTCAAGACTGGGCAATGCGCTCAAGGCTAGTTCATTAACCTCATCAACCTCTAGATTTCGTGGTGCAAGTAGAGCATGGTCTTTAAAGAAGCATCCATATTCCTCCACCCTCTGAAGATCTTTGTATACCCATTCTACCAAACTCAAAATGGAGTTCCCATGGATCAACATTCGTGGTGGTATTACCACTGCCTTCATTGTTTGGATGGCCTATAGAGCCATCTCCAATTTGTAATGTCCATTTGACAAATTCTTGTAAGAACTGTGTCTAACCCGCATGTTTAGGGTGAGCTTTAGAACTTTCACGTATCTCCAAATATGTGACCGGCATAACGTTGCATCAACAATGTCCTCACGCGATCCCTTTGCCATAACCGGTAAGATTTGCCTGAAGTCACCACCAAAGAGCATAACTTTTCCACCAAACACTGAATCACTTTGCATAATGTCTTTTAATGTCCTATCCAGTGCTTCATATGCGTACCGATGCATCATTGGAGCCTCGTCCCAAATAATTAACCTTGCAAGCTTCACTACCTCCGCTAATGGGTTGTTAGCTTTAATTCCACATGTGCTAGAAGCATTGAGCACCAATTCAAGTTTGCAAAAGGTGACACTAAAGGACTAACCCCCATGGTATAGTGGCAGAAGAAAAAGGATTCAGCTACTTGTTGTAATGGTTACCCCACGTTGCGTGGGCACCCAATTCTCCGAGGTATTGCTGACTAATTGCCATTCTTGGCCATCATGTGTTATAACTCATGGAAAGAGTGAAATTATTTCAATTACAGCAATCATTTTATGTAGAATATGAACTTCTAGGTTTTGGTTGATGTCTTTTTGCAGTATCTGTGAGTTAGCCTACAACCAACTCTTGCCCATGCTTTACCCATTTTGTCAACCACACATCAGTGTGTCTGACTAGTCTCATCCTTTCCCCAATATTCCTTTGGTGCACTTCTCATTAATGGACTTCTCAGTGATACAATAGAGAGCAGCAGTGGGCCAAGAAGGTTTGATCTTACTAATAGTGTCAGACATGAATTTCCTCTCATTTCTACCAAATGATTACCAAACCTCCATAGGGATGAACCACTCCTGTGAATCAGCATTCCAGATATCCTTGAAATATCTTGGTTCTTTGTCACTAATTTTCTTGGCCAATCTTTTGTTCTTGAGGATAGCAGGTGTGCCATCAGTCATTGCAGTTGTACTGAACCATATGCTGTGAGTAAGGGAAATCAAGTCAAACTTGGAGGTAAAATCAATTTTTATGATTTTTTTAATTTTCTCAATAACTTTCTTCTTCTCAACCCCTCTTAAGCTTGAGAAGCTTTCAAAATGATTTTTTAAATTCAAATAAAGCTTTCCCTAAGTTTCTTAATGTTTAATTAGCTTTAAGTTAATCTTCATGCTTATTTGTAATGCTTTCTTTAAGTAAATCTCTCTCTCTAAATGAATAGCCATCTTTATGGCTAAATCCCTTGAAAACGGATGCTTCTCAATAATAGTCTCTTAATTCAAAGCTAAACTCTAGGCTTGATCAGGTAGAGATTAAGAAAATGATATTTTTATGATTTTGTGTTAACAAAATAATGGTTAATTCTTTTAGATTATTTATAAGTAGTTAAAAACTACTTTGATTGATTCTAAATGAGAAATAGATTATCCTATCAATTTGAAAAAAGAGAAATAATGAAATTAGCTTAATCTAATGGAATAATCATAATTAAGTTTATAATTATGATTAAAATTATGATTTAAATTCATAGTTTGATTTTAGGCATAAAAGAGGAACTACTAACATATTTAGAAAAAATTGAGAATTATCAGAAATAGCCAGCGAAGTTATGGCAAAATTTTCAGAAAATAATACATATCTTATTTTTATGCATAATGCTAAAAGAGGACTTTCTACCATATTCTAGGATTGGACATCCTATGCAAAAAGAATGATTTTCATCATATTCATGAGAAATAATTTTTTTTGTAATTATGCATAATTAATTGATTATGCGAAAAGAGTAAATTTTGGTAAATTTACTTTTATACAAAAAGAGGAATTCCCATGATATTTGAGATCCAAGTAATTAAATGGTAAAAGAGGAATTTTTGGTAAATTTACTTTTATACAAAAAGAGGAATTCCCATGATATTTGAGATCTAAGTAATTAAATGGTAAAAGAGGAATTTTTGATAAATTTATTTTTATGCAAAAAGAGGAATGATAATTGAGATACAAATAATTAAATGGTAAAAGAGAAATTTTTAGTAAATTTATTTTTATGGCAAAAGAGGATTTTCCATGTGATAATTAAGATCCAAGTAATTAAGTGGTAAAAGGAGAATTTTTGGTAAATTTATTTTTATGCAAAAAGAGGAATTCCCATGATATTTGGGATCCAAGTAATTAAATGGTAAAAGAGGAATTTTTGGGATAATTTAAATTATGAGTATTTATCAAAAGTGAAATTTTGAGTATTATTAATTTTATTGGGAAATATGGGTAGAATTGATTTTTGTAAATCCCATGAATCTTTTACTCACAAAGAAGAATATTGAATATATTTCACTTGAGAAATTTGAGAAAGAATATGAAAAGATCCATCGAGAAAAAGTACCTTTAAGTAGGCCAAGCAATTGGCAGAAACTTAGAAAAGTCCCATTGATATCGAAAGTAGAAAACGGTATGCGATGTGATAAGATGTGAGTGGATGTGATGAGATGCGGATGAGATGTGATGTGATATAAATAGATGTGTATGTGGATGTGATGTAAATGGATGTGGATGTGAATGTGATGAGATGTGTGGGATCCCTGTTCCCACCGCGCAACGGATTCGGGGTACTAGCAGCGGAAGTAGCACTTCTTGCGCGAGGCAGGATCCCACACTCGGGGCCTCGTCCACGGATATCCGGACAAGAGACTAATCCGTCTGTTTTTCCAAATCCGAACCCAGAAAAACTTCCCTTACCCGGAAAGCACGGGCGATTCCACCAGGATAACTTTTTACTCTAACGTAGTCAAGATCATTGCTGATCACGCTGATCCGACTGCACCTATAAAGATACTCGGTCGGATCAAGGAAGAAACTTGCACTTGGATCATTGGGATCAACGCTTTTTTCCCCATCAAGAGGCACAGCCATTGATTCCTATCCATAGAACAATTACTATCCGGGATTTACTTTATCTATCGTAATAACAGAAATTAAGTTTCGATTTACGAATCCATCAATCCAACCCCATCCGATCCCATGGGTTAGCCAACCGCCCAACCACTGTAGTGATGGGATCCAATTTGGAATTTGGTTAGGTTTTGTCCCGGGTACCAAGGAAAAGAGCTCCAAGGCCCCCTAGCTAGAAGTTCATGCAAACATAAAACTAGTCACACCACTTACACACCCAATATGAAATTGCCTTTTTCTTAGCATCAACTAGCTTTAAAACAATCCTTTAATAAAACCATTATGTCACTGATGACAATCCTCAGAGTCTCTGGTTGAATCCTTATTTCCAGTCATTCATTCATCGGTGTACTTATGGCATTATTGGCAACCAGAACGCTCACCACCTGTTCACTCAGGGGCCTTTCCATCTTTTATGCATACCTCTATGCATGAAATTCAATTATGCTAAAAATAACACTTTTATAATAAAATAATCATCTTTTATGCATACCTCTATGCATGAATTTCAATTATGCTAAAAATAACACTTTTATAATAAAATAATCATCTTTTATGCATACCTCTATGCATGAAATTCAATTATGCTAAAAATAACACTTTTATAATAAAATAATCATCTTTTATGCATACCTCTATGCATGAAATTTAATTATGCTAAAAATAACACTTTTATAATAAAATAATCATCTTTTATGCATACCTCTATGCATGAAATTTAATTATGCTAAAAATAACACTTTTATAATAAAATAATCATTATTAAAAAAACTTGACATTAAACAATTAACCATTCACCTAGGATAGAGAATGGTTGGTTTTGTTAGAGAAGAGAGGGGAATGCCTTTTTGTAATGAGGCATAACATTTTTAGAGAAGACATAAAGCATAAAAACCATTTAAACCATAAAAAGAGAATCAATAACTTACTGAAGACCTGGATAGCTTTCCTTTGGCTTGATGGTTTGAGGGTTCAACTCTTGTTTGAACAAGAGTGGCCACCAATCTTTGGAAGAGGGAAATGTCAAGAACTAATGAATTATTATTTAAATTCATATTCTTGGCTTGGGTGGAGTAGAGTAACAATGCATTAAACACTATCTTTTTTTAACAAAGGGGAGGCTTCTATTTATGGGAAAAATTGAGCTCCTAACCAAACAAACTGATTCTAGAATTTTTCGAATCAGTTTTGGTCAATTTTTGACCATTTTTAGGTCAGTTAAGCTAACTTTCTGGAACTAGACTTGAATTAGGAGAGAGGAGAGATAAAATATCACATTATTTATGAGTTTAAAACTCATTCAAGCATGTGAAATATGCACCTCCTTTACTGGACTCCCCTTTCTTACATATGTGCCAAAATGGAATCATTATACCTAAAATATCTCTTTTTTTTAGTAATACTCATAGTTTTTTACTAATAAACCTTATACATTTTCAACTCTTCATCTTATGTGAGCATTTACTCATTTTTGGATACCCAAAATATCTCATATTTTTTATATTACTCATAGTTTCTTACTAATAAACCTTGTACATAGTCAATCAACTCTTTATCTTATGTGAGCATTTACTCATTTTTGGATATCATCTTTTACAAAATTGGATTTATCTCCTCCCCACATATGGATTGATCTTATTGGCCCATAGGAACCTTAATTGGACCATAATCCAAAAATTTCTGAAAATCTAGACCCTTAGACTAAGGTCCTTTATACCCATTTTCAATTAATTCCAATTGCACATTGGAAAGTTCTTTTTGAATTTCTGTTTCAGGGGAACTTATTTTAATAAGATGAGATATTTTTCTATCCAAAAATATTCAAAATCTAAATATTCTCTCTCTAGAATATTTTCTCTCTCTATGTCAAAACAGGCAGAGACGAGATCTCTTATAATTCTGAAGAGGGAATTGATTACAGGGGAAGATGCTGGATATCTTGAGAGGCTGGGGAGGAATCTTACATTCTCTCCCACTTGAAAAACACGAGATGTCCTCATCTCGCAAACTGGGGGTAATTTCACAAGATGCACGAATATGAGATGGAGAGAAAATTTAATTAAGATTAACCACCAAGAAAAGTCTCAAAGAGAGCAAGACTCAAGACAAGAATAAAGATTTCAACTTTATTCACTCTTGGAACATATACAGCAAGATAGAAGAACTTTTTACAATTCCATATAGCACCTTCCTCAGTGGTATGAGGTGATCTAACAAAAGGACCTCTAAGAGGCAAGCCGAAACGGGATAAAGGCATATCTTCTGGTGAGGAAGAAAGCACGCTAGTAAGAAGACCCGCTCAGAAAATCCACCATGCCTTGATCTCATCACGCAGTAGTATCGGGGACCCAAACCCAAAGCTTCAATAACCATGGCCAAGTGGACATTGTTACGAAAGTGCTGCTGACCCCACGGTGTTACCCTAGTTATGTCTCGACAGGTCCACCATTTGGTCTGAGCTACAGAAGTTCCCAAGTGAGGAAAAAGTGAGCGCTCATACAGTTCTATGAAATCCTTCTTCAAAGACTCGCTTGCGTCTTGAAGGTGAGAAATCATCATGGATAAAACTAAGTCTTGCTGCCAAGCCATAAGAGAGATTAAGAAGAAGGAGATCGATGGAAGTAAGATTACTGCGAGCGACAAGTAAGAGTTACGACTTATATAAAAGAAAGAACTAGCGTAACCTAGAAGCCAACGGGATATCTTGCCAGTGAAGTTTTACCGTCTTTTCATGATTTGGGTTTGGCACATATTTCTATAGAAGGTTTAGATGAGATACAATATGAACTTTGAGATGATGAGGTAGAAAAAGCTCGTAGGCTAAGTCACCTACTTTCATTGAATTCTGATATGGTCTATCTGGGGGATAACTTCTTATACTTCCCAAGAGATAAAGAACTTCTTTTGGGCCGTACTCGAATGAAGACCAAAACCTTGGTATCCAAAACACCGGTTCTCACTTCTGAACTCATCGTTTTGAATCCTTAAAACAGGTGGGGCTCCTGAGAAATATTCTGGGGAAAGGGTCTTCCTTTTTAAACAGAATCTTTCTTTTATTTTAGAGAGGGAATAATTATAAGATCAGAAAGGAAGGTTCTTACTCCTGTATACCTCGAAGGTTGGGGGAGAATCTTACATTCTACCCTACTTAAAAAAGTGCGAGATGTCCTCATCTCTCAAGGTAGAGGACAACTCTTTTTCTTAAGATCCAATTTATTCTGAGGTTCCTTATATTCTGGTCAACCCAACAGAATACTGGGATAAAATATCCCTTATATAGAACTCATCATTAAATAATAATTCATTCAGATCATATCATTCATATCTTTAACACGATAACGGTCCATTAGATCGAAAAATTTCTTTTTGAACATTCCTCCACGGAATTTTAAGTTAAGCAATTTCTCAAATTGTCATCCCTTAACTTGATCTACCATGTCAATTGTTAACAGTAGTAATTTGACAGCACAGTCCACTAATCTCATAGTGATTTGCTGAAATCATTATCATCATTCCAGTTATTAATATCATCACAGGGACTCGTCCCATTTATCCTCATTGAGGATTCGTTCAGCTTATTACATTTCAACCAAATTTCAGGGATCATCATTTTTCAATCAGAATCCAAATCAACTCATCAGTTCTCAAACAGAATTAAAAATCATATCAACCACATTCGAAATCATCATCTGGATAGCATTAATGCTTATAATTTCAAGTCTTAGATTTACTTGTATATACTGTCGGTAAAGAGCTGCAGTTATACCCTCGGTATATATGGGTAGTCATGATACTCGGAACTATAAGGTAAATACCATCATGTCTAGGCCTCAAGCAAGTCAGGGTTCCATAGAATTGCGATACTTCCATCTGAAGACCCAATTACTAATTTATGAATTTTCAGTTTGAATATCAAATTGTATGAATTATCTCACACAATTACAACCTTTTTGTGCTTCTTGATAAATTTTTGACATATTTGGCTTCTCAGTTGATCTTTATTAGTCAATTCGCTCTGATACCAACTGTGGGATCCCTGTTCCCACCGCGCAACGGATTCGGGGTACTAGCAGCGAAAGTAGCACTTCTTGCGCGAGGCAGGATCCCACACTCGGGGCCTCGCCCACGGATATCCGGACAACAGACTAATCCGTCGGTTTTTCCAAAACCGAATTCGGAAAAACTTCCCTTACCCGGAAAGCACGGGCGATTCCACCAGAATAACTTTTTACTCTAACGTAGTCAAGATCATTACTGATCACGCTGATCCGACTGCACCTATAAAGATACTCGGTCGGATCAAGGAAGAAACTTGCACTTGGATCATTGGGATCAACGCTTTTTTCCCCATCAAGAGGCACAGCCATTGATTCCTATCCATAGAACAATTACTTCCAGGATTTACTTTATCAATCGTAATAACAGAAATTAAGTTTCGATTTACGGATCCATCAGTCCAGCCTAACCCCATCTGATCCCATGGGTTAGCCAACCGCCCAACCACTGTAGTGATGGGATCCAATTTGGAATTTGGTTAGGTTTTGTCCCGGGTACCAAGGAAAAGAGTTCCAAGGCCCCCTAGCCGGAAGTTCATGCAAACATAAAACTAGTCACACCACTTACACACCCAATATGAAATTGTCTTTTTCTCAGCATCAACTAGCTTTAAAACAATCCTTTAATAAAACCATTATGTCACTGATGACAATCCTCAGAGTCTATGGTTGAATCCTTATTTCCAGTCATTCATTCATTGGTGTACTTATGGTATTATTGGCAACCAGAACGCTCACCACCTGTTCACTCAGGGGCCTTTTCCATAGTTCCTAGCTCATAGTAACCGGCAATATATTCATATAATAGAATGGAATATCCGTGGAAGATCAGCAAAATCAACCCACAGATCCATATAAAAGAGCCATGGACTCATCCGTTGAGGACCAGCAAGGTCAATCAACCAGATCCATGCCTGGTTTCAGAAAACAACTCTTAATCCTTGTTCCAATATCTTCCACGACGCACGTGTGGGTATCTTCGGCGACCCAGAGCTCGAGCACCGTATGGTCAGCACCCTCTAGGATCCTTCACAGGTGACCTAGCGCTTCACTCATAGGCCGCTTCCTTGGTCCCTCATCCACCGTACCGGAAGCTCACCATTTAAATCGAACTGAGGCTGGTCAAGACCTCGGCCGACCTTGCTACGCGAGACGTCCTCCATTGACTCTCCGTTAGCAGTTGCAACTTTATCAGTTAGGTCTCCATGACTTTAATCCATAAGACGGTCAAAATGCTTCCCCAGCATTCTTGACATAAAACAGTCATTTACAAACAGTCACAAAATACAGTTTCTATATCGAACTCTCGTCTTTCCACATTATCCTTCCTTAGTTCACATTACTTATTCCACATTCCATTCAATGTGTACTCATTCTCATCCATTCCCTCATATCGACGACACATTAATTCACATACACATTCACATTCATTATTCTACATACACATCCCTGTTCGTACATCCACATCATATATCCAATCCCATATCCGCATGTATACATCCACATCCACATCCATACATCTACATCTACATGCATACATCCACATCTCCATGTATACATCCACATCCACATTCACATTCACATCCATACATCTACATCTACATGCATACATCCACATCTCCATGTATACATCCACATCCACATTCTTATTCACATCCATACATCTACATCTACATGCATACATCCACATTTCCATGTATACATCCACATCTACATTCTCATTCACATCCATACATCTACATCTACATGCATACATCCACATTTCCATGTATACATCCACATCCACATTCACATTCACATCCATACATCTACATTTACATGCATACATCCACATCTCCATGTATACATCCATACATACACATCCACATTCACATCCATACATCTACATGTACATGCATACATCCACATTTTCATGTATACATCCACATCTACATTCTCATTCACATCCATACATCTACCTCTACATGCATACATCCACATCTCCATGTATACATCCACATCTACATTCTCATTCACATCCATACATCTACATCTACATGCTTACATCCACATTTCCATGTATACATCTACATCTACATTCTCATTCACATCCATACATCTACATCTACATGCATACATCCACATTTCCATGTATACATCCACATCCACATTCACATTCACATCCATACATCTACATTTACATGCATACATCCACATCTCCATGTATACATCCATACATACACATCCACATTCACATCCATATATCTACATCTACATGCATACATCCACATTTCCATGTATACATCCACATCTACATTCTCATTCACATCCGTACATCTACATCTACATGCATACATCCACATTTCCATGTATACATCCACATCCACATTCACATTCACATCCATACATCTACATTTACATGCATACATCCACATCTCCATGCATACATCCATACATTTTCATGCATACATCCACATCCACCTTCTCATTCACATCCATACATCTACATCTACATGCATACATCCACATCTACATGCATACATCCATACATACTCATCCATTTTTATACATCCACATCTACATGCACATTCATACATACACATCCACATTTATATCCATACATCCACATCCACATCCACATCCACATCCATACATCCACATCCACATTCATACATCCACATCTATATGCATACATCCATACATACACATCCACATTCACATCCATGCATCCACATACGCCTTCACATCTATTCTTTTACATTACATCCATTCTCGCCCTATCATAACCCATATACATCTTATCCCATCACATACACTTCTTACCTCATCCCATACACGTCTTATCACATCTTAACTCATCTTATCACATCCTAACTCATCTCATATGCATCTTATCACATCTTATCATTTTCCATATCTATTTATAGAATACAAGAGAATTCTTATATTTGATATAAGATTTCTTTACGCATCTATTTATTCATAAATTCCGTTTAAGGATGACTAACATTTTCGAATAAAATCAATCTTTTATGCATCTTCCTATGCATAAATTTATTTTAAATGAGAATGACACTTTGAATTAAAATTCAATCTTTTATGCATCTTCCTATGCATAAATTCAATTTAGATGAGAAAGATACTTTTGAATTAAAAATCAATCTTTTATGCATCTTCCTATGCATAAATTCAATTTAGTAGGAATTACACTTTTAGAATAAAATATTCATCTTTTATGCATACCTCTATGCATGAAATTCAATTATGCTAAAAGTAACACTTTTATAATAAAATAATAATCGTTTATGCATACCTCTATGCATGAAATTCAATTATGCTAGAAATAACACTTTTATAATAAAATAATCATCTTTCATGCATACCTCTATGCATGAATTTTAATTATGCTAAAAATAACACTTTTATAATAAAATAATCATCTTTTATGCATACCACTATGCATGAAATTCAATTATGCTAAAAATAACACTTTTATAATAAAATAATCATCTTTTATGCATACCTCTATGTATGAAATTCAATTATGCTAAAAATAACACTTTTATAATAAAATAATCATCTTTTATGTATACCTCTATGCATGTCATTCAATTATGCTAAAAATAACACTTTTATAATAAAATAATTATCTTTTATGCATACCTCTATGCATGAATTTCAATTATGCTAAAAAAAACACTTTTATAATAAAATAATCATCTTTTATGCATACCTCTATGCATGAAATTCAATTATGCTAAAAATAACACTTTTATAATAAAATAATCATCTTTTATGCATACCTCTATGCATGAATTTCAATTATGTTAAAAATAACACTTTTATAATAAAATAATCATCTTTTATGCATACCTCTATGCATGAAATTCAATTATGCTAAAAATAACACTTTTATAATAAAATAATCATCTTTTATGCATACCTCTATGCATGAAATTTAATTATGCTAAAAATAACACTTTTATAATAAAATAATCATCTTTTATGCATACCTCTATGCATGAAATTCAATTATGCTGAAAATAACACTTTTATAATAAAATAATCATTATTAAAAAAAAACTTGACATTAATCAATTAACCATTCCCCTAGGATAGAGAATGGTTGGTTTTGTTAGAGAAGAGAGGGGAATGCCTTTTTGTAATGAGGCATAACATTTTTAGAGAAGACATAAAGCATAAAAACCATTTAAACCATAAAAAGAGAATCACCAACTTACTAAAGACCTTGATAGCTTTCCTTTGGCTTGATGGTTTGAGGGTTCAACTCTTGTTTGAACAAGAGTGGCCACCAATCTTTGGAAGAGGAAAATGTCAAGAACTAATGAATTATTAATTAAATTCATAGTTCTTGGCTTGGGTGGAGTAGAGTAACAATGTATTAAACACTATCTTTTTTTAACAAAGAGGAGGCTTCTATTTATAGGAAAAATTGAGCTCCTAACCAAACAAACTGATTCTAGAATTTTCCGAATCAGTTTGGTCAATTTTTGACCATTTTTAGGTCAGTTAAGCTAACTTTTTGGAACTAGACTTGAATTAGGAGAGGAGAGATAAAATATCACATTATTTATGAGTTTAAAACTCATTCAAGCATGTGAAATATGCACCTCCTTTAATGGACTCCCCTTCCTTACATATGTGTCAAAATGGAATCATTATACCCAAAATATCTCATTTTTTTAGTAATACTCATAGTTTTTTACTAATAAACCTTATACATTTTCAACTCTTCATCTTATGTGAGTATTTACTCATTTTTGGATACCCAAAATATCTCATATTTTTGATATTACTCATAGTTTCTTACTAATAAACCTTGTACATAGTCAACTCTTTATCTTATGTGAGCATTTACTCATTTTTGGGTATCATCTTTTACAAATTGGATTTATCTCCTCCCCACACATGGATTGATCTTATTGGCCCATAGGAACCTTAATTGGACCATAATCCAAATTTTTTTGAAAATCTAGACCCTTAGACTAAGGTCCTTTATACCCATTTCCAATTAATTCCAATTGCACATTGGAAAGTTCTTTTTGAATTTCTATTTCAGGAGAACTTATTTTAATAAGATGAGATATTTTTCTATCCAAAAATATTCAAAATTTGAATATTCTCTCTCTAGAATATTTTCTCTCTCTATGTCAAAACAGGCAGAGACGAGATCTCTTATAATTCTGAAGAGGGAATTGATTACAGGGGAAGATGCTGGATATCTTGAGAGGCTGGGGAGAAATCTTACAAGATGTGATGTGATGTAAATGGATGAGAATGAGATATGATGATATGTGAAATTATGTGATGTGATGTAAATGGATGAGAATGAGATGTGATGTGATAGATATGCATGTGAATGAATGAATGGATGTGGATAGATGTGAATGTAAATGAACGAATGGATATGGATGAATGTGATGAGCTATGAATGGATGTGGTGTGATATGGATAGATGTGGATGTGATGTAATGTGGATGGAATGAATGAGATGTGATGTGGATGGATGTGAACGAGATGTGATAAGATGAGGATGGATGTGATGAGATGTGATGTGATGTGATGTGATGTGATATAAATAGATGTGGACGTGGATGTGATATAAATAGATGTGGATGTGATGAGATGTGGATGGGATGTGATGTGATGTAAATGGATGTGGATGTGAATGTGATGAGATGTGATGATATTTGAAAGGATGTGATGTGATGTAAATGGATGAGAATGAGATGTGATGATATTTGAAAGGATGTGATGTGATGTAAATGGATGAGAATGAGATGTGATGATATATGAAAGGATGTGATGTGATGTAAATGGATGAGAATGAGATGTGATGTGATAGATATACATGTGAATGAATGAATGGATGTGGATAGATGTGAATGTAAATGAACGAATGGATGTGGATGAATGTGGTGAGAGCTGTGAATGGATGTGGTGTGATATGGATAGATGTGGATGTGACGTAATGTGGATGGAATGAATGAGATGTAATGTGGATGGATGTGAATGAGATGTGATAAGATGAGGATGGATGTGACGAGATGTGAATGAATGTGGGATGTGAATATGTGTGATGGATGTGAATGGATGTGATGAGATGTGAGTGGATGTGGTGAGATGTGAATGTGATGTAATAAGATGTGAATGGATGTGATGTGATGTGGATCTAGTTAGATATGAATGGATGAGATATGATGTGGATAGATGAGATGTGATGTGATGTGGACTTGGGTAAATGTGAATGGATGTGAAGTAATGTAAATAGATGTGAATGTGAGTGATGATATGTGGATGTGATGTGGATCTGAACGAATGTAGATGGATGTGATGTGATATGAATGGATGAGATGTGATGTGGATATGTTGTGATGTGATGTGATGAGGATAGATGTGGATAGATGTGATGAGATATAATATAATGTGATTGGATGAGAATGAATGAGAATGGATGAGGGACGATGGGAATACATATGACTGGATAGATGTGATGAGATATAATATAATGTGATTGGATGAGAATGGATGAGGGACGATGGGAATACATATGACTGGATGTGGAATAAGCAATGTGAGTTGATGTAGAAGAATGTGAAATAACGAGAAATGATGTGGAACAATGTGATGTGGATATGTTGTGATGTGATGTGATGAGGATAGATGTGGATAGATGTGATGAGATATAATATAATGTGATTGGATGAGAATAGATGAAGGACGATGGGAAAACATATGACTGGATGTGGAATAAGCAATGTGAGTTGATGTAGAAGAATGTGAAATAACGAGAAATGATGTAGAACAATGTGGAAAGATGAGAGTTCGTTAGAAACTGTATTTATGAAACCTGCTTTTAAATGACTGTTTTATGTCAAGAATGCTGGGGAAGCATTTTGACCATCTTGTGAATGAGATCGTGGACCTAAGTGATAAAGTTGCAATAGCTAATGGAGAGTCAATGGAGGACGTCTCGCGTAGCAAGATTGGCTGAGGTCTTTACCAGCCTCGGTTCGATTTAAATGGTGAGCTTCTGGTACGGTGGATGAGAGACCAAGGAAGTGGCCTATGAGTGAAGCGCAGGGTGACCTGCGAAGGAGCCTAGAGGGTGCTGACCATACGGTGCTCAGGCTCTAGGTCACCACAGATACCCACGCTTGCATCGGGGAAGAAAACGGAACAAGGTGTTAGAGTTGTTTTCTGAACTTGGGCATGGATCTGGTTGATTGGCCTTGCTGGTCCTCAACGGATGAGTCCATGGCTCTTTTATATGGATCTATTGGTTGATCTTGCTGATCTTCAACGGAGAGTCCATATGGATTTTCTTACGTGAATATATTTCCGGGTACTATGAGCTAGGAACTATTGAAAAGGCCCCTGAGTGGACAGGTGGTGAGCGTTCTGGTTACCAATGATGCCATAGGTATACCAATGAAGGAATGATTGTAAATTGGAACTCAAGCTAGATATTTTGGAGGATTATGATCAGTGATACTAACATTTCATTAAAAGATTGTTTTAAAGACAACTGAATCTGTGAAATAGGCAATTTCATATTAGTAGGTGTGTAAGTGGTGTGACTATCGTGAAGTTTGCTTGAGCGCTGGCTAGGGGGCCTGGGAACTCTTTTCCCTAGTACCCGGGGCAAAACATAACCAAATTTCTAAATGGATCCTATCACTATAGCGGTTGGCTAACCCATGGGACTAGCTGGACTGATGGATCCCTAAAATGAGAGTCAATTCTGTTAAGTTACGATAGTTGAAGTAAATCCCGGATAACCCTTCTTCTATGGAAAAGAATCAACGGCTGTGTCTCTTGATGAGGAAAAAAGTGTTGGACTCTATGATCCAAGTGCAAGTCTTTTCCTTGATCTGACCATGGGACTTACGGGTTTGGTCGGATCAGTTTGGTTAGTTATGCTATCTGGTCTCTACGGACCGCTGTACACAGCTCCATGGAGGAAATAAGTGGTGTGGCAGGGACAGTACGGTCGCCCTGCAGGGTGATGACTCTACCTCCGTGCTCAAAACATAGCGTATTATGTAAGTAATTCCGAGCTAGACTAGGGACCAAGCCATACAGCCACTCCCTGCCTAGATATACGTCTGCTCTGGCTAAGTGCATGACCTGAAAGTCAAGCGGAGACTCGTAGTCCTGCATAGATAATGGGACCCCCAATACTATGGTATTCCATACCGTTTTGTCATATCCGTTGGCTAGGCCAACAGTGTACTCATGATCACTCCGGGTCTCAATCAACCCCAACTTCTTGACTAACGAGTAGTTCAAGAAGTTATGGCTAGCTCCATCATCAATAAAAACTGTGACTCTACGGCCACCTATGGTGCCATACATGCGCACCATGTCATGCGGACCTACAGTAGGCTGCCACATCGCTGGTGTCACTGAACAAGCGTGATGCTCATCACAATGACACACTGTCACCTCTCTGAACTCTGCGGAACTAAGAGGTAGTCTCTGCACTGTATGCAACTGCCTAGAAGATTTACCATCTTTTTTGGGCTCGTTGCCACTCGTGCTGGCTTTAGGCTTTGGACACTCAGCCTTCGTGTGCCCTACTTCATTGCAATTAAAGCAGCGATTTTTCTTTCACGCTTTAATATACTGCTCTTTCTTTTGGATTTCGGTGTCTCTTTTCTTCCTGGATGGTCGCAATTTTTTAGACCAATGACTACCCTGTCCTTCCTGGTCCGTCCTATCCCCTTGTTTCTCACTACGGAACCCTTTTCTTTTAAGGCTTGACCTCCTCTTTTCACTACTCTCGGCCCTGCTAGAACCACCACGTGCACTACGGTGCTTGATGTCATCAAATATCTGTGTATATTGAATTGCCTCTGCTAAGTCTTTAGGCTGTAAGGGCTCTACATACTCAAGGTAATCATCTTTGAGGCCTCTCTTAAAGCCTCGCAATGTCTGGAATGCATCGATTCCCTTTAGCTTGAGTACTATCTCCCTGTAGTTTGAGATGTACTGAGTTAGGGATTTGTTCTCCATCGAGCACTTGTCCCATAACTCCCAACTTCTCTCTGCCTCATTAACAGGCAAAAATTCTTTTCTAAACATCGTTTCAAATTCCGTCCAAGTGGCAGGGCGAGTTGTCAAACTCATCCACCACTTGTACGCTTTGCCGGTTAATGAGAGGCTAGCCTCTACGGGCTGTATAAGGGGAGTGGAGCTCTATATGTAGCCTACCCCCCACCAAGGAGTGGAGTGGGCATGTGGGATAAAGCCTTCACCTTTCCCCCCACAAGCAAATAGAGTGTTCTAAGGACCACGGGAGCTCCAGATAGGCAAACACTATGTTGTAAAGCACGCTACTGGGTTGAAAACAATACAAAAACAAGTAAAAACGGGGTGCGAAACACCTGAGAAACCACTTGTGTGGGCTTCAAGGGTAGTTACCAACGCCCGTAGGGTACCCACCACGTCACATACATTTACGCTCTGCTAGAGTCTGAGCAACTAGAAAGCGTTTCAGTTTACGCAGGCTCACACCATCCCTCCACGTTAGCATCTTGGCCTTCAGTTGGAACCCAAGGAAGTGCAACCCAAGATCCACGAATAGCGGCTAGTGACTCGTCCTCTGACTCTGAAGTCATGGAAGGGCACCCTACCAAGAACTCTGAGGAAGCAAGCCAAAACGTGCCAGTTTGGGCCCCACAACCCGGATCTAGCATGTTTAGTCGTCTATTAGAGACCTTTAGTAGAGCTACATGCTCTGAACATGCGACAAGTGAAGTAAACAAAGGAGGGAAAGTAGATTCGCCATTCACATCTCATGTAGACCCTACCCTCCCAAAGAGTGTCCATGTGGATATTCTACCCACTTCGTTTAATGAAGGCCCTACTGAGCTACCACCTTCTGATGCTCTTCCTAAAGTAGAGGTCCCTAGAAGTCAATCCATAAGAAGTGACATTGTGTCCACTTCAAGAGAACCGTTTGGCACGCCAAGTTTAGATGGGATATTTCTCAATGAAAATTAGGAATATGATCTACACACGGAGACTCTGACTGACCTATACACAGGTTACACATACCATGTAGGTTGGTTAGAAGTCATACGATCTACATCTAGTGCCACCAATCTAGATGAACAACAACAAATGATATGTGAGGTTATTCATAGAATTATCCAATTCGAGAGGCAGAATAGGGGAGTGAACCTAGTTTCCACTGGCCCTATGAAATTTTTGGATACGGGCAAGGCCAAACAACCAACCCTGGTGAGTCCCATAGATCCTTCAATGCATAGAGCCCATGAGCAGTAGCTTTAGCTTTCCAACTTTGGCTCAACTTTCCATTAGGGAATCCACAATGCCTACTCCGATGATGAGCATGACGGGAAGTGCATCCATTACCACTGTAGTTAGTACAACACCGCTACCTAGTGGTACAGTACCTACAACAGTGCGTACCAATGCATATCGACCATATGTACCTATCACTACTCATGCTCATGTACCTCCTATGCCTCCTGTTATGCCAATGGCGTATGCTCCACGAATGCCTTATCACAACCCTTATCCAAGAGGAGCTATGCCTAGTCACATATCATATCCTATGTCAGCTGCATACATATGAAGACCAATTCCAACTCCTGTCAACTAGGCCATCCCAAAAGTGCCTCCACCAGCTATGCCTGCTCACCTAGGTGATCTAGTAGAGTTTTCTCAAACGATCGGATGATCTATTGCGGAAAACATGCGTGGCATGCCTAAGAGAGAGCCTAGAAGCAAGGCGGTACAAGCTGCCAAGCTCACTCAGAACTTCAGTGGGGTAACGAAGATATTAGGAAGCACATTGAAGTTTTTGAACATGTGTGTGATTCCTTGGAAGAGCACAATGAGCTACATAAGTGTAAAGCCTTAGGCTTAACCTTGAGTGGAAAAGCCGGAGATTGGTATCGAACTTTAAGGGTTGAAGAGCATACTCACTATCCCACACTCAAGAGATTGTTCTTGAAAGAATACATACGTGAGGGTGTGCTTTGGGGAGTAGCATCTCAACTCCAAAAAGCTGAACGCGAGGAAGGAGAGTCAGTGAGAGACTTTATTAGTCGACTAAAGCATCTAAATTCTCGCTATACTCCCAATGAGCGCTTCAATAACAACCAACTTCTTGATAGATTCATCCGAGGATTGCGCCACAAGGACTTATACAATGGCCTAGTCATTAGAGGTCTTACAACGTGGGAAGCAGTCACTGCTAAATGCAATCCAGTTAGAAGACAACTTGATGATTGCAGGTAAAAAGGTGTCTTCGGAGATAAAGTCTGTTAGTTCGCAAGTATCTGGGCACGAGCCAATGACTGTAAAACCTATTACCAATAAGGAGCCCAAGATATCCGAAATGTCTAGTTGACCTTACTAAGGCTCTCCAAGAATACTTTAGGGGTAATCGAGCTTCTCAAAATAGCCATATGTACCCAAGAAGAGAGCAACAATGGTGTTCGGTTTGCTTAGGTCCACATAGCACGAGTGAATGTCCCACATTCAGAGTCAAATTCAATGGGACTTGCAATACATGTGGTAAGTATGGCCATCAATATAAGGATTGTCTAGTACTTAAGCGTATGTTAGCAAATCAGGCACCACTAGCCTGGTCAAACACACCTCAAGTACCTGCACTAATGCTTGCACCACTTGTCGAGCAACCGTCACAACACATAGTTCCAAGGAACCCAAATTTAGTCTAACCTGTGCCGTTACCACCGCCAGTGCTAGGACCACAACCTCCACATCCAAGGATTACCCCTATAAACCAAATGGGTTGTGAGTCACATAGTGCGTGTGGGGATTATGAAGAGGATATAGACCCCACTGTTCCATATGGGATTGATACGTTTGAAATGACTCCCCACCAGTACTACATGGAGGATCATTTTGGGCAAGTCAAGCTGTATATCAAGCGGCGAGAGCAAAACCTTAATACCGTGGCTAGGAGACCACCTCTTCAATGCTACGATTGTGGTGGACCGCATCGTGTAGCGGAGTGCCCTAATAGGCTACAGAAGATCGCTGCTCAAATGCAACCAAATCAAGGGAGCACGTTGGGAATGCCGGTACTTACATGTAATCGTTGCGGCATAGATCATTTGATTGCTCAATGTCCACATAATCCGAGTGCACCCAAGATTACGCCATTGAATTTGGTTGAGGTCACCAATGAGGCACTAGGAACCACACCTGTTGTACCCGCGAATGTAGTCACACGATCAATGCTTCAAAATCAAAACTACATTCTTGAAGAGAGGGATACTGCATCAATTGCTCAAGCAAAGAAAAAGAAAACGTGACGGAAGAGATCGCTTAATGCCACAAGCTCCAAACCTAGTTCAAAGACTAATATAGGGATACAGGAGATGACCCCGTGTATATGAATGATCCTGTGATTCTGATTCAATAGAAACCATGGGGACCAAAGCCACTACTTTAAGGGAGGAACCCACTCGTTCGGGAGCTCATCAAAGGAGAATCAAGCGAATACATAAATCAGGGGAAACAAAGGGAAACTCCTCTGGCCCCACAACCAAGTCAGCCAATGCCCTCTCGACTACCCAGACTGACTGAGACTCCCAAAGACAAGCCACGTGAGCCAAAAACCCTCAAGAAAAAGATTGGAACTTACCTAAACCCGGTTGATGAGGTTGAACAAGTGCAACACTTAAGGGGTTTGGTGGAAGAAACACAAAGAGAATTGGAGCCAGCAGACCCTAGAAGAATCAAAATTCTAGACACAGTCTTTCCTACACAAGTTCAGCCTCATAGGAGCCATAAACTGTTAGCTATACCTAGTATCATTTGGGAAGAAAGTGAGGATAGGACATCAGGAAGTGGGCAGACACCCTTCTTGCTTGAAAGAATGTTTATTCAGGGAATGTTTGACCCCATCGAAGAGGAAGTGATTCCATCTTCACCAGTCCCTAGTCAGGGGCCGACATCTCGAAAAGTACCGTTGAATGTGTTCAAACTAATGGATTTCATGTCCTCTGAAATCAGAACCACGATCATATCCAAGTTATACGAAGATCCTGAGCTATTCTTAGCTCTTCGGGCATTTCTCAATGGAGAACTGAAGGCGAGGTTACCATAATTTGCAAATATGGATAGACCCAACACGCTTCAAGATGAGGAGGAACATTTGGATATACAGCCCAACCTAGATGAAGACTCAGTCGTTGAAATACCTGTTAACAAGTTGGGACAGTACTTTGAAGGTGACGAATCTAATGCAACCCTCCCCATTACTACCAAGGGAGTAACTCTAAAGGGGATCCTTGATGGTGGTGCTGGAGTGAGCATTGTGACTAAAAACTGTTGGGAATCTATGGGAAGACCTCACCTAGAAGTCACAAACATAGTGGTTAAGATGGCAAACGAAACTATAGCTAAACCTATCGGGATGTTAAGGGACCTGAAGATCAAGGTTCTGGGATACGAGGTAAGACATACCTTCATTGTTGTAATGGATTTCTCTAAGCATCCTATGTCATATCAAATGATCTTAGGACGTCCCTTCATGAGGGAAGCACAAATGGTGCATGACTGGTCGAAAAACCATGTCTACCTACAATTCCAGGACTCTGTCATTCGAGTTGATCTTGAGAATGGTTGCGCGCATCCTTTAGGAAGCAAGGTTATCATCGATAATCGATCAGATACCACTATTCACTCAGCCCCATTAAAGTATTGCTATACATGCAAAAAAGAGACTGATGATGGGAAAGATTCTCCTTATATGGATGTCCTACCGAGCATGACTGAGTCGCATAATGTAGATTGGGTACATCTAGCGGCAACCATAGACACATGGGGCACAAGTTGGGTAACGCCTGAGGGGCAAGATATGCCACTATTAGTGCCAGTAAACATGATAGGTGTTATGCACTTAACTCCTGATGGCAAGAAAGTAGCAAACTCCCTTGACACTGAAAGTAGCGAAGACTCTGACCAATGCGACTCTGAGTCAGAATCTCAAGAAGAAACTGACTCTGAGCCTAATAGAGGGTATGAATCAAATATTCACCCAAGTGTGGAAGCAACGTGCTCAAGGCCTAGGACAGTGACCTCTTGCAGTTCATCCGCCGAACGTGAGGGGGACACAAGTGAAGATCGACCAAGTGAGTCCGAATCTGATAGAAACAAAAATCAAAAACTAGGAATGAAGAAAACGAGACATAAGCGACAACGCTATCGAGCTAATGTACGAACTACAATAAACAAAGAGAGATCCACTGCAGAATGGCTTAGTTATGTAGGAGCATATGACGCTCATCGGAAGTTAGCGGATAATTGGGGACAATACCTCCAAAGTGTCATGTGGTATATTCCGCAACCTCATGACATCGCCCAATTAGAAATCGAAGAGAAGCCGAAACTAAGTCATACTACGAGAAGGTGTCAAAACCGAGAGTTAGCTCAGCAACAAAAGGATGTGGAATTAAAAGAAAAAAGCATGGCACAACAAGAACTGGTAGACCTACACCCCGCACCTGAGCATTTCAAATCATTTACCATAGGGGAACGTAAAGTCGTCTACACAAAAGCCCAACGAATGCCTACCAATGGGAGTAGCGGTGTCTACGATGGCCCGGCGGTAGTTAAGGAGATAGAACTAGCAGATCCAGGTGAGGAGTCTAACCCAATTTTTATTGCTCAAGACCTCACCAAGACGGAGGAAGCTACACTTAAGAGGCTTCTTAAAGAATTCAAGGACATATTTGCTTGGACATACCATGATATGAAGGGTGTTCCACCCTCTATGGTGCAACACACAATTCCAATGATTAGCACAGCTAAACCAGTCCAGCAACGTCCCTACCCAATGAATCCTAAGTATGCAAAGATTGTACAAGAGGAAATTGAAAGCTATAAAATGTGGATTCATATACCCTATTGATCACTCAGAATGGGTTTCTTCGTCGATAGTCATTGTACCAAAGAAGAATGGGAAACTCAGATTGTGGCCTTGGCGAGTGCTCCAATCTTGCGAATGCCTAACTGGGATTTAATCTTCCATGTGCATATTGATGCATCAAACTTTGCTATTGGGTGTATACTAACTCAACCTGGAGAACATAAACTAAACTACCCCATTAGCTTTGCCAGTCGCCAGTTGAACGACGCTGAAATGAACTACACCACTACGGAGCGAGAAGGGTTGGCAATGATATATGCAGTAAGAAAATTTCGTTATTACCTCCTTGCCACCAAGTTTGTTTTCTATGTGGATCATCAAAAGCATTATTGTATCTGGTAAACAAACCATGCTCCACAGGAAGAATCACACGATGGTTATTGATTCTTCTTGAGTTTGATTTCACTGTTGTTGTGAGACTTGGCAAAAACATGTCATGGCTGATCATTTGTCTCGCATACCTAATGGTGAAGCTCCTACGGGAGTTGATGATGACTTACCTGACACTTCCTTGTTCATGGTGGAGACAATGCCTGAATGGAGTGAGAAGATTGTTAACTTTTTGGTTAGTGGCTTTCCACCTAAAAAGCTTCGTAAAGATCTGGCTCAAAAGCTGATCAAGGAATGCGAACCCTATTGCCTGATGGTGCAAGGAGTCTTTATATAAAAGAGGAAAGGATGATGTTCTTAGGCGTTGTGCTCAAGAGGATGAGTATCTATATATTTTGCAAGAGGCACATATGGGCGTAGCCGGCGGTCACTTCTCAGGAGACTTAACTGCGTGAAAGATCTTACAATCAGGGTATTGGTGGCCCACTATGTTCCAAGATGCATCACTTTTTGTGAAGGGTTGTGATGAATGCCAATGCTACAAGAAACCCCAGCGGAAAGATCAGATGCCCCTACATCCAATTAAAGTAAACCAACCATTTGAAAAGTGGGGTTTAGACTTTGTAGGTCCAATTAGCCCAGTGGCTAGCAACACACAATCTTGCTATATTATTGTAGCCACTTTCTATGTGACCAAATGGGCTGAAGCAAAAGCAACACGTAAGGCAGATGCAAGGACAACAGCCAAGTTCCTCTTTGAAAATATAATCACATGCTTCAGTTGTCCTTTTGAACTTGTGAGCGACAATGGTACGCATTTTATAAATGAAGTGATTAAGGAGCTCACAACAAATTTCATGATATTCCATTATAAATCTACTCCGTATTATCTGCAAGCGAATGGCCAAGCCGAGAGTACCAACAAGACCTTAATCTCTGTTCTGACAAAGACTATTGAGGCTCATCGCACGGATTGGGATCTAAAGCTTACGTCAGCTTTATGGTTCTATCGTACTGCGTACAAAGTGGCTATTAATTGCACACCATTCAAAATGGTATATGGCTAAGAAGCAGTCATGCTGTGGGAATTTGTCATTCCTAGTCTTCGTGTTACTACTCAAGAGGGTTGGGATGGTAATCCCTTAGTAGAGCGTTTGTATATCCTTGAGCGGCTAAACGAAGAAAGACAATTGGCTGTGTACAATGCCCTTGTGGAGAAGGATAGAAGGAAAAAATGGTTTGATTGCCACCTGAAAGACAAGGACATCAAAGTTGGGGATAAAGTCCTGATGTATGGAGTGCGTAACGAAAAGAAGAAGCTCAAATATGCTGGTAAGGGACCGTATTATACAGTATCTGAAATTACCTCGCAAAGTACCATCCGAGTGGAGACTCTCGACAGAGTTGAAACCATTGGATTCCTCAATGGGAGTAAATTCAAAAGATACTATGATCCCCTAAGCCAAGAGGAGTTACATGCAATCCATCAGAAGAAGGCAGCTAAAGAACAAGCTGAGCTTAAGAAGATACAAGCAAGAGTTGAAGCCAAAGAACATCAACAGCATGTTAGGCGACGAGAAGCCAACTTGGGGATTACGCAAGCATTTTTCGAGGAGGCCGAGGAGGATTCACTTGAATCTGACCCGCCTCTAAGATACCCAATTGAGCTACAGAGTCCTTACGGGAGGTGCTTGTTGAAATATACAAGTGAATAGGGTGTGTGTGGGAACAAGCTCTTGGATAGAGGCTGTAAAAGAGAAGATGTAATTGTGAAAGAACCTGTGAAAAGGTGAGAAGAATCTACTGGGAGAGAATAAAGGGTAGCATGAGAGAATTTAGGAGTGTGGAGTTATTCTGGGAGATATTCAGGGAAAAGAGAAGAGGTGGAGAGAATCAGGCAAAAGGTGGAGATATTCTGGGAGTGAATCATGGAGAAATCAATGGGATTAGATGCTTGATGTAAACTCTATAAATTGAGGCATAGCCCTAATGAGAATTTGCTGGTTTTTGAGTATCCATGCCTACATTAATTTATTTACTAATTATTCACTAATTACATCTTAATCACTTGCTAATCACTTTGTTAATTATGTTGATTCTAGTGTTTGATCCACCATAGCTCATCATTTTGCTCAAATTTCAACATGGTATCAGAGCCATGCCTAGAATCAATCAGATTTATGAGCCCATTAGTGAATTAATTAAGATTAGTAGGTAATTAGCAAAAAAATCAATTTTTAGTGAGTTTTCACTTCTCCCCTTCACCCCCAGCAAGTGGAGGATCTCTAGCACCATGCACACATCAAATTAGGGGAAAAGCTTCTAACCATAGCTAGCTAACATCCTTAGCTTCAAGCCCATCAAGAAAACGCAGCAAATCGCCGACGGGTTCAGGAGAACTTCACGTTTTTTCCAGCGCTGATTTTTCTGAGTAAATTGCAGATCTTCACTTCATCAGTTCAAATTGATTCAATTCCTCCTAGCCCAAGGGGTGATCAAGCATGCTCTACAAGCTGGTGAAGACAGAAATCAATTTCATCAAGTCTACAGTGAGATCCAAGCTCTTCATCAAATCTGCAGGTGACTTTGGTAAAACAAAGATTAAGCTTTCATTATTTGGTCAAATCTTGTGTTTCTTGGCTTAATCCTCTACTAGACTCATTGCTATTAATGCCTTCGAAAGCATTTGAGCTCATTTGAAGTGGAAGGCACCAGATCTGGGCTCCCCGCATACTCTGTTTTCTGCACACAAACCAGAGCATTAATTTACTAATCAATGATTAATCAGTGCTAATCACTGTATTTTGGTGCAATTGAGGGTTCAAATTAACCATTAGGTATCTGATACAGATCCCTAAAGCTTCAGATTTCAAATCGGAGTTGGTTTGATACTCCAACCATCCCGTACAAATTGGTTACTCTCAATTTAATGTAATTTCTGGTGATTTTATGCTGATAAAATTGTTGTAATCATCTATTAAACACCAGATTGAGTTGTAAAAGGGTAGACACTGCCCTTGAATCTTGAATTTGGATCAAGAGGTAAGACCCCCTTCACATCACCATGAATTCAGCACAGGAAATAGCCAAATTTAATGGGGAACAGTTTTATACATGGCAGACAAAAACCATGTATTTACTGATGAGGAAAAATTTGTGGGGATTAGTTGAAGGGAGAGATGAATGCCGAGAGAGAGGAGAAAATGAGTGGAAGAGTAGGAATGAAAAAGCATTGGGACTTATTGCACTCAGTTTAAATGATGAGATCATTCATCATATCACAGGGATATAGTGGGCAAAAGATGCATGGGATGAACTCAATAAATTATTTGGTACACAAGCAAAAAATTCCAAGATAAATTTGTTAATGCAATTCTACAAACTGGACATGAAGGAAAGTGAACCTTTAATCACACACTTGAACAAATATAAAAGCATTAAGCAACAGCTGGCAGCTATTGGCAAAAAGGTAGAAGATGATGAAGCATTAGCTATACTTTTGAAGAGTGTGGACAAAGGAGATTATGAAAACATTGTAGCAACACTAAAGAATGTACCTGAACTGAAGATACATGAGATAGAAGCAGCTCTACTAGAGCAAGAGAGCAGAGGCAAAGAGAAGAAAGGGCTCGACTCAACAGCAGGAGAGGAAAAGGCATTCTTCACCCGAGGAGGATTCTCTCGAGGACGAGGACGAGGAAGAGGCAGAGTAGGAGGGAGGACCTTCACTTGCCACAAATGTGGAAAGCCAGGACACATGGCGAGAGACTGCTACAGCAAACCCAGTGAAGAAGGAACGACATCGGCAAACTTCATGGAGGCTCCAAGGGAAGTGGAGTCGGATCATCTTTTATGAGAGAGAGAGAGAGAGAGAGACCCCACAACCCAATGTAACCTACCCCAATAAAGTAAAACCACCTCTGAGCCACCGATGATGTAGGCCACGTGGTAGATGTATGTGTGAGCACTTTAGTCAAGGTCGCGGGCACTTATAGTAGCCTTGGACACATAGAGAGAGAGAGTGTCAAGGACTATGGAGTTTAGGGACTTGAGGCACTGGTCGCGGGCTATCAAGTAAGGGGAGGCAAACTTGGTATAGGGTCTAGGTGTGCTAGGATTATTCACTTGAGGGGAGGTGTTGAAATATACAAGTGAATAGGGTGTGTGTGGGAACAAGCTCTTGGATAGAGGCTGTAAAAGAGAAGATGTAATCGTGAAAGAACCTGTGAAAAGGTGAGAAGAATCTACTGGGAGAGAATAAAGGGTATTCTGGGAGATATTCAGGGAAAAGAGAAGAGGTGGAGAGAATCAGGCAAAAGGTGGAGATATTCTGGGAGTGAATCATGGAGAAATCAATGGGATTAGATGCTTGATGTAAACTCTATAAATTGAGGCATAGCCCTAATGAGAATTTGCTGGTTTTTGAGTATCCATGCCTACATTAATCTATTTGCTAATTATTCACTAATTACGTCTTAATCACTTGCTAATCACTTTGTTAATTATGTTGATTCTAGTGTTTGATCCACCATAGCTCATCATTTTGCTCAAATTTCAACAGTGCTATATAATGCATTATTGGATACGAGAGCCCAACACAATTTGTTGTCATATGGAGTGTGGTGTCAACTTGGAAAACCACCTTTAACCAAGAGTGCTATCCAAGTTAAGGGTATCAATAAGAAGAAAACCACTGTCTCAAGAATTCTGCACACTCCTGTTGCCTATGACAAGGGACTGTGATTCAAAGCTTTTTGGTTATGCTGCCTTACTGGTACTATGGAGGGAACTATAAACTTAGGGTACAAATGGATGTTAGCCACCAAGTGCAATATTGATTGGGCAACCAGGCGAGTTACAACGCAAGAACCAACTCTTAGTCTGACTGCTCAAAATCTCGCACCTAAGCCATCAACTCTGGACAAAACGCTCGATAACAAAAAATCACAAAGTCAAGTGGCAACACCATCTTTGATTGTTTGCCACCCCTCTAATGCTTCAATGCCAAGAGTGGACACAGGCAGTGTGGTCTCCAAGGCTCCGCTTACTATACCAAAGAGTACATACAAATGGGTCCCAAAAGCTTCGTTAATGGCTACCTCCACTGCTCAATCTCGTTCAGACAAGAAGCCTCGTAGTAGGAAAGCAGCTACCCGCCCGAGAAAAGGTAACGTAACATCACGTTGGATTCCAAAAAAATTATTAGTAGCCCAAGGGTACTACGAAGGGAATGACCAGATTTGGGTCCCTAAACATAAGTTGAATCCCTCTACATCGCCTATAAAACCTTGCAAACCAAATGTTGCCACCCCAATGACAATTCAAGACTGTGGTAATGGAAAGGTAACAGAGTGCTCCACACCACTTCTTCCAGAGCTAGTTTGGATTCCCAAACGATATCGATCAATACCACCTAGCTCAGGAAGGGGGGGCCACATGAAGCTTCTAGCTCCTCATGCCAGGCACACGTTGATATAGAAGTTTCTGCACGCTCTACACCTACCCTTGTCAATACCCACCAAGAAACCAATGAGTCTACGTCTCCCCTTGTAAAAGTATCGTCGGAAGCCATTTCCTCCATTCATTCATGGGAGCGTACACTACCATCTCTGCAATTTGATGTGGCCACAAGGGTCATAAAAAGCTATCTGCCCACATCACCACCTATAACCCACTGGACAAATTGGTTCCAAGGGGCTACAAAATCATTGCAAAAGGTATGATCTACCCAAGGAAGGGGGGAGCATGTACTCACGTTCGACATTCTCTTGCTTCCTCCCTAACCTTCTCCCCTGACATGTAACTCCCAAATTCGAGGGAATGTATATATATAGCTTCATACACAAAAAAGAAAAGAAAAGAAAAGAAAAAAAAATAAAAAATGGTAAAAAGAGCAAGAGCACATTAAGAGGAGAAATATCCGCACACAATTAGGAACTAGATTGACCTGTCTTCATAAACCTACTGATGCTATATTTGTGTTTGCAGATATGGCAAATGCACGAGCATCACACACTTCATCCACTCGCACCTTTGGTGAGAGGTATCATCTGTACCTTTCTCAGATATTTCACATGTGCTATCCTGTAATTAAAACCATATAGATGTACTAGCTAGAGAGGGAAATGTTGAGGAATTAGAATGGCTAATTCACCTATTGACCACGACTGACTCCTACTCCGTAGAGGACGTATCCCCGATAGCCCAAGACTTTCCTTTTCCACAGGATGACTATCCTCGCATAGTTACATTCTTGACGAGTTTATGTGGATGGGAAAACGAGAAAGATACATCTGACAATGAATGGACGGATGAAACTCATGGGACTACCAAGGCTGACTTTATTTATTTGGATGATGCGGATAGAGGATTAGCCTTAGGGCTAGAGCCAGAACTCTACAACATCCTCTTACCTTGATCCTTAGTATTAGTGTGGTGACTGCTAGGTAGGTTAATGTTTTCAATTTGTTTCTAGTTTTGTGTGCTTAAAGGAGTCCTTATTTTTTTTCCCACTGATGTGCTCTCGAGGTGTAGTGTTTGTTAGTTAATTGTATAGGTTGAAAATTTTGAGATGGGTTCGCTTTCAAGTCCTGAAACTGCCGCAATGTTCATACATAAATATCTGCATCAAATTGCAGGCTTTCTCATCAAATAAAGGAGATCTCCAATTTACAGGTGTAATTCTTCCATGCCCACTCTCTTTAATTTTTACTGTTCAATTAATTGAATGAACGATAATGCATGACCACATGGAAATTGTTAATGCACTACTTAGTTTTTGAAGTTGCCTAACATGTTAGTGTAAATCATTAATGAGTTTAACCTTATTTGAAAATTCTTGGAAATGCATAAAGTCTTTAATTAACCTTGGAATATGGTTGTCTTAGGTCTAGGGTGAAAACCATCTTAATGTTTAAACAACCTGGCCGTGTGTGCTGACCTCTGAGACATAGCTTTTACCCCTTTGTCAAAAGGATGTAAGAACACATTATAGTTCAGGAGCAAAAATCTAAAGGATAAATAAAAAGAAAAGAAAAGCCTACAAAAAATGGCAATGTAAGTCTATTATGTGCTTTAATGTCGGCCTATCGCCCTATTGACACTTGGTAGGCAAGGAGTATTCTACTCCAAACCGATGCCCTGGGTTGGTAGGGGGTAGCCTTGCCTAATGTGAGCTAATAGATTCCTAGAGAATGCCTTGTGTTAAACATGGCACCAGGATCGATGCTAGTTTTGCCTTAGGGAGGTCGCCATTGTGTGTAAAAATTATCACGTGCATAAAGAAATAAAGGCAAAAGGCTCCTATAACTCTGATGTTTCTTGTGTCCCTAGGCTCTTGGGATTAGCTTGTTCTTAGAGTAGACACGTTGTGGTCATCTGTTTATTTATTAAGCTTGGTAATTAACCTTGACTTAGGCCAGTTATAGACCTTGATTAACCTTCGACACCTTGCTAACTCTTGAATTACTTTCAATAATTTTAAACTCCTCTTAATTTGCTATGCTAGCTCATTCATGTGACCCCTTAAACTAAGTTCTCATGGCAAACTTCCCATTGTGGTCTAACATGCTTGATTTTATTACACTCTATATCTTTTGAATTCCATCATACTTTCACTCTACTTCCCTGTTTTGCAGATACAGTCTACCGCATCAAACCCTGTCGAGCTTACCATTCCATAGCTTCCGAGGACAGAATCTACATCAGGAAAGGGGGCATGCTAACCTATGACAGACATTGAGACGTATTATTTTTTACGTCATATAATTAATTTAAGTATTCTGAGTCATGGGCCGAGCTTGTCGGCACCACATGTAAAGGATAAAGACGTATTACTTTTTACGTCATATAATTAATTTAAGTATTCTGAGTCATGGGCCGAGCTTGTCGGTACCATATGTAAAGGATAAAGGGATTGGGTGATCGCCGATGAGAGATGTACCTCGAATGTCATTAGGATAAGGGTTAGGATCGGCCGGCCATGTGTGGATACCCATGTGTGAACGGCTAGGTCACGTATAAGAGTCAAATGTAACCCCAAAAACTCTCATTCTCAATGTGTTGAATACAAGGAGTGCTCTTGCCTTATCTTCTCCATCCCCTTCTCCGGCATGTGTGTGTGTGTGTGTGTGTGTGTGTGTGTGAGAGAGAGAGAGAGAGAGAGAGAGAGAAAGCGATCGAGCACTGCATGGCGGCACGGTGGTGAGGCGGTAGAGCGACGGCCGCGGCTCCTTCTTCACTGCGGCACGAGAATCCTTCACGAGGCGGTCTGAGCGGTGAGTGACACACCTTCGCTCCCTGTTTGAGCTTGCTAGTTTCTGGTTGTGTGCTTGCAGCCATTCGTGGCTCGCATACGGTGCATGGGAAGTCCCAGCTCCGACACGTGCGGCAAAAGCGCACAAAGATCATGTGCGCAAGGTCTTGGAAATCCTAAGGAAACACCAACTCTTTGTTGCAAAAAAGAGCAAGTGCTCTTTCTTTGTTGACCAGGTGGAATACTTGGGATTCATAGTGTTAAAGAATGGGATTCCTCCTGACCCCACAAAGATCTAAGTAGTAGAATGGCCAAAACCCAACATGGTAAATAAAGTCAGAGGATTCCTAGGATTAACCGGATGGTATAGGATCTTTATACCTAGGTATGCTTAGATAGCATCCCCTTTAACTAACGTTCTCAAGAAGAGTACACTTTTTTAGTGGACTACAATGTGTCAAAGTGCCTTTCATAAGCTAAAGATAACCTTAGTAACCAACCTTGTCCTTAAGTTACCAGATTTTACCAAACCCTTTGAGGTAGTTACTGATGCTAATGGGTATGCCTTAGGCGATACTCTTATGCAGGAAGGTCATGCTATGGCCTATGAATCCAAGAAATTCTGAACACATGAGAGAAATTATGCCGTCCATGACTTGGAGTTACTCTCAGTAGTTTATGCTCTCAAGTTGTGGAGACATTATCTTTTGGGACAGAGGTTCACCTTGATGATAGATCATCAAAGTTTGAAGTGGATCTTCACCCAAAGGGATCTCAACATGCGTCAAAGGAGATGGATGTAGACCCTCTAGGAATTTGATTTTGAAATTAAGTATCGGTCGGGGAAAGAAAATGTGGTGGCAGATGCGCTCAGTAGAAAAGCCTCCTTGCTTGCAAATTACAGTGGTGTCAAATCCATTGATCAATGAAGCAAAGAAGAAAATCATGCAGGACAAATTCTTTGCCCCCATTGCTACCCTTCTAATGCAGGAAAGCAAGACTCCTCAGGAAATGAGTCGAGGTCTTGGGTACAAATTGGATGAGAAGGATGCAGGCATTATAATAATCGGCTATGCATTCCCAATGATGAGGGAATAAAGAGAAGAATTATGAGAAAAGCCCATGATAGCCTGATAGCTGGACATCCAGGGTTTATAAAAACCTATATGTCTGTGAAGAAAAGCTTCTTCTGGCTAGGACTCAAGAAGGATGTACTTGATCATGTGAAAAAATGCTTAATGTGTCAGAGAGTCAAGGTAGAGAGAGTCAGTACCAGGGAAACTATAGCCTCTAGACATTCCTCAGATGAAGTGGGAGTGTATCAGTATGGACTTTGTCACTGGATTACCTTCAATGCAATCATGTTACAACTCCATTTTTGTGGTAGTTGACAGGCTAACCAAAGTTGCCCATCTGATTCTAGTGAAAGAAACATACACTGTAGTGGATGTTGCCAGAGTTTTCCTTAGAGAGATCTTAGATTGCATGGCTTACCCAGGAGAATAGTAAGTGTGACAAAGATCCTAAATTCACATCGAAATTATGGACTGCATTCTTCCAAGCAGTAGGAACTTTCCTGGATCTCAACACAGCCTATCAACCCCAAAACAGATGGCCAGACTGAAAGAGTGAATCAGGTAATAGAAGATATCCTTTGGTCATGCTGCAGGCAGCAAGGAACCCAAGAAGTGGTTAAGCCATTTGCATCTGGTCGAATTTGCTTACAATGCTTCTTATCATCAAAGCATTGGGATGAGTCCTTTCAAAGCTTTGTATGGACAAGATTTCCTTACACCGTTGACTTGGTCCGATCCATTGATCAGAGTCAAGATGTCCAGATAAATGCTTGATGACATGGACCAGCAAATGTAATCAATCCGTAAAGATATAAAGGCAGCCCAAGATAGGCAAAAACAGTATGCAGATAAAAAGAGATTAGAGAGAGTTTGAATAATCAGATATGGTCTTCATTTCGAGTACGACCAAAAAGAAGTTCCTTATCCTTAGGGAAGTACAAGAAGATCTCTCTCCCAGATACTGTGGACCGTATGCTGTTATAAAGAAAGTGGGCGAAAGAAAGTGGGCGATCTAGCCTATAAACTTCTTCTATCTCCCCATCTCAAGGTACATAATGTATTCCATGTCAGTTTGCTTAAGAAATATGTACCCAGTTCAAGTCACGTGCTTGATGAGATGAACAATTGATCTCTCCGACTCAAGGCCAGATGGTACTCTAGCCTGAGGAAATTCTTCACGTTTGGGAGAAGATTCTCAAGAGCAGAGTCCTCAGAGAATATTTAGTAAAGTGGAAGTTCTTCCCTCTAGAAGATACCACCTGGGAGAGAAAGAAGAAGAGTTGGCGAAAGATTACCCCCACTTTGCGAGATGAGGACATCTCACGTTTTTCAAGTGGGATAGGATGTAAGATTCCTCCTCAGCCCCTGAATAATGAGTAAGCTTTACTTCAATCCCCTGTAATCATTCCCTATTTTTGAATACAAGAAAATATTATTTTTTCTTGTTTTTGCCTAGAGAGATAAAAAATTCTAGAGAGAGATAATTCACTATTAATATATTTTAGATAAAAAAATTCTCCTAATATCAAAAATATATTTTCCTGGAACAGAAGTTCAAAATATATTCTCTAAGATGCATTAGGAATCAATTAAAAATGATTTAAAAGACCTTAGCCTGAGAGTCAAGATTTTCTGAAATTTTTAGATTATGGTCCAATTAAGGTTTCTATGGGTCAATAAGATTAATCCAAGTGTTGGATGAGATAAATCCAATGAATAAAAGAAAATACCCAAAAATGAGTAAATGCTCACATAAGATGAAGAGATGATTGAGTACAAGGTTTATTAGTTAAAAACTATGAGATATTACTAAAAAAAAGAGATATTTTGGAATAATGATACATTTTTGACACCTTGGTAATAAGGAGGGGGGAGACTTTAAAGTAGGCACCTATTTCACACATGTGGATGAGTTTTTAATTCAAAAATATTAAGATATTTTTATCTCTCCTCTCTCCTGAACTAGATCAAAATGGGAGATAAACTGGTCCAAATCTTGTCCAAATTCAACCAAACTGAAGCTGGAAAATTCTAGAACTTAGTCGGACTCAGTTAGTGGCCTCCCTCACCTATAAATAGACCCTCATTCTTTTTGTATTCTCATCTGTGAACTAGACCATGCCAGTATTACATTAAAATAAGCATATTTTCTATTATCCCTTAAAAATCCTCTACCTTTTGGAGAGATTGGAGTTTCTCTCTCTCTTCAACCATCCTTGGAGCTTTCCTCTCAACACACTAACCAACTGATTGGTTGGGGGCTTCCTTCTAAGATAGAGGAGAAAGCAAATCAAGACGTAAGATGTGATTTCATGATTTTTTCTCAAATATTCTCAATGTTTTCACTTCTCAACCCCTCTCTCAAGCTTGAGAAGTTTCAAATGAATGGTTTTTCAATGCAAATTAAGCTTTCTAAAGAATTCTAATGATTAATCACAAAAAGGGTTTTTTGGAACCAATCTTAAACTGGGAATTTTACTTGCATAGAACCTCTGTTTTCTTTTAAAGGACTATTTTATGCCAGAATGCTGGAGGAAGCATTTGGTATGTGTTTAATCTAAGAAGAAACTCGTTTTGCAATAGCTAGCAGGGAGTCGTCGAGGGACGTCGCTCGCAAAAAATCCTATCGAGGTCTTGACTAGCCTCGGTACGGTTAAAATGTTGCACTTCCGGTACGATGGGCGAGGACCAACGAAGCGGTCCCTAAGTGAAGTGCTAGGACACCTAAGTAGGATCCTAGAGGGTTCTAACCAGGTGATGCACGGGCTCGCGGTTGCTAGGACACCCATGCGTGCGTCGAGGAAGATTCGGATGGACTAAAAAGAATGACTTTTGTGAATCACATTTTGATATTGGATCTCGTTGCTTGGCCAACTGGTCTTCAATGCACAATCCAGATGACATATTTTGTAATACAATGGACTCAAAATTTTGGAGGATGATGATTAGTAACATTATGATTTTCATTGAAGGATTGTTTTAAAAACAACCGATTCTGTTATAATGGCAATTTCATATTGGGTGTGTACGTGGTATGCCTACCTTAATTTTTGCATGAAACGCTGGCTAGGGGGCCTAGGAACTCTTTTCCTCGGTACCCATGCAAAAACATAACCAAATCCTTATAAAGGAATCCCACCAATATAGTGGTCGGGCGGTTGGCTATAACCCATGGGACAGGCTGGATTGGGGGATTCTTGCGATACCATTAAGTTACGATTAGTTACATTAGTTAGATTAAGTCTTGAGAAGACCCTTGTTGTGTGGGAGGGAATCAGCAGCGGCTGTGCCTTGTTAAAGGAGGAAAAAAGCGGTGATTCTATGGACCAAGTGCAAGTCTCTTCTTTGATCTGACCATGTGACTTCAGGTTTGTCGGCTGTGCCTTGTTAAAGGAGGAAAAAAGCGGTGATTTTATGGACCAAGTGCAAGTCTCTTCTTTGATCTGACCATGTGACTTCAGGTTCGGTCGGATCAGTTTGAATAGTTAAGACTTTGACCTGCTAGATTAACTCTCCCGTTGGAAGATTTTCCTTGTGGAATCGCCCGTGCCTTCCGGGCGAGGAAAGTTTTTCCGGGTTCGGTTTCGAAGGAACCACCGCCAGACTAGTCTCTTGTCTGGACATCCGTGGTGGGCGAGGCCCCGAGTGTGGATCCTTGCCCCGCGCGAGAGGCTGACGCCACCTTCGCCGCCGCGAGTGCCCTCGGAGGGGGGGACCACGGGGAGGGGGGCGGGGGTCTCACAACTTGTATTAGAGCATTGTTGAAAGTTGGTATCAGAGCGTTGTTGAAAGCTAATAAGGAGAAATGAGTTCTTATCAAAAAATTGTATTAAAAACTAAGAAAGAGCATTTACATATTGTATTTTCATTCCTTAAGCTTCATTAATGAAGAATTTTAATCAAAGAATTTGGTTTTATAGATGGAAGTTCCACAGTTATCTGGTGTTCCCGACCTTGCCCAATCATAAGACATGACTGCGTTCACCTTCGAGCATCTCATCTCTTCCGCTACAACTCGAATGAGCCGAGCTAGACTTGCAGGCCATTTCGAGGATCTATATTTCCCTGACCCAGTGGAGAGATGGTAACATAAGTGGTTTGCAGGGCAGTATGTCCATGCCTCTTGTGACCAGCGTGCGATGCTAAGGTATTAACCATGATTCTGATGAGGCAGAATCTCTCATTAACCATGATTCTGATGAGGCTGAAAGTGATATATGGTGTTATTTTATATCACCCGATGCCTCAAAATTTCAGACTTTCCTGCCATATCTATAGACTCCTTAGTTGCTTTATTCCTAAGGAGAAGATAGTGGCTCCCTTGGCAGTAAGGGAACATTTGTATTAGGGCATGGCTATAGCCCCCAGTACCACCGTCTTATGGGTCTCCTGAGGAGATCTTGACTTCTGGAGCCGAGCTGCTCTATGTACATATTGCAACCTCTTTATAAATAAAGAAATGTTTTGTGGAACAATTCCCGGTTGTATGAGTGATTGTTTATTGACGAATTGATAAAGCAAAATCTGTCCAGACATATGTCATAGATCTCCAATAAGATCATTTATCTTGTTTAAGAAATTATTTTATGAACCTCTTAAGTCTTAGGATCTCGTGGATGAAATCAAAATAAAAATTTAATGATATATCATTTTTTGCAAAATCATGAGGCAAGGGAACCGTGGCTGTCAGCCAGATCCTCTCTGATGAAGATGAACTTGACTCCGACGTTCGTAAGGCTCTTCACAGAACTCAGCTAGGACCCTTCAAAGGTGAAGGGGAGAACTTGGGTGAGGGTGTGGAGAAGTGGGTTGAAGCAATGGAGGAATAATTTGATGTCACCGGCTACAACAAGAGGAGCAAAATGGCTCTTGCTAGGCTGAAAATTGTGGAAACAGCCAGGGTGGCATGGAGAAAACATTGCGACACCAAGCATCTAGACAAGAATACCTAGTCCTAGAATGATCTTGAAGCCTATCTAAGGAAGAGATTTTGTCCCCCCCTGGATTTTTAGAAACCAAGATGAATGAATTCTTAGAGCTAAATTAGGGGAGGAAAACCATTAAAGAATATCACCTGGCATTGCTCTTCTCCTCAAGTATTCACCACCTCTAGATCACCACCTCTAGATGAAGAGCAACTCATGGCCAGGTTCATTCGGGGAATGAACAAACCCTTAGACACACTGGTCAAGAATGCCAAGCCAGTGTCCATGGCAGAAGCTGTCAGAATGGCGAAGGACTTCACCAAAGCCTTCATCGTGAAAGTCCCGCCAAAGCCAGCTCTTTCATCCTTCAAGAGATTCTAGACTCCGGGAAGTTCTTCCAACCTTCCGCCTCCAAAGAGACACCAAGGTCCCAACCAAAATCTGGAGTCAAGAAATTTCAGGAATGAAGGAAGACCTTTCCCTCAAAGTACTTTCTCAGGAACTTTAGCTCTTTCAAGAATGCAAAGGGAAGAGCTTTGAAGCAAGAACAGGTGCTTTGGATGTCAGGGGGTTTGGGCGTAGCAGCTCAAGGATTGCCCATCTCCTTCTGTGGGCCAAGGAAGCCAGGGGCCCAGAATTCAGAGACAGACTCCTTTGTATCACTCCACAATCAGGGTCCCCCACGCCGGAATCAGGGCAACCCCATAAGAGTGCCAGCTCAGCCTCCTGCAGCCTCTATGCAAAGCAGTCTCCAAACTCCATCCCAGAATTGGGGTAAACAAAGAGAGAGAGTTCCACCTCAAACTGCAGCAACTAGAGCCGTCACTATAGCTAAGGAAGTGGAGGAAGAGAAAGGAAAGATCTATGCCGCAATGGAGAATCAGGGGAATAACCGCCGTCAATTTTCACTCCTCCAGATTCCAGCAGAGTAACCAAGGTAAGCAATTCAAGCTTTTGATTGATTCAGGCAGTACTCATTCTTTTATTTCCCCAGGATGTCTGCGTAAGTTAGTCCTAAATCAAAAATCAGGGAAACCTATGCAAGTGGAATTGGCCAGTGAAAAGATTCTTTTCACACACCTTGAGACAGACCTTATTCAGTTTAGTCTAGATGGGAACGTAACAGAGTGCCAGTTCAGAGTCCTACCCTTAGGAGTCTATGATGGAATCCTTGGAATGGATTGGCTGAACGAGAATCAAGCCAACATTCATTGTTACAAAGGAACCATCTCTTTCCTTGACCTTCACGGGAATAAAGTTCAAGGAACTGGAATTTATGGATCATTAGTGCTACAATTAGTCAAGGCTTCTAAATTGTTAAAAGGGCTCAGAAAGAGGCAAGCTGTTTATGTCGTTTTAAGATGAATCCGCGGTAGACATAAAATGCAAGGCTAAAGAACCAGAGTGGTTAAGTGAGTATGCAGACATGTTCCCTGAAGAGCTGACTGAGATGCCTCCATCTCGCGAAGTAGATCATGAGATCGAGTTAACCCCCGCCGAAGCTCAGCCAGTGGCCCAACGTGCATACAAAATGCCAGTTCCTTAAGCCATAGAACTTAAGGAGCAGTTAAGACAACTGTTAGAGCAGGGATTTGTCAGACCCAGTGTCTCACCTTCGGGTGCATCCAAATGTAGAAAATGAAGGCTTAAGACTTTTTCCATCCGTAACAACTGACTGCATAACGATAAGGGTTGCTGCAAAGAAAATTGGTTGCTTTCCTAAGCTTTCATGGGAAATGTGGTAAACTAGGTGCCTTAATGCAACTTATTAGATGAAATGAGTGGTGGAAGCTACACACTTACACAAGTTAGCAACTCCTCTTTTGCAAACAAAATAGGTGGGATGGTCCTGCCACTGCACCTTGGAGTGGCTCATCTTTAGTTCCCTTTGTACGCTTTTGCAAAATTAAAAGTTTCATGTCATGTAGGAATATAGGATGATTGATCATCTACTCAATGTCTTTTTTGGTGTACAGACTGTTCTCTACTTCACTTGCCGCTCTTGCTATATTATCCTCTTCTTCTAGGGTTACAAACCCTTCCTTAGCTCTGGGATGTTCATTTATGGGTTCTAAGTTTGGAATTTCTCCCTCACTTCTTCCCATAACTAATTCTGACCCCTTACCCTGTGATTGGAGTAAGTAGCGTTGTTCCACCTTGATCCTTTTTATATCTAACTCTACTTCCTCCAAGGTTGGGAAGAATACTTGACCCCTCCTGGCCGCACTTTCCATGTCCCATCTCATTCGAGGGGTATCCGTGTTTGAAAGCCTTGAATTTGACATTTGGATGGGCACTTCTTGCCTTGGACCAAGTCCAGTGCTAGTTGATGGACCCATGCCCATAGATTGCGCTTCTTTGTCATGACTAGTTTGGAGACCAAAAAACCCTCGGGCGATATCAATGATACCACTAGATCTAGTTGGGGAGGGTGGTTTCTCCTCTTGCCCAAACCCATAGTACCTCATCCCTTCTTTCATGGACTCTTTGCTACTAGTTTCAATGGTGGTCAGATTCCTTAAGACACTCAAGTGAGTGCTCACTGAGTGGCCTGGACCCACACTTTTTTGATAGGAAGATCCTAGATGATTTAATGCATTTTTGTCTCAAGAAGGTCATCTCCGATGAGATTTCTAGACCTTAAGTGCATGTATGTATGATTTGATAAGCTATTTTGTTGTCCCAATTAAGTTTTGATCAGATTTTATCGACCTGTTCCTGAGGCCGTGAGATTGTAGAGAACAGTTTACGGCATGAAGTGTCAGAAAATAGTTCACGTCGTGAACAATTTTCTACACTCACGTATTTAAATTTTTTTTCTCTTGGTATTGTCAATCTTTTCAAGACCTTCATAGCCTTAACCTGACTATACCAAGCTCGTGAGTTGGATTTGATTAAGGCATGAGATTGCAGGAAAAAGTTCACGTCATGAAGAGATAGGGTTTCACGTCATGAAAAATAATGGGTTCACGTCATGAAAAAAAAATGGTTCACGTTGTGAAAGTTTCTAAAATGGTTCATGTCATGAAAGTTTCTAAAATGGTTCACGTCGTGAACGATTTGGTTCACGCTGTGAAGAGTTCTAAAATAGTTCATGTCGTGAACGATTTTTTACACTTTCACGATTCTTAATTTTGCCATACCTCGTGACGTCAGACGTGTCATGATAAGGCTACCTATTTTTAGCAAGGTAATCTCGTGAATTGCGATGTTAATTACGACGCTGATGTCGGGAGAGGTTCACAACGTGAAGTTGTAAAAAATGATTCAGGACGTGAATATTTTTATGTAGTTTCACATGGGAACTTCCAGCGTCGACTAATGTGATTATGGGTAAAAAAATACTTATCAAACAGTTTCCAAAATGATTGTGCCACGTCTAAGGAGTGGAATACGAATACAAGTCAATGGCTCCACCTCCACGTTGTCACCGTAGAGTCGCTCACACTCTTGCATAAGGCAATCACTCTCTCTCACTCTCTCTCACTCTCCCACACACAAGCACAAATCATACAAGCATAGAAGAGACATAAATGCTAGAATGCTCTCTCTCAATCTCTCTCAAGGCACAAAGAAGAGCTCTCAATAGCACAAAGGGGGATTGTGTCTTTTAGTATGAGAAAATTCCTTATATACAATTTGCCCTTATTCACACTTGGGCACCCAAAAACTTATTCACACTTGGGCACCCAAAACTTACTTAATTAAGGCCTTGGGTGGCCAAATTCTCATAATGTACAACTTTTATAGTGCCTTTTCATGACACTTATTAATGTCCTTAATTGGAGGAGTATACTTGTCAATCCAAAATGGGATTAAATAAGATTTGTGTTCAAATTTCAGGGTCTAGTCATCAAAAAAGGCACATTGTCATGCTGCTGAGTGTTGGAAACTGTGATGGTGGTGGATCCCATGATTGCATCAAGCAGGCCATCAGTGCATCTGGCATATCTGATGAAATATTAGATTAACAAATCCAACTCCAAGCTATCGTAGGAGAATAGTTAAAATGCTCGTTTCTCATGGGTAAGCTGTTAGATGAATGTAAGCAAGCAAGATGCCAAAGGCGTAGGAGCTCTAGGCAAAAGTACTTATGATAATGCTAATTAGGATAACGACATTTCCTTAAAAAATGCTACAGATAGCCAAGGCACATGCTCAGTAGAAGTGTAACACACATGCTCACGTAGCCGAAGTCATCATGAAATCTTGAAGACAATGCAGAAACTGACAACCTTAGCACGCCTCACAGACCATGCAAAAATTTTATCTTAGCACATTCTCTATAGATTCACACAAAATTTAGTACCAAACTATAGTAAGAGTTATCGCCATGAAAGCTTGGTGTACAAAGTAAAATTTCTAAGAAGATGAAGATGTAGAGGATGACAAGGACAGAGAAATTGATGCAGATGAAGATGAAGAGGATGAGGCAGATGAAGAGCACTCTAAAGTAGAAGTGGTGGGACTATCTCACGATGTAAACATTGTTAGGCTGTCATAGAATAGCATACACATACACATAGTTTCCTTGCATTCATTGTAGTCTCTGTTGTAGCTCTTTAGGTGTCATTATTGAAAAAATGAGTTCTTTGTGCATTATAGTCCTTGGCTAACAATGCCACAATCTTGTAAAGTAGATCTATCTATGGTATAGTAGCTGGTGGTTTGTAACATGCTTCTTCACTTGCTAGCAATCAAAGATGAGATCTTAGGTATATATATCAATGAAAGCCCTTTTGGGTTTTACTCTAGGGTTAGGGGTATCTCGACTTGCCCTTGTCGAATACTGTTTCATGATAAAAACCTACAATTAGGATCCCGTTGCATTCGGAGAAGTTGGGTTCTTGCTTCTACAATATGAAATTTTGGGATGTCATGAATCATAAGTTGGGTTTCACTAGTGGGGCTGCGTAGAACTGTGGCTAGTCGAATTTTGGGCCTTGGATAAAGTTTTCTATAAATAAGATTAGCTTGACAAAGAAGTGTGGTGATAATGTTGTTTTTGAGAAGGCATGAGTTTTCTCCCTTATAACATGTGTGAACTTGTGGGTAAATAGATGGAGACAACATGCATTTTTACCTGTCCAAATAGAAAAAATTATGGGTCTCAAGGAAAATTTTAAATAGATGGAGCCAACATGCCATGTGTGTGAAAGATTTCGTAGAGAGGTGCATTTTTATCTGGTTTTTGAGGAAAATTTTATGTTGGTAATTTTCTTCCATGGCATATTTTATTTGTTAAATGGCAATAAAAACGCATCTACCTGAGGTGATACCTAAACTTTCTGTAGAATTCACTCATAAATGCATCTTTATTTGTGGATCAGGGTGTCACAATAAACTTGTGAAAACTTTTGTACATATGGCAATTTGGTAATTATGATTGTTTTTTCTGTTGAGATTTTTTGCTTCTTAAGAAGATTGACTTCTTGTATGTCCAATATCTGAAAAGAACAAGGGATTGGGTCATGATGTGTTGGGTCTACTCTTCTAGGCTGTGTGTCTGCATATCAGGCAGACTAAGAGTGCATTTTGGAGAGTGAATGGAGGACATCAAAATTGGAATTTGTAGTGATTATTGTTGAAAAAGAGGCTTATCATAATTAGCCTAGAATGATGCATTTGCATTTGTACTTTTAGAGCCATTATGATTTAATGCTTCTTGTTTGAGAAGAATGTTAAGTAGGCATGCTTAGGTAGGCTTGCCTACTTAGTTTTTCTTCAGGGATCTTTTGAAATAAAAGTTTGAGGTTTTTTTTGGGGGGGGGTGAGAGTCTTTTATTTTAGCATGTGAGAAGCACATGCTACCAGGCTTGACATCCTTTGTATATCCATTCATCTACCTCAAGAGTAGGGCTAAGAATTTCAAACACTTCTGAGGCTTGTCATGTACGAGTCTTGGCTTGATGGTTGGACAAAAGGTTCGACAAGTTGGAAAGAAGCTTCCCTTGGAAGCTATTGGGTGCTTCTAACAAAAAGTGACAATGTTGGGGTTTATGATTGAGATGTTGTTATTCAAGTTTGCAAAAGGTGACTGTTACCCCACATTGCGTGGGTGCCCAATTCTCTAGGGTATTGCTGCCATTCTTGGCCATCATGTGTCATGACTCTGGGAAGGTGAAATTATATCAACTACAGCAAGTATTTCATGTAGAATATGAATTTTGTGACTATTGCTGAGATGTCAGCATTCTTTAACTTGTGCAAGAGGAAAGTTGTTGCTGTGCTAGCAAGAGGATCATTCTAGCTCTATTGACATGCCAACACCAGCATGATTCCAACTTGCTGAGTTGTAAAGAGTTTATTGGTTATTTACAACTTCTTTCCACCTACTGAGTTGTCAAAGTCCTCTGCATTGTTGGTCCCATTACCCTAAATTTTAGTCCCAAAAGATGGCTGAGATTGTTCCTCCACTGATCGTGACTATGACCGACTAGGGTAAGGGGGCCAGTATTATGCCAACATTTTGGAAAGTAGTAATTTTGGGGGGGATTTTGTGTTTTTAGTGGAAATTCAAATGTGACCATATATTTAGAATCCTTGTGTAAATGCACGTTTAAAGAGTCCAATATTGAATATTTTTATTTTTCTTTAAATTTTTATGGGGAATTTACTACTTTTGAGAGTTATGAGGAGGTGGAGGGCCAGTTATAGTGTATTTTTGAGCAAATCAAAAGGTGCCACCTATTGAAAATTTTGGGAGTATTTTTTTTTATTTGCCTTAAAAGTGGGGGTGTACACTCCTTGCTATCGGTCCCCTCCTCCTTACCCAAGGGGAGCAGACCACTCCTTGCTACCGGTCCCCTCCTCCTTATTGGCCCCCTTACCCAAGGGGAGCGGACCACTCACTTTGCAGTTGTTGAGGTCTCAAATCTTTCAAATGATTTGAATTCTAATAACTGAGGTGTCATGCTTGATTGGTTTTGATTATTTGACATGTCATATTAGTGCACATTTATAATAATATCCTTGAGTCCTAATCTTGGGGCCATGACTCACATTCTCACAACACAATGTTCAAACTTGGGACTTAAAAATTTAGTCTTCAGACCTGACTAAATCGTGGGGGAAAATGACTTTCATACAATCACTCTTCACCTAACAATTTGAAATTCACAAGCTCTTTGCTTATATTGCACATGCCTTTTGAAATCGTGCATTTTACTAACGATTGAATTACAATCACTTTATATGGAGTACTTGTTGATGCGAACAATCTCTTGATTATGCAAGCACCTTGAAGATTTTACATTTTTGTCCATGCGAGAGAGAGAGAGAGAGAGAGAGAGAGAGAGAGAGAGAGAGAGCCTGCTTACACCTCTTTGAGTTCAAAAATGATATGGATATGTCCAGGTTCAGATATAAAGCCAAACTCAATGATATGGATATGTCTAGGTTCAAAAATGATATCGATCTGTCCAGGTTCAGATATAAAGCCAAACTCAATGTGACTGCTTACGCACCCCAATTGATAAGGATATGTCCATGTTCAGATATCCAGGTAAGACTCTATGCAACATCCACATCTCTCCACCTTCCACTCCAATATGATACAAGGAAACACAAGAAGTTTTAGACATTTTACCACTATAATTACCACTTTGCGAATTACGACAACATCATGAGCTTCTACAAACGAGGTGTAGTATACCTAGCTAGGTGCAGTGCAGGGCAGGGGGGGTTGCCGGCTCCAGGAGGGGGGCTAGCAACCCCCCTCCACCACTACACCTAGCTAGGTATGCAGAGCCTCATCTACAAAAGCTCATGATGCTGAACACTATAGGGAAACATAAGGGAAAGGGGGCCTCTTTCCCACAAGGGAAAATGCCCAAAAAATTCTTGTGAAAGAGCCCAAACATGAACTTTCATATTTGTACTGCAAGAAGCATGCACTTAGGTAGTGACCATGGTTTATATAAGGGATCACCGGGTTTCAAATCTCCATTATTTTGTACCAAGTTCTTGAAAATGTTCTTGAAAGCTTGAAGTAAGCCCAATAGTGATTCACCATTTAAATTTTTAGTCAACCTTGTCATCACATGCAAAAATCCATTTAGCATATAGTCAAAATTTGAAATGAAATGGCAACAAGCTTACTTCTAGCATGCCATTATAATAGAAAACAGGAAATGGATTTTTTAAAGTAGCATAGGACATGAAGTATTTTAATGGCATGTGAGAAGACTAATGAGTTAATTCAATAAAAGTTACAAATTGTTATGGTCTCTTAATTCATGTATGTCATGAACTACACACACTATGTGGGCATGCACACATGACTACATACATCTACATTGGAACCAAGTCCATGCATGTGACCAGGAGAAAGTGTTACGTATGCATGCATGTGACCAGGAGAACGTGTTACGTATGCTTACAAGTATTTCAATTTTGAATCCTTACATTTGAGAGAGAGAGAGAGAGAGAGAGAGAGAGAGAGAGAGAGAGAGAGAGAGAGAGAGAGAGAGAGAGAGAGAGAGAATAACCAACTTGTACTAGTGAAAAAGAGGTAGAAGGAGATGTTCTCTTTAAATAATACAGGCCACACAAAAAGAAATCCTTCAAAATAGGGCCAAAAAAGAAAAAAAATTTAGAGAGAGTGAACATCTATTAGCCCCTTCACACATGCATGCCCAAAACCCACCCACCTGCCGTGTTATCAAATACTTTGTGGCAGTGCATGTAGAATGTGTGCAATGGTGGCATGTGGTGGCTTCATGCGTAAAAGAACATAGGATGATTATATACCCCCTTCCTAAAGGAAGGCAATCATCCGTGATTGCAAGGTAAAGAAAAGAAAACATGAAGCATGTACAAGCATTATGCATTCTAGTTGTAGTATCACAAATTGCAATATACATTCAGTGGCAATCATCTCAAAACGTAGCGTCTGTAGAATTCTTTGATCATATCAATCAAGTCATGTGTAGTGTCTAAAATGCACATCACATCTCAAGGAAGCAGTGTTTGTAGAATGCTCTATAATCAAATCTATCAAAAATAAATCTTATACAAGACTAGTCAATTCATTATGTGCATATATACAAATCTAAGGGCTTACCTAGAGGAATGTTGTAGATGTAGCACCAAAAACCCAAAAATCTCCTCACTGCAGTGCTCTGCCCCCATGGATCTAGTGGGTGGAGGTACCCCCCTCTTAAGCATGAGATAATGCTCCAGACAACACTATCGAATCTACCTCTTTAGAGCCACCAAGAGTGGACTCCAATTGAAAAGCTTCAAGATAAAGGTCCAAAATCAATGGGGCTATCTGCTACGCCACCCTCCTCCATCCACTAAGCATCTCCAGGACCACCTAGTGACTTTACCTCGAACTTGTTTTGAATTATCTTAGGAATCGGTTGCACATGCAACAAATACTAGTTTGATGGGTTCCCCTTTTACATCCAAAATAATTTCTTTCCCTTTATGTTAAGGAGTAATAGTCCTTTTCTTGGCCGGTGAGTGTTGCATTCACGTTATGGAACCAAGGCATGGCAAGCAACACACCCATCAAGTTCCATGATATGAAAATCTTCTTGTCCCACATATTCTTGGATATGTAGATGCAATTTTCCAATAAGAGGAGTGGCTGGTGCCAAGAGTCCAGGGGCAACCATGTTGGCTTCCACCTGAAATCCAAGCTCATATTTGGTGATACCCAAGTGTCAAGAAAGCTCGGGTGAAATAAAGGGGCTTTCCCATAAGCCCTAACCAAATAGGCTTTCCCACCCACCACTAGATCATTCAGCTCTCCTTCTTCAAGTGCTAAGGCAGAGCCTCTAGGATAAGATCTTTTACATGCATGTTATGCATGCTTCATGCATGTCCAACTACTGAATTTACAATAGAAATAGTGCGCAGTGTTTCCAAGAATCCGTCTTCATCAAACAACTAGCGCCCTTTCCAAAAGGGTTTTCAAACCCGTACCATAAGCCTGATTTCATGCATGCTATTCAAGTTCCATGCAAGCCAAGGAGTTGAATAAAATTACCCCCTTTTCTTCATGGATTTATAGGTTCTTTTTTTAAAAGCGATTAAAAAAGCCCCCTTTTGTAAATGTATTTCTATAAATTTACCTTAAAACTTTGAATTAAAAAACCCCTTCATTTGAACTCACGTGGTATACTTACATATTTTTAGGTGAACCCCCCAAGGTCATCACCTTCTTCCTCTTTGGGCTCTTGTGTTCCATCAATTCACCCAATTCTATTGCTCCACATGGATCTCATATCCACTCTTGCTACAATACATGCTAAACATACTTTGTGAAGTATTCAGGATGGTGGATTTTCTTTTTCCCCTTAGTAATAGCCTCAAACATCTCCGTATGGAAATAGTTAGCCCAATTGTACACAGCATCTGGATCCATCACCAGACTCACATGATAGAGGTTCATCATGGTGTACCTTTCATGGAACTAAACATCTATTTAGGAATCTCTCTTTCCTTGCCATATCCCTGCATTTGGCTTTCAAATTTGCATGCCGAAGTAAGGTAGCCAGGTAGGAGATACTTGGCCTTTTCTTCTGTGTTGAGAGATTCCTCCTTTTGAGTTTATTGGCCGTAACTGGGAGGTTGAATGCATTTTTGACACTATCCAAAGATAGATTTACCTGCTGATGCTTCTCGTACACCACCACTTTTCCAGTCTTGGTATCTTTATTAAATGTGCGGAAGAATGTAGCTACATTCTGCATGTTGAGAGGCCACGGGAAAATCTATACCATGTCACCAAGCCCTAGTTTCTTAAGTGTTGATAGGGGCTCTTGCTATTTAAGTAAATCATAGCATTCTTCTAAGTAGATTTCCACATGATATTTTGTTCCGCCTTCCACCACACCTGACAGTGGACCTTAATGCCTTGAATATCAGCTTTGATCCATGAGATAGCTAGCTTTAGCAAGTGGTATCCTTTTTCTGTTCCTTCCCACAATGGACATTTCTTGGTCCATGCTTGTGATCCTTGTGTGCTCACACCATTGAGTAGAAATTGGGATCCTCCAATAGACACAATCGAGCAAAATTGGTTACTACTTCAAACTTGTTCCAAGCCGGAGTACACACACTTTCCAAAACTTTGCAAAGGAGTTGTTGTCTATTTTGATGGGCACCCTTCAGTTCTATGTAGTGCTCGCGATGAGTACTCTCTTGGGTCTGTGCGGCTTGGAAGAACCCATAGACCAGATTCCCCATATTAATGTGACTATGATTTACTTCCTCTACGAGTTCCAAGAACTCTGCTAGTTGATCGATGGAGTACCCAACCACAGGGCTCCAAGAGAGTATTTGGGCTTGGTGGAAGAGGTGTGACTTTAGTAGCCCAATGTGGAAAATGCCATAATCCATCCTTGATTCACCCTAAGTGTGCACGTGTGTATGCCTAGGGCATGTGCAAATTTGCATGGAAGTGTGAGTGATAGCGAAGGTGGAAGTGATGAATGTGGTGATGTTGATGACGATGGTGCGTGAGAGTGAATGTGTGTGTATGTGTGAGAGCAAAATGTGAGAGTACCTTGGATACGGGGAGAAGGGCAAGCGAAGCATAGATTTGTAAGATTTTGGCTCCTTTGTGTGTTTACAGATGCAAATGACACACGATGCCCTATTTATATTAAGTCGGCCGACTTGAAGTTGCGCATAACTTTCCAAGTTGCGCGCAATTTCGCTTCCTCTTTCTCTGAATTTGCACGAAAATTCCCAAAATTATGCGTAATTTCCCAAGTTACGCACAACTTCATCCGCGGTCAATTTGCATCAATGACCATTATTACCGTTACACCCTCGTGATTCGCGCCTTTGTTTTCGGGAAATGTGGCAATTAATGATTGGATTTTAGATTCTAATGAATCTACGCACAAAATGAGAAGTTACATGCAAGTTTCTCTCCCTTGCAAAATTGCGTGCAAATTTTGAATATTCGTAGTTTTCAATGTGCGTGTGTTCTCCATAAAGTTGTGCGTCATCTGAGAATTAGCATGCAAATCTATTACAAGATAAAGGAAGAGTGCCTACCCCTTCAGGTGGAGAAAGGAGAGGGAGAACTTTCGAAAAGGAGAAAGGAGATGAAAAGATAAGTGTTTGGGGATTTCTTTCCCACACGCCTAGATGCATTGGGGCTCACAATTAGTTATCACCATCAAACCATTTACTCATTGAATGAGTTTCTCATATATATAGACATATATATATATATATATACATAATACATTAGAAAGCGAATTGTCCATCTCTCTCCCCTCCTCCTCACACACACACATATATATCTTCTAATATTATATTATGTGCATGTGTAAGAGAGAGAATATACATACACACACATATATATATTATGTGCATGTATAAGAGAGAAAATATATATATACACACACACACACGTATATATATTATGTATGTATGTGTATCTATAGGTATGTAAGCATGTATATATAAATAGATTTATATGTATGCTGTGACGACGCACACACATGTATGTTCATGCACACACACAACACACACACACACAAGTACATGATACGTGCACACACACATACAAACACACATACACACACTCGCATGCATGGACACACGTGCAACACATAGAGATATGCACACTTGCACACATATTCAAGCTTGCACATACACACGTGTATACATGCACACAAGCACATAAATACACTCATATACACAAGTACATACACACATATGCACCTGCACGTGCATGTATACACACATGTGTATACATGCACACAAGCACATAAATACACTCATATACACAAGTACATACACACATATGCACCTGCACGTGCACACACATAGATGTACACACGAGTATATTCACATGCTCAACACATGTACATGCAAACACTCGCTATGGATACACATAAATAAAAACATACACACCATGTACACAGACAACAAATACACACTAACACATACACACAATCAAGACACTTGCACGACACATGCACGTGTGAAGACATTACACAATCACACATACGTGTGTGCACACACAATCACACACATATGTATGTAAAAAAGAAGACAAAAGACATTGTATATAAGATACACTTATTTAAGAATGAACACACCTCATCATGCATCCCCATGTATTAAAATTTAATATTAATTAAAAATACATGTTTATATGTATTTATTTATTTTATAAATGCACATGTATATAAATGTATATGTCTCTAAATATAATAAAACGTGATATTATAGATAATATATATTTACATGTGGGTGTGAGAGAGAGAGAGAGTGTGTATGTGCACGTGTGCATGAGAAAGAAGTGTGTTTGTGTGTGTGCATGAATGTATGTAAGAGACAGAGAGAGAGAGAGAGTTTCTATATGTGGGAGAGTGTGTGTGAGAAGAGAGATAGCATGTGTGTGTGTGTGGAGAGAGAGAGAGAGAGAGAGAGAGAGAGAGAGAGAGAGAGAGACAAAGACATTGAAGTCTATGTGTGAGAGTGTGGGGGGGAAAGAGTGTGTGTTTGCATTAGTACATGTGCATGTGTGTACGTGTGTGTGTGTGTGTGTGTGTGTGTGTGAGAGAGAGAGAGAGAGAGAGAGAGAGTTTCGACATTTGAGAGTGTGTGCATGTGTATGTGAGAGAAAGAGGGTGTGCATGTGTGTGTGTGTGTGTGTGTGTGTGTGTGTGTGTGTGTGTGTGTGAGAGAGAGAGAGAGAGAGAGAGAGAGAGAGAGACATTACATGAACGTAAGATGTATTTATTTGAGAGTGAGCACACCTCACCACTCATCCCTACCATCAAAATTTAATCTAAAATTTAATTAATTAAAATTATATATATGTGTATAAATCTATTTAAGCGCGCGTGTGTGTGTATGTGTGTGTGTGTGTGTGTGTGTGTGTGTGTGTGTGTGTGTGTGTGAGAGAGAGAGAGAGAGAGAGAGAGAGAAAGAGTTTCTATGTGAGAGAGAGTGTGTGCGAAGATAGAGGGAGTGTGTGTGTGTATGAGAGAGAGAGAGAGAGAGAGAGAGAGAATTTCTATATAGGAGATAGTTTGTGTGGGAGGAGAGAGTGTGCATTTGCATTAGTGTATAAGCAATGCGTGGGTGCAATACTAGTTGGAATAATCCCCATTCAAATTTGCACGGTTTTTCGATGAATTTACGCACTTTTTCACAAATTTGTGTGCAAATTTTGCCTTAGCAAATAAAAATTTTCCTGATTTGATTACTTCCTCCCCCTTTGCTGTGACTATGCGGTAGGCCAGCACACATTGAAGTGCTCTATGACACTACCCTTTAGCGCTAAACCCATCATCTGCACCCCTTGCACTGTTTTCGGTATTGACTTGGGGTAATATTGAGATTGTTGCTCTAAGAATTTTCATGTCTTGGATTGTATGCACTCTCATGTAATTTAATAAGATTGTCTCCATATCCTCCTCTGAAATGTGGCTCATCTACATTTATGATAATAAAATATATAAAATTTTAAAGCATATTCAATTTACCTAAATAAAAAGATTCAAAATAATAAACTTATAAATGATAAATTTCTCTGATATAATATCACTTACTTGTAAAGGTTCACATGATGCCTTTACATTTGATTTTCCAATGTGTTCTAAATCCTATTTGAAATAACAAAATCAAACCCATCATGTTAAAAATAGAAAAATCAAATCCATTACATTAAAAATAGGAGAATCATAACATTGTACATCTATCTAACAATAGCTTTAAAATGGTTGTTGGTATAATATTTTCACCCTTTTGGTGCCTTCTTTCTTCCAAGTGAGTTTTCATCTTCTCACTTACCTTTGGAACAAGCCAAAAACTAGCATTAATAATCACAAAAGTAAAAAGAGAAAGAGGAAAAAATTAGGAGTACAAAGAGATAGTAGAAAACTTTTGTAAGTTTTGCATTACCTTTCTCTTTCTTTGACTTTTTCTTGAAACCTCATTCGTATACTTAGCCAAATTCAACATTGGATCCTACAAGTACAACAAAATATTAGAAGAAATATTGACAACTTATCACATATACAAAGAAAAACTCAACCAAACCTTGTCTTCACTTGTCATATATACTCTCGCTTCTTGATTTCTTATGGCTCTCACCGCGTGAGCTGTCCCTCAAACACTCCCCGCCAGCTGTTGTAACCGAACTTCCCTTAGACAAACATATATGCCAAATGCTCCCTCCAGCATTCTGGCGTAAGACTGTCCTTTAAGAAAACAGGGTTTCTATGCAAGTTTTCAGTTTTGATTTTGTTTGAAAACCATGAATAATCTTAAATTCGTATCTCAATACTACTAGATCCAGGTCTGAATTCCAAACAGAATTCCTCGAATTCTATTAACTTGATCCTCAAATCAAAATCAAAAGTCTTAACTTAGTTTCAGATTCGATGGGGGATTTGAGTACATTTTTCCTGAACTGGGCACATCGTCATTGATTGAAATTGACAAAGGAATTAGGTCTTGGTCAATATACTATATCAGAGTTTGGATCTGGAAAGGTTCTTTCTAAACTATCTTTCTCGAAAGGTACTATTTCAATTTCTCTTTTTTTAAATTTCGTTCGACGAATATTTGCTTACAGATTTCTAAAACATGAATTTCTTATGAGGAATAAAATAATCATTTATCTCGATCTCCGACTTCGATAGATTAATTGAATTTTCTCATTACCATCTTAGTGAATATGAAACGGTAGCATTTCTTCTCACAGATTATCTACTTATTTATTTTTTTAATTTTTTGCAAAAATTAAACAGAGGATTAAGAGAACCCTTATTTAAATATAATCATTCTATATGCATCTATTTATGCATAAAATCTAATTCTGATGAAATTCACACTTTTATCATCAAAAAAATCATTTATGATGAAAATCACTCTTTTAATATGAAAGAATTTCTTTTATGCATCCATTTATGATAAAAATCACTCTTTTAATATAAAAGAATTTCTTTTATGCATCATAAAAATCATTTATGATGAAAATCACACTTTTATAATCAAAATAAAAATTTCAATATGCTTCCTTCTATACATAGAATTTAATTCTAAAGAGAGTAACATTTTTTTAAATGAAATATTTTTAGTATGCATTTTTCTATACCTAGGATGAAAAATAACACTTTATGAATACATATACGATGGGAATTACTCTTTTTGAATAAAAAAGTAAAACTTATTTTTCACAATTTTAGAAAAAAATTGCCATAACCTCCTTTGTATGGCTGACCATTTTTCAATTTTTAACTCTCTAAAATTAATTAGAAGTTCACCAAGAGTATTTAAATCATTCTAATGTAAACATTTTCTACTTTATCAAAGAGAAACATTATGGAAAACTTGATTTTATCCATTAATCATTCATCTAGGATAAGAATGGTTGGATTTACATAAGCTTGTTGGCAATCTTCATCCCACTTGAATTGTATAAGAAGCTTATATAATGGTTTAGCTATATCTGCAAAGAGTATAATAAACCTCCTATAATAGCCCACATTCCCCATAAATTGTTGAGCCCCTTTATAGTTAGTAGGTGGTGGCAATTCTAAAATTAATTTAATTTTAAACTCATCTATAGAGATGCCATTCTTAGTTACAATATGACCAAGAATTACCTCATGCTTAACCCAAAATTGGCACTTACTTGGGTTCAATGGGAGTCTGTAAATTTGACACTAGAGGAAGACCTTCCGTAATGCTACTAAGTGATCTTTCCACATGGGGACACATATATCATCAATGAACACTTCTAGGAATTCCCGCAAAAACTCTTGAAAGACTGTTACCATTAGCGGTTGGAATGTTGTTGGCTCGTTTGCTAGGCCAAAGACCATTACCTTGAATTCAAATATGCCCCATTTAGTGACAGATGCCATCTTGAACTGATCTTTTGGTGCTATCTCCACCTAATTATACCCTAACCATCTAAGAAGTTGTATGCTTCTTTTCCTACTACACATCCCAGCACATGCTCTATGTAAGTTAGAGGATAGTTATCTCTCCTAGTAGCTACATTGACCTTTTAAGGTCCATGTATACCCTTATTTTGCCATTATTCTTTGGCACAATCACAATTGGTTAGACCAAATTTGTGTGCTCAATTTAATAAACGAGCCTGCAATCTAGGAGTTTCTGAATCTCCTCCTTGAATATCTTTGAATACTTGGGGCTCATTGGGTATAGTTGTTGTTTGATGGTCTTGCACCAGCAATCATGGGGATGGTATGTTAACATTATCCCTAGCCACACCCTTCATATCACTGTATTTCCATGCAAAATAGTCATTCAATTCCTTTAGTAATTGAATTAGCTCCTCCTCCTATTCAGAGGTGAGATCTATTGCAATATGGGCTGGCTTGGGCTCCTTCCCATCCTCTGCAGGGTCCACTTCTCTTGTTTTGGCTGGCCCCTCATAGGAAGTAGCTTTTCCTTCAACCAATCATCTTGCTTTCTTGAAGACTACATACCTTTCTTTATGAATAAAATTCTTGAAATAGTCAGGGGGCTGGGTGAAGATCTTCCCTTCTGTTGCTTTCTTCCTCATTTTCAAGAGTCTCTAAGAGCTCTTTGACTAACTTCTACTCCTCGACCAATTCTTATTGTTATGTGGGTACGTAGACCGAGTATGTGGGTACGTAGACCGAGTATGCCTCGATTTATATTGGATGGCTTTATCCACATTAAAGAAGTCTAACACAAGGGATGATTCACTGGCTTTGTCCCAGAGTAGAACTCCCACACTAGATAACATGTACAGTGAGCCTCATAAACATCTACTATTATCGTTTAATTGCCCCCAATTACAAAGTGTTTATGGATCTTCATGCCTTGGATTAGGTACAATATTATCAGCAAAGTGTTACAAAAGTTGATGTCCGCTAATGTAAGATAATAAGAAAATTTATGGATCTTGATGTGCAAATCCTTCACCAATCCAAGGGGTATAGCTACTTTCCATCTGCTAATTTGATCTTCAATCTTGTGGGAGTGAGCATCACTTCCCTATCCTTTCCCAGCACTATTGCATGATGATACTGCACCACCATCAAGAACTACTTTTAGATCTAAACCTTTGAAAACTATTGGTACTATGGCAATTCTATCATCCTTCTCATAAACTTCATTCACATGGTGCATTCATATTGAAAATGATTGCACTATAGAGGAGGATGTGGTTGCAAAACTGCTTCATGCATAATCTCTTCTTCTACGGGCCCCTCCTTGTCTGGATTGTCTTATGCTCCATTCGGTGGCTTAATAGGAATATTTTTATTGAAGTATGCTACCAAAGTTTTGGTAATATTGGGGAAACTTTGGAGCTGCTCAAGCAGTGAAATTAAAGTGTAACCCTACAAAAGTTGATGCAGCCCAACTACATCCAATTATCCTTCCTTAATCAACTTCACTTTTTAGGGTTCTGTGGATACCTTATTATCAGCTTGCTAGGAAGTGGGTCTTTTTCCTTCTTTAATCCTTTGAGCTATTTTCAAATCAATGATCACCCCGGGCCCTATCTTCTCCTCTCCTTCCAAAAGCACACTAGGTATTGAGAGTGGATTACTTAGAGCTATTGGGGTGGATAACTAGGGGTGTTTCGTATCATCATAATAGGTCTTATTATCCTTTAAGTTGTCTCCATATTTATTTTCACATTCCTCCACTATCTTCCTAGCCTCCACTATTATCCTTTAAGTTGTCTCCATATTTATTTTCACATTCCTCCACTATCTTCCTAGCCTCCAAGTATCTTCTCATCTCGACAACATTAACACATGGGTATGACACCTTTCTAGCCAAAGATTTCATTGCTTGTCCTTCCTCTAGAAGATAAAACATTTGTAGTTCCCTCTAACCCTTTGGATATTGAACTTAGGTAAGTAGGATCATGCGGCATGCCCACATTGGTTCTAGTGCATTTGCTTTAAGATCAGTTTGTTGGCCTTTTACTTGCTGGAGACTTAGCACCTGCCTTCGTTGCCTTTGATGGCATTAATTCTTAAAGAACTATGTTTGGAGGTAGATTACTATTACATTGACCCTTGGCCTTTTGTGCCATAGTAAGCACATTTACTGGGATGTGCACCATCTTTTCACGTCTTTCATTTGGCTAGATGACACTAGTCATGGAGATAGGTGTTGATGGATTCACTTCCTTACCTGCTCTTAGGAGTGGGTGAGGGTTAGGAAAATCCTTAATTAGATGGTTGCCTCTGCAACCATAACACTTTAGTAGCCCTCTTTTTTTAAAATATTCTCTTGGCCTTGTTAGATGAGATTCCCTAAGGGCTGGTTTGAGTTCCCCATTAATGGACACTACCCACAACGTGATGGCTTTGTCCATTTTCACGATAGCTTCAATGTTCATTTGTAGGTCTTCCATAGAGAACACTTGATCCTCCAGCATAGCTTTTAGCTTCTATTATGTCTAGCTGCCTTACTGCTGTCCCACTACCGTTGTGGGTGCTTGGGGTTGTAGACCCAATACTAGCCTTGGTAAAGGTAAAGGTGATGTGCTTCCTACTATTCTTGGTGCTTGCCCCGTTGCACCTCTTGGTTGTCCTTGACTTTATGAAGATCCTTGAGCCAATAGTTATCCTCCATGTGGCCCATCTTTCCATAATAAGTACAGCTACCCATTTTTCTTTTCCTTGCTACCACATGTTTGCATGCCACACTTGTGCAACTTTCTTCACAATTTTTGGACATGACATGACTACACGATACCTATAAGAGGCTACATTAGGTTTGGTATGCACCATTGATTTTAGCTTGGTTAACTCCTCTCTCATATCCTTTAGTTCTTAATTTGCATCCAAGATAGGTTGAAAGGTGAGAGGTGGTATGGTATAAGTCATAGCTCTTGATCTTTCCATAGCCATGACCAAAATTGTGCTTGGCAAGTCATCTTCTATTTCAATAGCTCCTTTATAGCATGAGGTTTTCTTGAATCAGTATCCCCAAAACTTCTTGATCGGAATTCTAAATTTCATAATAGAATTCCTCGAATTCTATAACCTTGATCCATAGATCAATTCGAAGGGTCTCAAACCTAGTTTCAGATTTGGTGGGAATTTTGAGTGTATTTTTCTAAACTGGTCACACCTTCTTTCCTCGAAATCTTTAGGACGTTTTCTCTCCCGTGCATGTATATATACCTAGTAAGTGTTCCACAAGGGTTTTGTACTTTGCACACTTATCATAATACATCTTCTTGTTGTGTGATCTCAAGCTTCTTGTTCTTCTTATTTTATGAGTGTGTGCAATGTTGCAACCCTAACCCTAAACCCAATAACGGGTATCAAAAAAAGCTTCTACACCTTAAGCAAAGCCGCATACACTGCTTTGAAGTAGGTCTATCTTCTTCATCTTGAGGTGTCCTCCCAGAGGAAGCTAGATCTTGATATTCTATGCTACTTATGTAGTAACCAGTCTACATAAACAGTGTTTTTGCAGCTTTTGGGCATGTTTTGGGGGCTGTTTGCAAGCTGGAAGGTTTACAGAGCTTCTCCGAGCTCTTAGTTTTTTTTGGTCTTCACCAAAATCAACAAATTTTTCACTCTTTTTCTGTATTGGGACTATGTGTGCTCATAAACAATCTTGTCATATCTTTCTAACTTCTATGATATCTAATGGTTGTTTGCAAGGTGCATTCTAATATTTTATACCAAAAATAGAATGCAAGTTGCACTACTTTTAGATGCAAATTGCATCACCATTTCCAAGGTTTCACTTTTCGCCCCCATAAGGGGGGCCCAAAAATTGACTTTAAAAAAAAATAGTTTTTCCATCAAAAAAAACTTTCCTTATACATATATAAACCCAAAAAGTAAAATTTTTATATTATTTCTTAGTAACTACCTCATAACAATCTTGTCATATCTTCATAACTTCCTTATAATCTTCACTCTTGTCATATATTCCTAACTTCTATGCTATCTAATGATTACAAGATGCATTCTAATATTTTATATCCCAAAATAGAAGGGTATTTTTTGAGGCCACTAAAATAATGACTTTTCCCAAAATAGAAGGGTATTTTTTGAGGCCACTAAAATAATGACTTTTTGATACTTTTCACATTTTAGTGTATTTTCATATAAAAGTTTCCTCCCAAATATATATATATATATATATATATTGAAAAGTTTATTTTTTAATATCATTTTCAAATCCTTATCTCATTTAATGTCATTTAATGCCACCCCACTCCTTTCATTCTTATCATATCTCCTTTTCATGACTAGAATCTTTATTTTTGGAGTGTCAAAAATGTTTTTTTTAGAGAGATATATTCTTAATATATATTTATCTAGGATCATTCCAAATATTAGAATATTATTATCTAATTTAAATCTCTTTTCTAATCCTCTATTAATCTTATTTTTCTGCTATCTTGAATTAGACATGCCTTTAGATGATATTACAAATGGTAGAAAGCATAAAGTAGACATTTATATTTGTATAGATGAAGATTACGCACTAGAAAAATGTCCATATGTTAGGCAACCATTACCTAATTCAACCATGTACACACTAAGAAATGAGGGAAAGAAGAATTTTGATCTTTGAGTGGATGGGAATCTCTTCTTCTTGGCCTTGTACAATCCACCATTTTGTGACTTAACTAGTTTTATTTGATATGTAGGTGATGGGGAAAATAGGCTCTTAGTTTATTGTAAAAGACTGTCCACCACCATTAGTGGTGGTCTTCATAACTATTACTTACATTCAATTAATTCAAGTCTTCAATCAAGTATTGAAGATTTGAAAAAACATTCACATGACCTAGACATGAAAAATAAGGAACAAGAAACACTCATAAATAATCAAAGAGATAAATTGTCTAGGTTACAAAGAAAAATAAGGAGGTTGAAGCACACACCAATTGGTGCATGTGAGCATAAACGAAAGCTTTCTAATATTGAAAATCTTTCAGTGCAAGGTGGCACAAAGAAACGGAGGGTCATAGCAACAAGGTATGTTTCCATGGAATTTTTTGTTTGTATTTTTTATGTATGCGTTAATTTAAAGGTTTTTCCTGATAGATCTAATGGTGGTTTTGTTATGTCCCAAGAATTTCTTAGCTGATGCACCTGGTGTGGGAGATACTATGCATGTTTTCAAAGCTTGCATGAAGAACAAAGAGATAGCATCAATCATTCATGATCCAAATTACAAGAGGGTCCTTGAGGTAGTTACAAAGGACATTATGCAAGACATCAAGGAGCTTATTAGTGCCAGGGATGTACAAGATGCATGTGATAAAGCTGGCATCAGTCCGCAAAGGGTTACGAGGGAATTTATGAAGTCATCAAAGGATCTCTTCATGCCCGAGGGATTCGAGGTCACTTTCTTCCTCCTTCCTACAAAGTATCATTAGAAAAGAAGGCAAGCAATGCAGATGTTAAATCAATCCTTGGTGAGTATATTCATGTAGAAGGAACAATGGTTTTAGATCCTAAGTCCAAGGCTAGGCTTGAGGTACAATACAACACATACAACAACCTCTTTATGGACCTAAAGAACCTTCAACGACATATGATCCGATTCTATAAGGTTTCACATCAAGGTTGGGTTTGAGCATTTATCGTTTAACTTACAAATTTCCCTTATCAATGACATGAATTACTTGTGTTGTTTGGCTTGGTTTATGTGATATGTAGAATTGGAGGGAGTCCTATCGCTTATACTGAAGTTGGATGAGGCTCAACTAGTAAAAGGGAAAAGATTGGAGCGAATGGGAGTCATATATATGAATGAAGCAATGGCATATGCAAAGGACAAGGATAAAATCCCTTGTTTCAGTGTTCAATCTAAGAAGGATAATTGGTGGTTTGGAGCCTTTGAGGTTCCAAAGGAGAACACTGAGGTGTTGAATTGAATGCTTCAACGATGCCCTAAAATTCTAGAAGTCATCAAGCAACAGATGAATGGGGAAGATCTTGAAGTGGATGGTGATCCTTTTGTGTGGAATGGAATCTAGGTGGTGATTTAAAGACCATAAAATGCATGTGTAATTGTGACAATAGTGCACAATGCCTCCATCCATGTCCATTGTGCATGAAGCTGTCAATTCTCAAGCCAAAGAGTGAGGATGAGGTCCGATGGTGGGTGGAGGGGATCTTGTCTTCTAATTTAGATGCAATGGACACAAAGGATCCAAATTGGGCACCAATTATTCCTTTCCCAATGGAAAGTATACACTTTTGCACATTACATGCCATGATAAGGATTTTTGATTGGTTGCTTAAGCTTCACATTCACTATGCAACTAGCCTCACACTCAGCCCAAGCAATAAAGCAAGTGGAGGAGCTCCTCAACTCTCTGGGAGTCCACGGCGGGAATGTAAAGATTGTGAAATATCTTAAGAAGTCTGGGGCACATCATATTGTTACTCAGGAGCTCCTCAACTCTCTAGGAGTCCATGGCGGGAATGTAAAGATTGTGAAATATCTTAAGAAGTCTGGGGCACATCATATTGTTACTCAACAAGTGTCAATGAGCAGTGCAAAGGCAAGGAAATTCTTGCATCCTATGAATGATCGAGGGAGGAGTCTGCAATGGGAGCATTGGAAAGATCTTTGTAAGTGCACCACAAATCTCGACAAGGATCCAACTCTACGAAACAAGCAAAAGAAGGTGTGGGCTTACTTTGACAAGGTTGTGACAACTATGTTAAAGAGCACAACAACTCAAGAAGAACAAAGTGTGTTCAAAACGGATGTGACAGAATTCATCAAGCTTGTTAGTGAGAGTTGGGGAGATACCTCCATTACATATTACATGGTAATATATTCTCATCTTAATTATCGTCGTTCATTAATTACCATTGCAATTGCTTACTAAAATTCCATAAATTAAACATTGTCTTCATAATTTCTTACTTGGATATTTTTCCTTGGCACATTGTATATGCACATGGACCGTATTTTCTACAAAAATATAGTTCCTTAGATATGTTCAGCACCCAAGGAATGGAAAAATCACATTATGCAGCCAAAGGAGTGTACTTCTTCAAGAGTACTTGACATGGTGGTGGAGGGAAGACATGTAGTCGCAATTATCTTATGGAGATGTTTAATTAGTTCTATCGCAAAACAATCTTGCAAGAAATGTTACTAGGCAAAAGGCTCGAATGTCAGCAATTGCTAAAGCCACATGACTCAAAAGGAAGGAGGCAAGTGGAATGGAAGTTCAAGATCAGGACATGTTGCATGGCGTGCCACAATGGCAAGAAATGGCAGGACGTTGGGTTAAACGTGTCTAATTTGGTGGTTTTGTAATTTTTGGCTGGTTTTAGACTATCTAAACAAATTATAAATGACTTTATATAAAGGCGTAATAGTTTCACTAATTCTCATTTCTATATTTTAACTTCACTTTTTGCCATGGCTCGCACAAAAAACACTGCACGTAAGCGTCCACCATCACCTCATCGTCCTCCACCGCCACCGCCACCTCCCTCTCCCCCTCATCCAGACACCACCACCACTGACCCTGATCAAGAGACAGGGAGTGATGTTGACCCTGATGGAGTGCCATGGGATGATATTCCTATCCCCCCAATACGTTCCACAACTGGGGGGAAGAGCTTGCATCGACGTATGGGTCCGTTTGCCAACACGAGAAGAGGTGGCAACAGCAACAGTTGAAGGTGCTCCATCATCCTCTCGGCGTAAATGTGCACGAGATTGGAGTTCTCATGCACGTCCTCCTCAACCACCTACAAGAAACCCTCCTCCTCGTGCCCCCAGGAGAAAACAACACAATGGCATGGTAGCTCTAAAGGAGATTCGGAGGTTCTAGAGGAGTGTGGACCTCCTCATCCCGAGAGCTCTTTTTGCACGTCTTGTCAAAGAGATACTATACGATTTTGGGGGCCGAGAAAGAGGATGCAAAACCTTGCCTTGGTTGACTGCAATCCAAGAAGCAGTGGAGGCATTTTTAGTCACCATGTTTGAAGATTCTAGCCTATGTGCAATCCATGCAAAGCAGGTCACAATCATGTGTAAAGACATGAAGTTGGCACGCACCGTTCGACGTGATAACATCTGAATATTTTACCTTATGATGTACATGATTAGACAATGTAAAACTTCACTTAATATATTCTTTTTTTGGTGCTTCTCAAGTTGTCCATCAAGGCCTTGATTGCATGTGTATCTGTATCAAAATTGTATAAAACTTCACTTAATATATTCTTTTTTTGGTGCTTCTCAAGTTGTCCATCAAGGCCTTGATTGCATGTGTATCTGTATCAAAATTGTATAAAAAAGTTTTTAAATGTATTTGATTTGTGTATTTCATTTGCAAGGGTGATTATTTCATCTGAATATTTTCCCTTATGATGTACATGATTAGACAATGTAAAACTTCACTTAATATATTCTTTTTTTGGTGCTTCACAAGTTGTCCACCATCAAGGCCTTGATTGCATGTGTATCTGTATCAAAATTGTATAAAAAAGTTTTTAAATGTATTTGATTTGTATATTTCATTTGCAAGGGTGATTTGTATATTTCACTTGCTAGTATGTATAGTTTGAAGGCTTAGAAAAGTTATAAAAAAACCCAACCTGAATAGGTCGCCCTGTTCAGGTTGGGGGTCTTTTTGCCTTTGTAAACCTTCCTCTCAACCATATGTATCAGTATTTTTTTATTTTAATATTATTTAGTTGTAAATTACTTGGTGATAGAGCAAAGCTTGCAATGTATGATATAGATAGTTTTCAAAATATGCTTCCAATGTCAGCATCAGTGTGAGTGCAACATTTTACCATTTTACTATGTATTTATCTATGGTTCACATTAATCAAACCCTCTCCTTCCATGTGTAAGAACTCTCTCATCATGTAAAAGGGTATCTTTTATGATCTTAATATTACTTTGTAGGGCACTATATATCTTTAATTTTAAGCGCCTAATTTATAGCAAGGCCTATATGAATGCTTATACTTGACAATTGAAGGCTAGAAAATGCAAAAGAAGCCCCAACCTGAACAGGGCGACTTTTGCCTAGAGACAGCAAGCCTGTCTCTAGGCAAAAGTCACCCTATTCAAGTTGGGGCTATTTTTGTATTTGGTGGCCTCCAATTGTCATTTAAAAGCATTAATATGCACATACACATAGGCCTTACTATCAATTAAAGCTAGGTGTTGGCTAAATTAGACAGAACTACACTCATGTAAGAACTCTCTCCTTCCATGTGTAAGAACTCTCTCATCATGTAAAAGGGTATCTTTTATGATCTTAATACTACTTTATAAGGCACTATATATCTTTAATTTTAAACACCTAGTTTATAGCAAGGCCTATATGAATGCTTATACATGACAATTGAAGACTAAAAAATGCAAAAGGAGCCCCAACCTGAACAAGGTGACTTTTGCCCAGACAGCAAGCCTGTCTGGGCAAAAGTCGCCCTGTTCAGGTTGGGGCTATTTTTGTATTTGGTGGCCTCGAATTGTCATGTACAACCATTTACAAGCATTCACATTCACATACACATAGGCCTTGCTATCCATTAGAGCTGGGTGTTGGCTAAATCAGACAGAACTACACACTCATTGTGGTCAGAGAGGACAGGGTGGGACATCATGGGAAGTTGGCCCAAATTAATCACTACTAATACCACATAATAAACATGCATGCAATCTAGTGTTATCCACAAGGACATCATGGCAGAAGTTGGCCCAAATTAATCATCACTGATACCACAAACTAAACATGCATGCAATCTAGTGTTATCCACAATGGCTCTCTCTCTCTCTCTCTCTCTCTCTCTCTCTCTCTCTCTCTCTCTCTCTCTCTCTCATATATCATGAAAACGTACATTATTCAAACTTTATGTAGACATTGTGTATAGAAAAAACCCACTTGTATTAATAAAAAGGAATTACATTGATTTTCTTTAACAAAGTAGTAGTGTTCAACACAGTATCTACGATAATTTTTCAGGCTAACTCATAATATGTTCTTGAGACGCCTAGCTACAGTCTTGCGCCTCTTCTTGCTAAGTGGAAGGGTCCTTGACAATATGGCATTGACGACACAATCTGGGTCCTTCTGACCAATACGCTCCATAAATGCAGTGTGTGCAAGAACTTTAGAAACGTAACCCCCTTGGAAGGCAATGTACGTTGCAGCCTTGTTGATGAGCACTATCTTGTCAACATTTCTTGGAATCGTTGACAAGCACAGGACCTTGTTAAGTACTTTGAGGGCTAACATGTGGAAGCTTGCCATGGGGGTGAATGCATTGTGCACCACAAGAAGGTGTTGAGGTGCAATATACAAGCCACCATGTAATGGGCCAACGCAATATCTCTTCCAAAGCCCTTGTGTGTGTGCCACCTTTATGTTGAGCCCAAGCATCTACAGAGACTATATGTTGCATACAATAAAGAGGATTAGTGAAATTCTAGTAGTATTATCAATTATATTTATTAGATTCATACATAATTTATCTTACCGTGCTGTGTTTGAAATCAGAGCTAACTACCTCAGGCTTGAAAATGTCAATGGAGGACTTGTGTTCCTCCAACGACACTAATGTAGCATCCTCAGACTCTCTGGTCAGTGGCAATTGTTCCTGAGCTTTTTTAAAACTCCTCCTTAGTCACAAAACTTTGATCAGCCTCTGCAAGCTGTTTTCAGAATCATCACCGACTCATGCACTGGAACAAGCCCTTGTTACAAAGCCTCCGAGCCCTTGTTGTTGTGGAAATTCATCACACTCACAGCTAACAAGGAGAGGTACTCGGCTTGGTTGAGCTTGTAGACCTTTTCTAGGTCATGTAAAAAGAGGAATTCCTCCCCTTCAATCACCACAGAGCTGAGCTTACTAAGCTCAAGCTCCGACATCTTATGTGTAACCTCCTTTCCTGTAACAAGACCGCTTCAAACACAATACAGAATATTGGTAGACAACAAGACAAGATCAAATATATGGAGAGAGAGAGAGAGAGAGAGAGAGAGAGATGTTATTATATTGCAAGAGAGGTCAACGAAAAAAAGTACTTCTATACAGAAGCTCGACCACCCGCGACCACCCCCAAGCGTTTGTATGCATAGGCTGCCTTGATCACACTCACACTCGCAATCAAACTCTCAATCGCAATCACGCTCTCAATCACATTCACAATTGCAATCACAAGAGGTCTCACGATATATGTGTCACACACACACACTCGCGGTATGCCGAATATAGAGAGACGCATTCTCCAAAAATAGCCAAAAGCGAGACGGTGCTCCAAAAGCACGCGGCCCTTTCCTGCAAATTTTGGCGCGCGGTCGACGCTGCAAAATGTGGTAAAAAACAAAAGAAAACTTTTCGAAAAGATTAGCAAAGTTGAGTTTTTTTTTCCACTGGAAAAATCGACCCTTCTTCCAGCTTCCGTATCTTCGAAACTGATGAGAATTTACCAAAGGATCACTTTGCACTTGAACCCGAATTTCATCAATCAAATTTGTTCGTACAACACTCAAAATGTTACATGAAAGAATTCGACTTAAAGCATCTACCACTTTGTTTTCTTTACCCACAATGTACTTGAAGTCAAAATCATACTCACTCAACAATTGAATCCATCTCTTTTGTCGATTATTAAGTAATGGTTGTGTAAAAATGTATTTTAAACTTTGATGATCAGTTCTCAATTCAAATTTTACACCAAGTAAGAGATGTCTCCAATGTTTTAAAGCATGAACAACCGCAAGCATTTCCAACTCATGTACAGCATAATTCAATTCATGTTTCCTTAACTTTCGTGACTCATATGCAACTACCCTCCCGTCTTGAGACAAAACACATCCAATTTGAAAACCACTTGCATCAGAAGCAACAACAAAGGGTTTCCCCATCTCAGGAATCTGTAAAATACAGTTTTCAGCCACCCAATGAAGCTCCTCACATCTCTTACAGACTTTGGTAAAGGCCACTCCACAATTGCTTTTACTTTATCTGGATCAATATGAATCCCATCTTTAGAAATAACCCTTCTAAAGTAAACAAGATTATCCTTAGCAAAGAAGCATTTACTCATTTTGGCATACAATTTATGATCACGCAACACTTTGAGAGTTTCTTAAGGTGAATTTCATGTTCCTCATTGTTCTTCGAATATACAAATATGTCATCCAAGAAAACAAGTATAAACTCATCAAGATAAGGATGAAATATATTATTCATCAAACACGTGAAGGTTGCAGGTGCATTTGTCAATCCAAATGCCAAATGCAGTTTTGGGTATATCTTCTTGCTTTATTTGGATTTAGTGATAACCCGAACGTAAGTCAATCTTTGAAAACACTTTAGTCCCGCTCAATTGACTTAACAAATCATCTATGTGTGGCAAAGGATATTTATTTTTGATGGTCTATTTATTCAACCCCCTATAGTCAATACAAAGTCGATATGACCCATCCTTCTTCTTTTGGAAAAGAACGGGACTTCCCCAAGGAGAGACACTAGGCCTAATGAAGCCCTTCTTAATGAGGTCATCCAATTGCAATTTGAGTTCTTTTAAATCCTCAATGTTGAACCTATAGGGAGCTTTAGAATAGGGTTCAGATCCTGGGTATAACTAAATTGCATGATATACAGACCTAGGAGGAGGTAATCCCGGCAAATCATCAGGAAAAACATCTTTATACTCCTCCAAAAGTTTGTCCACATATAAAGGATTTTCGGGTTTCTCCTCCTCTTTCAACTCATTTGCAAATATTAGAAAAGTCTCACAGCCTTGTTTTATACCCCTCAAGAGTTTTATTGTAGAAATAAGAACTCCCTTGTTATCTTTTTTAAGCCCCTTGATTTTGTGTTGAGTGTTGGTTTTGTGTTTGAATGTAAGAGTTCTATCTTCGCAATCAATCAACGCATGATTACCCACTAGCCAATCCATGCCAATGATTACATCTCGCTCACCCATGTCTATAACATAAAAGTTTCCTTTGTGTTCAGTTTCAGCCAACGTAAAAGAGAGATTTTCAATGTACCCACTTGTGTAATGTCTTCTCCCATTAGCCAACTCAACCGGGCATTTTATATCTTGATGAACTTTGAGTTTCAATTTTTCAGACATTTTGGAAGAGATAAAACACTGAGTACTACCCGTATCAAAAAATGTATCTTTTGAGTCCCAATCTTTCCCGGAATTTTGATAACAGAACCCTCAAATGTTCAAGAGAAGAAGAAGTCTTACACTTCATAAGAAAATAAGAACACTTACCTTCTTCGCTTGCATCCTCGATTGTGGTCTCCAAAACCTCATTCATCTTTGCTTGTAGTGGCTTGTCCATAGCTTTGTTTGGACACTTGTAGGTACGATGTCCCTGCTCCCCGCATCGAAAGCATAATCCCAACCGCTTTGCCCTCTCCAAGAATTCGGGATCATGTTGCCAATGCACGGGTTGTCTCTTCTTACCATTGTTATTACCAAAATTTTGATTTTGTGAAAAACTCCTCGGATTTGGTCCACGGTTGTTGTCATTAGAAAAAATCTGATTCGCCTTGGTCTTTGATTAAAGGGTGCGGATCCCGGAGGACGATGGCCTGTCGATTATGATCCTAGAGCCATAAGCTCTAGAGTTTGCTTTCTTTTCATTGAACTTCTCCATCTTCTCGTAGTTCTCTGCTCTAGTGACAGCATCAAGAAAATCCACACATCCAGATCCCTTGACTTGAAAACATAGTGTGTCTCGTAGCCCTTCAATAAACTTGCTCTTTAATGCATCGTCGATCACCTCAGGTGCGTTTTTGTGAAGCCGTAAAAAATTTTCTTTGTATTCGTCCACTGACAGATTATGCTTGTCTTCTTCAAATTGCTCTTCAAATTGCTTGAAGCCGTAAAACTCCATCTTCTTCTCCATATTGAAGTGAGGCGAGCAATACCTTTTCTCAGCTTGAGTTCAAAATTCATCCCACAAAATAGGTCCCACAATTGTTCGCATCTGCATATAAGACTTCCACCAAAGTTTAGCAACACTTCGAAGCTGCAGAATTGCAATTTTGGCCTTTGATTCTTCAGAAAATTCACGTAGCACAAAGAAGTCTTCAAGCTCTTCTATCCATGCCTCGAGATCTTCGCCAGTCTTCTTTTCGCCATCAAACTCGTTCAATTTTGCTTTCTTGAGAACTTGCTTAATTGCAGATTCACCAGCATCATCTTCCAAAGATCTCTCTCGTCTTCTAGTTGGCGGTCTTGCATCGTCAGCTCCATTGTTCAAAGGTTCACCCATTCCTAAATCCACAAAAATACCTTCAACCGGATTCACAATCGCCTTCCCTACTTTCTCCCTTCTCAATTCATCTCACAAAGATTGAATTAGTGCTTCTTGTTCTCGGAGCCGTTCCTCTAAGTTCGCCATCTTCAAGGATGCTGCCTGCTCTGATACCACTTGTAACAAGACCGCTTCAAACACAATACAGAATATTGGTAGACAACAAGACAAGATCAAATAGATGGAGAGAGAGAGAGAGATGTTATTATATTGCAAGAGAGGTTACAACGGAAAAAGTACTTCTATACAGAAGCTCGACCACCCGACCACCCCCGAGCGTTTGTATCCATAGGCTGCCTTGATCACACACACTCGCAATCACACTCTCAATCGCACTCATGCTCTCAATAACATTCACAATCGCAATCACAAGAGGTCTCGCAATATATGTGTCACACACACAGTATGCCAAATATAAAGAGGCGTTCTCCAAAAATAGCCAAAAGCGAGATGGTGCTCCAAAAGCACACAGCCCTTTCCTGCAAATTTTGGCGCGCGGTCGATGCTGTGAAACGTGGTAAAAAAACAAAAGAAAACTTTTCAACGAAAAGATTAGCAAAGTTGAGTTTTTTTTTCCACTGGAAAAATCGACCCTTCTTCAAGCTTCCATATCTCCAAAACTGATGAGAATTTACCTGCGCTCGTGAGATAGTGTTTTGTTCTCCTTGGCGAGCTCTACAAGCGCCGTGAGACACTCTCTCCAGACTTGCCTCCGAATTCTCAAAAAATAGACTTTAATATTGAATTTTCTAGAGAGAGAATGAAAAACATGCATTTTCTTACTTTTTCTCTAATCTAAGGCATCAAACGAGATTGAAAACGACTAAAGTATGAAACCTTCACTTTGGCAAAGTTGTTCTATGTGATAAGGACTACATTTCATACATACAAAACTTTTTCTAATTCAATCCATAACATGCTCAAAAATCAATCCCAATGTATGCACTTGTGAAGGTGGGATAAGACTGTCAGAACATGCCCATATGAGACTGCACAAACATCCAAAATCACCTAAAAATCACTTTTAAACTTTATCTACATGCATGATACAAAAAAGTTTATTATGGCCTACAAGGGTCTACTACAAGGGTCTATTACATTTCCCTTGCTCACAACATCTCGTACATCTAGGGTACCCTCTATAGGACCCTCCCCCACCTGTTCTCCACCCTCTATTATGGCTGAGGCACTTATCTATCTAGAGTATGGCACCAATGCCTTTGATGAGAATGCTTCACCATATTGAGGTTCCTCAATTTGGAGGAGGAGATCTTTGGCCATAACGGCCTCAAGAATCTGGTTAAGGACCTCAAGTTTAGGATCCTCCTCCTTGCCTTGTACCATGCCTCCAATTGAGACATCCTCCACCTTTACCTCTTCATCAAAGTCTTGCTCACCACAAAGTTATATGAAGGTGGCAACCCACGAGAGGAAATCAAGGCCAATATTCCCCCTCTAAAGTGCAAGCATCTCCTCCTTGTTGGTGATCTGCCTTGTAGTGACCATCAAGGAGCACAATATCTTGGAATTTTTGCAACCTCTTGAGGGCATTTGTGTCATTCTTTTTGATATATCATAGGAGATCGCTTGGCACCCAATCACCGTCCTCTTGTGGTATCTTGATAGTCCAGGGCCTCATGTACTCCTCCATGTAGTCAAGAGTACATCTGTAGTCCTCTTCTGCTGAAAAGAGGATGGTCGTTCCAAAGTCAATCTCATGGGAGAAGATAAAGAAAAGTTCCTCTCTATCAGGCCACTCGATCCTCTTAACTCGAGAAACCTCTCGTATTCCATGTTTGGGTCCATGCTGGAAGGGAGTGACGAATGCTAGAAATGGAAAGATGAGTGCAAAAAGAGAGAGGAACTTCAAAACAAAGTGTTAGAAAATGAGAGAGGTCCTAGATTTATAAACCTCAAAATTAAACATTGGGCATTTCAGACTATAACATAAGTGACCAGTAAATAACCCCAAATTTATATAAAGATATAAATTAAATCGACAAGTCATAACACAAGACTCGTGCTCATCATACTTTCGATCATGGGAAGTCTATCGCGCACCAGTCCAACATGTTAGGGGCTACCGAAGGAATGTGTTTCACCATGACGTTCCTTCAGGGAAGGGCCTACTGCTAATTAGCACCACATCCCTATATCAACCACATTGCCACCATGGTTGCCTACAATCTACTTACTCATTCTTGGTGTCATATGATCGCTTTCTCACTTCTTTCAATGGATCAACAATTGCAACATCATGACCACAACAATCATGAGATACATGGCTTTTTATATTGTCATTAACTATTTGGGATGGAGAGAACCCATAAGCAAAGTTTGGATGGTGGTCATGATGAAAAGCTCTTGTTGTTTGGGATTAAGGGTAGAACTTATCAACATGGTAATAGCTTGTGGATGTATTGGACTGCTTCTCTAGATCTTCAAGATAGTACTCATAATGAGCATCTCACTGTAGAGCTAATTATAATTGAACATAGGCATGATGTCCCATACAACACATGGTTTGATGGTCATAGCAACCTCTGGTTAATCTTGAATGATCATCCCACTTCACAAACAATGGCTTACAACTTAGATACCCACTTTCACTTGCTACAAATAATGACCTCGTTCCCCATAGGTGATGAGACAAATGGTTAGTTGTATGCCCCTTTTGCTGGCAAAAGGGATTATTCTCTATAAAATTAGCAACCTCATGTCCTTTGATGGTAAGCCCTTGCTGCCATATTGTGATATTCCCTTGGATTTATGCGTATAGTATATGGTGAGTATCATGGCTTCAAGGCGCTTTCGCACTGGCGCGAAAGTGATTATACTCTCTCAAATCGGTAGCCTCATGCTTTTTTTAGTAATATTCATAGTTTTCTACTAATAAACCTTGTACTCAGTCAACTCTTCATCTTAAGTGGGCATCTACTCAATTTTGGGTATTTTTCTTTTATAAATTGGATTTATCTCCTCCCCACACTTGGATTGATCCTATTGGCCCATATAGGAACCTTAATTGGACCATAAAATAAAAAATTTCTGAAAATCTAGACCCTTAGGCTAAGGTCCTTTATACTTATTTTCAATTAATTCCAAATGCACATTGGAAAGTTCTTTTTGAATTTATGTTTCAGGGGAAACCATTTTAGACACTAGGAGGATTTTTATATCCAAAAATATCTCAATTTTGGATTACCTCCCTCTAGATATTTTCTCTCTCTAGGCTAAAACAGGGTAAAATAGGATCTTTCTTTTATTTCTTTTATCTCAGAGAGGGAAATAATTATAAGATTAGAAGGGGAGGTTCGTACACCTGAACACCTCAAAAGCTAGAGGGAGGAATCTTACATCCTACCCCACTTAAAAAACTCGAGATGTCCTCATCTCGCAAAATTAGAAGATAACTCTCCCCCTTAAGATCCAACTGATTCTGGGGTTCCTTATAGTCTGGTGAACCCAACAGAATCCTGGGATAAAGATCCCTTATATAGAACACATCATGAGATAACAATCCCTTCAGATCATATCATTCATATCCTTAATGCAAATATGGTCCATTAGACCGAAATTTCCATCTAAACAGTCCTCCATGAGAATTTTTAATTTTACAAATTTTAAATTTGACATCCCTTAACTTGATCCGTTGGGTTAAGTGTTAACAACAGCAATGTGTCAAGCACAATTCACTAATCTGAGTGATTTGCTGAAGTCATTAACGTCATTCTAGTTAGGAACATCATCATCACAGGGACTCGTCCCATTCATCCTCATTGTGGTTTTGCTCAGCCTATTACATTTCAACCAAAATTCAAGAATCATCATTTTTCAATCAGAATCAGAATCAACTCATCAGTTCTCAACCAAAATTTAAAAATCATATCAACCACATTCGAATTCATCATCTGGATAGCATGTATGCTTATAATTTCAAGTCTTAGATTTACTCGTATATATTACCAGTAAAGAGCTACACTTATACCCTCGATATATACGAGTAGTCACGATCCTTGGAACTATAAGGTAAATACCATCATGTCTAGGCCTCCAGCAAGTCAGGGATTCCATGCAATTGTGGTACTTCCATCTGAAGACCCAATTACTAATTTATGAATTTCAGTCTCAATATCAATTTGTATGAATTTCATCACACAATTACAACCTTTTACTGCTACTTGGTAAATTTTTGACATTTTTGGCTTCTCAGTTGATCCACTTTAGTCAATTCGCTTTTGATGCCATAGCTCGAAGATCCCTGCCCCCTCCGTGCAACGGATTCGGGGGTGCTAGCAGCGGAATTAGCACTTCTTGCACCAGGCAGGATCCCTCACTCGGGGCCTCGCCCCATGGATATTCGGACAAGAGACTAATCCCTCGGTTTTTCCAAAACCGAACCCGAAAAAACTTTCCTCGCCCGGAAAGCACGGGCGATTCCTCTAGGATAAAATTTACTCTAACGTAGTCAAAAGCCTTAACTAACTGAACCAATCTGACCGAACCTATAAGTCCCATAGTTAGATCAAGGAAAAGATTGCACTTGGATCATATAGACCAACGCTTTTTTCCTCATTGAGAGGCACAGCCGTTGATTCTTTTCCATAGAACAATTTTTATCCGGAATTTACTTCATCTATCGTTCCATAACAGAATTGAGTCTCAATTTAGGGATCCATCAGTCCAACCTCCCATGGATTAGCCAACCGCCAAACCACTGTAGTGATGGAATCTAATTAAGAATTTGGTTAGGTTTTGTCCCGCGTACCAGGGAAAAGAGTTCCCAGGCCCCCTAGCCGGATATTCATGCAAACTTAAAACTAGTCACACAACTTACACACCCAATATCAAATTGCCTTTTTCACAAAATCAACTATGTCTTTAAAACAATCATTTAATGAAACCATAGTGTCACTGATCATAATCCTCAAAATCTCAGGTTGAATCCTTATTTTCAATCATTCGTTCATCGGTGTAGCTATGGCATCATTGGCAACCAGAACGCTCACCACCTGTCCACTCAGGGGCCTTTTCAAAAGTTCCTCATAGTCACTAGAAATATATTCACATATCAAAAATGGAATCTCCGTTGAAGATCAGCAAGATCAACCAACGGATCCATATAAAAGAGCCATGGACTCATCCGTTTTGAGGACCAGCAAGGTCAATCAACCAGATCCATGCTCGAATTCAGAAAACAACTCTTACTCCTTGTTCGAATATCTTCCTCGATGTATGCATGGGTATCGTCGGCGACCCAGAGAGCCCAAGCACCGTATGGTCAGCACCCTCTACTAGGATCCTTCGCAGGTCACCTAGCGCTTCACTCATAGGCCGCTTCCTTGGTCCCTCATCCACCGTACCGAAAGCTCACCATTTAAATCAAACCAAGGCTGGTCAAGACCTTGGCCGACCTTGCTACGCGAGACATCCTCCATTGACTCTCCGTCAACTATAGTAACTTTATCAGTTAGCTATCCACGACCTCATTCTCAAGACGGTCAAAATTCTTCCCCAGCATTATTGACATAAAACAGTCATTTAAAAACATGTCATAAATATAGTTTCTATAATGAACTCTCGTCTTTCACATTGTTCCACATCTATCCACATTACTTAATCCATATCCAATTCATATGTATTCCTATTCTCATCCAATCACATCATTTTTCATCCAATTCATACGTATTCCTATTCTCATCTAATCACATCATTTTTCATCCAATTCATATGTATTCCTATTCTCATCCAATCACATCATTTTTCATCTCATCACATCTTTCCTCATTTATCCTCATCACATCTCATTCACTCGCATCTACCCATATTCACATCCCATCACACCTCATTCATTTACATCACATATCATTCATTCACATCTATCTCAACTTACATCACATCTCATCACATTCATTTCACATCTTATCTCATTCATTCTTATCCCGATTCACATCACATCACATCTCATCCATTCACATCCCATATCATTCATTTATATTTGATTCACATGACATCACAGCTCATTCATTCACATCTTGATTCACATCACATTACATCTCATCCATTCACTCACATCGAGATCACATCCTTTCACATACACATCCACATCCACATCCATTCTTCCACATACACATCCACATCCATTCTTCCACATACACATTCACATCCATTCGTTCACATACACATCCACATCCACATCCATTCTTTCACATACACATCCACATCCATTCTTTCACAACACATCCATTTCCATTACATCAAATCTTATTTTTATCTTATTACACACATTCACATCCTATCACATCTCATACACATCTTATCGCATCCCATTTACATCTTATCACATTCTATTTTCATCTTATTACATCCATTCACATCTTATCACATTCTATTTTCATCTTATTACATCCATTCACATCTTATCGCATCATTCTAGTTTGATTCCGATAATGAGACTTTTTCTAAATTTCTACCAATTGCTTGACCTAATTAAAGGTTCCTTTTCTCGAACGACTATTTCTATATTCCTTCTCAATTCCTCAATTGAATTATATTCAATATTCCTCTTTTGATTAAAAGAATTAATGGGATTTAGAGAAATCAATTCTACCCATATTTCCACTTTTGATAAATAATCATAAATTAAATTATACTAAAAATTTCTCTTCTTTACATTTAATTTCTTGGATCTCAAATACCATGGGAATTTCTCTTTTTTGTATTTAATTATTTGCATTCCAATGTCATGGGAATTTCTCTTTTATCATCAATATTTCTCATAATAAAATACCCATTAATTCAATATGCTAGGCATTTCTCTTTTCCCATCTAAATGATGGAATTCCAAATGTCATAGGAATTCCTCTTTTACCATTTAAATATTTCTCATCGATAAAATAAATTTATCTAAAATTCATCTTTGAATTTAAATAAAATACCCATTAATTTTAATATGCTAAAAGTTACACTTTTCTCATTTAAATATTTGAATTCCAATATGGTGGGAATTCCTCTTTCATCATTTAAATTCATCTATGCAAAAAGATAAATTTAACTAAAATCCTTCTTTAATTTTTAAATTATATATATATTATTTTAGCATCCCAATTTTTCTCTTGCTTCATTGGAATACATGGATTTCCATTATCATGGGGATTACTTTTTTAACATAAAAATGAATTACTAAAAATTTCTCTTTTTTCTAATTAACTATTTATGCATATTTTCATATTATGAATGAAAATGATTTATGTGTTAATTTTTTAAAAATTTTGCCATACCTTCACTGCTATTATTGATAATTCTCAATAATTTTGAAAACATAAAGTTCAGTAATATCATATGATGGAATAACCATTAATTGGATTGATATCCAATTATGGACTTGATTCCTAATTTTTTCATGAATTAAATAGCATAAAAGCATTAAAGAGCCACTTATTTGGCCTCAATTCGACAAGCATAGAAATTACTTATAGATTAGAGAATTGATTCATGAGAAGCTTCATTTGAATATAGAATAGGTCATAGGAATGACCATTCTTTGGGGGAGAGAGAGACATGCTTTAAAAAAACATTTAATTTAAGCATAAATGAAAATTTATGTGCTTTATCACTACAATTCATTATAGAGCTTCAATTGTATTAAAAAGCCATTCAATTGAATGCTTCTCAAGCTTGAGAGGGGTTGAGAAGAGAGAATCATTTGGAGATTTTTTTAAAAAAGACCATAAACCACACTTTACCTCCTAGATTGCTCGATTCTTTAATCAATGTAGAGGCCCCCAACCAATCAATTGGTTTGGTATGTTGATGAACACTCCAAGGAAGATTGAAGAGAAAGAGAAACTCCAATCTCTCCAATGTATAGTGTAGAGGATAATAGAAAATATCATTATTTCAGTATAATACTGGCATGGTATAGTTCTCATATTTTTTTACAAAGGGCTAAGGATCTATTTATAGGTGAGGGAGGCCTCTAACCAAGTCCAACTAGTTTCTAGATTTTTCCAGGTTCAGTTTTGTTGAATTTGGGGACAAGATTTGGACCTAGTTTGGCTGCCTTTTGATTTGGTTTGATCCAGGAGAGAGGAGAGATAAAAATATCACAATATTTTTTAGTTTAAAACTCCACCACACATGTGAAATAGGCGCCTCCTTGAAGAGCCCCCTTCTCCTTACCAAGGTGTCAAAATTGAATCATTATACCCTATTTAATTTTTTTTAGTAATATTCATAGTTTTTTACTAATAAACCTTGTACTCAGTCAACTCTTCATCTTAAGTGGGCATTTACTCAATTTTGGGTATTTTTCTTTCATAAATTGGATTTATCTCCTCCCCACACTTCGATTTATCCTATTGCCTCCCATAGGAACCTTAATTGGACCATAATCTAAATTTTTTGAAAATCTAGACCCTTAGGCTAAGGTCCTTTATACTTATTTTCAATTAAGTCCAAATGCACATTGGAAAGTTCTTTTTGAATTTCTGTTTCACGGGAAACCATTTTAGACACTAGGAGGATTTTTATATCCAAAAATATCTCAATTTTAGATTACTTCCCTCTAGACATTTTCTCTCTCTAGGCCAAAACAGGGTAAAATAGGATCTTTCTTTTATTTCAGAGAGGGGAATAATTATAAGATCAGAAGGGTAGGTTCTTACACCTGAACACCTCAAAAGCTAGAGGGAGGAATCTTACATCCTACCCCACTTAAAAAACGCAAGATGTCCTCATCTTGCAAAATTAGAGGATAACTCTTTTCCTTAAGATCCAACTGATTCTGGGGTTCCTCATAGTCTGGTGAATCCAATAGAATCTTGGGATAAAGATCCCTTCTATAGAACTCATCTCTCTATAATGAACTCTCGTCTTTCACATTGTTCCACATCTGTCCACATTACTTAATCCATATCCAATTCATATGTATTCCTATTCTCATCCAATCACATCATTTTTCATCTCATCACATCTTTCCTCATTTATCCTCATCACATCTCATCCACTTGCATCTACCCATATTCACATCCCATCACACCTCATTCATATATCACATATCATTCATATATCATTCATTCACATCTATCTTAATTTACATCACATCCATTTCACATCTCATCTCATTCATTCTTATCCCGATTCACATCACATCTCATCCCATCCATTCATATCCCATATCATTCATTAACATCCAATTCACATGACATCACATCTCATTCATTCATATCTTGATTCACATCACATTATATCTCATCCATTTACTCACATCGACATCACATCCTTTCACATACACATCCACATCCACATCTATTCTTTCACATACACATCCACATCCATTCTTTCACATACACATCCACATCCATTTCCATTACATCACATCTTATTTTTATCTTATCACATCCATTCACATCCTATCACATCTCATACACATCTTATCGCATCCCATTTACATCTTATCACATTCTATTTTCATCTTATTACATCCATTCACATCTTATCGCATCTTATTTACATCTTATCACATCCATTTCACATGCTATTCCCATTTAGTAGCTTTTTCTAGTTTGATTCCGATAATGTGACTTTTTCTAACTTTCTACCAATTGCTTGGCCTAAATAAAGGTTCCTTTCTCGAATGACTATTTCTATATTCCTTCTCAATTTCTCAATATTCCTCTTTTGAATAAAAGAATTCATGGGATTTAGAGAAATCAATTCTACCCATATTTTCACTTTTGATAAATAATCATAAATTGAATTATACTAAAAATTTCTCTTCTTTCCATTTAATTTCTTGGATCTCAAATACCATGGCAATTCCTCTTTTTTGCATTAAATTATTTGCATTCCAATGTCATGGGAATTTCTCTTTTATCATCAATATTTCTCATAATAAAATACCCATCAATTCAATATGCTAGGAATTTCTCTTTTTCCATCTAAATGATGGAATTCCAAATGTCATAGGAATTCCTCTTTTACCATTTAAATATTTCTCATAGATAAAATAAATTTATCTAAAATTCATCTTTGAATTTAAATAAAATATCCATTAATTTTAATATGCTAAAAGTTACACTTTTCTCATTTAAATATTTGAATTCCAATATGGTGGGAATTGCTCTTTCATCATTTAAATTTATCTATGCAAAAAGATAAATTTAACTAAAATCCTTCTTTAATTTTTAAATAAAATATACATTATTTTAGCATCCCAATTTTTCTCTTACTTAATTGGAATACATGGATTTCCATTGTCATGGGGATTACTCTTTTAACATAAAAATGAATTACTAAAAAATCATCTTTTTTCTAATTAACTATTTATGCATAAACATAAAATTAAATTTTCCATGGTTATAATGAGAATCATTCAATTAATCTAGGATGATTAATCCTAGAATATGGTAGGAAGTCCTCTTTTCATATTATGAATGAAAATGATTTATGTGTTAATTTTTTAGAAATTGTACAATACCTTCGCTGCTATTACTGATAATTCTCAATAATTTTGAAAACATAAAGTTTAGTAATATCATATGATGGAATAACCATTAATTGGATCGATATCCAATTATGGACTTGATTCCTAATTTTTCCATTAATTAACTAGCATAAAAGCATTAAAAAGCTACTTATTTGGCCTCAATTTGACAAGCATAGAAATTACTCTTAGATTAGAGAATTGTTTCATGAGAAGCTTCATTTGAATATAGAATAGGTCATAGGAATGACCATTCCTTGGGGGAGAGAGAGACATGCTTTAAAAAAACATTTAATTTAAGAATAAATGAAAATTTAGGTGTTTTATTTTACTACAATTCATTATAGAGCTTCAATTGTATTAAAAAGCCATTCAATTGAATGCTTCTCAAGCTTGAGAAGGGTTGAGAAGAGAGAATCATTTGGAGATTTTAAAAAAAAGACCATAAACCACACTTTACCTCCTAGATTGCTCGATTCTTTAATCAATGTAGAGGCCCCCAACCAATCAATTGGTTTGGTATGTTGATGAAGACTCCAAGGAAGATTGAAGAGAGAGAGAAACTCCAATCTCTCTAATTTATAGAATTTTTAGAGGATAATAGAAAATATCATTATTTGAGTATAATATTAGCGTGGTATAGTTCTCATATTTTTTTACAAAAGGCTAAGGATCTATTTATAGGTGAGGGAGGCCTCTAACCAAGTCCAACTAGTTTCTAGAATTTTTGAGGTTCAGTTTGGCTGAATTTGGACAAGATTTGGACCTAGTTTGGCTCCCTTTTGATTTGGTTTGATCCAGGAGAGAGGAGAGATAAAAATATCACAATATTTTTTAGTTTAAAATTCCATCACACATGTGAAATAGGCACCTCCTTGAAGAGCCCCCTTCTCCTTACCAAGATGTCAAAATTGAATCATTATACCCAAAATATCTCATTTTTCTAGTAATATTCATAGTTTTTTACCAATAAACCTTGTACTCAGTCAACTCTTCATCTTAAGTAGGCATTTACTCAATTTTGGGTATTTTTCTTTTATAAATTGGATTTATCTCCTCCCCACACTTGGATTGATCCTATTGCCCCCCCCCATAGGAACCTTAATTGGACCGTAATCCAAAATTTTTTGAAAATCTAGACCCTTAGGCTAAGGTTCTTTATACTTATTTTCAATTAATTCCAAATGCACATTGGAAATTCTTTTTGAGTTTCTGTTTCAGGGAAAACCATTTTAGACGTTAGGAGGATTTTTATATCCAAAAATATCTCAATTTTAGATTACCTCTCTCTAGATATTTTCTCTCTCTAGGCTAAAATAGGGTAAAGCAGGATCTTTCTTTTATTTCAGAGAGGGGAATAATTATAAGATCAGAAGGAGAGGTTCTTACACATGAACACCTCAAAAGCTGGAGGGAGGAATCTTACATCCTACCCTACTTAAAAAATGCAAGATGTCCTCATCTCGCAAAAATAGAGGATAAGTCTTTCCCTTAAGATCCAAGTGATTCTGGGGTTCCTTATAGTCTGGTGAACCCAACAGAATCCTGGGATAAATATTCCTTATATAGAACTCATCATGAGATAACAACTCCTTCAGATCATATCATTCATATCCTTAACACAAATATGGTCCATTAGACCAAAATTTCCATCTGAACAGTCCTCCATGGGAATTTTCAATTTTATAGATTTTTAATTTGACATCCCTTAACTTGATCCACTGGGTTAAGTGTTAACAGCAGTAATCTGGCAGCACAATCCACTAATCTCATAGTGATTTGCTGAAGTCATTAACGTCAATCTAGTTTTACGGACATCATCACAGGGACTCGTCCCATTCATCCTCATTGTGGTTTTGCTCAGCTTATTACATTTCAACCAAAAGAATCATCATTTTTCAATCAAAATCCAAATCAACTCATCAGTTCTCAACCAGAATTTAAAAATCATATCAACCACATTTGAATTCATCATCTGGATATAGCATTTATGCTTATAATTTCAAGTCTTAGATTTACTCGTATATACTACCAGTAAAGAGCTGCTGTTATACCCTCGGTATATATGGGTAGTCACGGTCCTTGGAACTATAAGGTAAATACCATCATGTCTAGGCCTCAAGCAAGTCAGGGAATCCATGCAATTACGGAACTTCCATCTGAAGACCCAATTACTAATTTATGAATTTTAGTATTATGAATATCAATTTGTATGAATTTCATCACACAATCACAAACTTTTACTACTACTTCATAAATTTTTGACATTTTTGGCTTCTCAGTTGATCCACTTTAGTCAATTTGCTCTTATGCCAGCTGAAAGATCCCTGCCCCCTCCGTGCAACGGGGATTCGGGGGTGCTAGCAGTGGAAGTAGCACTTCTTGCACGGGGCACGATCCCTCACTCGGGGCCTCGCCCACGGATATCCGGACAAGAGACTAATCCCTCGGTTCTTCCAAAACGAACCCGGCAAAACTTCCTTCGCACGGAAAGGGTGGGCGATTCCTTCATGATAAAATTTACTCTAACATAGTCAAAAGCCTTAACTAACTGAACCGCTCTGACCGAACCCATAAGTCTCTTAGTCAGATCAAGGAAAAGATTGCACTTGGATCATAGAGACCAATGCTTTTTTCCTCATTGAGAGGCACAGCCGTTGATCCTTTTCCATAGAACATTTTTTATCCGGGATTTACTTCATCTATCGTACCATAACAGAATTGAGTCACAATTTAGAGATCCATCAGTCTAGCCTAACCCCATCCAATCCTGTGGGTTAGCCAACCGCCCAACCAGTGTAGTGATGGGTTCCAATTAAGAATTTGGTTAGGTTTTGTCCCGGGTACTAGGGAAAAGAGTTCCCAGGACCCCTAGCTAGATATTCATGCAAACTTAAAACTTTTGTCCCGGGTACTAGGGAAAAGAGTTCCCAGGACCCCTAGCTAGATATTCATGCAAACTTAAAACTAGTCACATAACTTACACACCAAATATCAAATTAACTTTTTCACAGAATCAGCTGTCTTTAAAACAATCATTTAATGAAACCATAGTGTCACTGATCATAATCCTCAAAATCTCTGGTTGAATCCTTATCTTTAATCATTCGTTCATCAGTGTACCTATGGCTTCATTGGCAACCAGAAC